>NC_089220.1:48596909-49319181 GCF_963924675.1 Phocoena phocoena | reverse complement strand
CCAGTTACCTTCTCCCGGGAGTGTATGAGTTCCGCTTTGGTGTTCTGTACCACGGTTTGGAGTCTCTCATTCTCTTGCCAAAGCAGCTGTTGTTCCTCATTCATCAGGTGATCCAACTTGTCCCAGGACAGCCTTTGCTGTTGGTTATGGAATCCTGATGGATGGGTGCCTATTTCTGGGGCCCAGTTCTTAAGAGAGAATTGTAGAGTTAAGCCTTAAAAACAAGCTGATTTCTTTTTTGAGCATCTTCTAATGAGAGTGAGCACATGTATATCTAGATATAAGTAAAACAATATTCTTGAATGTTGATTTTAAAAAAAAAGGTTTGGAAACTCTCTGTTTAAAATGATCTTTGGCAAAATAGTCCCATCAAATCTAATAGCAAAGATGATTGTAGGGCAGGTCCCAGTTCCATATAGGACCCAAGCGCATAGAGATTGGGGACCTTAAAAATTACCTCATTCTTATGAAGTTATGCTTTGAACGCAAATAACTATTCTTTTGGTTAACAGAGAACACAGAGAACTCTGAAACGCACTGCTAACTTGAAAGATTCCCCTTGCTAAACTCTACTTTCATTTTCACATATGCAATCATATCCTTTTTTAGAATCCAAAGCACATATCATCCACATAATTGAGGCCTGAACTCAGGAATATGCTTTAAGCTACCACGGTGATTTTTTTGGGTCCTGAAAAATGCTTTAAAAAAATTTTTTTAAAGGTAAAAAAAGGGTTAGGGTTAGGGTTTTTTCTTTTTCACGTTTTGCCTTTTAAGCCAAAACATGAAAAGGAAAAAAAAAAAGGTACAATCTCATTTTGAAAAAATTTTCAGCCCAGAAGTAATTTTTTAAAAATGGAAGCAACTATTATGTTTTTTTTTTAAAAAAACACAGTTTAAAAAAAAGTATCACCAAGAGATAAAGTAGCTGAATTTAGTGCCTACTTTTATGGTAGGACAAAGTCTTAACACCTACCCAAGACTGACATACATACACTGTTCTTAATTTATTTGCACATAGATGAAACAGCATTGTGATATATTAAAACGAGACTTACTTTCTACAACATCAAAATGTTTTTATTACTACAAAACAACTCAGCCATGGTCTTCTGACTTGCACAATTACCTTGTCACTATAGTTCCGTTTATGTGAGGTTCAGAAACAAGCATCCCTAACCTATGGTGGCAGAAGGTAGCGAAGTGGTTCCCTTGGGGTTATCAACTGAAGGGGACACAAGAGAGCCTCCTGGGTGCTGGAAATGTTCTTTATTTTGAGCTAGGTGGTGATTACACAAAGACAAACATAAATATATATTTTACCTATAACTGTGTATATTTACATATACATACATATATGTGTATAAAAACAATCAAGTTATAGAGTTAAAATTTATGCACTTTACTGTGTAAAGTTAGATCTCAATAAAGAAGAAAAGAAATTACCTCGTCACCAGCATTCTGAAGTTGCTTGTGTAGAGACATCACTTCTTGTTTTAAAGCTTCCTTTTCCTGCTGAGTCACTCGTAGATCAGATTTAATTCGGGACATTTGCAGGTTTACATTCTGCAGGGTGTCTTCTAAATTCTGAACCTACATCATGAGAACAGTCATACACCGCGACAAATCCTTATGGTCTCACCTATACCATGTCCGTGTATGAATGAGCTAAGACAAGAGAACTCCAAGGTCCCTTCTGCTTCTACTTACTATATCCAGGTCTTTTCAGTTGCTCAGTGCAAATCTAGGATATTATGTATCTTTACAGGATGTTAAGTTATATTTAGGACAATAACGAACTATGCCTAGAGTGAGGTATTGCTGGTATCGTCATCTGGTATATTACCAAGTGATATCTTACAGAACCAAGGAATACCAACAGGCATCACGACAGATGATTTTACTGAACTTTGTAGAAATTACGTTTTAGACTGTGATGTTGGTTTGTAAAGGACCTCTTAGATGAAAATAAAAACATACTTTGTAGAACCCTACTCCATGCTAACAGCTCATATATATTTCAATTTAAAAAAATTTAAATTGGTAAACAGAATGTTCATAGAGAGCTTTAACTATAATAGGGCATGAACCTGCCTTAGAAATCCTAATTCTAAATTAGAAATAAGCAGTCATTTTTACACACTATTCTCAAGCTTTCATAAATAAATAATCTCATAATGATAAGATAATCTTATGATTATTTCATAATAATGAACTTTGGGAGAAACACTGTTCAAATTATTTTACTATACTGTAAGGTGTCAAATATTAGTTAAATTGAATCATTCTGAGCCCTCTTAGACCACATCCACCTGGAACATTCTTTCCACTTGGAGTTCTGTTGGGAGATATAGGAAAATATTAACTGTGCAGATGAAATAAGAATTGTCCACATACCTTTTCCTGTGAAGCCACTAGCTGTGATTTTAAGCTTTCGCTCTGGTGTTCCCAAGACTTCTGTTCTTGCTTCATAGTAGCAATTCTGTGCTCTAAAAGACTTGATTTTGCCAACTGATTCAGGAAAAGAAAAGAGGTAACAGCATTTCTACAAACATGTCTAGCCTCATTTCACATGCCTTCACTTATACTGAAAAGATCAAGTACCATCTCTCTACATAGGGGATCAAGACAAAGTAAAAGAGAGACATTTCCTTGACTCCCTTTGTACCTTTAATTTTGAGGAGTCTCTTCTCTTTGGGGATTTCAATTTTTCCTTCTCATTGCCACATGTTTTTGGGTGAGACGTGGTGGGCTGGAAGGCAATTAGAAATCCCAAGAGTGTGCCATAATAGGAAAGTATGGAATGCCTATTAAGGCAGGTGGCACAAAGGCAGTGTTTTTGGATTTGCTAGGGAAAATACAGTAGAAAAAAAAAGTGTGTATGTAATGGATTTCAGATTATTAAATACATAATATTTATATTATTTATATTATATATAAGTAGAATAGTGATGTATTTAAATAATATATATTAAGTAGCATAGTTACTTATTAAAATAAGACAAACTTTATATTACCGTACTTAATATTTATTAAACAACTAATCTATACTCCTGTTAAAACCATGGCTTCAGCAATCTACAGATTTAATGTGATCCCTATCAAATGACATTTTTCACAGAACGGGAACAAATAATCCTAAAATTTATATAGAACCACAAAAGGCCCAAAATTGCCAAAGCAACCTTGAGAAAAATGAACAAAGCTAGAGGCATAACCCTTCCAGACTTCAGACAATACTACAAAGCTATAGTAATGAAAACAGTATGGTAATGGCACAAAAACAGACATATGGATCAATGTAACAGAATAGAGAGTCCAGAAATAAACCCACACACCTACAGTCATTTAATCTTGGACAAAGGAGGCAAGAATATATAATGGAGAAAAAAGAATGTTTCAATAAGCAGCATTGGGAAAGCTGGACAGCTACATGTAAAACAATGAAGTTAGAATACTCCCTCACACCATACACAAAAATAACTCAAAATGGCTTAAAGACGTATATCTAAGACATGACACCATAAAACTCCTAGAAGAGAAAATAGGCAAAACATTCTCTGACATAAATCGTAGCAATATTTTCTTAGGTCAGTCTCCCAAGGCAAAAGAAATAAAAGCAAAAATCAACAAATGGGACCTAATTAAACTTAAAAGCTTTTGCACAGCAAGGGAAACCATCAACAACAAAAGGACAACCTTAAGACTGGGAGAAAACATGCAGAAACGATGTGACCAACAAGGGATTAATTTTCAAAATATACAAACAACTCATACAACTAAATATCAAAACAAAACAAAAAAACAAAAACACTAAACAACCAAATCAAAAAATGGGCAGAAAACCTCAACAAACATTTCTTCAAAGAAGACATACAGATGGCCAACAGGCACATGAAAAGATGCTCAATATTGTTAATAATTAGAGAAGTGCAAGTCAAAACTACAGTGAGGGATTACCTCATACCAGTCAGAATGGCCATCATCAAAAAGTCTATAAATAATAAATGCTGGAGAGGGTATGGAGAAAAGGGAACCCTCCTTCACTGTGGTGAGAATGTAAATTGGTGCAGACACTATGGAGAACTGTATGGAGGTTCCTTAAAAAACTAAAAATAGAGTTACCATATGATCCTGCAATCCCACTTCTGGGCATATATCCAGAAAAGACAAAAACTCTAATTAAAAAAGATATATGCACCCCAATGTTAATAGCGGCACTATTTACAACAGCCAAGACATGGAAGGAACCTAAGTGTTCCTTCTTACAATGGAATATTACTCAGCCATAAAAAAGAATGAAATAATGTGGACCTAGAGGTTATCATACTAAGAGAAGTCAGTTAGACAGAAAAAGACAAATATTACATGATATCACTTATATCTGGAATGTAACAAATGGTACAAATGAAATATTTACAAAACAGAAACAGACTCACAGACATAGAAAACACACTTATGGTTACCAAAAGAGGAGGAGGGAGGGATAAATTAGGAGTATGAGATTAACAGATATACACTACCATATCTAAAATAAACAACAAGGATTGACTGTATCACACAGGGAATTATATTCCATATCTTGTAATAATCTATAATGGGAAAGAATGGAAAAAAAGCAGTACATACACACACATACACGTATAACCGAATCACTGCTATGCACCTGAAACTAACACAATATTGTAAATCAACTATACTTCAATAAAAGAAAAAAAAATCATGGCTTCAGGAGCTCTAAGGTCACAAAATGCTGTTCTAGGAGACTTTTAGGCTAACATATAGCCCCCCACGTGCCACTGGCGTTAGAGAAATGCTCATTATGGTACACACTGTCCAATGATGGTAAAAAAGTCTTATTTTTACTACCTTATCAACACAGCTATTTAATTCTTCACTTAGAGCTTCCTTTTCTTTCAGCAGTTTTTCATTGTGGCTTAGAATACTAGAAATTTTTTGTTGGAAGTCAGAGAGATTGGGACATCTGTGCAGCTGTAAGAGATAAACAAGCCCACCCATCACGTCTCATGGTTGTATTTAAAAAGATGTATTTATAAACAGGACATTTTCATGGCTGCTGCTGTTTCCCTATCTGTAGATATTTCCCAGGACATATAAACTCTAGGGAACTATAATTAACTTTAACAAAATGTTCCCTGCTGGCTTCTCTCTATTCTTCAACTGACTTCCGAAATGTCTGCTTAGACAAAATCAACCAGACATTAAGTAATGGTCCTAGCTTTCTGTTTTACCTTCAGGATAAAATAAATAACATACTGCCATTCTGTCATGAATTTAACTTGTGTACATATAGCACAAAACATTTTCCCCATGTTTTTTAACTAGAAAAAAATCTTTTTCAATCAAGACTATGGAATTGGCATCAACCAAGTACAATGTATCAACCAACAAAAGGGGAAGTTTTTTGTTTTTTTTTTTTAATATTTATTTATTTATTTCGGGTCTTAGCTGCAGCATGTAGGATCTAGTTCCCTGACCAGGGATCGAACCCGGGCCCCCTGCATTGGGAGCACGAAGTCTTTCATGGCTGGACCACCAGGGAAGTCCCAAGGGCAAGTTTAAAGATAAATCAAGCAGTGTTTTTCAGCACGTTCTGTATACCCTTCCCTTTGGAAGATGCCTAAATTGACTTGCTAAGAAAAAGGTTGCTGGGGGCTTCCCTGGTGGCGCAGTGGTTGAGAGTCCACCTGCCGGTGCAGGGGACACGGGTTCGTGCCCCGGTCCGGGAAGATCCCACATGCCGCGGAGTGGCTGGGCCCGTGAGCCACGGCCACTGGGCCTGCGCGTCTGGAACCTGTGCTCCGCAACGGGAGAGGCCACAACAGTGAGAGGCCCGCGTACCGCAAAAAACAAACAAACAAACAAAAACAAAACAAAAAAAAAAAGGTTGCTGGTACGGACACACTGGCTTCTTCCTCTGCACTTTATGGCATCAAGACAAACGGAAAACTTTTTGTTCCTTTTCATCATCAGCCTTAGCACTACTGACATTTTGGGGCAGGTAATTCCTTGCTGTGGGAGACTGTCCTGTGCACTGTAGGATGGTTAGCAGCATCTCTGGTGTTACCTATTAGATTCCAGTAGCACAGCCTGCCTCCCCATACACTGGGTGTGAAACCCCAAAATGTCCCCAGACATTGCTAAATGTCTTGGGGTGGGGGAGCAATTTCCACCTCCCCACAACCACTGCTTTAAGGAGACTGATTGTTTCTTACACTTCTTAACCCTTCCCATAGTTCATATGTTTTCAATTTCCCTCTACTTCACTTGGCTTTCAATTTTCAATTATTTATTGTCATTATGATTTTACGGCCATCTTTCAACTTTTTACCTGAAGTTCTTTTACATTTAGCTTTAGGAATAGTATGACAAAATGGACTTTAAGGATTGAATGTTGTCTTCAACTGGCAACAAATCCAGCATAATTTACAAATCTAAACAAGTCAGAAGGATGAAGGAAAGTGTAAAGAACCTGGGCATTGGTTAACAAAGGCCTTTTTTCCTTTGCTCACTACCCCATCCCCAGACCCTCACAAAGCCTGGTACCATTTTGGGTGTCTACAGACTGGTATGTGACCACTGCTGATGCTATTCGTGTTTCTTTTCAATGCAACAGATAATACAAATAAAAATGTTTTGTGAACAAGAAATTATTATGTCATACAGAGCAGCACAGGCTTTCTAGGTCCAAGCTGTGTGGAAGCAACAATGGGCTGACACCATCTTAACCCTTGTGATCCAAGAGTCCAGGTGCCTTGAACAACTGCCCACCAAAAGCAAAAGGGCTCACTGTTTTTCCATCTCACTATTTATATCAATGCTTCAAAAAATATGCAATAAAAATGTGCCAAATGATGTCCTCATCATACTATTTTACTCCCAACTCGGCTCCTTTTCTTCTGATCCCTAGCTTGGCAAAATCACAAAGCATACATTTCCCATGCTATGGATTTGGAATCCACCATTATCATCTGAAAGGTTGAACAACAGACAGAAAATGATAAAGGAGAAAAGTATGCCCAAGTTAATTAGGATGAATTTAGTAATAACAGCTCTGGAATACTTATATACCACAGAAGAGCCTTTTAACTTCTGGAATGTTTATATGGACAGACAGCTTCTGCTATGGCAGAACAGATAAACTTTGCATAGCAGCATCTGACTTGAAAAGGTTCTTATAAAGCACCTACTGGGTACCAGTACTGTATTAGGCACTGTAAGAGATACAAATTCCCTGAGAGTCTTATAATCCTATTAGGAAATCAAGACTTACAGGTGTCAATTAGGAATCAACATGAACATAACACACTCAGTGGTACAGACTCAGCATTCAGAGAAGGACACCTTTATGCTCATAGGCTGAATAGGTATGAGAGAATTTTATAATCTAAGGATATCATAATATTAAAGTAATCCTCTGGTGAAGCAAATAAATAAAATGGAAAAACTAAATTCTCCTAGTGTAAATCAGGATTGCTTAAACTGAGGGATTCCTGTGCTCATTGAAAAATTCAGAATAAAATTGGACAACGTTCAGAATATATTAAGGTGAACCCTCTTTCATACTTAAAATTAGGTCTTTGTTTGAAACTTTGAAATGTGCTTCTTAAAGCCAAATTCGTAGGTGAGACTGCATCCCTGATAATGTTCTAGAATCTACTCTTCTGCCCAAGATAGATGCCTCAAACTCACTATGAGAAAAAGGGATGATGAGGGACCAGCTTCACCTGTGTGGATTCCAAATCTGGGTGAATAGTTATTAAAGTTATGAGTAAGAAAGTCACCATCTTTTTAGACAAATTTATATTATTTAACACCTGGCCAGGAGAAGGTAGAGCAACAAATTTCCTTTTTTTTTTTTCTGCTGTACGCGGGCCTCTCACTGCTGTGGTCTCTCCCGTTGCGGAGCACAGGCTCCGGACGCACAGGCTCAGCGGCCATGGCTCACGGGCCCAGCCGCTCTGCGGCATGTGGGATCTTCCCGGACCGGGGCGTGAACCCGTGTCCCCTGCATCGGCAGGCGGACTCTCAACCACTGCGCCACCAGGGAAGCCCAAATTTCTTAAACTGAAGTGGTTATGGTTCATTTATAGTAATAGAATGTCAGTCTACAACATGTAAGTTACATAACGAGAACATTTAGAGAATTAGCAATAGGAGCCCTTATAAATAGACTTGTACTGCAAGCCCTCAACTTTACTATAAGTAATAAGCTAGTTAACAGGACTCAGTAAAAAAGGACATTTGGTGGCTAGAAAAGTCAGACCATCAGGTGCATATTATTCTATGAGCGCCCCCATACCTCCTGTCCCCACCTAAGCAACACACGATCTTACTTGTTTCATTTTCTCCAGTTCATCTTTGAGAAGGAGGTTTTCCTGTTCCACAATATGAATTTGTAGTTTAACTTCAGAAAGTTCTGCCTCCAGAGAAGACACTAAAGTGGAAGACTAAGAAAAAATTTAAAAAGTCATATAATATACATATTCATTTAGCCTGGGGAAACTTAGTAAGTTCACAAAAGGCAGCATTAAGGAAACACTAGTACAAATTCAGTGACACACTGTTTAATATCATTTGTCCTTATACTCAATGGAACAAACCAAAACTATCTTTTAACAGACTTTCCACTAAAATGGCATGAACATGACTTCTAAGTTCGTTTTTGAAGATTTCCTCACTGTAAAGTTACTATCTTTCTCTGGGGGGAGATGCTTTGAGACCATGCAAATAGTGTTTTTTCTTAAGCTTTTGCTTATTGATTTTAGTGTCTGTCAGTGGATTTTATCTACAACAATTACTCTCTGGTGTTTGCCTAATGAAGACTTTCTATTTCCTTCTTCATACATTTATTAATTGGAATTCTCTTGTAAGGAAGAGCTGTTATTTCTCCCCCCGTTATTTATGTATTCAATTTTTCTATAACAGTATGGACCTATAGATATTTATTTTATTTTGCATTTTATAATTATTTTGTGCTATGCTTTATTTTGTTGATCAAATTATTCCAGCTTTGGCCATTAGGAGCTTCTTCAGGTTGTGCCCTGTCCTTTTGACATGCCCCATCTTTTGGGGGGCACCTTTTTCTTTCTGACACCATGAGATGTTCCAGGCTCATCTTGAATTGACCCTGCCCCAGCCTTGGGAGCAACCATTTTTCCAAGTAGCCCGGGCTCCTCTTATACGAGAATAGTGTTTAGAAACCAAGATCTGGGTACTCGATCCATATACACACATCTACATCTCTGTATCTATCTATCTGTCTATATATTAAGAAATACGAGTTTATACTAATACCTCAAATTCCAATCCCATATCAGAGGGTTCATTTAAGCCTTCTCAGTTTCCCCACTTGCAACTTCCTTTTCCAAAAATGAGATACGCAGTTCTTATTTTCTACGTTTACTTATCTGTTCAATTCTAGTATACACAGAGTAGTTCCAGAATTACTAACATACACCCCCATGAGAAACACATTTACTCACTAGGTTATTATTGCCTTTATGTACACTTCTTTTTGTCTTAACCCTACTGTATACAGTCAAGATACTAATTTCTAAATTACTTATTTTCTTCCACACTGTAGCTATGTTATCCATTTACAATACAGTTAGGTTCATTTGTTAGTGTTTGTGTTCCATTTTGGTACCCCCCCATCTTTGTTTTCTGGATTGGTTTTAATTGTGTGTTTATTTGAGGGGGTATGCAAAGAGTATGTAAAACATTACTATAGTTCTAAGCATCAGAGCTATGTGAAAATGTTCTCATAAGTGTCACTCCCTTCCTCATTCCTTCTATCACATTCCCATTCCTCTCTTCCATCCCTTTCCCACTCGCCCTCTATAGGTAACCATCTCTTTAGTTATCTGGTTTATCATTCCCATATTTCTTTTACATAAATTTCTGTATTTCTTTTACACAAATACATGTGTATTGCCTAATATCCCCTTCTTTCTTACATGGACGGAGACATACTATCTTAGATACTCTATTGAGCTCTTCTTTTCTCACCTAACAGTATGTCCTGGAAATCATTTCACACGAAGAGATCTTTCTCATTTATCCATTCTTTCTTTTTCTTTTTTTATAGCTGTATAATACTACTCCATGTGTGGCTATACCCATCACATTTATCCAACAACTCTCCGATGTATGGGCATCTAGGTTGTTTCCAATATTTTGCAGTTACAAACAATGCTGCAATGAGTAACCAACGCTTTGCGGTGAATTTTCATATTTTTAGAGGAATATCTTTAGGGTAAATTCCTAGAAGTCAGATTGCTAGGACAAAAGGTAAGTACATATGTAATTTTGTTAGATTTGCCAAATTTCCTTCCATAAATACAATATCAGTTTATATTCCACCAGCAATGTATGAAAGTGCCTGTTTTCCCAAACCCTTGACAATAGAATATGTTGTTATATTTTTAAATTGTTGCCAATCACATAGGTGAGAAATGAGATATCAGCGTTATCTGCATTTCTAATTCTGAGTAATTCTGAACATTTTTTTCAAGGTTTGAGGGCCATTTTAATCTTTTTTGTGTGTGTGAATTTTTGTTCATGCATTTTTTCCTATTTGGCTATCAGATTTTGCTCCTAAGCCCTCTGACTTTTAAGAGTTCTTTACATAGTAGGGATATTAGCTCCACTCTTGGTGGTATATGATGCAAATATTTTCTCCCAGTTTGTGAGCTGTCTTTTGACTTTGTTTATGGTATTTTCTTGGTCATGCAAAAATTTTAAAAATTTAATCAGGTCATTTTTTTGCCTCTAGTTTATGAGTCATAGGTACATAGCCTTTCTCTACACCAAGCCTAAAGATGAATTTGCCCAGTTTCTACTAGTACTTGTACGTTTTACCTTTTATATTTAGACTCCTAATCCAATTGGAATTTACCCTTATGTATGGTATAAGATATGGATCTAATTTTATTTTCAGTTGTCTACCCAGTTATCTAGGCACCACTTACTAAAAACTCCATCTTTACCCCAGTGATTTGAGAAGCTACCTTTGTTATATACTAAGTTTCCATATGTATTTGGGTCTAATTCTAGACTTTCTCTTCCACTTATCTGTCTATTCATGTGTGAACACCACACTGTTTTAATAATTGGGACTTTATGTATAAGAAATTAAATACAAGCATTTCTTTTATTTACTGGGATTTCCTCCAGAAAGGCTGTAGAGTGGCTGTAGACCATACCTGCACTTTACAGTGTTCCAGTTCTTCTTTTAGATTAGACTTCTCTTGTTCCCATTCCTCACATGTACTGTGTCCTGGCTCTTTATCCTTCTGACTTAGCATTTCTGCCAGACGTTGATTAACTTCTTGCAGTTCTTTCTGATTTTGAGAATTCTTTTGGCTAAGCTCCATATTTTCCAAATCCAACTGTTGGTTTTTGGTTTTTAATTCTGAAATCTAATTAAAATTGAAAAAAGTCTTAAAAACTAGTTATCCTACTTCTGCTAAAAATATATTTAGAGACTGTTTTACCTTCTCTATGTAAAGTTATACACACACACATTTAATAACAGAAAAAATACATACTCATTATTACAAAGTCAATCAGTTCAGAAGTGTATGAAGAAGTGACAGACACTCTGTCCAACCCCATTCCACAGGGGTAGCCACTGTTCACAGCTGGGTACGTATCCCTACAGATTGTTTTCTATGCATACACAGACCTATATACGTGTAGTTTTTTCCTTCTTTAGAACAAAAATTTGCATTATTTCAGATGTTCGGATAGTCTGCTTTTTCCACTTATAATATCTTACAGACTCTTATCTTTCCAAATCGGTGCATTCAGAAACCACCACATGCTATATTTTTAGTGGCTATAGGGCAGCGGTCGCCAACCTTTTTGGCACCAGGGACCAGTTTCATGGCAGACAATTTTTTCACGGACCAGGGCTGGGGAGGGGTGGGGGGTGGGTGGGGTCAGGGGAGGGGATGGTTCAGGCGGTAACGCAAGTGATGGGGGGCGGCAGATGAAGCTTCACTCTCGACCAACCGCCGCTCACCTCCTGCTGTGCGCCCGGTTCCTAACAGGCTGCGGACCGGTAGTGGTCTACGGCCCAGGGGTTGGGGACCCCTGCTATAGGGTATTCCATGTATCAAGACATTCCATACTGTATTTATCCATTCCCACACTGATAGACATATAGGTTTATTATCATTTTTTCTTTTAATTATGAAGAAACAAAACAATCTTTTGGAAAATTCATTTAAACATGGTAGCATTTTGTATTTAGGATCTTATTTTTGGAAGTAGGGCTGCTGGGTTAGAAGGCGTGCATATACATTACTGTTTTGATCGATATCCCCACAATGTCTTCCTCACAGACTACCAACTTATAGTCCTATCAACAATGTATGAGTATATTTGTTTCCTCAGTCCCTTTTTAATACTAGACCAGATCAATCTTTAATTCTTGCTAATCTGACAGGTGAAAAAAAGAAACTCATTTAATTTGCCCTTCCCTAATTACTAAGGAGGCTAACCATCCTTTTATATGTTCTCTTCTTTTTGTCTGACTTGACCAATCATATAAATTATTCACTTTTCTACTCCATTTTGCAATTTGTTTGTAACAGTACAGAATATATTTTGGACGTTAACACCTTGTCTATTTCAAGTGCTGAAAATAGTCTTTTCCCAGGATGTCCTTGTCTTTTGACTGTTTCAGATAGATTCTCAAATGGCTTTTCCCCACACAATTGCATATTGTCGAGAGTATACAAATTGGGCACTGAACGGCACAAGCTATCTAAATAAATCATAATTCTGTGAAAATATACACGGATTAACTAGTATTCTATATCTGTAAAATGCTGTTCTTAACTTTCTGCTTTTAATTGTGGTGAGGAAAGAGGAAGGAGCTAAAATGAATCAAAACCACATGTGGGGACCTCCCTGGTGGTCCAGCGGATAAGACTGTGCACTCCTAATGCAGGGGGCCCTGGTTCAATCCCTGGTCGGGGAACTAGATGCATGCATGCTGCAACTAAGGAGTCTGCATGCTGCAACAAAGATCCCGTGTGCTGCAACTAAGACCTGGTGCAGCCAAAATAAATAAATATTAAAAAAAAAAAAGCCATCTGCTACAAAGAGCACAACTGAATCTAATTAAAAACAAAACAAAACAAAACCAACATAGAGCTAGTATTTCACAGGTTCGGTTTTAGAGGTTATCACCTCCCCACTCCCACTGATTATAAAGCTAGTATTCAGCACCAGAGTCTAGAAATAATATATATATTATTATATTCACAAAAAAACAGAAACCTAGTTTAGAATTAGCATGAGGTGAGTTTCCATTTTGAAACTCAGGATTTACAACCTTACCATTGTTAGCTACGTTTCCAGTAGCATGTGCTGTAAATTTCAAATTTAAAACAAGAAAATTTTAGAATCAGGAAACATTGGGAAATATTCTCTCCTTACCTGTTTCTTTAAATTTTCAACCATCTTCTGAACTGCAGCTTTTTCCTGTTTTACGGTTTCTATTTTTTGCCTAAAGGGACAATGAAAATATAACTTAAGAGTTAGGCTTTAACAGTTGAAGTAAAATACCTTTAGTCCTCACAAAAATGCCTTAAGGACATTTAAATATATGTCTTACCACATTTCTTCCTGAGATCCATTTAATTTCCCTAATTTCAGGTTAGAAATGCTGTCTTCTTCATTTAAAGTAGTAATTTCATTTCTCAAAATAGAATTCTCCTCTTGAAGCTTCTCAGATTCATATCTGAAGTACAGAGATTTTTAAAAAATAGTTATAACAAGGCAGTCATCTGGCATCTTTGGAAAATACTTTATAGTAACTTCCAATTAAACACGTATTCCATGCCAGTTAAAAAGAAAAGCCTAAATTAGTAGTCTCTTGGTGCTTGGAAATCAAGCTACGACATATTGACTCATTTCTTTTGGGAAGTAAGAATTTCACTAAAAGACATTAGGGAAGTGTGACTGAAACACCTGAGCATGGAGACAGAAAGGAGACTCAATGCCCATCCTGGTTGCTGACTTTCTCAGTGGCAAGCATATGCTTTGAGCAAATTATTTATTTCAGTCTGAAGTCCTGCCTGCTCCTAAAAGACAAAAGCCATATTACTAAGCTGTATGAGCTTCAGTTTTAAACCCCAGGGTACCTAGAGAAAGAAGATTCACTACATAAATGAAAGGGCCATGTCAAAATATGTACACTAATGTTTACTTTGTGGTTTCTTTCATCTCATTACGATTTTTAGAACTAAATATGGTCTGAAGTAAAACGAGGAAAAACTACGCCGAGAATTATTTTGTTTTTTCATATCTTTAAGATATTTCAGACATGATGTAGTATTTTACAAGTTTTTTTTGGAACCAAATTTGTTAGAAGGCTATTGCAATCATATTTTATAAAGTTGAGTGAGCAGTGGTTCAAATTAGTATCATTTTCGTCTTTGTTCTTCAAGCACGTTTATTAGAATCTGATAGCTCCTCAAAAAATTATATGTTCTAAGATAAATTTCCAATGTTTACAGAATGTCAGCCTGCACTTCAAGTGATATAAGTGAAAAACGATAAGCCATGAGACACAACACTTTTTCTATATTAGTGTAAGAAGAGACTCCTTATCTACCAAGTGAGTTAATGATACACGAAAGGCATTCATTCTCATATAACTTGTTTCATCAAAATGAAGAAAATAACCAACATTTAGCCAAAAAAACCCACCAAAACTATCCATCCAAATGAAGTGCTACAAAAGAGTTAAAGACTTGACATACATTGATGATACACATGGTTAAACAACTAACACTCTCCATCATGAACTTTCACACCCTAAATGAACGACATTTATTTCCTATAGAGGAAGCAGTGCCTCCTAGGCAGGGTTATTCTACTTGTTAATACGACACAGAAGCAGAAGGAAGTCTAAAGTACTGCTCTCTTCTTGAAGACTAACAGGTTAGTTTCTCTAGGCACAGCAAGCAGCCAAGTTAGATTTGGTGAGGTGCTCTGTGGGATTCCGTGAAGTGTAGAAGGTACATACATTACCTCAGAAGCTCAACTTTTTGCTGCATCTCACTGCACGTGATATGCAAGTCATGCATCATTGCCTTCAGCTCTTCCTCCTTTTCTCCTTGAGAAGGTACATCTTTTTGCTTAACTAAAGCAGTGACTCTTTCCCTCAACTTTCTAGTCAGCTCCTGCAGCTTCTTTTTCTCCCGTTCTAACTCTGTGATTGTGGCCTGGCGCTGAAAATGTTTGTCCTGAAGGCTGAGGAGAGCGGTGTTTTCCTCCAGTATTACTTGGTTCTGTACTCCAGGCTTTTCTTGATGTGTCTGGAGTGTTCCATGTAGCCAGGCAATTTCATGTGCTTTTACTTTTTCTAAGAGCTCTGTATTCTCCTGCTCTAGGTACTGGTTTTCTTGACAATGTTCTTCTATAATATGGTGTACATTCATCATCTTTGGTACACACTCTTCCGGTGTCTGATTTAGTTCAAGGATCTTTTCATCAGGTCCGACTTCCAGGTTATCTAAATGGGCTTCCCATAAGGAGAAGCAGTCATACTGCAGCACTGCTCTTTCTTGCAGCTTCTCCATCTTGTCTTGAAGTCTCAAAACCAGAACATGCAGTTCCGCATTTTCTCTTTTGACCTCGTCATAACTCTTTTCCAGGCTAAGGAATGTTTCAGTCACTTCTTCAACTTTCTTTAGCTCATCCTGTAATCGGAACATTTCTGAAGTGAGTTCTTTGTTATTTTCTAGTGCTTCATCGTACCGCGTCTCCATCACTCTCAGCTCTTCCTGAAGACACTCATTTTCTCTACTAGCATCTTCATATAACAATTTATACTTGGCGGAAGCCTCAGGGATTCTTTCAAGCGTCTTTAATTTCTTTTTTAGCACAGAAACATCAAAAAGTAAGTCCTGTTTCTTTTCCGAAGCTCGATCACAGTCTGCACGTAAGATCATTAGTTGTTCCTGAAGCTGGCCAATCTGATTCTTTAGGTCCCAGGTTTCAGTCCTGGTCTCCTCACTATTTTCAAGCTCAGAAAAACTCTCTATTGATGCTTCAGACTCCTCTCTTCTGACCTCCTGTCTCTGACCAGAGCTTGTCCCCGTACTTTCCAGATCCCGGACCTCATCGCCTTGCAGGTCATTTAGGACGTGCTGCATGGTTCCACCTTCTGCTTGTTTCATTCGGTTTGGCAGTAAAAATGGCTCTGTTTGTTCCACGGAATTTCCAAAAAACCCAGTAGTTGGCTCATCTAAACAAGAAGACATTACTGACTCTGGCTCTAATTTTTGCAGCCTCTGTTGCAACCTAGAAATTTCAGTTGCCATTTTCACATTTTCCTTCACTGCTCGTTCATGAGCTCTTTGCAGGCTTAAGAGGACATCTCCGTTCTCTTCCAACAGCTGCTCTCCTTGCTGGAGCAGGGACATGGCTCCACTTCCTTCCACTTCCTCCCTTCCCATTGCCGGGCAGCCATTCTGAAGCCTGGAGGGAGGAGATCCCACCTGCTCCATTTCCTTAATTTTATTCTGAAGCCTGGAGATTTCTGTGCTCATCTCAGCCCTCTCTCGATCTGCTTTCTCACAGGTCGCTTTGTAGACACTCTCCATGGCCAGAAGCTTGGACATCATTTCCTGCCTCTCCTGGTCACGTTCCCTTTCGAGCCTTTCAAGCCTCTGGCTGGCCAGCTGCTCCGAGGCGCCTGCTTGGCACAGGACCTGCTCACGGTCCTTCAGTTCTCTCTCGTGACTGCTCTTCAGCTCAAGTATCTGGCTGGACAGCAGACTTTGCTGACTTTCAGACACAGTTCTTAGATCTTCCAGGTCTTTGAGTAGCTGCTGTCTCTCAACAACCATGCTATTCAAATGTTCTTTGTATGTTTTCTCCAGCATCTCTCTCTCCTGGGTCAGGACCAGAGAAGTGGCTTTCTCTCTCTGGAGAGTCTCTTTAAGCTGCTCCTGGGCTTCTGCACACTCCTGGGTGAGCTCATCTTTCTCAAACTCCCACTGGGATCTCTCCTCGCGCTGTTGTTCCAGGACCTCCTTCAGCTCTCGGCGGTAGTGCCCCTCCAGACTTCGCAGAGCATTTTCATATCTCTCAGCGACTTTCTGACAGTCAGCCTGAAACTGGGCTTCTATCTGAGAGGTTCTTCTATTACACTCAGTTTCCATTTTTTCCCTAAATGTGGTCAACATACAGCATTACTGAAACTGCCATCAACTCCAGAAGCAAACAAAAAACATTTTCCCATGCATAGAAGAAGCAGCTAAGCAAACAATTCAAATATTTTCTAAAAATGGTCTTCAACTTATTCCTATGTGATTCAGTTATACTGAGAAGGGATCTCATTTCTGAGAGCCAATGCTGGCAGCCATAATTAATTTAGAAGTCTTACTTACCTCTCTCTGCATTTAGAAGGAAAATTTAGAAACCCAGTTCTTTGGTATACTCCCAGATGTATTTGTTTATGGACTTTTAGCCAAAAACGTAAGCTGATATTTCACATTAAATGTTCAAATGCATATTAGCCTAAACCCTAATTTGGGAAATACATAAAATTCTTCCATTTTAATTAAGTAGACATTGGTGGATAAATAGTCATATAAACCACACATATTAACAAATTCATTATGTTTTGCTTTTTATTTAATAAAGTAGCACCGGGTTAAAGTATGAAGCACTGAAGCCCTGAAAAGTACCTGAGATTTCACGTGAGGAAAGTAAGCACAAAATGGTGTTTCATAACTCTGGAAGGAAATGTAACTTTGCCCAGAATCTAGCTTATAAATGGCCTTTCTCAGAAAACAGCAAGACTGAACTAGGAAGAAATCACATTTGTGATAATCTTATCCTCATCTGTAACCTTAAAAAGTACATGCCTGATACAAAAAATACTTTTCTCTTTCTAAAAAAAAGTTTCAATACCCCAAGGTAGGCTTATATCTAAACAACGGCAAAACAATCTGAAAAACCAAAAAAGAATCTAGTCAGTCAGTGGGCTATTATGTCTTCTGATTTTTCAAAGTCTCCTTAATTGACTGGGATTTCTGGTGCCCCCAAGGAATGGTGCCCCAGGTTCCTCCATTTCCCCCATTTTCTTACCTTCCCTCATGTAGTTCCCTTTGGTGTTTTTCCAAGAGCTCTTTTTGCAATTCCTCTTTCTCAAGAGTATGCTTCTCCACCAGGCTTTTCAGCTGCTCCTGGTGAACTTGTTCTAGTTCCTGAGTCAAGCTTCTCACCTTCTCTTCTGTCCAGGCACCATTTTGAATGAGTTTTTCCCTCTCTTCATTAAAGCTTTCCTCTGCCTGCTGCAGCCTAGCCCTTAGCTCCATCTCATGCTCCAGCCTCAACTCCTCCTGCAGGTGAGCCTTTTCCTCATCCCACTTCATTTCCAGTTGTTTTTTCTCCTCCTCATGTCTGCAGGTAGCCGTGTGTTGTACCTCCTTGAGTACCACTGTCTGGCCCTGAAGTTCTGCAATTTCATTTTTAAGGTCACTTATTTGTTCTTCCAAGATGTGCACTTCATTCTCATACTTTTGCTTCACATTCTCCTGCTCCTTTTTACAGGCAACCTTGGTTTCATCTAGCTGCTTTTCATAATGATGCACCTAAAGCCAGAAAGTAAAACCACCACAATGTTATTCAACTCAAGGCCATGGAAAGGTGATGGGGCAGTAATTACTTTTCTCCTACAAGACATTCCTCAGTTTTCCCATTTTTTGTTTTAAAGTAACAATTCAAAAACACATTAAATAAGATATTTTTAAGTCAGGCATGGTTCGATTACCTTTTTAACTTGGTTGAATTTTATTAGTTTCTGAACAACTCTATTAAAACTGACTAGACCTTCACAGAGATACCATTTGTCTCCACGGACAAACTCAGGGCCTTAACATAGTTAATTAAATTTAAGTATTTGTTTAACACCTGTCAGGTACCCTGCAGGCCTCGTGGGGACACAAAGTTGGGTAAGACATAGCCCCTGTCATTAAGGAAAAACCACTCTAGACATGCTCATGACAACTACAAAAAAGTATACTACAAGTCAGAATAAAACATATAAAAGGTATAGGAAAAATAGTTACAATGTAACCTGGGGTTCAAAGGAGGGAAAAATCACATTTGGTTGGGAGAATTCAGGAATGTAAGAGGTAGCATTTGATATAAACTCTCAAGGTTAAGTAGATTTTCAAGAGGTAGAAAGAAATAATAACACAGCACGTAACAGCATGAGCAAAAGAGGACAGTTTGATGAAGAACAGCAAACTACCTAGTTTGGCTGGAAGATAAGGTAATTCAAAGGAATGGTAAAAGAGAAGACTGGAAATATAACCTAAAGCAACACGGTAAAGGGTTTTGAAGGCCAAGATTTACCTAATTTAGGAAGTAATGCTATATCAAAGGGCTTTTTAGTTTTATTAAGATGTCTTTCAATGAGTTGGAAATAATGTAATCGTCTGCAAGTTCCATGCTTGCTAGGACTGAAGGTACTACATTATTAAGAAACTCTCTCCTATGAGGAAAAGGCCTCACCCTTGGCCTGTGAAACCATGCTGAGGTAGTGCGTTCCTGGTAGCTAACAGGACACAAGAGGAAATGTATAGAAAGTGCTGCTCTTTGAGAAAATAGAATTGAGAATGTCCTACATGCAAACGCTTGTCAGAGCTCAAAGAAATCAGAGAACAGGATTGATAAAAAGGTCTTACTTTATCTTCAAGCTCCAGTCTCAGGCAACACAAGTCCCTGTGATGTTGTTCTTTCATCTGTTCGATGACCAGCTCCGCCTCGATGCTCATATTCAATGGATTGCATTCTTCAGAACCAAGCCCTGAAAACACATCGGATCTGTTGACCCTGCAGCAGGTTCTTTCAATAACACAACTGGCATCTAAGGAAGGATATCCAGTTTAATTGAGGAATAATTTTTAGCTTAAATTACTACAGATGAGATCTACTAGGAAACAACAGAAGCCAAGAGAAGTCTCTTGTTCTTAAGTATTAGGGAAAACAAGAAAAAGTGAAGGTGAACAGATTCTTTCATGTACAGGCAATGTACCAAACCTTAATAGAATCCAACAAAATAGGAGGTGGGAGTAGATGTGGAAATCGTTGCTTAAAGGTGACCTCCTCCTAATGAAAATCCTGCAGAGTGAGGTAGTTAGGTCAAACCAACCAGCCTTCTTTCCATCCAATGAATACTGGGTGACAAATTAGCAGAGGGGCAATGTGGCAGGAGAATGAACGGCCAGCATACTTGCTATGCTTTGAGGCGTTAACTTCATGGGTCAAGATATCCACCCCACCCCTCAACATTACAAAAGATTCAGTATTGTAATATTAATTTCCTGTAGTGCAGATAGGGCCTTACCTTAAATTATCAGCTAAAATTTTTTAAAGAATAGGGCATAGGTTAGGAACCTGGATATAGGCAGATTCGATAGAAAATTCTCGACTCATTCATATGAGTTCACCTCTGCAACTGCCCATGATGATGACTGAAAAGGACACTGAAATGTGAAGCATAAGCTGAGGGCTGAGCTAGTACAAAGACAAAATGATTACATCTACTACTACGTAGAAATCTCTTAAGGCAGGGGACACAAAAAAGCTTTTCATGTGGAGATACACAGGCAGATGCAAGAAAGAGCATAAGTCTAGCATCTGGAATTGACAGTCCTGCTTTGGGCTTTCTCTTCATCTATCATGGCACATCCCCAACTGAGAAGTGATACCTGGGGTGTAAACCACCCCAAGATGACACAGCCTCAGGTACCCATGAGGAGAACTCCCAGCCCTTGGTCATCTATGGAAAAGCCCAGAAAAGCTTCTGAGATACATCATATCAGTTGGGCTCCATTCTTATACCACAGTTAAGGCTACAGAGTACAGACTTAGAATCAGAGGAAAGGTGTTCAAGCCTGTCCCTGTCCCCTCCCCAATCCCTTATTTATTCCAGAATAAATAGGTAAGGAGAAGAATAAACAACCCTTGTAAGAACCTGTACTTCTGTTCCAAGGAGCAGTGGGGAAAACTATTTATGATGAAGAATTTATTATAAACCCTTTCTGAAAATGAAATTCAACACACTGGAGGAAAGGGGCAGGATGCCAGGAGGGAGGAAAAGAGCTGATAAGGAATGTAGGAGGGTTCCCAAATGACTCTGCCTTCCAACCTTGCTACTCAAAATCCTCCTCAAAGGTACAGGCAACCAAGGTTTATTTATCTTATTTGTTGTTTTGCAGACATTTAGCACAGCCAGCATAAGGAAATCAAATTTTGTGGTTTCTGGCTGGCTCGCTCTCCAAAACACTGTCATACCAGTTAGGCACTCTTTTAGAAAGGGAGGATTCAGCAATAACTCAGTGACTGAATTCTAACACTCCCAAGGCCTGGATTCTCAGACTTGTGGCCAGTTTTTTTTTTTTTTTAAAACGAAGCAAATATCCTTGTGGTTTGATTTTTCCATTTCTTTGTTGATGCATTTAAAAATCAGATGGAAATATTCTCATAAAGACTTCAAGGACAAATGAAAAAACAGACCACAAGTGAAACAGCTCAAGAAAATAGCACTGCCAAAGTCTTTTTTTTTTTGATGGGGGGGCGGGCTGGGGTGCGGCGGGATTGCCAACATTTTGCAATTCTACATTCAACCATGGTTTTAAAAACAGAAGTCAAAGGCAGAGACTCTGAAAAGATGGCGTCTGAATGGCTTACCCTGGTCAGGCTCGACGCAACCACTGTTAGTATCAAGTTCTTCTGATGGTGAGTTTTTCGAGGGAAGTCTGAGCACTCTGCCTTGTGCACGATATTCTTCCAGCTCAGACTGGAGTTCATCTACTTGGTCTTGTAATAGCTGGAGTTTAAAAACCAATACAAGTCTTAGATGTGATGTCAAAAACACAAGCAACAAAAGAAAAAATAAATAAACTGTACATCATCAAAATTAAAAACTTTTGTGCTTCAACGGTTACCAACAAGAAAGTAAAAACACAACCCACAGAATGGGAGAAAAGTTTCTGTAAATTATATATCTGATAAGGGACTTGATTGTAGAATATATAAAGAACTATTACAACTTAATAATAAAAAGACAAATAACACATTTAAATGTTCAGCAAAGGATCCGAAGACACATTTCTCCAAAGAAGATAAGCAAATGAAAAGATACTCTGTTATTAGCCATCAGGGAAATGCAAATCAAACTCACAATGAGATACCACTTAATACCCACTAGGATGGCTAAAATAAAAAAGACATACATGTATCCCCATATCCCCTCCTTCTTGAGCCTCCCTCCGTATCCCACCCCTCTAGGTCGTCACAAAGCATCGAGCTGATCTCCCTGTGCTATGCAACAGCTTCCCACTGGCCATCATTTTACATTTGGTAGTGTATGTATGTGCATGCCGCTCTCTCACTTCGGCCCAGCTTCCCCTCCCCCACGTGTCCTCGAGTCCGTTTTCTACATCTGTGTCTTTTTCCTGCCCTGCCACTGGGTTCATCAGTACCATTTTTTTAGATTCCATGTATGTGCATTAGCATACAATATTTGTTTTTCTTTGTCTGACTTACTTCACTCTGTATGACAGACTCTAGGTCCATCCACCTCACTACAAATAACTCAGTTTCCTTTCTTTTTATGGCTGAGTAATATTCCATTGTATATATGTGCCACATCTTCTTTATCCATTCATCTGTCAATGGACACTTAGGTTGCTTCCATGTCCTGGCTATTGTAAATAGTGCTGCAGTGAACATTGTGGTACATGACTCTTTTTCAATTATGGTTTTCTCAGGGTATATGCCCAGTGGTGGGATCGCATATGTATACATATAGCTGATTCACTTTGTTTGTGGTACGGCAGAAACTAATACAACACTGTAAAGCAATTATACTCCAATAAAGATATTTTTTAAAAAAAGACATATAATAACAACAGTTGGCAAGGATGTGGAGAAATTGCAACTCTCATATTGGTGGGAATGTAAAATGGTGCAAACATCTTGGAAAAAATTTGGCACTTCCTCAAAAGGTTAAACATACAGTGATCATATGACCCATGTCATCTGCCAATGCAGGGGACACGGGTTTGACCCCTGGTCTGGGAAGATCCCACATGCCATGGAGCAACTAAGCCCATGCACAACTACTGAGCCTGCACTCTAGAGCCCATGAGCCACAACTACTGAGCCCATGAGCCACAACTACTGAAGCCCGCGCACCCTAGAGCCCTCACGCTGCAACTACTGAGCCCACGCACTGCAACTACTGAAGCCCACGTGCTCTAGGGCCCATGTGCCGCGACTGCTGAGCCTGTGTGCTGCAGCCAGTGAAGCCCGTGTGCCTGGAGCCCGTGTGCCACAACAAGAGAAGCCACCACAATGAGAAGCCCGCACACCGCAATAAAGAGTAGCCCCCACTCACCGCAACTAGAGAAAGCCCACACAGCAACAAAGCAGCCAAAATAAATAAATAAATAAATAAACCAGTGTGTACATGTCAATCCCAAACTCCCAGTCTATCCCTCCCTCCCACCCTTCCCTGCTGGTAACCATAAGTTTGTTCTCTAAGTCTGTGAGTCTGTTTCTGTTTAAAAAAAACAAAACAAAACCAAACTTGCACACAAGTGTTCACAGCAGCATTGTTCACAATATTCAAGATAACCCAATGTCCATCAACTAATGAATGGTTAAATAAAATGTGGTATAGCTATATAATGGAATATTATTCAGCAATGGAAAGAAATGAAGTACTGATACATGCTACAGTATGGATGAAGCTTGAAAACGTATGCCAAATGAAGGAAGCCAGTCACAAAGGATGACATATTGTATAATTCCATTTATAGGAAATGTAAAGAATAGGCAAAACCAAAGAGACAGCAAGTAGATTATTAGTTGTCTAGGGCTGGGGGTCATGGGAGAGATTACAGCTAGGTGGAGAGGTAGTTTCCTTCTGGGTGATGAAAATGTTCTAAAATGTATTATGGTAATGGTTGCACAATTCTGTGAGTATACTAAAAGAGACTGAGTTATACACCTTAAATGGGTGAGTTGTATGGTTATGGAAAACCATTTAAAAAAATAAGTGGACAAATTTGGGGAATTTTTGGAGGTAGAGCTGACAGATTTGACTGATGAAATAACTAGAAGCATAGGAGAACACACCTCTACTTGATTAGAGTCAAGAGCCGTAACTTATTTATAAGAGTGGCATAAATGTTTCATTTCTTTTCTCAAAGTGTGCATGTGTATTTCCTGAGAAGGCAGGCTATGAACAACCTCATAAGGAGGTGATTGTTTTCTTCATTTTTGCCCAAGTACAGTGTTCACCTAAAGCAGTTAGAACTCAGTTATGCCTACCTTGTTAAAATAAACAAGTGTCTGTGGCTTAAGGGAAAAAAAAAAAACCCCACATTCCTGAGCTTAGGAGAGTTACTTTTTTAAAAAATCAAAGATTCCTATTATTTATAAGGATGTTTTTGTGTCCTCTGGTAGGAATTTGTAATGACTTACTACTTAAAGACTTGAGTGGTTTCTGCTCCATTTGCATTTTGTAAATAAAATAAGGACTGTATTCAGGAAAAAAACCCACAGAACAAAAGCAAATTATATCAGCCTGCGTTGATCGCTCAGGAAAGACTAGTTTTGGAATAAGCACATCAACATGACCACGTTTTCCTTCTCTTAGAATAAAACTTTATTTTCCTCCAATTACTGGCAATTTCCGACCCAGATAAAGCAGACAAATGCAGTTTGCATGATTCTCTCGTATTTCAGGATACTAAACAATAACATTAACAACCAGCACGTAGGTTAAGCGTTTTCTGTGTCTCAGGCTCTGTTCTAAGCACTTTACATATATTTACTCATTGACTCTCCACAACAACCTTATCTGGTGGGTACTCTTATTTTTGCTATCTCATAGGTGAGGAATTGAAACACCCGCAGATTAAGTGATGTGCTCATGGCCACACAGCTAGTAAATGGTGAAGCAGTATTTGAACCCAGGCACTCCTCCGCTAAGTTCTCTTCAGTCACTCACCCTGCACTGCTGCTCATATTCATTTCTCATCTGTGTCAGCCTTTCTTCTTGCAAAAAGAATTCAGCACTGCTGGGATCAAGGTCACCAAACTAGAAAATGAAAAGGGCAAAGTTGTCATTTTTTCCAAATGTCCTTCTTTGACCTATAATGTACCAAAGACCCAAGTTTCTGGTGTTCACCCAGTGTCTGGAGTATGAAAGGAATGTGACATTTAAGCAGAAACACCATCAATTAGATGATGGGGAGAAGATTCTAGAGTGATGTGTTCAGTCAAAGCAGAGATTGTTTCTCAGTGCCACGCCATGTTTCCCTCGTATAAATTAAATCCCTGCAAAAATGACAGCTTCCTTTAGTCACATAAATAATTCCATAAAAGAAATTTTCTTGGTGGCATAGCTTCTGCTCTTTTGAGTGAACTACACTTTGGGGCTACATATCAGGAAATCAAATTTAAAGACTTACCTTTTCTGCCAAAACATTTTCCAAATTTCGCTTAAGTTTGTTTGTCAGATTCTCATACTCTGCCAACTTCTCTGCATTTTCCAGAAGCTCATTTTCTAGACGACTGTTTTCCTGAAGAAATTTGGGGAAATTAAGTGGGCACAGATTAAGAAATAAACTGTTGTACCATTTTATAGCACGCATACATCAATGCTCTAGATTGAGAAAATGTGTTCATCTTGAAAGTTTCAGTACATTAGAGCAGAAAAAGTAAATATTAAAAAACTGATATCTATCTTATAACCTCAAAGCATGCCTCCTGGAGGCATGCTTTTCTTGATCCTACAGAACCATGCTGCCCAACAGTGGTCACAAGCAGTCACAGGTAACTATGGAGCACCTGAAATGTACACAGCACAAACTGAGATGTGCTATGAATATAAATATTCACCAGATACTGAAGAGTTAGAACAAAAACACAAAAACTCAGTAATAATTTCTGTAGATGAATTACAAGTCAAAAAGATACTGTTTTGGAGACATTAAATAAAAAATGATTTAAAATGAAATTCACCTGTTTCTTTTTACCTTTTAATGTGCCTGTTTGAAAATTTGAAATTACATATATGGCTTGATTTGTATTTCTAATTCGACAGCATTGCAGTAGAAAATTTAATGACGTGAATAACATTCTCAATAAACTGTCAGATGAAAGACTGGCTGCAGAATACCTTGTTCATCTGACAGCAGAAGAGAACTCAAAAAAACTATAAAAAGTAGGACAGATCTAACAATTTTCATTTAATGATGATATAGATATGTTATATTTAATTTACAATTTTATTTTGGTTTAAAGATGTAAAAACTATACATACAGGTTTTTCATAATTTTTATTTTGAATTATTATAATAAAATAACATATCAACCAAAGTCCACAAAAGGTGGGGTTTTTCTGTATATAAAACACTTGTAAGATTTCCACCCACATTTGTCAAAAAAATAAAACCACATGGATGTGCCATTTGACATATTTTCTATTCCAATGCTAAAGGATAATTGGAAGAACATTATTTTCAAAGTATATTTTGCCAAAAGAATATAGAGCCAATATATCTTAAATACATTCTTGTTCACACCCTCACACAGTAACATTGAGTGAAAAAGAATGTGCTTGAAGTGTTTTTAAAAAATACTACCTTCCCCCAAAATGCCAGTTCTACAACTCTAATCTTCCAAAGTGTGTCTAAATTTAGATGTTAAAACAATCAGGAGCAGGGCTTCCCTGGTGGCGCAGTGGTTGAGAGTCCACCTGCCGATGCAGAGGACACGGGTTCGTGCCCCAGTCTGGGAAGATCCCACATGCCGCGCAGCGGCTGGGCCCGTGAGCCATGGCCGCTGAGCTTGCGCGTCCGGAGCCTGTGCTCCACAACGGGAGAGGCCACAACAGTGAGAGACCCGCGTACCGCAAAAAAAAAAAAAAAAAAAAAAAAAAACAACCAATCAGGAGCAATTTCTGTGTATCGGGCCTGTGTTGATGCTCTGGAAACTGACCAATCAGCTTCTGTTGCTGACCACAGGGAACACACAATCGGGACCGTGGCCGGGGAGGCAGATATGGATACAATTATCTATGATGTGATAGAAAATATGCTATCTTCTGGCAAGAAAAAAAAAAGTGTAATGGGAATGAAAAAGTAGTTTGGCCTGCAGTGTTGGAGAAAGCAGTGAAGGAGCCTAAAAGCTTACTGAGGAACTGAGACAGCTGATGGCAGGTGCAGCAGGGTTGAGGGCATGGCCCTGGGGGTTGCTGGCAGGATCTGAGGTTAGAAAGGCATGAGGACAAGCTCCCTTTCAGGGTCCTTCAGTGCTGCCATGTTGCACTTTTACAGAGGGAACAGCATGATTTTAAGTGTTCTTAAGTAAGGTAACTCCGGTGACAATATGGAGGTTGGATAGATGGAAAAAAGGATGCACACAGGTCAGCTGAGAAATCGTGATGAATTGTGAACCTCTTCAGAGGCTGTGAAAATGGAGAGATGGGATAAATCTGAGAAGCATTTCAGAGCATCAACGGGACTCAGAAATTGATAATCAAGGATGACCGAGGACTTTAGCTTCTATGACTTTCAGCACAGGTGGTGATGTAGATTAGGGAGAAAATTCCAGAGAGGAAGCAGTTTGATGGTTAGGAAGTGAGAATTAGCTCAGTTTTTGATGTGTGGAGTTTCAGGAACCTTTTATAACTTCAACAGTAGTGAATATTCCATAGGTACTTATTACCTTCTAGATACTGTATATGTAGCAACTCATTTAATCTCCATATCAATGCTATGGGGATAGGTATTAGGATGGTGCCTCTTTTGTGCATTAAGAAACAGGTTTGAGTAACTTGATCAAGGTTTTCTGTAAGTAGTCGTATCCAGATTGGAACCAGGCAGTCTTGAGGCCAGACCCCCCCTACCCCATCCACCCTTTATCTCTAGATAACACTGTACCATATTATCTGGTGTCAGAGTCCAATAAAGAGAAGGATCACTTCTTCTACTGAGGCACAGGGAAGGACAGGAGGATGTATAAGGGAAAAGGTACATTTGGAAGCAAAGCAACAAAGCTGATGGCCTGTGTGGCAGGAAATAAAGTCATCTGCTAAGAATGAGGAAGGGGGAGTGCAAGGAAGGAACAGAGCATCAACCAGGAGCCAAACAGCCCTGAGGACCCAGTGCAACTTCCGGGGGTAAGAACAAGATACGCTGTTGGCAAACCAGAAGCCTAGACACTCCTGAAATCTAGCTCCCAGTGGGGGCTCTACTATGTCCGGTCATGACCCAGCTGGGCAGACTTATGAGCCCTGTGCAGACCTGTCCTCTTACAGAGCTGTGGTTTTCCATGTGTATTCCCAGCAGGGACACAGACTGTACAACCAATAGGATAATTACCTTTAAAGAGAGGGCAAGGCGGTCCCGGGTGTAATTCTCTTCTGTTTTTGCCTTTTCAATTTCCTGCTCAAGTTCCAAACGCTGCTTGCCCACCTGTTGTAGGATCTGTTCTCTCTCCTTTCGAAGCTCATTCTTTAAGGCTGCTATTCGTTCCTTGTACTCTTCATCCAGTTTCCTGTGAGGAGGAAAGACTGACAAGCTGCCATCAAATCCCTCAGAGGTCCCTACGTGGATCCACCAAAAATGGAAACACAGAGTCACAGACATGGGAAGCTCCTTGAGAAAGTGTCTAGTGAATCCTGCTTTCCTTGAGGCTTGGCCACACCTAAGTCACTCCGGCCAGGTGTGGCCAAGCGGGCAGGCAGGCTGAGCCCCACTGCCCTGGGCCAGGGCGGTGGGAAAGGAGGGTCCTGGCCCAGCCAGTCGTACCTGAGGTTGTACTCATTCCGCCGCTCTATGGCTGCGTGGTGATCGTCCACCTCTGAGGCCATTAGAGACTTGAGCTTCTCAGCTTTTTCCAGATCTGACCGTAGCTTCTCTTTTTCTCTGACCACTTGATCAACTTGCTCCCTAGAATCAGAAAGAAACCAAGTATGAGGGAAACTGTTTCTAAGCAACAAGTAGACCCCAAAAAGCTCTCATCTGGCTTGCTTCAATACAAACACAAAACCAAGACAACCAAAACCCTTCAAAAACACACAGACATTCCACACAGACATTGAAGAGACATTCCTCTTCAACAGACTACATGCAAATCTAAGCTCTACCTCATTTTCACAGAAGTGAGATGATAGGCGATTAGCCACAACTGCGTACAGGATGGAAGAATGTATGCCACAGGCATCTGAATGACTTGCTCGGCAAGTAGGAAAGGGAATAGAGCAGGTGAACCTTCTGCTTAACTCACAGCAAATGCCGGATCTCAGCCTTAAAGCTGGCCAGAGCTGCCTGGTGAATGCTGTTCTTGGTAACCAAAAGTTCATTTTCCAGAGCCAGCGTCAGTTCTGTCAAATTAACATTTCCAACAAGGCTGAAATCCAAGGCCTAGAAATCAGAACAAGTTCAAGACAATCACAAGTTCTATCCTGTGAAAGCAGGAAATGTGAAGGTTATACAAACTCACAGAACTGAATTTACAGTCTCCAGGCTGGATGTTTACATTTCTTTAGTGATTGCTTAGGAACAATATTCAATCCACAGCATAACTAAGCTCTAAGAAAAACATAACGTGATTATTTGCATGTTTTAAAAAAATTGCTATCTGGCACTGTAAATAAACACAACGGTAAAACTCTAATCTTTACCAACCAGAGATCAGCTAAGAAATTTCTTATCAATAATTTAGGGGTTAAAAACATGGAAAGATGTTATCAATAATCCTGGTTGAGGTGCGTAGGAAAAGTTACCTCTTACGTCTGAGATCTTGTGAATAGAAGAATCATTAAGGAGAAATCGAATCAAATCACAGTTTCAAAAACATGGAATTTTTCAACCCTGCCCCAATTCGTCATTTTTCTCTCATTTTAGCTGCCACACCTTCAGGATCTCCTGGCTGTTCTCAATGCCCTCTTCATGCCAGGTGTCAAGTATTCTCTCCACTGATGCATAGCCCATCCCATCATCCAGGCAGGAGAAGACCCGAAAGCCAATGGTACTCGTCATCGCAGACGGGGTTGTGGTCCGTCGTCCGCTCTCATCGAAAGACTGGAAGAAGAAAGAGACTTAAGCAAGCTCAGGCATTGCAACATGGTGTTGGTCAAGACCAAAACTGGTCAGTCCTGACCACAAGGAGCAGAAGGCATGTCTCTCTAATTTATACTGCTAGGACAAGAAGTCACGCAGCCCCTTTGATCTCCCTTTCCTAAGTCAGCCTAGAATGCAAAGCTTATCTACCATGGACCTGGCCGAGAGTTCCTTCATATAGATGAAATGTGCCTCTACTTAACATCAGGTTTCTTCTGACCTACAGCTAACACAAAGGGGCATAATTAGTGGTCTTCCTACTGTAATTTATGGTCATTTCTCAAACCCAACTTTTCCTTCCCCACTGGTTCAGTCTTTCTTTACTACTCTTCTTTTGCCTCTCTTTCTCCTCAGTATTTTTCTTCAGACAGCAGATTAATTCATTAGAAATTATTCAAATAGATTTTAACTTCTACTCACAAAGAAACCACTTCCTATTTATTTCTTACCTGCATGGAGAGGTGCCTTTTCAATTGTCTATATGGGGTAGATGCTGATGGGGTAAGGGATTTTCCATTTTTGAACAAGCCGTAGAAAAAATCTTCTACGCTCATCGTACCATCAGGATCAAGATTATGGAAGACTTCTTCAAGCATCTAGAAAAGGGTAACCATATATTTTAACTATTTCACTCAAAAAACCCCACAAGGCCCAAAGTACACTTCCAGCCAACAGATATTGGCACCACTCTTGATCCCAGGACTCCAGAAATAGAACATGTCCCTTTATTCTCACTTGACTGAATTTTTTTCCTTTCTAGTAATATGTCCTTCCCCCTCACATAAACTAAATAAAATTCATTTTCAACATCGTCATAATTTTATGCAATCTAGCATTTAACTGTTTTCTCTTTTGCTCATACTGTTAGAACGGTATGTTACTACACATTATTCTTGAGAATTGAAGAATTACTTAAAAATGTAAAGATATAGCTTCCCGGTGTTGTAACAACAGAAAATAGTTAGACATTCATTAAGCCATTATATTATGGTGACTCCACATCATATTTTGCTTATATTGAATTTTGGAAATTGGTACGTTAGCACGGCAGAATTGGGTCTGGGACAGATGGCAATGATCTAATAGTTTGGGTCTGAAACCCATGACTTGGGATTTAGAACATTACTTGGAACAGCACTGCGTGTTTGGGGTCTTTATTTCTTTTAATGCTTTAGCACAGGAGAAGTGAGGACTGGATAGGAAGGATTTCATGCGTATGCAATAGAAGGGTCCCTCCAAGAGATGTAAAGGGAATTTTGCCTGACTACTTTGCACCCTGTGACAGTAATCAAGTAGTCCTCACCACATACAGTCCCTTCTAGAGGCTTGCTAGGAGATGGTTTGTTCCCTAGCTTAACAGAGGAATGGAAAAGGGAATAAGCAGCCTGAATCATGGATACCGCAAAACAGGGAGGGAAGGCGAAGACCTCCACCCTCACAGTCAGCTTCCTCTTTATTTGGGGGGCTAAAATTTTTCTATAGGACATGCCCCCAGTGTACAAAACAGAAATCACCTAAGAATCCTGTTAAAATGCAGACTCTGATATAGTTAAATCTGGGGGTAGGGCCTAAGATTCTGCATTTCTAACAAGGTGATGCCCAGTTTGCTGAGTAGCAAGGAATAGAACAAGCAACAAACTTAACTCTTGTTGCATTTGAGCCTACACCTGGTTCCATTCTAACAAAGGCCTCTTTGTAACAAATCCTCAAATTTTCAATATTCACTTCTTAAGTCTGGACTATTGCTAGGACTCCTGTCATCTCATAATTGTTGATTTTATCCTTCATCTAAGTGCCTGAGGCATTTCTTTTATCCAATGCTTTTTTTTCCAATTCATACCCAATAGGAAACATCTGTCTCTATTCTTGTTTTTATACCACTTCCTCTGGAGAGGACTCTGAAACAAGAAAATGATTCTAAAGAGTGGAAATCTTGGGAAGAAGCAACAGTTCCTAATAGAGAAGCATATGATGAAACAGATGGAAAGGTATTTGGGGCAAAATTCTGAAGTTGCCAAGCTCCCTTAGCTTCTCCGTCTGGTTCTTATCAACCAAAAGAACACTTTCTTAGAGGACTAGGCTTTCAGGACTGTCAAACCAGAAGTCACAGTAAAATCCAAGTGTGCTGACTGAAGCGAATCCGCATATTTGGCTCTAACTTAGCTCCACGTGGGTTGGCCCTGTGACCTTGGCCAAATCAACGCACAGCTTCCTGACTGCCTAAACACCCATCAACTGATCCATCTGAAGTGGTGGAGTAAGTAAATCCAGCCAGTTATTGTACGTGGGGGAGTGGACAAGTAGTGAATAAAGGGATGTGGATTCAGAAGAGGGTGGATGGGCAGGGCTGGGCTGACAAGAATACAAGTCAGTGGGCAACTAGGGCACCCCCTGCAGTCTGGGCAGGAGCTGAATCTAGTTCTTACTCCCCATCACCAACCAGGTCTTTGGACGGTTGATTTCCCAATGTGTAAGTTGGGAAATAATGCACTGGAATAGGGATCACAAATACCCCGAGGGGCCAGGAAGGTGATGTAAATAAATGAGGCAGGATGGTCTTGAGACATAAGGAAGTGGAGCCTTTTAAACCAGCGAACGGAACACGAGTGCATGCCCTGTCCAAAGGGGCTAGCTGCTTCTCACTGCCAGCAAAATGGAGCCAAATCTTCTGATTTTTAGAAAAATCTCCTGATTTAAAAAAGTATAGCAAAAAATTCAATTTTTAAACATTGGGTAGGCGATGTAGCCCTTAGGTCATATTTGGCAGCTAGGGTGACAGTTTGCCATCCCTGCCCTACAGTCGTCCTTGCTTCTGGAAAGCAGGGCACTAGTTTTAGCCTTAAGACAGTGAATCTAGTTTCCCTTCATGATGATGGCAACAGGCAGCAGTGATCTCTTTCTTTATCTATAAAAATGAGGGGTGACTAGATCTAAAATTGCTTTCAGTCGTAAAATTCTAGGATTCCAAGTTGTATGCTGATGAGATCATCTTGAACTTTCAGCTCCGCTGTGGTCTAGAGCTAGTAATACAAAGTACTATAGCGTTTCATGATTTTGGTGGGGAGGAAAAACACTAAGTAAAAGCTACATTCAATTAGCAATCCTTTACTCATCCTCACATCAGAAGAAAATAAATGTGCTGCTTCTTTTCCTGGGTTCTGGAGTCTCCACCACAGAAGAAAATGCGACTCCCCACAAATAGCTAAGTTGATTCCAAGATTTGTTCTTAGATAAATAATCCAAGTTTGTGTGATATTTCTTGGCAGAACAACCCAAGGTTCTGCATACTGCGCTGGTTTATAATTTAGGAGGATGAATTTAATTTTATGACTCAACAGCCATCACTGAAAAATAAATGACAACTGAGCCATTAAAATGTAGTCAGAGGGTGTGCAATGGTCACATACACAAGGGAGAAGTGGGGGAAAGAACTTTCCTGCAAGCTACACTACTTGGAAGCTTTTGATAATAAACCTCTTTCTGGTTTAGGAAAATAATACCACTTATCCTCTGAGCAAGCAGATAACACGGTTTCAAATATCATTATAATCAAAGTTTCCCAAAGCTACAACTGTAGCCCTAACCTCTAAGTCCCTCCAATCCTTATTTTCAGCTCTTTGAAAGACATATCTTGGAATTAATTACATTCTTATGTTTCATGGCTGTTCATGCACCCAGTCCTGCCACCCCTCTTAATTTTTTAGAAAACGTAAAGTTCAGAATTTTACCGAGCAAGAGTCTTTCGGGGGCTCCTTCAGGACTCTTCTGTTGTACATTTTCAAAACCACCAACCTACCCTTTTCCCTTTCCTCATGACCAGATTATTGTGATGGCTCCTGGCTGGTCTCCTAATCTAAGGCTCTCTTTACACCACTATACCCCATAAAAGAAGTTCAGACCACCCTCAGCAAGTAAGTTCTTCCTGTGTATTATTACTTAATCTGCTTAAGAACCCAGGGGTGATATTGAGATCTTCTCTCCAAAAAACTTACCAGCCTGGCCTTCAAAATATTCCCCCAACTCAAATCTCCTAAACTCCCCTCTTCGTCCTTCCTCTACACCTTTCCCACACTTTGCTCTGTGAATGCCACATCTACACATAGATTGACATCACGCTACACTGAACTGGTGTCTGACAGTAATGTGGGGTAATGTGCTTAGCAGAGTGAGGGGCACACAGTACGGGTTCAGTAAGTGTCAGCTATTGTCAGTTTTTCTTTTCCACAATACAGCATGAGGTCCTCAGAGACAGGATCTTCATGGCTGACTTCCCAGGAAAAAAAGAGAATGGAGTCTCTGTAACATGCTGCAGGAAACTGAAATATGGCTATTCCTAGCCTGTGGCCAGTTTAGCTTTTATCATGATTACTATTCCTGAATAAAAATATGATGCAAGGCTTACCTCTCCATCGACATTCTGCAAACCATACTGCTCACAGATGGAGATCAGCTTCTTCCGGTTTAGGTGACCATCACGGGTGATCCCCAAATCTTCACAAACCTCCTGCAGTTTCTCTTCTATCCAGTCTTGGGGAGGGGAAGGCCCACTTTGTGAGGCATTCAAATCATCTGGGTTCCAAAATCTTAACTGGCCTAAAATAAAAGTATACAGTGTGTTGTCCCTAAAGGAACTGAGCCTATTCTCAAAGAAAAATGTGCTTTTTGAAAATAAATGCTATAAGAAAGAGACTGCAGATGTTGATTTGATTTGATCCTGAAATTCAAATGAAGTGGAACCATTGGTTCTTAGGCTGCAACTAGGGCCAACAGACACTTTTTTGTTCATTGGCAGTCATACCTATGTAAGAAATACCATCTCCTGTGCAGTAATGCCAAGGTTCTAGGCTTATTTTATTCCAAAGGAAAATATGCACAGGCTTAGGCTTTGGAGTGATCAGAAGAGAAGGCTGGTTGAGAGCCATTCTAAGGAGCTTTATATGCCCTACCTCAGCTATAGCTACCGGACTTTATTATCTCCACTTTCTTTCTAGTCTAAGCTCTGTTTTTACTGAGAAGGAAATAATTTCATGATAAATATCATAAAATGATTATAAAAGGCAAGATTAGCCTGTTTCCAAATCTCTACACATACGAATATTCTGACCTATAAGGATTCCAACTTGAAAGAATAAATGTTTGCCAGGACAAGTTATTAATTACTGGTATATTAAGGATAAGTTCTATTTGAAGATTTAAGGATCAAACTACTTACTTAAAAATAAAAATTTATTTATCCTCTATTAGAAGTTCTCACTTCTAGTTAAAATTTACTTCCATATTAGAGATTCTGTGAAGTCATTACTTAAACATGAGCTAATTACTGACAAGATTGTGTGTGCCTGGAAGAACCTTAGAGAGTTGAGAAGAGCATTTAGTGCTACCCCTACTATTTATCAAAGACATTAAGCCCATCACCGCTGTGTCTTTACAGGTTGGAGACCTAGAGAACATGTAATTACACTTAAGTACAGTTAATCCAGGGTAGGCTGTGAAGTGGGCTGAGGTTCCGTTAGCTGAACCACAGTGCCATCTGCTGGCCAGAAGATCAACGTGTTTTGATCTATCTTAAATAGATCTGAAACTTGTCAAGGGATACATTTTTTTAAACATAAACTTATTTATTTTGGCTGTGTTGGGTCTTCGTTGCTGCGTGCGGGCTTTCTCTAGTTGTGGCGAGCGGGGTCTACTCTTGGTTGTGGTGCGCAGGCTTCTCACTGCAGTGGCTTCTCTTGTTGCGGAGCACGGGCTCTAGAGCGCAGGCTCAGTAGTTGTGACGCACGGGCTTAGTTGCTCCGCGGCATGTGGGATCTTCCCGGACCAGGGCTCGAACCCGTGTCCCCTGCACTGGCAGGCGGATTCTTAACCACTGCGCCACCAGGAAGCCCTGTCAAGGGATACATTTTAACAGGTAACTAGTTTTGGATTGTTCATAGATTAATGTGAAAGTCTATGTAAGAGAGTAATTAACCCATAAGTGAAATTCTACATCTTAGTTGCCACATCTTGCATGATGCTAAATGCAAGGATTTAAAACTACGAGCTCTCAACTGGGAATGAATTTTCTGTTGCTGTTGTTCTTCAGGTTATTTCTTAGTTGGCCTCCAGCAGGCAAGGTGGTTAGTAAGAAGGCAAGGGATGCAGGAAGGGGATGCGGAGAGTGCCCTGTGAATGGCAGCCCCTCCTTCCCAGGCAGGCCCCACGCACACTCAATTCCTACCTTCTGCTTCATACTCCTCGCTGCGCTGCGTCTTCCAGTTCTAGAGGAGGCAAGAGAAGATGAGTGCGTTTTAGAACTAATTCCGTTCTTCCAAGACCCGATCACTCTCTGGCTCTGAAATCATCATCTGAGTGAGTCACATGATTCGGGACCCTTCAGTGCATTCATCCAGGTTGGCTCTCCTCAGTCAACAAGCCAATTAACAGGAGACTCCTGAGAAACACGCCACAGCCTTCTGCAGCATCGCACCAAGGATTTGCCTTTCACACTTGTGAGGTGGCATCACTTACTCAACAGCGAAACCTATCACAACCAGTAAAATCAGGCTGAAGCAAATATTCAGAATCCATCAACGAACAGGAGTTTGTACGCATGCATTTATGAATTTGTTCTTCAATAAATGTTTAATGGGTGTGAGGTATTACGCTATAATCTTTGGAATACAGCTATGAACAGGACAAGCATATTTCTTGTCTCAAGAAGTTTATATGCTGACAAAGACATGCAGACAAGAAAACAGAGAGTACAATATTGTAATGTAGTAAGTGCTATTATGGGGGAGTTCAAGAAGGGGTACCTAACTGGGGTGTCCTTCAGCCTTGTGAGTTCAGGGTAGACTTCCTGCAAGAAGCAAGGTCTAACTGAGACCTGAGGGATAAGCTGGAGACAGCCAGGTGGAAAGAAAGGAGCAGTTACTATTTGCCGACATGTGGAGACCAGAATGAGTGAGCCTGGTGTGTTTCTGGCACACTGAGGAGACAGAGATGCAACCCAAAGCAGGTAGGCTAGAAAGGTCAAGTTAAGTAAAATGTACGATACCAGTAAATTATATTAAAAGCAGTGAAATTGATCTGAACTAGATCATTTTGTCCCCTTTATCGTGCTGTGTTACTACTGGGTCTTTTCCAAGTCACAGCGCACAGTTGTAGTTTGTGTACTGCACAAAAGCACCCAGCCCAGGGCACGGGTCAGAACCAAAATCCAGCCCATGCTCCACAGGCAAGCATGCAAAGATCTGCTTCCAACCATTGGCAACGAGTAGGTCCACAGTGGTCTCCGGCCTCATCAGTAAGCTTCCTAATCACTCCTGTTGGTAGGTTCTACAACCATCTCAGGCAGGAAACTCTGTTGAGAAAAGGTGTATCCCCCTTTTAAAACCTGCTGCTGTCTCAGCAAAGATCCAACTTTATGAATGAAGCTGCCTTTGATAACAAATAAACCAGCCTGCTCTCCACGGTGGCTGAACTGTACAAGGTGAACTGATTTCTTAGATCCTGTAATGAACTCAACAGGAAAATAAGCCTAATTAACTCCCATCTCCAGAGCCTAGATTCCTCATGGCAGACAGCGTGCAACCTAAAATTCTTAGGTTAAATATTTCAGTAGCTTGTTCAAGTTGATACGAGTTGAAGTTCTTTCGGGCAACCTAGGCACATCTATTTTGTTGCTCTCCTCTTAACTGAAGGACAACTATCTACCAGGATTTCACAGTTCCGTATTTCACTCAGAAAGATACTGAAGACAGTACCAGTTCAAAGCGTTCACCAAACTTTGCCACACTAAGCTGAAACCCCAGACTGACAGCACTGAGATAAATTATTCTTGCCACAGAGAGACATTAAAAAGGCTATAATTCAAAATATATTAGCTCACTACAACTCATTCAGATTACAACTGAAAGTCACTAATATACATGGTATATCTATGGAAGGTGAATTGGTGCACAGTGTGATTTTTTACTTGTTTGTGATTACAATTTTATCAGGCTTCATTTCCCCATAAAGACATATCTCAACCCTGATGGATGGATATGAGGTGTGAGGGTGGGGAGGGAGCAATGGAGGAAATAGCACTCTAGATTTTCTTACTATTGATTCTGGGCAGAATTCAATTGTTTTTACTTTTTTTATTTTTTAACATCTTTATTGGAGTATAATTGCATTACAATGGTGTGTTAGTTTCTGCTGTAAAACAAAGTGAATCAGCTATACGTATACATATATCCCCATATCTCCTCCCTCTTGTGTCTCCCTCCCACCCTCCCTATTCTACCCCTCTAGGTGGTCACAAAGCACCGAGCTGATCTCCCCGTGCTATGTGGCTGCTTCCCACTAGCTATCTGTTTTACATTTGGAAGTGTATATATGTCCATGCTACTCTCTCACTTCGTCCCAGCTCACCCTTCCCCCTCCCCGTGTCCTCAACTCCATTCTCTACATCTGCGTCTTTATTCCTGTCCTGCCCCTAGGTTCTTCAGAACCATTTATTTTTTAGATTCCATATATACGTGTTAGCATACAGTATTTGTTTTTCTCTTTCTGACTCACTTCATTCTGTATGACAAACTCTAGGTCCTTCCACCGCACTACAAATAACTCAATTTCATTTCTTTTTATGGGTGAGTAATATTCCATTGTGTATATGTGCCACATCTTCTTTATCCATTCATTTATCGATGGACACTTAGGTTGCTTCCATATCCTGGCTATTGTAAATAGAGCTGCAATGAACATTGTGGTACATGACATTTTTGGATTATGGTTTTCTCACAGTATATGCCCAGTAGTGGGATTGCTGGGTCATATAGTAGTTCTATTTTTAGTTTCTTAAGGAACCTCCATACTGTTCTCCATAGTGGCTGTATCAATTTACATTCCCACCAACAGTGCCAGAGGGTTCCCTTTTCTCCACACGCTCTCCAGCATTTACTGTTTGTAGATTTTTTGATGATGGTCATTCTGATCGGTGTGAGGTGATATCTCATTGTAATTTTGATTTGCATTTCTCTAACGATAAGTGATATTGAGCATCCTTTCATGTGTTTGTTGGCATTCTGTATATCTTCTTTGGAGAAATGTCTGTTTAGGTCTTCTGCCCATTTTTGGATTAGGTTGTTTGTTTTTTTGATATTGAGCTGCTTGTATATTTTGGAGATTAATGCTTTGTCAGTTGCTTCATTTGCAAATATTTTCTCCCATTCTGAGGACTGTCTTTTCGTCTTGTTTATGGTTTCCCTTGCTGTGCAAAAACTTTTAAGTTTCATTACGTCCCGTTTGTTTATCTTTGTTTTTATTTCCATTTCTCTAGGAGGATCTTGCTGTGATTTATATCAAAGAATGTTCTGCCTATGTTTTCCTTTAAGAGTTTGATAGTGTCTGGCCTTACATTTAGGTCTTTAATCCATTTTGAGTTTACTGTTTGTGTATGGTGTTAGGGAGTGTTCTAATATCATTCTTTTACATGTAGCTGTCCAGTTTTCCCAGCACCACTTATTGAAGAGGCTGTCTTTTCTCCATTGTATATTCTTGCCTCCTTTATCAAAGATAAGGTGACCATACGTGTGTAGGTTTATCTCTGGGCTTTCTAACCTGTTCCACTGATCTGTATTTCTTTTTTTTTTTTTGCCAGTACCATACTGTCTTGATTACGGTAGCTTTGTAGTATAGTCTGAAGTCAGGGAGTCTGACTTCTCCAGCTCTGTTTTTCTTTCTCAAGATTGCTTTGGCTATTTGGGGTCTTCTGTGTTTCCATACAAATTGTGCAATTTTTTGTTCTACTTCTGTGAAAAATGCCATTGGTAGTTTGATAGGAATTGCACTGAATCTGTAGATTGCTTTGGGTAGTAGAGTCATTTTCACAGTGTTGATTCTTCCAATCCAAGAACATGGTATATCTCTCCATCTGTTTGTATCATCTTTAATTTCTTTCTTCAGTGTTTTATAGTTTTGTGCATACAGGTCTTTTGTCTCCTTAGGTAGGTTTATTCCTAGGTATTTTATTCTGTTTGTTACAGTGGTAAATGAGAGTGTTTCCTTAATTTCTCTTTCAGATTTTTCATCATTACTGTATAGAAATGCAAGAGATTTCTGTGCATTAATTTTGTATCCTGCAACTCTACCACACTCATTGATTAGCTCTAGTCGTTTTCTGATAGCATCTTTAGGATTCTCTATGTATAGTATCATGTCATCTGCAAACAGTGACAGTTTTACTTCTTCTTTTCCAATCTGGATTCCTTTTATTTCTTTTTCTTCTCTGATTGTTGGGGCTAAAACTTCCAAAACTATGCTGAATAATAGTGGTGAGAGTGGGCAACCTTGTCTTGTTCCTGATCTTAGAGGAAATGGTTTCAGTTTTTCACCATTGAGAACAATGTTGGCTGTGGGTTTGTCATATATGGCCTTTATTATGCTGAGGTAAGTTCCCTCTATGCCTACTTTCTGGAGGGTTTTTATCATAAATGGGTGTTGAATTTTGTCAAAAGCTTTTCTGCATGTATTGAGATGATTATATTGTTTTTCACCTTCAATTTGTTAATATGGTGTATCACATTGATTGATTTGTATATACTGAAGAATCCTTGCATTCCTGGGATAAATCCCACTTGATCATGGTGTATGATCCTTTTAATGTGCTGTTGGATTCTGTTTGCTAGTATTTTGCTGAGGATTTTTGCATCTATGTTCATCAGTGATACTGGCCTGTAGATTTCTTTCTTTGTGACATCTTTGTCTGGTTTTGGTATCAGGGTGATGGTGGCTTCGTAGAATGAGTTTGGGAGTGTTCCTCCCTCTGCTATATTTTGGACGAGTTTTAGAAGGATAGGTTTTAACTCTTCTCTAAATGTTTGATAGAATTCGCCTGTGAACCCATCTGGTCCTGGATTTTTGTTTGTTGGAAGATTTTTTATCACAGTTTCAATTTCAGCGCTTGTGATTGGTCTGTTTATATTTTCTATTTCTTCCTGGTTCTGTCTCGGAAGGTTGTGCTTTTCTAAGAATTTGTCCATTTCTTCCAGGTTGTCCATTTTATTGGCATACAGTTGCTTGTAGTAATCTCTCATGATCCTTTGTATTTCTGCAGTGTCAGGTGTTACTTCTCCTTTTTCATTTCTAATTCTATTGGTTTGAGTCTTCACTCTTTTTTTCTTAATGAGTCTGGCTAATGGTTTATCAATTTTGTTTATCTTCTTAAAGAACTAGCTTTTAGTTTTACTGATCTTTGCTATTGTTTTTTCGTTTCTTTTTCATTTATTTCTAATCTGATCTTTATGATTTCTTTCCTTCTGGTAACTCTGGGTTTTCTTTTGTTCTTCTTTCTCTAATTGCTTTAGGTTTAAAGTCAGGCCATTTATTTGAGACGTTTCTTGTTTCTTGAGATAGGATTGTATTGCTATAAACTTCCCTCTTAGAACTGTTTTTGCTGCATCCCATAGGTTTTGGGTTGTCGTGTCTCCATTGTCATTTGTTTCTAGGTATTTTTTGATTTCCTCTTTGATTTCTTCAGTGATCACTTGGTTATTAAGTAGTGTATTGTTTAGCCTCCATGTGTTTGTATTTTTTACAGTTTTTTTCCTGTAATTGATATCTAGTCTCATAGCGTTGTGGTTGGAAAAGATACTTCATATGATTTCAATTTTCTTAAATTTACCAAGGCTTGATTTGTGACCCAAGATATGATCTATCCTGGAGAATGTTCCATGAGCACTTGAGAAGAAAGTGTATTCTGTTGGTTTTGGATGGAATGTCCTATAAATATCAAGTAAGTCCATCTCATTTAATGTGTCATTTAAAGCTTGTGTTTCCTTATTTATTTTCATTTGGATGAAATGGTGAAAGTGGGGTGTTAAAGTCCCCTAATATGATTGTGTTCCTGTCAATTTCCCCTTTTATGGCTGTTAGCATTTGCCTTATAAATTGTGGTGCTCCTATGTTGGGTGCATAAATATTTACAATTGTTATATCTTCTTCTTGGATTGATTGATCCCTTGGTCATTATGTAGTGTCCTTTGTCTCCTGTAATAGTCTTTATTTTAAAGTTTATTATGTCTGATATGAGAATTGCTACTCCAGCTTTCTCTTGATTTCCGTTTACATGGGATATCTTTTTCCATCCCCTCACTTTCAGTCTGTATGTGTCCCTAGGTCTGAAGTGGGTTTCTTGTAGACAGCATATATACGGGTCTTGTTTTTGTATCCATTCAGCCAGTCTATGTCTTTTGGTTGGAGCATTTATCCATTTACATTCAAGGTAGTTATTCATATGTATGTTCCTATTACCATTTTCTTAATTGTTTTGGGTTTGTTATTGTAGGTCTTTTCCTTCTCTTGTGTTTCCTGCCTCGAGAAGTTCCTTTAGCATTTGTTCTAAAGCTGGTTTCATGGTGCTGAGTTCTCTTAGCTTTTGCTTGTCTGTAAAGGTTTTAATTTCTCCGTTGAATCTGAATGAGATCCTTGCTGGGTAGAGTAATCTTGGTTGTAGATTCTTCCCTTTTATCACTTTAAGTATGTCCTGCCACTCCATTCTGGCTTGCAGAGTTTCTGCTGAAAGATCAGTTGTTAACCTTATGAGGATTCCTTTGTATGTTATTTGTTGCTTTTCCCTTGCTGCTTTTAATATTTTTCCTTTGTATTTAATTTTTGATAGTTTGATTAATATGTGTCTTGGTGTGTTTCTCCTTAGATTTATCCTGTATGGGACTCTCTGTGCTTCCTGGACTTGATTGTCTATTTCCTTTTGCATATTAGGGAAGTTTTCAACTATAATCTCTTCAAATGTTTTCTCAGTCCCTTTTCTTTTCTCTTCTTCTTCTGGGACCCCTATAATTTGAATGTTGGTGTGTTTAAGGTTGTCCCAGAGGTCTCTGAGACTGTCCTCAATTGTTTTCATTCTTTTTTCTTTATTCTGCTCTGTGGTAGTTATTTCCACTATTTTATCTTCTAGGTCACTTATCCATTCTTTTGCCTCAGTTATTCTGCTATTGATTCCTCCCAGGGAATTTTTAATTTCATTTATTGTGTTGTTCATCATTGTTTGTTTGCTCTTTAGTTTTTCTAGGTCCTTGTTAAACGTTTCTTGTATTTCTTCCATTCTATTTCCAAGATTTTGGATCATCTTTACTACCATTATTCTGAATTCTTTTTCAGGTAGGTGACCTATTTCCTCTTCATTTGTTTGGTCTGGTGGGTTCTTACCCTGCTCCTTCATCTGGTGTGTATTTCTCTGTCTTCTCATTTTGCTTAACTTCCTGTGTTTGGGGTGTCCTTTTCACAGGCTGCAGGTTCGTAGTTCCTGTTGTTTTTGGTGTCTTCCCCCAGTGGGTAAGGTGGGTTCAGTGTGTTGTGTAGGCTTTCTGGTGGAGGGAACTGATGCCTGTGTTCTGGTGGATGAGACTGGATCTTGTATTTCTGGTGGGCAGGACCGCCTCCGGTGACGTGTTTTGGGGGGTCTGTGAATTTATTATGATTTTAGGCAGCCTCTCTGCTAATGGGCTGGGTTGTGTTTGGCATAGGGTGTCCAGCACTGGAGCTTGCTGGTTGTTGTGTGGAGCTGGGTCTTAGCGTTGAGATGGAGATCTCTGGGAGAGCTTTTGCTGTTTGGTATTACATGGGGCTGGGAGGTCTCTGGTGGACCAATGTCCTGAACTTGGCTCTCCCACCTCAGAGGCTCAGGCCTGACACCTGGCTGGAGCACCAAGACCCTGTCAGCCACTTGGCCAGGTACGTGGGGAGTTTCCTGCCTTTGGGGAAGTCTGAGGTCTTCTGCCAGCATTCAGTAGGTGTTCTGTAGGAGTTGTTCCACGTGTAGATGTATTTATGATGTATTTGTGGGAAGGAAGGTGATCTCCACATCTTACTCCTCCACCATCTTGAAGGTCCCCTCCTGTTTTTATCTTTAAAGTTTAAGTCAATAAAACCCCGCTAATAAAAGCATCCTGTCTGTCCCTCCACATTTATTTCCTCACCAAACAGAGCAAATGATTGAAATGCTTGTACTACTTTGGCACCCAAAATGGTGAAAATTCAGTATTCAATATGTAAGTTGGAAACACCCTAAAATGAAATCCATTCGGTCAGTCCACCTAACACAAATAAAATAGTGGTGTTGGGAAAGTTGGACAGCTACATGTAAATCAATGAAATTAGAACACACCCTCAAACCATCCACAAAAATAAACTGAAAATGGCTTAAAGAGTTGAACATAAAACATGACACCATAAAACTCCTAGAAGAGAGCATAGGCAAAATATTCTCTGACATAAATTGTACCAATGTTTTCTTAGGTCAGTCTCCCAGGGCAATAGAAATGAAAACAAAAATAAACAAATGGGACCTAATCAAAAGTACCAGCTTTTAAAAAAAAAAAAAAAAAAAAAAAAAAAAAAGTACCAGCTTTTGCACAGCAAAGGAAACCATAAAAACAACAACGAAAACAAGAACGAAAAGACAACCTATGGAATTAGAGAAAATATTTGCAAATGATGCAACAGACAAGGGCTTAATCTCCAAGATATACAAACAGCTCATACAACTCAACAACAGAAAAACAACCCAATTGAAAAATGGGCAGAAGACCTTAATAGACATTTCTCCAAAGAAGACATGCAGATGGCCAGTAGACACATGAAAAGATGCACACCATCACTAATTATTAGAGAAATGGAAATCAAAACTGCAATGACCACCTCACACCAGTCAGAATGGCCATCATTAAAAAGTCCACACATAACAAATGCTAGAGAGAGTGTGGAGAAAAGAGAACACTCCTACACTATTGGTGGGAATGTAAGCTGGTGCAGCCACTATGGAAAACAGTGTGGAGGTTCCTCAGAAAACTAAAAATAGAATTACCATATGATCCAGCAATCCCACTCCTGGGCATATACCCAGACAAAACTATAATTCAAAAAGGTACATGCACCCCAACGTTCACAGAAGCACTATTCACAATAGCCAAAACATGAAAACAACCAAAATGTCCATTGACAGATGAATGGATAAAGAAGATGTGGTACATATATACAATGGAATACTACTCAGCCATAAAAAAGGGGGAGGGAAGGATTGGGAGTTTGGGATTAGCAGATGTAAACTATTATATATGGGATGGATAAACAACAAGGTCCTACTGTATAACACAGGGAACTATATTTAATATCCTGTGATAAACCATAATGGAAAAGAATGTTGAAAAAAAGAATGTATGTGTACAACTGAGTCACTTTGCTGTACAGCAGAGATCGGCACAGCATTGTAAGTCAACTATACTTCAATCAAAAAAAATAATAAAATTTTAAAGAAAACAAAAAAAATAGGTTTCTATCATCTAAGAACCATCAAGATAAAACCTACCAAATTACTAGTAGGGGATGATTTTTAACAGCACAAGGTGACATGAGAAATGGCAGGAGAATATGCATCACTGGACAAGCCCCTGCCGGGATACACAGCTGGAAAAATGCAAACACATACCTTCAAAAAATCCTTGGTAAGAAAGCAACAAGGTTATATTGCTACAGAAAAGTTTATTTCTTATATTTGCTCACTTACTTCTTGATGCATTTGAAACTAGTGAGCAATTAATTAGTTCAAAGGAGCAAGAGGCTCCAATATACTGTTTCCAACATCTCATGAGCTTATGCAACTGGGTGCCTTATCTGATCCACTCTTCCTGGATGCCCTCTTGCCCTGATTCTCACCTCTAACTAGTAAGGTATCAAGGGTGGAAGCCAGACTGCCTGGCTCTGAATCCCGGCTTACTTACTGGGTTAAGCTTGGATAAGTTTCTTAACCTCTTTTGCCTCAGTTTCTCCATCTATAAAATGGGAATAAAGTAGCACGTATTTCACAGAGCTGGCTAAAATGCTTAGAATTGTGCCTGGCACCTAATAAGCACTATAAATTTTGATATTATTTTTCTTGGACACATGTTTATGTAGTATATATTAAGTTTATATTTGCAGGTGTTCTTCATTACCATGTTCAAACTTAAAGCATTAATGTGAGTGACCCTGGGGAGTACCAGTTGTTTATATAAATTTGTAAGAAAAGTGCCAAGTATCCAGCAGATATGCAAAGAATACAAACAGACAATTCACATAAGACGCAACACAATTAAACAGATATGGGGAAAGGTTCATTTCAATAGCAATCAAAGAAGTATAAATTAAAACCAAGGAATCTTTTTGTTCCCATTAAATTAGCGAAGTATTTAAGAATATAACTCCTATTACCAACAAGGTTATGATTTAAAATAGGCCTGTTTATGTTACTGGTAACAGTGTAAATGGATATTACCCTTTTAGTAAAGAAAATGGCTTTATGTATCAAAAGTCATGAAAACGTTCATACTCTTTGATCCAGTTTCATATGATTTCTGATGGCAATAAAATCAAAGAAAGAAAAAAAGTAAATATGTACAGTTAGCACTTTTTGTAAAAGTAAAGTACTGAAAACAATTTAAATATTCAACAATGGGGCATAAAGTATAATGATACATCATAATGTAGTCGATAAAAGTATAATTATAAAACCATGTAGGAGCATGAAAAACATGAAATGTTAAATGAAAGACCACAACAAAAATGTCATCAACACTATGATTACCACTGGAAAAAAACATTTATACAATTAGACAAAGACTGGAAGGAAACAGAGACAGTAAATAAATATATATATATATACTTGGTTGAGGGAATATGGGAAACCATTTTATTTCCTTTACTGATATAAATGTTGTTTATACCATATAAATAGGTACAACTTCACTATTTCTTTTGCCCACCTGCCCCTGAATTCTCACTAAATGAATTCCCTGTGACCTGGGGGTGGGGACAAAGGGAAACTTCTGTCCCCTTGGTATGTACCACTCTGCTAGTCAGCCACATCCTCCTGTACTGTGACCTGTGATGGGAGAGACCATGCTTGGTGGGAGGTCCACGCACTTTCAGGAGGGTGAAAGCTGCTCTGTGCCAATGCCTCCTAAACTTAGCAGAGTATAAGAAGATCAAGGACACTCGTCTGAGACCTGCCTTGGGGACTGTGACCACAGCCATCCAAAGAGGCATTCTTCAGACAGCCTAACCCAATGGCGTCAGGTACAGCAGTTTAAGTGATTTCACACGAACTCTTAGGGCAAGTAGTGGCAAGGTAAGGGATAACATCTCCAAGGGTAACGATTTTCCAAGCATTTCTCCATGGCCCTGTGTAAGAAGCCTAGATCCAGCTAAGACCAGCCCTGCTGGAAGGAGAAGCAAGCTTATGCTAAGGGCTACATTTTCATTCCAAGACCACTTCAACCGGAGATTGAGTTTGCCACCCAGATGTTTTGCTAGGCTTCATCCCCATCTCCCCCAAGGGCGTATTCCTTTAAGAAGGGGTAAGCACACGGGTGGCTTAATGTTTGTTATTAAATTGCATTTTCCGTGGGGTGGGGGGTGGGTGGGAGCAGAATCAATTCATTCACAGCTCTTTTATTTTCGTTCTCACTGCCTCGGGCCAGTAGTTCCAATGAAAAAGCAGGGGGAGAGGGAAGGGAAGGCAGGTTAGAAGGTTGGGAGGGGGTGGATTTGATCATTCGGCTACCGGAACACCACCAATGAAAGGAGGCATCACTCTGGAACAAGGTCTTTTAATTGCTGAGGGTTTACCCAGCACAGTGAAAGCCTGGCAGGTGGCCTCTAGACACAGATCAGCCACGAGTACTGGAAGGGAGGTAATCACGAACATCTCTGGAAAAATGGGAGAGGAAGGGGGTGGCAATTGCTGGGATGTGTTCTCCATACTATTCATAAAAGGAGAATAAAAGGATTTTCAACTTCTTCCTTTGAAATCTTATGTAGCCTCTCACTGGAGAAAGAATGGATATGAATAAATTTTTAAAAATCATTCAGCAATTCCTGACTCTGGAGGCAAAATGGTAGCCGGGGGAGATTGCCAGGGTTAAGTTTGGCCCTGCCACTTTGTGTGACCCCTCGATACCTTACTTTATCTGCAAAGTGGGAGTGACCCGCCTGATAGAGACACGGAGGCATATGCCTGGCTCTTAGGAGATGTTAGCTCTTGTTATTATTTCAGCCAGAACAATGAAGTGGTTAAGGGTTTAGACTCCAGAGCCGGACTCTTCACTTACTGACTGTGCAAGCTTGGGCAAGTTACTTAATCCCTATGTGCCTCAGTTTCCTCGGGGGTAAGTGAATACCTACCTACGAGGGTGTGCTAGTATTTGGAGAGCACTTGAAACAGTGCCTGCTGCAAATTAAGTGCTGTCTGTTAAGTAAATAAATTTTATAATTACTATTCCTACTACCTGGGTGTTCAACACTAGGACAAGGGCGGAAGAAAGAAACAGCAGACAGACCAGTGTCAGCTTTAAGAACAAACCCAGAATAAACTCTGTAGAAACTCCAGCTTTGAGTGTGTTAGTTCTGATGAAGCAATCAACTTTTGATTCAACGTAGGAGCAGGGCCTCCCCTGGGGCCCTCCGCGCTGTGGACAGTGTCCCCTGGGTGGCCACATCTGTCAGGGCCCACCATACTATGTGTGCTGGCCAACAGGCCCCGTGAGAGCGGACAGAGGGGAGACGGTCATAGGTTGCCCGGTCCTAAAAAGGCTGCTGCAGAAAGAAGTGCCCAGCACCGCCAGGTAGGCTGACAAAGGGAGTCCCACACACCCCCTCTGTGGGCTGTGCGTCTCAGTCACGCTGGCCACTGTGGTCAACTCTCGGGCTGTCCTACAGCTGGACGAGGGTGCCCTGCACCTGTGGGCTGCACTGCTTTCAGGAATGCTTTCTTTGGAGGGACACCTGCTTCGCTGGACGGCGGAACAGATGGCCCGAGCCTCTTGGATCCCGGGGCTTCCAGCCCCGAGGCCGGACCAGCATCTGCAGACTGCGGGTCTGGTGCAGCCCCTTCCCACAAGAGCCCAGCCGCAGACCCACCAGCCATCTGCTCCGGTGCAGACCTTTGTGCCCCTCAGAATGTTCGGCTAATTAAAGCGATTACGGGGGGCGCACACAGGGCTATTCTTTCCCAGCAGAGGTTGCTGAACTGATCTCAGCAGCCTTAAGCAGATTTTTTTTTTTTTTTTTTTGTAAAAGGGAAAGTCTTGCAAGCCCAGAGAGAAGAGAAATTTATTAAAGCAACAAAGCTCCCCCAGCACACTGAGCCATGGTGTCCATTTTACAAGAGCAGCACACTTAAGTAAGCACAGGAAGTCTCTGCAGAAAAACAGGATCCGTTTAGGAGATACTTGTGATGGAAACCTTAGGACTTTTAAAACACAGCATCTATTGCATAGTTAACTAACAATCCTAAATACTGATAAAGCCCGTGCTCTGGGCAGGGAAGCTAAGTGCACCCAGCAAGGCTGGCTACTGTTTCTGCAGGGACACGCTTCTTAGGACTTCATCTCCACCTCTCCCGCACCTGAAGGAAGGCAAAGGGGTGATGAAAGGGCACCTGACAGCCCCGCTCCCAATCTCTCTATTCTGAACCCAGGGACAAGCTGCTCAGTTGCAGGGCTGTCATGACTAGAATGCAAATCAGTTCCTTTATCTTTAAAAGCAGTTAAAAGCTACAAGTATGTGTTGGGGATAACAAGAATCAATGTATGACTTTTAAATGCACACACATTTAGATGAGTCCCGCTACAGTGCCAAACAGCCTTCAGTACTGCCAGTGTGAAGAAATGCTGAATTTAAAGAAATCTGAGCCTTAAGCCTCTTCTACCAAGGTTGGGGACTGGTTTTGTTTCACTGGATTTTAAAGTCCACTGGATTTTAAAGTCCTTAAAGGAAAGGGATTCTTTCATACATCTGCTTGTGGTATCCTGCTTATCAGAGTTGCTCTCCACAGATAGTGAATACTGCTCTCCTACTTGAAAAATATTTAATGATATAGTTGGAAAATGTTACTATTATCATTAAAATTAACTTGTTAACTTTTGACGTGTTGTCTATTTTCTTTTCTAGTTGGAAAATAAATATTAGAAATTGTTGACCTGCAAAGAGGTGAGAATGAGGGCTTAGACTCCAAGGGAACTTCCTCTGGGGCCAAGTCAGGAGGACTTAGCAGGACAGCAAAGGCTGAAAGTCTGAAAGCTGAATCTGTGTTAGAATGAAAACATCTTATTAGCTTTGAAGGGGCTTCTTTATATCACTTTCAAGTGATTTATAGTTGCATCTTGAATGAGTGTTTCATCTCTGAGAATAGCCAGAGATGATCTAATAATACTCAAGAAATATAAAGGGAAACACTGGAATTCCATTAATAAAAAACCTATCCTGATGATGTCATATTATTTGATGGAAACGAATGGCATCAGTAATGAAATTGCTTCCTTTGTCAAGGACTAGAACAAACAATGTAACGGGCGAGTAATTGGAAAATAGGTGCATTTCAACTACAAAAGCTCTTAGAAAAACTTCTCTCAGTCATTAAGAAGTTTGCGCCAGAATGAAATATTTACTGTATACAATGTAAATGAATAATTTATGAAGTTCAGCCGCGAAGTTATGCATATATGAAAATGGAAATAAGGGGGACACAAGTCAGTTTCGCACTTCTGGAAGAAGATTGATTTTATGGAGGGCAGTAAAATCAGTTTGGGGGTTCTTTGTGTTCCTGTTTTTGTTTTTAAATAACCACCACTCATCCTCCTACCCTCACAGTCCGACACAAGGGCTTGATTTGCTTGTCCATTCTCTGCTGAATGAAGCAATTGGCTTTAACTTTTCTCTCAGGTCCTCACTTAAACTGCATGGTTTTGGCTTACACTACTATTGTCTACAGTTGAAGAAATCATTGTTTAAAGCCTCTGGCTCTTGATAAGAATCTTACTAGACCCAATTTATTCCCTGTGGAGGAAAACAGTTAACAAGGTGTCCCCTGTTTTGAACAAGGGCAGAAAGCAAAGTGGCCCTGCCCCAATTGTATTAATTGTCAACCTTTCCTACCATGTCTGAGTAATACAGAATAAAACCAAGAATTAGTTTTGTTTTTGTCCCCAACTTCCAGCTACCCTTAGAAGAAACCCTTATAAAATTCAAGGTCAGTTCAGTAGCCACTGCATATATGCATATATGGGGGGCGGGAATATATACTCTTCAGAATCTAAAAACTCCAGAATGTGCCCTTTGTTAGTCTGGATTAATTCAGAATAGAATGTCTAACTGAATTGCCTTGAGTGAAAATGATCCCACAAACAAAGAAAAATCACCACTTTCCTTTCAATACCACCCCAGATGAAGGGTCAGACTCCCAAGGGATCCATCTGCCAGGTAAACACAGTAAATTGGAAGGTGAATGCACATTTCAGCCAGACAGTGGAACCCACCTGTCACTTGTGAACTAGCACATTTTGCTTCGGGGTTTCTAAATGAAATTCTGAAATACACATATTAGTGCTGAAAATTTAGCAAGATTATAGTGGTCTTTCCCTGTGGAAAGGCTTTATGACCTTGTAAAGCAAACTTGGTAGGGGAGACACACTTAATAGTTATGTTAGATATTTTCTGGTTCATCAGGAAAGAAACTGACTGAATAAAGCTGGGGGGAGGGGAGGGTGGAGATGATTAAAATGTTTACAATTTATGTTAGGGCTTTAACATGCAGACTGAAACAAAAGTCGAACACAACCACCTAACAAGGTTAAGACTTATATATTCTATTCAGCGGATGAGGCCAAAGCGTGAAGCACTTGCGATCCCACAGTCACAACATGGGTTCTCACCCAAGCCATCACAATGGTGCACCATGAATGGTCATGGGGGGAGTTCCAAACTGCTGTAACTGAAGAAGACTGGATCTTCACATGGAACTTACATTAAAAATTTAGGTGCTTGAAAGCAATCTCTACAATAGCATCACTCTTACTTGCCTGCATTTCTGTTTTCTTGGATGAGACGGAAATGGTGGAGTTACAAGTAGACTACAGAGAATCATGACTACTGAGAATTACCTATAAATTTATTGTACGTGGGCTTCCCTGGCGGCACAGTGGTTAAGAATCTGCCTGACAATGCAGGGACATGGGTTCGAGCCCTGGTCCGGGAAGATCCCACATGCCGCGGAGCAACTAAGCCCATGTGCCACAACTACTGAGCCTGCGCTCTAGAGCTCGCAAGCCACAACTACTGAGCCCACGTGCCACAACTACTGAAGCCCGGGAGCCTAGAGCCCATGCTCTGCAACAAGAGAAGCCACCGCAATGAGAAGCCCATGCACCGCAACGAAGAGTAGCCCCTGCTCGCCACAACTAGAGAAAGCCCGTGCACAGCAACGAAGGCCCAACACAGCCCAAAATAAAATAAATAAATAAAAATTTGTTGTACATGTGGGAGAAGGCCTTCCAAACAAGGATGCATAAAGAACATCGTGAACCACTAGTCCAGGAGCCTAGGAATGAAATGTCCACTCTTAGCAATTCCCCAACTCTTGAACAACCCCAGAGGGAAGCAGGGAAGGGATTACTCTTTTATCCCTTCAGATGACTGTCTGCTCACATATCCCTACAGGATGAGTTCCTAGAAGGAAGCGAGCCACCTTGAGGACAGCTTGTATAGGTGGCTTGTGACACCATTCCATTGCACTGCACCCCTCCCAAGTCCTCGGATACATGAGATAATTACTTGATTCATCTTAGGGCTGAAATTAGTCTCCTGTTGGGTAGCAACAGCCAGACTTCTCCATAGACCTTCTGACAACAGATTCAGGTCCTTTGGTCTTCAGGAAAAATGAGGCCTGTCTGAGGACAGGAGAAACTGCAGTCTCAGGGCAAGCTAGAAACCCCTAAGCCAGGACCCAGGAGTCAAAAGAAACCCACAATCAAACCAAGAAGGCTTGTCTCCAGCTCCCCATCTCATGTCATGGGAGACCCAGCCCCCTCCCACCTTCAATACTGCCAAGCAGCACTGAGATGAGGTATGAGTCCTTGATAACAAACACACCCAAGGAAGAAATTCTTTTTTTTCTTTTTTTTTTTTGTGGTACGCGGGCCTATCACTGTTGTGGCCTCTCCCGTTGCAGAGCACAGGCTCCAGACGCACAGGCTCAGCGGCCACGGCTCACGGCCCAGCCGCTCCGCGGTATGTGGGATCTTCCCGGACCGGGGCACGAACCCGTGTCCTCTGCATCGGCAGGCGGACTCTCAACCACTGCGCCACCAGGGAAGCCCAAGGAAGAAATTCTTAACACCCACGGGCAGGAGACAAATGGGCCTGAAGCAACCAAAAGGGAGAAAAAAAGCCAGAAGTACAATAAAGAACTCCTGATAGGTTCTGAACTCCTTGTAAGTTAAGAACAAATAAATCCCACAGTTCATTGAGAATCTTGCTCTCCTCATCTTCCCCACCTGAGGGCTACTCTAGAATAGGGAAGATGACCTGGCACTCCGCTGAGCCCTAGACAGCTTCTGTAGAAGGGAGGAGGGTTTCTAGAGCAAGGCCATGCTGCCCAGAGCATGAACTGTGTTGGCCAACTGAGTGGCCCTCAACTGCTGAGGCCGTTGCAGAAACTGGCCAGGAAACAGGAGCGCTATCTTGACATAACAGGATGCAACAAGACCGACGCTGAAGAAACTATGCCACAGCCCGTGAGGGCAGCGCATGTGACCCATGGCCATGGTTACTGCATGAAGCTGGGGCTGGCCCTTCTTACTGCCAAGAGGAACATCAAAAACATCACACGTGATTCTATTAACTTTGTAAAGTGATGAATCAACTTGAAAACTGACAGGCTCCATTCAGCCAGCAAAACACTTCATTTTTAGGCAAGAAAGCAGCTGGATGAACTTTGGTTTGAGTCCACATTCAGCAATTTAAAAAAAAGGGGGGAGGTAAAAATGTGTTATGTGACTCTACTATAGGCTTTCTGGTTGGGATATAACAGACTCTCAAAGTCAAGTCAGTAGAGTCCTTGGGGAGAGCAGACACAGAGATAAATGACTCTACAGCACTCTATTTGCTCTCTATTGGTGGTGGGTCGTTACATTAAAGCTTCTGTGTATAGTGTCAAAAGGTCACAGCTGGGCCTCCCTGGTGGCGCAGTGGTTGAGAGTCCGCCTGCCGATGCAGGGAACATGGGTTCGTGTCCCGGTCCGGGAAGATCCCACATGCCGCGGAGCGGCTGGGCCCGTGAGCCATGGCCGCTGAGCCTGCACGTCCGGAGCCTGTGCTCTGCAACGGGAGAGGCCACAACAGTGAGAGGCCCACGTACCGGAAAAAAAAAAAAAAAAAAAAGGTCACACCTAAGAGGTTTCTGGAGGAGTTAGGAAAGCTGAAGTTCATTGGGGGTGAAATGATTCTCCCAACATACCCTTTCACTAAGACAAAAGCAGCAAGATTTTGCCCAGACTCAGGCCTCAACCCTTCATTTTATTTACACATAAAACCAAAGCCTCACTTTTTAAACAGTAAATCTCCCTAGAAATCAGTAAATAAGATTAATTAAGGATATAAGAAATACCCTGCCAGCAACAAAATCAGCTCTGCCCAAGAAGATTTCTGAGTATCCCCAGGTGGTAACTAGAAACTCTCTTTTCAAAAAAACGAGCAACCATTTAATTTGTGAGCACCAAGTAACAGTGCCTCAGGTATTGAAAATAGTTGGAGAAAGGAGATACTAGACTTAAAGGTGTTTTCTGTATAAGAAAAGCTTCCCCCGTAAAGTGTTGAGACCTATTTTAACCATTTTTTCACAGAGAAATGTCTCAGATACATTCCACACTATTTAGGGTTATGAAACAGATTTAATGTTATAAAATGATACCCTTCCTGACAGCAAGATATTATGACCACTGCAATAACTGAAGTATGCAAATTACGTGCCTACCTGAAATAGTACATATAACACTTTTGTGCATGTGAGTCTATATGTTTTACTGGGGAAAGGGCCCTATCTAAATTCCCAAAGGGACCCAAGAAAGGGTCTAAAACTGACTGAACCAAGATCGGAAGTAGCCTCTGCCCCAGACCCATTGGTCCCCAGTGCTGTGATGTTCTAGGCAATGTTTTCCTTTTTGCTTCTCATGGTCTTTCTGTTTTCAGCTGTCACTTCTCACCCGCACTACTCACACCATTTTTGTGGTTTCTGTCTCCCTTCTCCCCTCTAGCTGCTTTTCTTCCTCTCTTCTCACTCACATTTCTGCCAGTGCTCCTTTACTTCTATTGTGAGGATAGGTATCACTGGATTTTTAAAAAAAAAGGTGATCTGATCAGCAGACCAGTCCTGTGTCTTCTAAATCGCAGTACTTGTGGTTGTTTTCATTTCTGCTCAATACTTGAGCCCTTTCCAGTTACCTTTGAGTTTGTGGGGTTTGTAGGTATCTTCGGGTTTGTGAAGATGCCAGATATCTGACTGCTGGGGACATTACTGGAGCAAGCTTCTTGTAGATTTCAGCAAGCTGAACATGGACTTGAGACAGCAACAAACACTCATTCCCCCCCATCAACCTACGATCTACAGACTACTTTAAGAAACTGGAGGCACTTTGTCTCCTTCCCAGCTTATAGGAGCGTGTGAAGTACCTGTATCCCCAGTCTAAGCTGGGATTTACAAGAAATATTTAGAGCTTGCTCAGCATGGCACTTTCAATCATGTTCTATAAATGGTATGCTGGTAAATGAGCCGTAAAGAAACAAGAAAATGTCACTGCTTCTCCTTAATTGGTAGATTATAGCACCGTGTCAAATGGAAAGAAGGGAGATGAGGGAGGCAGGGTAATCTCTGACTGCTGGGGAGCCAGACATGCCAGGTGGGACAGAACCACTAAGAACCCTGGTAACTGCCGGGCACTGGGACAAGGATGAAGTTGCAGAGCTGCTTTGTCCCACCACAGAAGACAAGATGCTGGCTCTTGAAATGCCTAACCACACTGCCTCCATTTCTTACCTGTCACGGCGGCTGTCTTATAGTCTGCGGGGAAGGAGTTGGTTAGCTTTTTACATAACTAAAAATAACAGTGCTGTGGAGGAGAGAGATATTCCCAAGAAGAGCTAGAAGTGGCAGACCTCAGATAGTATAAAAATAACTGAATTCAAAAATGTATAAACATAAAGCATGCACAGAAAGGTCAGCTCTCCAAAAGTTGAAACAGATGAAACGTATGAACAACAGAAAAAGTAGTCACATATATCCAAAAGGCAAGTAATAAGATCAGCAAGTAGTTGAAAAAAATGGCTGAGAAAAGCCATAAACCCCTCAGTTCTCCTGTCTCTGCAGCACTGTGATGTGGCTATCTATGGCTATCCACACCTGTGATCCAGAAGGATATGCCTGTCCAATTTCTTACCTCACCGCGGTCACTGGATGGGATGTGTGAAGGCCTTGCTTCTTCATCGAGTGGCTCAATCACTGTCACCTCTGCAAATTCCTCCACGGATCCTTGAAACTCAGGTAAGGACCTTCGTCCGTAACGCTTCCCACCTCTAACATATTTGGGCTGAGCTTCGAGAGTGCAGTCTGGGCAAGGAGACAAGAGTTGAGGCCACATTACATGACAATCTCAGCCCCTATCTGACACACAGCCTTCGGACACAGCCTCTTATACCAGCCCCAAAATAAACCACCACCGTTTGCCAGTTGCGGTGGATGTGGGCGTATATGAGCCAGTAAGTCAGATGCAGAGCACAGCTTCTAATTCCGAATGATTTATAGCACCCCGAGTATATCTCAGCATGTGGTGGGAGAGATGAGGAGCCAGCAGTGAGGGATTTGTTTAAAACTAGGGAATTAAGATCAGGACAAAGCAAGCGGTCATATGTGTTCTTCTGTTTATTAAGCTCTGTTCTGCAGACAGAGGGAACAGGAGAGGGAGGGATCATACTACCAGAGACACGTTGGAAAATGATGATAAAAAGAACACCTTATCAGCACTGTGAAGTTAGCATTCACACCAGTTAGTCTGGAACACACCCCTCCAGGACCTTAGTGAGTCCTTTGTTAACCATCTCACTTTCTGATCCATCAGACAAGCAGGAAGACAGAACAAAGAAACTGACACAGTGGATCCTAATCAATTAATGACAGCTCACTGTTCATATGAAACTTGTCATCAAGATCTCATTATAAAATTAAAAGCTGTGGAATAAAATAGCAAACGCAAAACTGCATTAAGAAAATAATATATTATGTTCTTTTCTCTTCATGAGCTTCGTGTTGTACAAAATAAAAGGAATGTGTATAAGGGGAAAGTCATCTCTTGACCCTGAAGGACTTCAGCGTTCATCAGAACATGTCTCAGGTTCAGCCTTCACCACCACCACCACCATCACCACCACCACCACCACCACCACCATCACCACCACCATCACCGCCACCACCGCCACCACCACCATCACCACCAAAATCACCAGCACCAGCACCAGCACCAGCACCACCACCGCCACCACCACCATCACCACCATCACCGCCACCACCACCACCACCATCACCACCACCGCCATCATCACCACCACCATCACCACCGAAATCACCATCACCACCATCACCACCACCATCACCACCATCACCACCACCACCACCATCACCACCACCATCATCACCACCACCATCACCACCAAAATCACCAGCACCAGCACCACCACCACCACCACCGCCATCATCACCACCACCATCACCACCAAAATCACCATCACCACCATCACCACCACCATTACCATCATCACCACCACCACCACCACAATCACCATCACCACCACCACAATCATCACCACCACCACCACCACCACCACCACCACACCACCACCACCATCAGCAGCACCACCACCATCACCACCAACATCACCACCACTGCCATCATCACCACCACCAAAATCACCAGCACCACCATCACCACCACCATCACCATCATCACCACCACCACAATCACCATCACCACCACCACAATCATCATCACCACCATCACCACCACCACCACCATCAGCACCACCACCACCATACCACCACCACCACCATCAGCACCACCACCATCACCACCATCACCACCACCACCACCACCATCACCACCACCATCACCACCACCACCACCACATACTAACCTTTCTCTACAATGGTAGCTTTAGAGCAATAAAATAAATACTTCACTCATTAGAAATGTCAGCTTAGAGACACACTTTTTTTAGCACCTTGAACAGAATTAGGAGAACAAAGTATTCCATTAAAATATAAAACTGGCAATGCTTTGATTTCAGTTCTTATCACCCACATGGACATGCTGTCTCTCTGGAGAACATAATATGTGTTCTGTTTGAACATGACAGTCTTAACAAGGTATGTCTGAACTCAGACATGTAGATTTTTAGATGAGGGCTGTACACAGATCATCAAAACAAGGGTAACTGATTAGATAAGAACTAAAAGAACAAAACCCTTCCTTTATCACCACTGAAACCATGTTAGGGGGTAGCTATTACTCTGTAGTCTCCCTGGGGAGACTGGTGATCCTGCGTGACTAACTCTGTCCTCCCCGCTCCCATGCCCTTCCTCTGGGATAAGCTTAGGTTTCACAATTGTGGTCAGAAACATCCTGAAAATGCTCGGCAAAGCTCAGAGTGAAGTATTTATGCTTGCTCTATAATTTCCAGCAATATTTATATCCAGAGTCCCAGCCAAGTCATTTTATTAGGTCGAGCGATTCTCTTACAGGAAGTGTTCAAGCATACAAAAGTTATATTGAAAGTCGCATGCATATTTGAAGGTACCTTTTATCAGAAGACAGTGTGTCAGCTTGTGAGCGTTCAGGAGCGGCCCAGACACCCGAGCTACTTGTTGGCAGCTGACACCCACAGATGCTAGTCAGATAAAAGGCAATGTAGAACCATCCTTAATTTATTACATATTCTTAAATTTTAGTGGCAGACAACAAGATACACCATTAGTGATGATGGGGGTTTGGAAAAGATTAAAGGGAAAATGTATAACGTCAGAAAATGGAACGTGGGATTTTCCCGGTATGAGAACATAAGTCATGGTCTGGGGAAGGAAGTGGCAGAGGAACTCTGAATGCATGCCCCACTTTTTCAGAGGAAAAAAAGCAGTGGGGAAAAGCCACAGTCTTAAAACAAACAAACAAACAAAAAAACCCACAACCCACTGTGATTTAATCCAAAATCCACCTGTGGATGAAATATTTACTACTAAATGTTTCATGCTGTGTAGGGAGCAGTGGTAGATTTGAAATAGCTCTTTTTCTAAGCAATGAAAGATAACAGACTGTGAAACATTAGGGATCCTGTGGAGTTTTGGTTTATTTATACACTTACTTATTTTTGCATTGCCAGGAACTTTAAATTAATTCTTAAAACTCGAAGTTAATATCTTTCACAGAATGTACATATATCACAAAGTCAATTTCTAGAGAAATCTATTAAAATGTAGAATCTTTTTGAATAAAGATATTAGCACAAAGGAAAAATGGGGCATTAAAGTTTCCTCGTAAGAAATTTCACAAAACTTCCATACAATAAAGAATTACACTAATCACACCGATTACAAATAGTTATATTTTAGACTTGAACACACTCCTACAGCCTTCTTTTATTTAGAGCATCAGCCTCTTTGTATTTACAAGATAAGAAGGGGAAGAAAGGCATTAAAAGTAAGGAGACCCAGAGAGAACAGTCATGGTCAACAGCCATTGTTGTGCTAAGCCTTTGAAAACTCCAGCGTTCTCTTTATGAATTTCAAGCAGGGCTTTACAAGTGCACAGCGGCAGTCCACCAAACAGGAGGCCTTAGTGGGGATTTCAAGACACTCCTGCCCACCCAAATTAAAGAATGCCTTACCCCTCCCTTACCACGCCCAACAAAGACTTGCCAAACCACAGCCCTGGGGCAAAGTTTCTTTACTTTTATGAGCACATCCAGATGTAATGTATGTATTTCAGGGGTTTATCCTGGAACAATTTTATCTATGCCAGATAATATAGGGTTATTTAATTTATTAAGAAATGAAATTATTTACACACAGCTTCCTTTAACTTAAGTGTAAGTAACTGCACCAATCATGACCTCCAAGGAGGGACATGAAATGCCAGTGGAAAAAAAAAACCAAGATATAAAGAACTGCTTGTCCTTTCAGTATTTTATTTCCTTGAATGTATATTTATGATTCTACCTGGATGGTCAAGCTTCTGAGCCATTTCCCCTTCTTTCCTATTTTCCATTTTTCCTATTTGGCATCACTACATAAAAATACAAATGAGCTTTGAAGGAAAGCAGACAGGCCCGGCCTGCCCAGAGGAGTCTTAGACTCCTGGAGCCCCTGGCGAGCTCACAATGAGATGCACCAAGAAGAGAAACTCCAGAGGTGTGATAATGTTCACTTTCCAGAACCAGGACGAACCACAGTGCACATGTATGACTTGTGACCAGAAGGTCTTGCACTTATACTAAAAGAAAAATTGAAATTCAATGTTAATGAGAATGACCACTTGGCACAGGCCAGCTGCAGGCAGGGAAAACCACCAGCCACCCACCTGTCCCTCCGCCTCTCCCTCCCTTCCCCCCTCTAACTGAGCAGGGCAGTTCACACTCTGTACTCTCTCCCAGAACTGCCCCAGCCACCTGTGTGATGTGGATGGCCACTTGGAACACGCAGTTCTTCCAGTGACCAGTGGCAGAGCAATGAGGACCCAAGAGGAAGGTGAAATCGTTACCCAGAAACCTCAACACTACTTATTTCATCAATGCTTTTCTTGAAAAACACGAGGCTTAGGACATGGGATGAGGTGCCATCCTCAGCACATACATGGGAAGTTAAAGGAGAGTTTCAAAGATGCACTCGAGTATTAGGTGGATTCATTTAACATATCTATCAGACACCTGCCATGGGCAAAGCATTCTATTGTACTTGTTGAGGGATAAGATGGATATTGTAACACTTTTTGATTCAAACTTCCCTGTTTGACCTGAGGATACTTCCAGGGTGAAGAAGAAAGCCCTGCCTTTATGGTGCCTGATCTTGTTTTGGAATTGCTCATGTAGACCCCCTTGCTTTCTACTTCCCTTCCTGCCCCATTTCGTTAACCTGGGAAATCATTCCCAGAGACCCCACCCCCTTCCAAAGGACCTGGGCACAGGGGGATCATCTGAAGCCCTCTATACTACATTTCTGCTCAACTCACGGGATTCCTGAAACCCCTCTGAAAATAAGGAGTCAAAAATGAAGCACGTGTAAACCTCAGGACAAGCCCCCCACGAGAGGCAGTCACGCAAGCAAATGAGCACCACCAGCCCCACTGCACCTCCCACCTCCTCGCCTACTCTGAACGCACCGTTGCACAGGGCTTACACAGTCAGAGTGCAAACCCACACCTGATACTAAATAAGAGAAAAGGGAAGAAAAGAATCAAAGGGGAGACCAACACAGAAGGAGACAGAGATTGAGACCAATAGCAAGGGAAGGGGGTGAGGGACAGAAGACAGGCAGAGAGCTGGAGGCCTATGTGGGGATGGGGGAGGGGAAGCAGGAGGAACTGATGGACTGGGGACCAAGAGGTAGGAGAAGAATGGAGTGAGGGGCCAAGAAGGAGAGGAGAGGAGGGTGGAGGTGAGTTGGAGAAGTGGAAAGAAGAAGGGATGGGGAGGGAGATGTCCCAAGGAAGCGAGGGGAGAAGAGAAACCAAGAGAGAATGAACGACATAAAAAAAGACACCCGGAAAGCCTTTGGACACTATCGGCCATTCCTTCTGCCTCCCAGTGTGCCCCGCCTCTGCAGGGACCGTCAGCAGGCAGGCTCCCCACCCCAACACTTTGTGTGCACACAGCCCTTGCCAAGGCAGCTGCTTCCCAGCCACTAGCACCCCACTCCCCAATCACGCCTCTCTTCCAGAATCTTCACACGAGATGCAGATGTCAACTGGAGCTTTCAGGTCCTCCCCGGATGCAATGACAGAATTTTAGGAGCAGTCTTCACATCAGTTCTTAGCAATCTGAGTGATGTTTCCTGCACGAACACAGGGGCTTCTGGGCACAAAGGTAATAAGGTGGCTCTGATTAGCCTTGCCTGGAAGGAAGCATCGAGGGGAAGGTTAGCACCCTGCAAGGGTGCTAAGGATGGTGGATGGGTGTGGTCTGGCAACCCCCAGGGCTGACTGGTCTGATCAGATGGTCTATCTAAGCCCTAGAGCAGGTGAAGGTCCGTCAATAAGAAAAACTCTTCGAGTTGATAATGATGATGTGATTGTTCCCCAACCTTCTTCCCAGGAGGATCGGCCTGCCTGCATCTTGAGCCATTTGGGGGATAAAGGCAGAGATTCCCTTATCACCTAACTGAGTCCTCCCCATTGTTCAAGGCTCAACTCAAAACTCATTTCCTTCAAGTAACTGCTTGGCACAAGTTTCATGGAACGTTTTTTTCTATGAATTTAGTGCGACCCATACTGTTGATAGCTCCCGATTTAATAACGATCATGGTCATATTTTTCTAAAAGCATTTTACATGTTAGAATTACCTACCCAGCGGGACTGAATGCTTTCCAGGGCAGCAGTGCTTCATGGAAAGAGCCTGTGGGCTCTGAATTCAAACAGACCTGGACCCTCTGTCCTTATCAAGGTGAGGAGGACCTAACGTCCTGAGGCTTGGGTCCTGAGGCTTGGTCTCCTCATCCGGAGGAAGGGAATACAACAGGACTTCCGTTGGGCAAGGTCACTATTCTGTCAGGTAGTGTCCTCCCACCTAGACTCCTGGGGGTCAGCGGTGGCTCAAAGCCAGCAGAGCAGAGTCAGGGAGAGCCTCACAGCCCCCAGTCCCGCAGTAGATTCCCTGACCTCATTTGTCCCCATGGGTGAGATTACTGGCGAACACACAGTGACGACATCCAGTCTGTCATCTCAGAAACTGAGGCTGCCTCCATCTCATTCATGCCCTAATTTTCTCTTCCTTATCATCTCCTTTCCCTTCATCAATGGGCTGACATGAGAGGACACATCAATTCTCTAAGACTCCCTGCAGAAAACTACCATTTTCATGTCCCCAGTTTGGAAACCTTCTCATACGCTGGAATTGAAATAAACTTACATCAGCACAACTCCCAAGCAAACTGTTTCATTATCAACATTCTCACCAGCCCTATTTATTTAATTTTAAATAACAGGAGTATCTTTTTTGCACATACACATATTTTTTAAAAAGTGCCTTCTTACTCCTTGTAAAATCGTAACAATAAGTATTCTTCTATAGGACAGCTGAATAGTTGCTTAGTCTTTGATTCCACAGATACATCATAATTTGCCTAACCAAAATACACTGTCAAATATTTATTCTTGAGATATATATATATAGTTTGGGGTTTTTTTTTTTTCTTTACTATTTTAAATGACTATCCTTACACACACATCTTCATGCACATCCATAATTATTTCCATAGCCTAAAATCTGAGAGTGGCATTGATTGGCCAAAGGCATTTTTACGGTATTGTTTTACATAATTCTAGGAAGGTTTTATCAGTTTACATGACCACCAGTGGGCGTGAATGTTTCCAATTCCCTCTGACCTTAGGAAATGGGTCCTCACACCCTCTTTTGATAGTGGTGGTGGTTAGTGGTAGTGATTTTACCTTACTTTTAATTTTTGAAGAAATTTTCTGGTGCTCACTGTTAGCATCTCATACATACCAAAGGAACCGAGGACTAAGCCCTTACTCAACCAGAGAGAGGACAAGAGAACATGTCTGTTGGGCCATCTGTGTATATCTCCTAAAAACAGGGTCCTCAGCCAGAGTTCAGTTCAACTCTGAATACAGCTGTGTCTTCAATCACTGCAAACCAGGATCTAGTCCACTGTCTGGCCATGAGACCTGCCTTGCTCAGTGAATGAAGAGATATTTGTTTATTATATTTATAGCATCCCAAAATATAAAGAAAATAACTAGAAATAGGGCAGTTTCTGGAATTAGTAATGTTCATTACCAAAAGAAAAAGAAAAAGAAAAAAACAATCACCTGGCGTGTCTTTTTTTCTAATGATTTGGTTTTTCCAAACCTGAGTTTTCCCTCACCAAATAAACAAAGGAAAGATATTTTATATTAACCGCATGAGGGAAAGCAAGAGCTTCCTGCATGATGCTAACATCTACTACAGAACACAAATCTAATGTAAGATGCATCAAACAAGGACAAAATCTCTGGAGAACAGATCCAGACAGCATGTTGGTGCCATGTAACTTAGAGCCTGTGCCAGCATCTCCATTATAAAAATCCTATCATCCAAAGCCATAGCAAGCCGAATAAGTAACTAATAATTAAGGTGTCCTTCTCTTAGTCTAGGAAAATAATTTCAAAATTAAATTGTACACATAGACATGAGGGAGCTATGCCATCGGTAACGTTAATCAGTTTGGAATTTACCAAGGACTCTCTACATCCCCAACCCATTTTTCTGACCTTATCTGAATTTCAGTACTTTTCATTGTGTACTATTGTTGTTACTATTGTTGTTTTAGGGAAAAAACTCTCTCCTAGGAGTCTTAGAATATACACATCAGCGTTAAAAAGATGCTGGAAATCATCTAGTTCGTACCCTCTAATTTTAAAAATAAAGACACTGTACCGCAGAGACGTTATAAATGGCACAACCCAAGACTACATAAATAATGACTTAATTCCATCTCCTCTGACATCCTATTATAGCTCTGTTTTTGTATTATTTATATACAACTGCCTTTTATTAGAAGAATATGAAAGCATGAACTATACTGGGCATTTGTCCTTAGGAAGCAGACCCTTATAGTGTCAACTTACGTTGGGTGAAATTTTATAGAAACACAAAGCTAGCTTTCTCCTAAATGTAGATGTCATTTAGATATTAGGAGACAACACAACTGAATCTTGGAGCTGAATGGATTTTAAGTATTTTCCAGCACAACTACTTTCACATATGAGGCAACTGAAGACCACAGAGGTTGTGACGTATAAGGCCACCCAATTAGAGGAGCAAGGCCAGTATTTTGTAACTCCTGGTTCAAGGGTCTTTCTACCTCATCAAGCTGGATTTTCTGTATTACAGTCAGGTGCAACACCTGATATTTTTAACTTATAAAAATCTTGGATGTTATAAAATATCAATTCATGACCCACTCAATGTCTAAGGCTGTGCACCATGGCCCTCCTATTTTTGCAGTCACCTTCCATAGTTTAAGGGTAACTTTTTCTCTCAAAGTCCAGGAGGTCCACTGATTTGAATAGGCAAGACAAAAATACAACAGCCCTGGCCCCTTACGGTAGAAGATGAATTAAGTCCTGAACAGCCAAATAATGCTGAGGACACAGGCATCCCTGTCACTAATGATCAGGTGAAACTTGCTCTTATTTGCTCCTTCCTTCTGCCTCTGGCCGCTTGTCAGAATCTTTCTGGCCAGGCTGCACTGACTGAGGACTGCTGCCCCCAGCTCATCCATCTGAGGGTTAACATCCTCAAGCCAAAGCCTCCTGGAGTCCCATCCCTTGGTGATACAGTGTCAGCATCCTCCCCTGCTACTATCTGTGAGACTTCAATTAAGCCACATCCCTCTTTGAGCCTCAATTTGCTCATGGATAAAATGGCAGCATTTGCTCCAGCCCTACAATCATACGGTCTACGAGTTAAGGGAGAGTTATTTTCATAAAGGGGAAGGAGGGGGCGAACTCAAGTGGCCTCTCGATATACAGCATTTGAGTCCTGATCCTTCTTTCTCTGTCTTTTGCCAGCCAAGCCAGACAGCCTATGGGGGTGGAGTCACATTTTCAAGTGGGTGGGAGAACATCTGAGTGGAAAGCAATGCATGATCCCCAAAGACAAAGGGCCCTTCCAAAGACTGGAAGGGCCAGGGAGCGATGGGCAAAAGATAGAAAAAGCAGAGATTCTCAGGAACAAAGAAGGAATGACTCCCAGCCTCATATGGGATAAAGCACTCTTAAGGCACAGGCTCAATCCTGGATTTTATGCTGCCAGGCCAAACGTTAGGAAGTCGCACACACGCTGGATGAAACGCTATAATTACTTTGCTGCTTCATTACACTGATTTGGGGCAGCTCTGTAACAAAGGTTTGCTGCAGCCCACCCAAAGGATGGAGTACACGGTGACCTATAAAAATCCCTCTGCGTGTCCCCCTGGAAGATTTGTCCAAATGATGGCCTCAGCCTGCCCAGCACTGGGGCATATACATAACTCTGAAACTACCGCCTGGAGTTGAATTCATAAACCTTACTTCCGAGCTGTTACCAAGCTCAGCCAGCCATTGTCTACCTCCCCATAATTCAGAGCCCTCTATGGGGCACCCTTCACATTTGTGGTCACATCAATCTGTACATTTATTATGACACTTTTCTGGCAGGTGACAGGAGAGGTTTTGAAGAAAGAGCAGCAAAAGGACCACGTGAACTAGTGGTAGCACTGCCTGTTCCAAACCCATATTATGGTAATACAGAAGAACACTGAACTTAAGCTTATGCTACCTATGCTCATATGAAATAAAATAGATGTGGTAATGTCACCATAGCTCTAGTCAGGGTCCCTAGATCTTGCACTACTGTCATCAAGATGACAACCTTGGGGCTTCCCTGGTGGCGCAGTGGTTAAGAATCCACCTGCCAATGCAGGGGACATGGGTTCGAGCCCTGGTCCGGGAAGATCCCACATGCCACGGAGCAACTAAGCCCACGCGCCACAACTACTGAGCCTGCGCTCTAGAGCCTGCGAGCCACGACTACTGAACCCATGTGCCACAACTACTGAAGCCCGTGTGCCTAGAGCCCGTGCTCCACAACAAGAGAAGCCACCGCGATGAGAAGCCTGCGCACCGCAGCGAAGAGTAGCCCCTGCTCGCTGCAACTAGAGGAAGCCCGCGCACAGCAACGAACACCCAACACGGCCAAGAATAAATAAATTAAATTAATTAATTAAAAAAAAAAGATGACAACCTTGATTTCAAATTTTTATTTATTTATTTTTGGCCGTGGGATCTTAGTTCCCTGACCAGGGATTGAACCTGGGCCCCAGCAGTGAAAGCGCCAAGTCCTAATCACTGGACTGCCAGGGAATTCCCAAGATGACAACTTTAAAAAAGTAAAACTGCCAATAAAATGTGAGACCCCATAAGAACAAAAGTCCATGTTCCAGCAGTGTTCACCTACAGAAATTCTACTTTTTGCCTGGAAAATCTCTAGAATGCAATAACCTCCCTCCTAGGCCCACTGGGGGCTTGCAGAGAGCTCTGGAAAGCCTCAGAGTTGGCAAAAAGGGGAAGACTCAATCTAGAATCCAAAACACTGCTAAATGCAGAGTTCATACATACGACACAAATCTGGGGCATTTCAGAAGATACGATGAAGAACTAGATCACCAGTGAGGATAAGACATGAGTTCCCATTTGTGCTTCTTCTAAATAGGTCACACTGAGTGACTCCTTATAGTGACAAAATGTCAATGATTTCTCCTCAGTCTCAGAACTGGACTATATTTTTAGTGTTCTCTTTTTTAGTGAGCAACTCTATGGGTTACAAACACTGGTAAAATCTGTAGCCACCACCACAATCAAGATATAAAACAGTTTCATCACCCCCAAAATTCCCTTGTGCCCCTTTATAGTCAACCTCTAATCCTAGCCCCTAATAACCACTGATTATTTTTTTATAAAACCAGACTGTATTATAATATAAATTCCAACACTGTTTTAGACTTCCCCTTAAATATTTACCATATTTCATTGATTTTAAGACATAACCTCCCCTCACACACCCCTAGATTAGAATATTTTGAAATTATTAAGTGTCTTACAAACAATGGCATTTTACCATTATAATTGAGAATAATTTTTCTTTTTAGAGGTATATAAAATAACTGTGTCATAATTTATGGTGCCTTTAAAAAAATCAGTGAAGTATAATATTAAGTTTTTCATTTCATAACGTTCATTGGACACTTACTATGTGCTACACATCCTATTAGGCACCAAAAGTACAGAAACGAACAAACGTGGACCATAAGGAACTATCACTCGAGAGGAGATAGAAAAACAATTATAATATAATGTGGTAAGGTCTGTAACAGAGGGCTATCCGCTCAGCAGGACTGAATAAAATTATCTCTTCATTGGCCAACCTTCTTCTTTCAGACAAAACTCCGCCCCCCCCCCCCAGTTCATACTGTTCCTCCTTCACAGGAAATGAGGAGGGAGGAAGTACCATTCAGCCCCACTCTGCTCATTCCTAGAATGAGTTTTGGCCACACCATCTGACATAGCTCCTAGGAACCATCCAGTGACTTCTTCCACAATTCGCTGCTGTGGTAGAGGAGGCTTATCTTAGTGTGCAACAGCTGCAAGGCTTTTATGGCCATGCCCAAAGACCAAAAATAAGCACTCAGTCTGTGGGAGGCGGATGCCCCAAAGCTTTCACAGACATGCTTCAAGGTCCCCAAATTCTTCCCTGGACAAATTTTAGAGCAGAAGGAAGAGAGGAAAAGTTAGTGTCCTTACCTGGTTCTTGAAAGTGTTCTTCATTTGATAGAGTTCTAGACAAGATAAGTATTAATGCTTCTTTAAATTGGTCAAAATGCACCTAAAAATAAACAATTCAAAAGAAATTCAAAATAGTTTCCACAGCCTTAAGGAAGCAATTCCATCTACAAGGTTCCAGAACCATTTGTTAGCATCTGACAGCCTTGAAGTGAGTCATATAACCTGTTTTTGTTCCCTTTTTTCTTCATTTCTCTAAAGCACTAAAGGGAAAATAGGCTGATCGTTTTACACGCCAGTGTCACCAACACTAATATCAATATTTATTCAACCCTGAGGGGGAAAACTACACAGCAAAACCCTCTTTATAAACTCAGAAAAAGACAGGTTTTGAATTCTTAGCTCCTTTAATTTTTCTAAACAAGACCGGAAGAGAAATATGTTAGGTTAGGTACTAGAAAAAACTTTCCAAGTAAATGATCCTCTGTAACAATGTCCCAAAGATGCTTTCATCTCTTAAGATATTCTAGAAGAGGGGAAACTACCTTTCGAAGATGACTTGAAATACAGTCTTGCTTGAGGCAGGAATATGTTATATATTTATCTCCCAAGGCCCCTGTAATTCTATAAACCAATAGAAATCAATAGCACACACAAAGAATAAAAGAACCTTGGGAAGCATTCTCCCAAATTCTTAAAAATACAATTACCTTGACTGAAGTAGGAAAGAACCTGAGTTTCATTTAAGTGAATACTCAGAATTGGGATATTACTTTGGTTAAAGGGATAAAATATTTTTCTTTATGGTCAAGTACATTCTTCTAGAACTTAAATTTACATGATCTCACCATGCGGCAGAAGGGAGAGATGGTATTTCTTCTCATCATAATTATAGTTTAATAACGTGGTGCCTATTTATACAGAACCCTGTATGTAAATACAAAGTTGGTAAATTTATAACTTGTGCTGCTATGGGTCTCTTTAGACATCATTACAAAACGTTGCCTAGGAGATTAAATATAGTGACAGATAAAAACCACTTCTGAATTAAATGTGGAAAAGCAGCAAACCTTGTTAGTTATCTAAACAACGAAGGAAACCAATCATATGTCTTATTCATGCAAATCAGTGCAAAGGAGAGGAATCCACTGAGATTCATATGTCATAAAATAGCATATGCTTGCAATTTACCACTCTCTCCCAAAGAATATGTGATTTCTCTACCATATTCATTTTGATTACTTGAAATTGCTTTCTAAAATCATATTCCTTTAGATCACACAGACTAAAAGTCAGCATATTTGTGCAGCCAGAGCAGAAGTCTGTTCAGGAAGGGAGGGCATCTGCTAAAGAGCCAGGGTGGTACAATCAATGAAGGACTCAAAGATTACAGAATTATAAACTGTGCTAATTAGGTTTCATAGCTGATGAATCACGGAAAAGCCTGGGGGAGGAAGGAGAACTAGGTTCCGCCAGAGTCAGGGATGGGCTTCAGGCACCGTGGCATCCAGCTTCAGTTACCGGGGGCAAGGCCATCTTCCCAACCAGCCGGTCCACAAACAGCAGCACCTACCCAAGCCTCTCCCACTCAGGGGCATCTCCCACCCTGGCATCTACTATTTCCTACCAGAATCAGGCTTTCCTCTTAGGGTGGGCAGGAGAAGGCTGAGGAGTGAAAGCTCTAAGCTGGCGCAGCTGGGTGTAGGTCCTGACTCTGGCTCAGCCACTGTGAATTGGCTCAATTACCAAACCTCTCCAAGTTTTAGTTTGTTCCACTTGAAAAATGGGTTATCTAACAACTCATCTTGATGATTCACTCAACAGATATTTATTGGGCCGCTGCTATGGGCCAGGCCCTATCCTAGGCCCCAGTGATAGAGCTGCCATGGAGCACATAGTCTCAGGAACTGTCACAGGGAATCAGGCAGGTACTGCTAAGGGCACTGCATGAATTTTATGTTATTTATACTACCGCCTCCCTCATAGTGGCTTTAGGGAGATAAAATGAGAGTTATGTAAAGTGTCTAGAACTTCCTGGGACTTGCTAGGTAGTCAGCAAGTGGTAGTTAACACTACGAACAGGACTAGTAACGGGGGTGACTGTTCTCACCACTTTCACAGAGAAACAAGGCCATATTTCAAGCAAAGCAACTGGCCGTGAGAGTGACCCAACCAGCCAAGTGGTAGGGCGCGGGTGACAGCAGGAGGCCCAGGAGCCTGCCTCCCCCCAGGACCTGTGCAGCTGGCCAGCATCAGAGAAATGGATCCGGTCTGCTGTGTTTAGGGACCCCAACTCCGAGATTCTCCTCTCCCTTAGGGTATCAGTGGACATGACCCGAATGAAACCAGAGTCCCTCACTGCCACAGTAATGAGTTGAATAGAAGGAGGCTCCTGTTTCAAAAGGGATGTGGTTGCCTTGAGACTTTCACATCCTTTATATCTGACTCTGTGGGTCTCCTCAACGTGTCAGTTTTGATAGAGGTCATTGGAAAGAGCCCTTCGGAATTTAGTCCTAACATAGTTCAACTCGGCGAGGATTAGCCATGCAGGTAACTCAGGGGTTTCTGTATCTCAAGTTTACTTCCCCAACCTCCAAACATGACAAAGACGTCAATAACCTGGAAGTTAATTCTAACCAACTTCTAAGACTTTATTATACCAGATTCAAGGGACACTTAGGCCTCATACAAACACACCCAATTCTGAGACAGTATGTACCTCACTGACATAGAGGTTGCTCCTCTCTCAGCCTCAGTCCTCTAGAGCATGGCAGACAATCGGGAAGCGAACAAGTGGTGTCCAAAGCTGAGGAAGGTGTCATAAGGCCCACTCACTCTTCTTGTAGAATATGCCCTGGAACCGACTCAGAAGCTATTTCTTCTTACTCTACATGATTTATTATCAGCTTCATTTTCCTGCTTCCCAACCCCCTACAGATTAGAAACAGCAACTAAAAGACAGGGACACTTCAAGGTAAGTACAAGAAGTAGCTACTGACATACTGGGATTGAGAGAAGACATTAACTATCCCCCCTCGAACAAAAGTAAAGTATAATTTTTTTATACTTAAAAAAAGTTTAAATTTTTTAAAAGACATACGCACTCAAAACCTAATAGGCTGGGGTCATTTAGTATTGAGGCAAGGATCTACGTGCTGCTAGATCCTTGAGGATCTGAGGGTATTGTTCTTATAATACAGAAGAATAACTGACAGACCAAGAAGATTTTAAATGATCAAGAATAACCTCGTGATGTTCATTATACTATTTGGTAGGGTAAAATTTTAATAAAATTTTCTCAATCCCCAATGGTTAACCCCTTTTTAATTTTTTTAAAGTTTGCCACTAAATGGGGTAAGAGATCCAGTTATTAGAAAATTATATTAATGCGAGTTCTGGGAGCATTATTGTAGGCTCATTCTTTCCTGGACATTTGGCCAGTTGAATCTTACAACATCCATGAGAGACGGTCAAGGTCCCTCCTTTGAACTGAGGGGAGAGAGGCTCAGAGGAAGCATGTGCCTTGCCCAAGGCCACCTGTCTTGAAGTGATAGAGTTACCGGGAGAACTGAGGCCTTCTGAATGGACTCATCAAAGTCCAGCCACCCTGCCTGCCCCAGGCCCTCTTCACTCCTGGTCTGACCTCTCAGGGAAATCCCTCTGCTGCTCCAGGTCAAATCCTCAACTTTACACAATGTCACCAGGTACAAAGTAGGACACTAGGGACTCAGAGGACACAAGAGCAAAAGAATACATAAGATTCTAGAGTGTGGGAGGGTGGAATGGGGAAGAAGAGAAGAAAGTTGATTAGTAACTATAATACAAGGCAGAACCTAGCAAATACTTTGAGAGAGACAGAAAAAGCTCGTAGGGGCCTCTGATAAATGAGCATGTCCTAGTAGGCCAGCAGGGAGGAAAAGAGGGACAGTTTTGTGACATTGGACTTCTCCAAGATGTTCACAGGCAGAGCTTAAAGGTTTCCAAATGGACTTAGGATGTATTAAATCAGCCACATTTTAGAAGGAAAAAAATCTATAAAAAACTAAACATGGGGGCTTCCCTGGTGGCGCAGTGGTTGAGAGTCTGCCTGCCGAAGCAGGGAACACGGGTTCGTGCCCCGGTCCGGGAAGATCCCACATGCCGCGGAGCGGCTGGGCCCATGAGCCATGGCCGCTGAGCCTGCACTTCCGGAGCCTGTGCTCCTCAACGGGAGAGGCCACAACAGTGAGAGGCCCGCGTACCGCAAAAAACAAACAAACAAACAACGACAAAAAAACTAAACATGATTATTAACTCAGGGGTTCTTCACAATCCAGCAATGCCTATCTGGGTGACACCCTTCCTCCCCCACAAAAAGAATCTAAAAATCCAAAACAAAAAACCTGGCAAGCTGATCAAAAAACAATTGGAGCAGCTTGAAGTCTTAAACTGACCTTTATTTTCCTTCTTGTGAGGGCAGAGACACTTGACCCTCTGCTTTAAATAGCAGTAAATTCCACATCTTTCAAGAGAGTTGTCTAATAGAGGCAGGTGACTACTATTTTCCATCAATGCTCATGAATACAGATGGGGCAGAAAAGCCCCTGAGGGCACAACCCAGAACCGAAATGTGAATAAACGCCCTTATTGTGAAGAAATGCACGTCAGTGGGCTCACTCAGTTCAGTCCCTGTAATTTTTAAGTACCATTTTTTCTCTTCCAAGGGAGCTTTACTATTGTATTCTGTTAAAATTTAGAAATCTTCAGAAATATACAATGCGATTAAATCTCACATGGTAACCAGCGAGAGCCATGTGTACCTCGATTGGTACCCCCTCATTTGAATAATAATTGCCACCATTCATTTTACAAGCATTCCTACACCTTGTATGCCTCAAAGGGCAGTTTGCAGCAATGGGAAAATTACATGACTGACTAAAAACACACATGACATTTAAACTAAATTAACAGGAAGACTAGTTAAATCTGATATTTTTTGTCATGTGTCCCCACCGCTTAATAGAAATTTACCTCATCACTTTTCCTCCCCAAATTTCATAGGAATGCTTTTTGAGAAACACAATTTGCCTTTCTGAAAAAATAATTTAAGCACATGATAAGAAACAAATTCTACTTCAAACCACACACAAAAAACCCTGTAACAAAAAAAAAAAAAAAAAAACCCCGTAACAGGAAGTAGAATGAGGGACTTAACGTTGCATAAAATCATCTCGAGCAATCATGGAGATCAGATGCATATGGTTTCCCCATGTGTGCAGGCAGCACTTCAAACAGACCTGAGATGACAGGGCTCAAGCCAGCGTTCAACAAAGTGGGCTTATTAGACCAGACAAAGGCCCACGTAACTCTCATCACACTTAGGAGGTTTGCAGCTATTAATACACAGGGAAATCAAAGAAAGGACATTCAAAACATTAAGTGTTAGCTAAAATGGGTACAGAAATATGGACTCACCAGAAGGTCAATGTAGAGGAAAATAACTGACAGCATTATGCAAAGAGAAATGACACAGAAGAACAAAGAGACGTGGTTTCATAATGAAAGATAGAGTTACAAATGTTTTCTCCTAAATACAGCATTTAGGTTTTTGCAGCTTAGTAGTCATTTACTGCAGACAACGTGGAGAGAGGCAAAGGCCATTTTAAGAGATGGGTTTGTAAAACCTAAAGCGACTGTGTGAAGTTGTACTCCAAGATGGACCCAAGGAGCCCTGCCTACAGATAGAAACAGATGCAAACCACCGCCACACAAGAGACTTGCTAGCAAATCCATTCCCTACTCTAATGAGCTTTCTCAGAAAATCACTCCTGGGAAGTCACCATTTATCGAAAACCCACTCTCAGTGTGTAAGAGATGGAGGGGGGCAGTGTACAGGGAGACACAGGACACAGTAGTTAACTGTGTTCCTGGCTCCTAGATGGGCCTTTGATACACATGCTCTAAGTCAACCTCAGCCCAATCTTATAGGGAGGGTATTATTTTTCCCATTATAGAGATGAAGAAACTGAGGCTCAGAGTATTTAAGATAATGTACATACATGGCTAAAAAGTGGCAGGAGTCAGTACTTGAATCCAGGTCTGATTCAAAGACTGCTCCAATAGCATACGGCATCCATGTGGTGGGGGAGGGAGTTTGAGGATGGGGGTGGGTTGCAGGGGATGGAGAATGAGATCCATATTTGCATATGTAGAGTCTGAGGAGGCTGTGGAGACATGCATTCAAACTCAGGGACTGGGAAATCTGGGTTCCCATCCTGATGCTGCTTCAAATGAGTTGCCTGACCCCAGACAAGTCACCATCTTTTTCCAAGTTCTCGGTTCTAGGTTTCTCTGTCATACAGATGAACACTGAAGTTTAAAATCTGTGCTGGACACTGAAGAACCTTAAGTCCCCTCCATCCAAACAAGAAGCTACTCATAAAAGTATAAATGGAATACTGCAGAAATCTAATGAGCATTCCTGATCATACTTTCTCTGGTGGGAGTGACAGTCATTACTGAAATAAAGTAGGTAGAGAAGAACAGCCATTTAGCATTTGCTCATACCTCTTGTTGAGAGCAGAAGGCCTTCCCAACAGGCTGCTGGAAGGCCAGCCCTCCCCTTTGCCCTTGCTTTATGTCAAACTAAATACCTTGCGAGGTTCACAGTATACAACACCAAAGTCAATTTTGCAGTGAGGTTGACAAGAAAGTGTTAATAAAGAAAAGATGCAAGTCTTGCAGCCTCTTAATCAGAAGGTCTTTTTGTTTATAAATGTGAACTATAGACCCTTAGGAGTTCAAATCAACCCCACAGAGTCACAAGACCAAAATGGAATTAGAAAATATCCCTCACTGTTTCAGGTTAAACAGTAAGATAGATGGCAAAGGTTCAGACATTTAAGAGATGTAATGAGAAATGTTCCCACCTTTCCCTCCAACTCATTCAAAAAGCCCAGATCAATAATATGAAACAGGGACTTCCCTGGTGGCGCAGTGGCTGGGAGTCAGCCTGCCAATGCAGGGGACAAGGGTTTGGGCCCTGGTCCGGGAAGATCCCACATGCCGCGGAACGGCTGGGCCCGTGCGCCACAACTACTGAGCCTGCACTCTCAGCCCAAGAGCCACAGCTGCTGAGCCCGCGTGCCACGGCTGCTGAGGCCCGAGCGCCTGGAGCCTGTGCTCCGTAACAGGAGAGGCCACTGTAATGAGAAGCCCGCGCACCGCGACGAAGAGTGGCCCCCACTCGCCGCAGCTGGAGAGAGCCCGCGCGCAGCAACGAAGACCCAACGCAGCCAAAAATAAAAATAAATTAATAAATAAATTTATTTTAAAAAATGATAATAATAATATGAAACAGGAGCATGAACATGGGGTAGTTATAAATAGGCACAGTTTGATGATCAAGGGTAGTTTTGCACATAGAGAACAAGTACAAATAATCACCACCAGAAAGTACCGCTGTACTTCTGATTCACTTTTCAAACAGTTAAAATGTATGTAAGTGAAAGAAATCTTAAAAAGCTGAATGAAGTGGAAACAAACCAGCAAATGGCCATATACAATTAATCATGATGTTTATAAAAGAACACAAGCCCTTGAAAATGAAAACTGCAAAAGCTGAGTGGAATTATATACTTGTACAGTTATCAAATTTTAATACAAAAAATTCCAAAGTGCCTTTGATGACCAAAGTCCACACACCTATGGGACTCTGGAAGCCAATGGTAAGTTCTGCTACCATGCGGCTTGTTCTGATTCTAAAGAGTGTCAAGAACATGAAATATGTCAGCATCTAGATTCATATTAAAGAGCAGAGCAGGGAAGCTCAGGGGATGGAGGGGGCAGCTTTGTCTCAAAGTCAGTATATTCAATAAAGAAAGGAAAATGTATTTCTAAAGCTGGACCTAACTAAATAAAGGCTTCAACAAAATCAAGGTAAATTATCATCTTTAGTTTCTGCTTTTTTTTTTTTTAGGTTCTGATTTCTAATAAAGGAAATAGAGAGGCATGTGGAAACACTTCCTTTAAAAGGCACAATACACAGGAAGCAACTACAATTGGAATTAATTGCTTGGATGGAAACTTGTTCAGTAAGTGAGCTAACATGGTTCCCTTTCTTTTTTTTTTTTTTTTTTGCGGTACGCAGGCCTCTCACTGTTGTGGCCTCTCCCATTGCGGAGCACAGGCTCTGGACGCGCAGGCTCAGTGGCCATGGCTCACGGGCCCAGCAGCTCCACAGCACGTGGGATCCTCCCAGACCAGGGCACGAACCCGTGTCCCCTGCATCAGCAGGTGGACTCTCAACCACTGCGCCACCAGGGAAGCCCGGTTCCCTTTCTTAGATGTTTGTAGTATTTACTCCCAGTACTATTCACCTGCCAGGAATGTTACCTGACCAGACTATAAGTTCCTCAGTGTTTCAAGGAACCCCTTGTCTTGGGGGGTCTGACCCACCTGACAGGTGCTTAACTGATGACAAAGATATGAATGGAGCTCTTTTGATAACCTAGTAGGAAACACCTACCAGCAATGTCCTCTTTCCTTTAAATCTGTGATCCACAATCTTTGGGCATTCCAAACATTTATAGGGTAACCACCATGCTCAGGGGTATATGGTTTCAAGTTATAAAGCAAGATCAGACAGATTAATTTGAGGGTAAATGGCCCATTAGTAAAATGCATGAAAATGGCAAGTCAATTTAAGTTACTTTCCTTGACAACCATCATAAGAAACATTAGGCTTTAAAAAAAAAAAAAGGACAAGAAGTTATGAAAGATGGATCTTAAGATAAAAAATAAACAGATAATATTCTTAGTTGAGGGAGAAAATGCTTTTTACCTTATTTCTTTTTCAACAAAAAAGATTAATTCAGCTTAACACCAAAGGAGGTAAAACTTAGATGTTTTCTTTTATTTAAAAATTATACTTGTTATGATATAAAAGACAAAATTAAAACCACAAGCATCCAGGAGGCTGATGGGTACTAATGTGCTCCAAAAGCCAATTTAATGGAAAACTTTAGTTTACAATAAACGTAAGTTGCACTCATACCATAAGACCATTAGAATGCTGACATACCGGACATACACAATACATATTTTTTTGAATTAACGAATAGATGAATATATTTAGGTTTGCCATGCTGTTATTTCTTCCTCCTTTTTTATTAAACCAAACTGCTAACTCTTACATATTTTTCTATAAATACCATCTAAAGAGAAGAAAGACGGCTGGTATTAGAAACAGCTTACAATTTTATAATTTTACAACTTATGATTCCTCTTCAATATATCAAGATGGTAGAACTTAGATTTTTCTTTACAATTTAAAATTGTAGACCATACAGAGTATCTTAACAGCATATGGCCCAGTTTATGTGATCATCTGAGAATAATTCAGCTTCATAGAAAATGCAAATCTAACAGTAGTGCATTAATTCATGCCAACCCTGCTCTCAAGACAACCACCAGGGACCTCCCCCATGAAATCTATATGCATACGTCTATTTAACTTTTATCACTGGCTCACTAAGTAAATATCAGGCTATAGACCACTTAGGTATTCATTATTCGCAGGCGAAGAGCAAACGTAAAGGCGGGCTGGTAGTGTCAAGTCATTAACGAATCTATCGATAACTGGTCCCCCGTTTTCGTCTGCCAAAGGAGGGCAAAGATGTGTAGCATCTGGAGAGCAAGCTGTCGATCTGCTGCCAGGGAGCAATCTGTTTACAGCAGCGGGTTCCACATTTACACTGGCTCTCAAGGAAACCTGAAGTTGTATTATGTCTTCTCCGACTTTAATAGGTGTGAAAACAGATCCCCACTTTGATACTCTTCCTCAGATACCCAAAAGACTGAGATCCCCAAGGACGACAGTGAGAAACGCTACTCTGTTGGCTCCCCGAAGTCTCTGAGATTGAGGCAGAACTAGAAAACATTTGAGTGCCTTACATGATGAGAAGCAAGTAGTTTAATTCCTCAAAGCTCCCATCTCTATTGCTTTCAAAGCAAGATTTTTAGCATTTGTCTAGGGATCACGTGTATTCACAAGCAGCTAATGCCCCCAAAGTTACCAAAAATGGTTCTAATTTTACAAAACCTCACACTTTCTTTAAGTGTGAGCCCTGTTAAACGCCACCTCCACGGTGCCAGGCCCCCAAGAACATCATTCAACTTCAGGATGATTGCCACTCCTGTCCATCTCACGTCACAGAGAGCCAATACACTGCACTGTATCTGAGGCCACCTGCCCAAAGCTTCAGCTAAGAGACAGTGAAAATGAAATGAAGAAAAGGAAGTTTGGTCACTGGAATAAAGTTGAGTTTCACAGCTGCTTCCTCAATTTATACCACGTGATAAAAACGGACGTCTACAAAGTGTCAGCGATGGCAGCAACAGAGCTCAAAAAGTATGGCCCATTTTTCCTTCTCATCATGCAAAACACCAGCAGTAAGATTCAACTCAAAGCCATACAAATGATGCTCTCAATTTTAATTATGAGAACTGAAGACACTGCCAGGTCAAGACATCCTTCCCACTAACAGCAAGAGGGGAAAAAAGGACCCTTCTCACCTCTTACTCATCTGTGACTCGATCTAAGGGGAGAACGTGACTATTTGTTTTCGTATGTAAAAGCTAATATCAGTACACATGCACACCCCTGTTGGAAGCAAGTCGTGCTGGGTTTTAAGTAAAACTGCACTTACCCTCCTGTCTTATTTCCTGGGTGAAAGGTTTAATTAATACTTTACCCTAGGAACAATCCTCACGAGAAATAGCTTTATGGGGAGTGAAAGTCGTAACAGCAAGCTGCTCTTCCTGGCAATGGCAGTTTTCTTACTGTACTTTCCTTCACTTCATGGAAATCTCAGCCCCCTCTCTTGATGAGTGTGGAGTCCATAAAATGATCCACAAAGAATAAGGAAAGCACTGGAAAACATCCTCTTGTTACCTTTTTCTCTTTTCATCTGAGAGGCTCAGAGGACACCTTCATTCCAGAGCACAAATTAAAGCAGGCCCTCATCACAGGAGCAAACTGCGCTGCTAAGTCACACCCATTACTTTTTATTTTTTCCTTTTTCTTTTTTCTGTTTATCAGGTTAACAGCTAAGAGCACACACCTCCAGGATGTTAGAAACAAGTTGCAACACTTGTGGTTCGCCCCACCCCCAGCGCCCGGGCAGAAACCACACCCACTTCCCAACCCCCCACCCCCACCCCGCGTCTTCCCAGGCCTTACCCTGCCCAGGAGGTTGTCCTGAAGCAGCGTCTCTTGCAGCACCGGGGCCACCTCTTCCAAGCTCAACATGTGGCAAAGGTCGGTGAGTTCCTCCTGTCCCAGGGACCCGGTGCCCGTCGTGTCAAAACTGTCAAACAGCTCCTTGAGTCGGGCCTCATGCTGGTCCTGCTCTGCCTCATCCATCCCATCGCCCACAGCGCTCACCTGTGCGGGACAGAGAGGGGGATGGGTGGTGGCAGCGCTGGAGTCCTGCCACCGCCCCTCCACTAGCCACTCCTACCCCTGCTAGCCCCTTGGGAAGAACACTCTGTGTGTCCCAGTCCCCTCATGCTGGTCCATCGGGACCTTGTGAGGGTCAGCAGGGTCAACTGCTGTACACCTCCCAGTAAGACCACAGGTCCCTCCAGAACCCGGTCCAGGCCAGGGGAGCTCCCACACGCACTCACACCAGGCGCACATCCACAGGGTCGGGTGCTGGTGGGGTAATGTTACCAGAATGAGGGAGTCCCGTGGGCAGAAAGGTGCCCTACTCTCCTGGCCGGCGCTCAGGCAGGCAGCCAGTCTGTCAAACTCAAGACAGAAAGCCGTCTTAAGAGACCTCTCAGGACTTAGAGAAGGTGAAAAGCCACTTCTGACATCCAGTCCTTCCAAATGAAGCGATCGTTAGCCACAACAGACTGCAGGGCCAGAGCTTCCACGCAACTCAGCGGGCTCCAGAGGACCTGCCAGATGTTGCAACTTGCCAAGCCGTTTCCCTTCTCTTTCTTCAGCCTACTGCCCCCCACCGTAGTCAGACTGGAGGGCTGCAGCAAAGAGGCACTGCATGAATACGTCTGATACAAAACCACTCCCTGTTTACATAACATCAAACACTTCTTACATGAGTTCCTCAAAAAGCAACTCAATTAACTTCACTGGTGCAATTACATGAGGTGTGACAGGAAGAGTATTCCCTGAAGCTCGCTTCAGCCCCAGGGAGTTTTAGGTAATGCTTAGTTGCCTAGAGAAAGGGGAAAACACAACTGCAGCCTTTCAATGAGGTTCGAAGGAGCCACAGACCACATGTGAATCACACAGAATCTCAGGACCCTCCACTACCTAGACAGTCTCCCCTCTGTACTCCTGGTTAATAGGTCTTCCATCTCTCTGATCCACCCTAACCCCAGACTTTCCATTTTTCCACATTTCGTGGGATTTGTGAAAACACAGAGTCATCAATATCTCTCAGAATCTTTTTTGCTAAAAATATATATTATAAAATTCTAGGTCCCTCAATACTTGAAGAATGAAATCTGGTTTTTTGCTTGCACAAAAATTCACTTTTAATGTGTTGGGTTTTCCAACGGAAGCCTGAAACCTTCACATGTGAAGGTACCTTCACAATGATGCAATGGAAGCCAAACAGAACATATACCCTTGAGAGGGTGACCTCAGCCATCTCAAAACAAGGCTCGCAGAACCAGCCCCTTGACTATAAAAAGCAGCACCTTTTTAAAAAAGTATTTTTCTTGCCAATATAATTTTTTATTGTGATAAAAAACACCTAACATGGAATCCACCCTATTAACAACAGTTTAAGTATGCAGTACCGTATTTGTTCACTACACACGCACTGCTGTACAGCAGATCCCTAGAACTTTCCCATCTTGCATGACTGAAACTCTATACCTGCTGCCCAGCAACTCCCATTTCCCCTCCCGTAGTCCCTGGCAACCAACATTCTACTTTTAAAAGCACACCTTTAACTAAACCAAGTCCTGGGTCAGAAAACTCTAACTTAGAGGTTATGTTATAGGGAAGATCATTACAGCATGGGAACCACACACGTTAAGATGCTGAATGCAGCCAGACCTGAAAATAAGCGAGCCTTCTGTAACACATCGGTGCTGCTCGAAGCTGGGTTGCTTTCTTTTCAGAGACAACTGTTCAAAACATGACAAGCTAAAACAGAGCCAACGACTATCCCAAGGGTTTCAGCAGAATGAGGTGAAGTCAGAATATGGATCCAAACAGCTGGGCCACTCATTAAAGCAAAGAGGTAATGTTCTGGTCCAGGCTCCTGGCCTCCCAGGTCTCTTCTCCTAATTATCAGTTTTTCTATTACGGTGCTGCTAGCTCTGGCTGCCTTCCCAGGGTTGGTCTATTGGGTTAACTAATCACCACATAAATGTTTACAAAATAACCTGAGAGTGCTAAATAAACATCAAAGCATCAGAAATGAAAAGCCAAGGTGTTAAGCTAAGCCTCAAAAGTTAGGAATTTAGGGGCTTCCCTGGTGGCGCAGTGGTTGAGAGTCCGCCTGCCGATGCAGGGGACGCGGGTTCGTGCCCCGGTCTGGGAGGATCCCACGTGCCGCGGAGCGGCTGGGCCCGTGAGCCATGGCCGCTGAGCCTGCGCGTCCGGAGCCTGTCCTCCGCAACGGGAGAGGCCACAACAGTGAGAGGCCCGCGTAACGCATAAAAAAAAAAAAAAAAAAAAAAAAAAAAAAAGTTAGGAATTTAGACAGGGCCAAGGCTTAGCTAATGAGATTCACTTAGCATCCACCCAGTTCATCATCACCTAAGATCTGCTGAGAATCCCCAAGATGCACTGGGATTTTCAGGGCTGCCACAGCTCTCAGACTCGCTCTCTGAGTTCTACAGTCCCCTGGGCTGGAATCTGACCAACGTCATAAAAGCAAGACTATTCTGCTTCTGCTTGACTTTACATTTAAAAAAAAAACAAGAAAAAGAAAAACTCAAAAGTGAGAGAATTCTAACACTTCCCCTTTTAATAATTATTTTAAGGGGTGGGGACTTGTCCATCTAAACCAATGAAAGAGGACCATAAAGGTCACAATGGTAATGTGTATCTGTTAATCCCATCTTCCTAATTTATCTGCCCAATGGTAACTGTAACCATAAGTTTGTTTTCTATGTCTGCGAGTCTATTTCTGTTCTGTAAATAAGTTCATTTGTACTTCAATATAAAAAAAAAAAAAGTCTCACAATGTACTGAGAAGTCCCAATCTTATCCACAGCTTTGAATCTGATACGCTATCATGCCCTGCTCTCTGGGAGGTCATTGGATTTCCACTAAATCAAACCTCTTTCATTTCACAGCAACTTTCCTTTGTTATCTCTTTATTTCATCTCCCTGCTTCTCAAGAACTGTGCTTAGTAAAACATTCTTTTGACTTAACAGGGAAAACGGCCCCACCGCTGGAGAACAAATGATCATATGGAAACATCCAAAAGATGTTACATATGGTGACAAGTTGTCAGTACTCTTCTAGCACAGAAGGCATTTTTACTGGCTGATTTTATTCCCCAAGCGTTCATCGGTAATTTCATGTGCAAGAATTATTTTTCTCCCCACTTGGCAGAAATTTCTTTAAGGGCAGGGTTCACAATTTCAATTTCTTTTATAGCTTCCCCCAAATGCATAGTACAGTCTGTTCTTCACACCAGGGACTCAGTAAAACATCATGGACTGACTTAGGATATGGAGATTCCTTACAAGGAAACTTACCCTGAACGAACGCTACAGAAATGAGCATATGAAGACTCTGAGACATCTACTTCTTCCACAAGCATACCTCTACTTTCCCCATCCAACCCCTTTTCAAAGGCATTTTCAGTCTTAGACATATCCAAGCATAAGTAGAAAGCGAGCACCCACTGCCAAACTGTACCACGTAGAGCCATCTGAAGTTTGATTCTATGATTTAGTGATTAAGCCAGTGGATTCAATTTTCAGCTGCATTTTTGTTGTTGTTATGGGATATGACTTTGGAGGAGAATCTGTATTTAAATACTTTCCCAAGTCCCCTTGTTTATAGAATGAGAATAATAATACCCATCTGGAAGGTTGTTCTCAGGGTTAAATATGGCAAGCAAGAGCGGCTAATCCCAGAGAAAGCTGATACAAGAGGGGAATTGAGAAAACAACTAAGAAAATACCTGCGATTTGCAAAGGAGGGGTAAACTGAAGAGGGGTAACTTACATACATCAACAGGTCATAGATCTGCCTTCCTAGAAGCAAAACAGGAGCTGTGGAACGCCATAACCCAGAAAGCAAGAATGGGCGAGGGACATATTATAAATATAAGCCATATCATATTACTAAATGGTAACAGTAGTAGGTAATGTTCAGTGCTTCCTCAATCTTCAAAGGCAGATTATTGGTAAATTTAATGTCAAACTAAAGCAGAAAGGCTGAAATATAGTTGGAAGTTCAAAAGACACTTTTTTTTTTTTAAAAACTTCTGAGCATTTACTCTAAGTCTGGCCTATGCTGAGTACTTAGCATAAATGATTTCATTTAATCCTCCTAATTCTTTAAAGTAGATCTCATATTCCCATTTAATATGTAGAAACTGGGGCTTGGCAAGGTTAAGCTACTTGTCCAATGATACAACGCTAATAATGGTCATGGACCCGCAATTTGAACTGTGGTCTGACTCTATACTATCTCTTAGTCCTGCACATGCACACAGAACACGTGAATGGGACCACTGGAACGGTATCATTGACAAATCACTTATCTCCACTTTTATGTGTTAACCAGCTGAACGGTATAACAAGAACTAGAAGTGACCATGGAACACTTGGTGGCCATAAACTAAACTCCTCCAAAATGGAAGGAGGAGGGGTGGGGTTCCTTCCTCCCTCTGTGCCTTGATTCATTTATTGACTAATTATAGCCTATGAGACACTAAGGATACACAGAATAAGCATTCTCTTTTTTCTAAAGTAGCCTTGGGATTTAAAGGCAAAGAAGACAAGCACTTTGACATAAATATGGTTATGAAGAGTCCTGTGTCTTCGATAATGGGCACAGTCCAGAAACTGATAACTGTTGAAGTACTTCCCCCCACAAATACTTAAGCATGTCTAATCTGTGCAGTTCCATGCTTTCCAGAGTCAGAGCCTAGCTGACACTCGCCAGTGACAGGAATCTTCCTTAGAGATGAAGGAAGTTGGGTTTTGAATGATAAATCGTCCTTCAAATTGCCCAGGACAATTCCAGTTTTATAAAGCCTGCCACAAACCTGGGCCTCTCATCACCATCTACCTTCCCAGTCAAGTTGCCAGAAGCCTTCATGACTCCTTTGGAATAAAAGAAGGGCCAGTGTGGGCAAGATTTTGGAGTTCTAACAAGGGATGGTTAAATAAGAGGCAGATGCAAAGAGCCATTAATCATAACAATTACCACCCAACAACCGCCCATAATAAGAACTATTCAGAGTATTTTCCTTCCAAATAACTCAAAACAAGGCTGCCAGAATGAGCAGACCCTGACAGGGAAGTCCATCAGAGACTCGTGTCACTGCTCCCTTTGGCAGCCCTGGCTGATGAAATCACAGTGCCAACTGGGATCGGAAACGAGCAAGGTGGAGGTGCTGCTGGGATAATGAAGTCCCCAACATAAGGTCCACATGAAGTGGATCCATGGACTTGTGAACTTTCCAGCATCCAAGGTATAGAAAGGAGCTTCTAAGAATGGCAGACCAGCCAAAGGGGACGTCTGCTCAGGCCCAAAGGGCGTGAAAAGGAGACAAAGTCTGGCAAGGAAAAACCAAATAATAAATGAACACAATGCCAGAGCCCTAGCCCAGGCCTTTTATTTCCCCTCCAGATGGTCTAGCAGCTGAACAGCTACAAGGAATGTCTGGATGCCCCTCCTGGCTCAGCAGCTTTCCCTGGGTATCATAATAGATGCTTTCGGATCTGTGTCCAGACATAGCTGTTGAGGGTCCACAATCCAGGCAGTCAGGCAGTGACCACCAAGTGCATAATTTACTTTATAACTAAAGAGATGAACATGGACAAACTCTGCTTTGGCAAAGCTTTTCATTCACGCCTTTAGCTTTCACCATTTGGCAAGTCAGAGCCTCATAAGGCCAATGGTCAAAATAAAATGTTTCTTTTTTTCTTCTCTTTTTTGCAGACACTTGAATTTGCTGCAAAGATTTCCAGGCTTACCATGTTGGACTAACTTCAGCACAAAGTGAAATAGTGACGAGAATAAATTCAAGTTTAGCAAAAGCTTAATAGAAAAAGCAATTGTCCCCATTTATGTGTTGATAATAGAATATTTCTGCCCAAAACTGCTGCCCATCAAACTGATTACTGCCAGATAGCCTCCTCTCTGCTCAGATAGCACCTCACTTCTAGCTGGATACTAAAAGCACAAGAGTATCAGCAAGAATAAAATCAGAGTGTAAAAATATAACACAAAAGCTTAAATGCCACCACACCGGAAAAAAATCATATTACATTTGAAAGAAAATGACAACCTTTGCTAGCTACAGAAAAAATTAATTGAACTAAGGGTATCCCACTAGCATTTATTCTAAAACATAAATAAGCTTTAGTATATTACTATCCTGAATGACGTAGCAAACCCAAGCTTTTGTTAAACCTAATAGCGAGGTGGATTACCCAATCAAGTCATTAACTCAGGATGGCTGGAGGAATGAAATAATTAGGTTAGCACATGGTAGATTCAATAACCTGTAATCAGCTACTAAGTAAAATTAGGGAAGCAGAAAACAGCTGCATTTTTGCTACTTTCTTAAAAGAGACAGCTTGTCACAACTTTCACTTCTTGAGCCATATTTACTCTAATTAATTTAGAATGCCTGCAGCTCTGACTACCTTTCCCTGGGGTATAAAAATGAAGCACTTCTCATATCTATAAACAGTATTTTCCCAACTTTGCTTTTTAAGAGAGGATTAGATCATAAATAGTTTGTCATTTTTGTACGTAAAAGCTTGAATAAATGGTTAATTGCTGATATAAATTGCAATAGTGTCCTGATTTCAAATAAAGTTGCTCACTTGCATATTCCCATAATCTTTTAAAAATTCTATTTTATTTGTGAATAGGATAAAAATATCTTTTTGCAAGCTTCAGTAAATCTCTCCACAAGACCCTGCCCAACAGATGTAAGTTCAATAGCCAGAATTCAAACCACATAATTTATTGGCTTACAAATGAATTGGCACCTATAAAAATAAACCTCCTGAAAAAGCTTTAGGCTGTTTGAATCCCTCTAAAATGATCTGGCTAAATGTGCCAACCCTTTATCAATGTAAGACTGATAAAATGTATTTTCATTATCAACATAAAATGGAAGCACCAAGATTGGTGAAATGGTAGTATACAAAGTCATTTGCAGTGACACTTAAAACAATTTATTTGAACAACATTTGACTTATGATAAGAACGTTGTCTATTAAGATTGGCTGTTCAAAATTCACTGGAGCCCTATTCTCCCCCTCCGACAGTTAACATCTTTTGATATTAAGGGTCACCACATATCTAAAATGAAAAAAGAACAAGAAAAAAGACACCCATGCCATTCTGAGTAAGTGTCTATTAAGATGACTGATCCTTGACATTTTACTGCAAAGACCGTGCCTGCGATGGCTGCCTTTCCATTGCCCCCTGTAAAGCCTTTTTCTGCCTTGGCAATATCTTTGCTGATGTCCAACCCATTTGGAACATCCGTAAGTCCTACACTTTATCTATACTGCAGTTCAGAATGCTTTCCTCTAAGGAATCACCAGAGACCAGGTGAAAATAAACACATCTGCAAAGAAACTCCCCAGCAGTTTACTTCACCTCTCTAAGGACACTGACAACAGCTGAGGAGACCACAGCAAACTGTTTTATCAGCCAGCCTGTCATGTCACTGTTACACACAGTCTGGGAATTTCCACATCCCTCTTCAACTCCACAGCAAGACCTGCCAATATTTCAGGTCAGCTACCAATACGTTAGCCACTAGGGAAGACTCAGAATTAAGCTGACACAGAAAAAAATACATATCCTTGCAGATTGTCAATCCTCAGGAAACAAGTAAACATATATACATTTATGTTAATGTATTTAAGGGAGCGGGATCGAGAACCTTCCATGGTCTCAGAAGCTTAGCCCACGTGCCTCGGTTGACTTTATTAGGATTCTAATCCTAAAAAATGCTTCCACCTCAGTCACAAAAGACAACCATGCGATCCGTTTTGATTTCACAAATTCAGGAGTTAAGTTCTATGGCAAGCTCATCTCAGGAATTCCTCAACACCAGGAGGGGATCTGCCCCAGTCAAGTAAAGAAAGCAGAAGATCTCATAAGAGCCAAGTTGTCTAGAAACAAGGTGCATGGTAGGACAATCTTTCCAGCTCCATTTTACTTGCACCAACTTAGCCCCGGTTTGTCAGGGCTGAGGCTGGGAAATCGCCTCTTCCTATCTCTAGCTCTTTCAGCTTCACAGAAAGAGCTTTCAGCAGTAAACTGTTTCCATCAGCTTTGTCCTTTTGTCAGAGACCGGTTTGGTAGCTGCAGAAGCCCAGCCCCTGGAACCCTGGAAGCTTCTGCCGCGACACTCCACACTTCCATTCCGTGGGTCTGGCGGTCAAGGGTTTCAGGCAATAGCCGAGCGTCATTTTGTTCCTTTCTTAGTAGTCGCACTGGGGAAAGTCCTTCTCTGTGCCTTGATCCCTGACACCTTCTACAATGGGTCCAAACAGCTCTCCGCTACTCAGACAGCCCACACTAACACCTCGGGTTTCCCCAGGCAGGTTTCTCTCCAGTTTCCCAGTCACAGGGGTGCCTGGGCGGCACAAGGCAACAGAACAACCACCCTTTCTGCTCCCCCCACCCCACCCCGGGACTCAAGTCCTCTCCTGGACCAGCACACAGTAGCCGCCTTCAGCTGGCAGCGCGGGCGGGGACAACGCGGGTGGCGGAGGTGCCCAGACCCGGCTGCGCTGCAAAGCCGGGAGGCGACGTGCGGCTGGTGCGCGGGCGCGCCGCCCAGGTCCCCGGCAACGCGTGATGCAGATGCGCCCCCGACCCGCCCGCCCATCGCCACCCCCGGAAAACCCAGACACCCCATTGTGTCCCCGGGCAGCAGCTCTCTCGGCCCCCACCGTCCTCGCTTACCTTCTGTCGGCCTCTCCGTTGCGCCCGAACAGCCGGCCGCCTGCCTCCAGTGCTCTGCAAAGCGGGGGAGGACGCTTTGTTAGGGCTCCAGAAGCGGGACAATACTTCGCAGTCGGCGCCGGGGTTCAGGGCGGGCGTCCTTCAAAAGGACGCGAATGGGGACCCGCGCGAGCGTCATTTCCATTTGTAAGGGGCCAGCGCTCACAAAAGCGCGGCTCCTGGGGGCTGCGGTGCGCATCCTCCCCGCCCGCCGGCCCGCTCTCCCGGATCGACCCCTCCTCCGCCTCCCACACCGCCCCCTCCCCGCGGGGTCAGCCTGGAGCGCCCCGGCCCGAGCTGGCCGCCGGGCCACCCGCTTCCTCGCTGCTGCCCCCTGCTCTCGGCCCGCGGGGACAACCACCGCCCGGCCCCAGCCCGGCAGGGGAAGCCCCAGCCTGTTCCGGTGCCTGGGCCGCCAGGGCGCGCAGGGCCTCGCCCACAGCGCGGGGTCAGCAAGAGGCCTCCCCCCAGGCCGCGGGGCGGGGGTCCGCGGGAGCGGGCTCCGCGCTTACCGCGTCCCGGGGCTCAGGCGCCTGGCGCTGCCGCGGGGGCCATGGCCGCGGGCGCACTCGGGGCTCGGAGGCGGCGGCGGCAGTTGCAGCGGGACGGCCGCGCCCAGCGCGCTCGGCTCCCGGCTCGGCCGCGGCCACCCGAAGCTTTGGACGCAGGGGAGGAAGGGCCAGGCCCGCGCGGGGAGGAGGAGCCAGGGCGACGCCGGCCCGGGCGCGGCTCCTCCTCCGCGGCTCGCGCAGCTGGGGCCGCTGAGGGAGGAGCGCTGGGCGCCGCCCGGGCCCTCGCGGGGTCCGTTCCCCCCACTCCACCCCTTCCACGGGGACTGCGCCTCTGGTGGCCGGAGCACGGAGGAGTCCGGTCCCGGCTTGGCTGTGACCCTGGGGCGCTCGCCTCGGAGATTTGAACTTGGAAGCTCCGGTGCTTGCCGGGGCGCATATGGAGGAGGTCAGCAGAGGTCGACCCCCTTCCGGATAGCTTCTCCTTCCTTCCAAAGGCACCTGCACAAATCCCTCTGTGCCTAGGACACCCGGCCTGCAACGTCTCCGGGTCGGGGAAGAGTCCCCGCCTCCAGCCCGTGGGACCGAAGGTGGGGATCCAGGTGCCTCTATTTCCCCCAGGCGGCCTTGGATTTCTCAGCCCTCGAGCGCCCATTGGCGGTCATTAGAAGAGGGGTCCAGGAGGCTGAAAAGCTCCAGACTTGACTCTGAACCCTATGGAGCGAGTGCGTCCCTCCTACCAGGTCTAGACTGACTTCCGCACCTGCCCACCATGTCTTCTTAGGCTCCCACCCCCATCCAGGCTTCTGTGGGTGCATCCAACCCTCCGTCACTAGCCACGCGGGACGGATACTCCTTGGAGTCGGTACCGCTCAGGCCAATGATTACTCGGTGTTTACCGCCTCCTCCCCCCCACCCCTACTCCATGGGCTCCCCCAGAGTCTCCGCTTCTCACTCCCCCATCTCTACATTTCTACACAAGTCTGGTTATTTCCGCAGGAAACTGGAGAATGCTCCCTTGCTACTGAAAGAACAAGGGATAGACGGGAAGGAAACTAGCATTTATTGAGAATCCAGTGTGCTGGAAACTTGACAGGAATAATCTTACCTAATCCTCACACCACCTTTGGGAGGCAGACTTTATTATATTCATTTTGCAAATTAGGGCCTTAGAGAAGTTAAGGAGCTTCCTCAGGACCACACAGCTAGTTGGTAGAGCTGGGATTCAAAACCAGATGACAAAAAAAAAAAACCCAAACAAACAAACAAAAAAAACCAGATGACATATGTGACAAAACTGCATAGAACAAAATATACAAAAATGAGTGAGCATAAAACTGGTGTCATTTGAATAAAGCCCTAGGATTGTATTGACATCAATTTCCTGGTTGTGATAGTGTACTACAATTATGCAAAATGTTATCATCGGGAAAAATTGGGTAAAAGGTCTATAAGGGATCTCTCTGTATTATTTCTTATAACAGTGTGAATCTACAGTTAACTCAAAGTTTTGGGGGGGGTTGTTTGCTTTTTTTTTTAAGCAAATCAGTCTTATTTTATTTATTTTTTAAATAAATTTATTTATTTTTGGCTGTGTCGGGTCTTGATTGTTGCTGTGCACGGGCTTTCTCTAATTGTGGCGAGCGGGGGCTACTCTTCGTTGTGATGCGTGCGCTTCTCATTGTGGTGGCTTCTCGTTGTGGAGCACGGGCTCCAGGCATGCGGGCTTCAGTAGTTGCAGCACGCAGGCTCAGTAGTTGTGGCTCACGGGCTCTAGAGCACAGGCTCAGTAGTTGTGGCGCACAGGCTTAGTTGCTCCACGGCATGTGGGACCTTCCCAGACCAGGCCTGGAACCCGTGTCCCCTGCATTAGCAGGTGGATTCTCAACCACTGTGCCACCAGGGAAGCCCCAAGCAGGTCAGTCTTCTTTTAGAACCCAAATTCTATTCCTTCAACACAATGCACCTGGAGAATAAGAAAAAGGAGAGATTCATGCTCCTCTCTCCCGCTTTTTAACAATCTTGTGCAAGCATGCACACACACACTCATGTACTTTATGCGTGGTTGTTCAGTCTAGTAATAATTACACAACACACATACACTCTCTTTGTTATGGGAATAGCTAACCTGTTACCAGAATCCTTACATAGGTGTCATCTTATAAATAAGAGAATATGTTCATTGGGGACTAAAACAGTCAACAGTCTTAGAAGGTAAGAATGAAGAGGTTTTTGGTTTTTTTTTCAGAATGAAATGCCATTTGCAGCAGCATGGATGGACCTAGAGATTATCATACTAAGTGAAGTAAGTCAGAAAGAGAAAGACAAATACCACATGGTATCAGTTATATGTAGAATCTAAAATACAACACAAACGAACATATATGTGAAACGGAAACAGGCTCACAGACATAGAGAACAGACATGTGGTTGCCAAGGGGGAGGGGAGTAAGGAAGGGAAGGATTGGGAGTTTGGGATTAGCGGGTGCCAACTAGTGTATATAGGATGGATAAATAACAAGATCCTACTGTATAGCACAGGGAACTATATTCAATATGCTGCGATAAACCATAATGGAAAAGAATATGAAAAAGAATATATATATTTAGATTTATATATGTTATAGATTTTTTTCTTGTTTCAGCTAGTCTCTGCCATGGGAACCTCATCCTACAAGTTGTCTCTCCAAGCATCCCTTTTAAACCTGCAAGAATCCTTAAGGATGAGACTGTCATTAGTTTCAAGCAGTGATTCTTGGGGGCCAGGAGATGTTCCCTATAGAGAAAGATCAGAATTGGTGGGGATTGTGTAATTTCAAAAACACAAGATACTCTTTCATGAGGGGAGTTAATGGGGTGGAGTTAATGCTGGAAATTACATATAACTTCCAGCTTCCCTACAAAGGAGGGGAAAGTGTGCAGCATGGCTACTTCACAGTGTAGCTTTGCACGAACAATCCTGCTAACTCAGATAATCTGACACAATGTGCCTGCAATTTAGGTTACACAGGGTGAAAGGTTTGTCTTAGTCCCGACTGAGCTACTGGAAGAAAGCAGGAATTTACCTTAGAAGCTATCAATTGAGCTTTTCTCTGTTAAACAAAAAATAAAGATAACAGCAGAAATAGTAGCCAAGCTCCAATACTACATTATATGCAATATAAGAAAAAAATGAAAAGAAATGTAAATACCCAGAGTTAATACCCTTTATAAGCCACATTTCTTATCTGTTGCAGTTTATCTGCCTCTGATATCAGCTCTCACTTAAAAAAAAGCCTTGTTCAGGGACCCAGTATCCTTAAGGTGTTTATAGCCAAAATTTTTAAATGGCTTTCTGCTACATTTTTCAGTACTGGACTGGCTTTCTTCGATTGGTAAAAAGCTGTAAAAAGTTAACAAATCATCATCATCATCATCATCATCATCCAGGGAAAAGAAAGTTATTCTTTGTTTCCCTGGTAGCACAGTGGTTAAGAATCCGCCTGCCAATGCAGGGGACACGGGTTCGATCCCTGGTCCGGGAAGATCCCACATGCTGCGGAGCAACTAAGCCTGTGTTCCACAACTACTGAGCCCGCGAACCACGACTACTGAAGCCCGTGCGCCTAGAGCCCGTGCTCCCCAACAAGAGAAGCCACCACAATGAGATGCCCGCACACCACAATGAAGAGTAGCCCCTGCTCACCGCACCTAGAGAAAGTCCACGCACAGCAACAAAGACGCAGCGCAGCCAAAAATAAATAAATAAACTTATTTTTTTTTAAGGGTTGGGGGTGAGGACAGAGAGGGAAATTCAGGCTTCGTGAATTTCCTGGGACCTGCAGAGTTATCTTTTTCTGGTTAAAGAAAGGCTAGGCCTCTAACCAAACTCAGTGTACTCTCCCTCAAAGTCATAGCTGGGTATACATTATTTCTTAATCACAGAATAGTCAAAAAAAAATCTTCTATCACTATGTAGTAGCTCCCAGCTCCTTCTACACTTCTTTAATAAGTGTCTTTCTTATTTCTCTGGTGATTTGAACTAATCAGAACGGTGTTCATGTGAGCTGTAGAGCTATAGCAGGGAGGACCAAGTAGATAAAGCAGATTATCGGGAATAATCCAACGCAGGGACTGTCTGGGTGAAAAGGACATTATACTCTCCCCAAGGTCCTAAGGAAAGGGTGAAAGGAGGAAGGGGGAAATCTGGGTTCCAGACATGCAAATCAAAGACTAGGAGTTTCAGTGACAAAATATTTATGGTAAGAACCCAAGAAGATGCCAGCAGGAAATGAGAAAAACACAGAAGAGGGATGGGAAAGAGACAGAAAGCAAACAGGTTTACACTTTTGCCCTGAAGGACCTCTATTAGGAATTAGGATTCTCCATCTTCCCTCGTGCAATATACAAATGAAGAAGAAACAGGGATTCAGCACTTTTTTTTTTTTAACATAAGCATTAAACACCTACTCTGTGCCCATTACTATCCTGGGAGTCATGAGATGTTCAAAAGAAACATCAACCTGGGTCCTTGCCCTTGAGGAATGTGTTACTCTCCTTTGGGGAGGCAAAACTATGCACACATGAGAGAGTGAGGGAACACTGTGAGGTGGCATTGGATTCCAGTCAGGTCCTCCAGTTGGGAGACACACACATATATAGCATGACAGAGAAGAGAGGTGTGATTTCCTGAAAACATGGCTTTTATCAAGTCATTCAGCCCATTGCCTTTCATATTAGGTCCTAGATCTCCTTCCTGACATTCAAGACCCTACTTGATCCATGCAGATATATGTATCCTCACTGTCTGCAGACAACCTACCCTCCTTCCACTGTGCTCATAACTGCCTCTGCAGCTTCCCTTTGCTGCTCTTTCTGCCCAGATTATCAGTCTGAAGGTATATCCGATGCCCTGTCTCTGTCCACTGTTCTTTATTTGACCTAGCAGTTATTGCACAGCAGGAAGTGGTTTTTGAACACGAGCCTTTTGGAGCTCATGGACTGAGCTATGAGGTGCTTTCCAAATACTTGGCCCTTACATGGAGAAGAGATGTCACATGTGTGTGCATGGCAGCACAGGGAGGCTGCTCTTCACTTTTGGAAATACCTTTTTTCATGTGTCTGGAATCTGGAAATGTTCTATTGTTCTAAAAACTTAAGTGCCTAAAGACTGACACTTATAGCTTACTTCAAAGCAGAAGAAAATAAAATTCTAGTTTAAGAAGCACTGGTATTCCTTCACCTCACACTTTCTTAAACATTTAGCCAACATGACATAAAATCTTTACCTTTAAAAAAAAAAAAAAAGGGGCTTCCCTGGTGGCGCAGTGGTTGAGAGTCTGCCTGCCGATGCAGGGGACACGGGTTTGTGCCCCAGTCTGGGAAGATCCCACATGACACGGAGCGGCTGGGCCCATGAGCCATGGCCACTGAGCCTGCGCGTCCGGAGCCAGTGCTCCGCAACGGGAGAGGCCACAACAGTGAGGAGCCTGCATACCACAAAAAAAAAAGAGAAAGACTTTTGAGTGGAAAATGACGTAACATTTTTTCCCCAAGCAAGACTACTTTAAGTTTTCTAGAACTTGATGCACATGTAAAATAGGAACCCAGAAACATATTTTAAAATAGTCCTATAAATAAATAAACAGCTCTGTCTGAAAGAAATATAAAGTGAGCTACATGTACAATTCAAAAATTTCTAGTAGTCACATTTTTAAAAGTAAAAGCAAACAAGTAAAATGTTTATATTTTATTTAACTCAATATACCCCAAATATTATCATTTCAACATGTAATCAATATAAAAATTATTAATGATATGATTTACATGAGTAGTTGTACTAAGTCTGAAATCATGTATGTATTTTGTAGCTCATCTCCCCTCAGACTAGCTGCCTATGGCTGCTGGCTCGTGTTTCAGGGAGTGTAATGTTAGAACAAGAAGAGGGTTGTTACTTCATCCCACCCAATTCCTTGTTGTGACAACGAGCCTGGGTTCAGGAGGGTTTGGTGCTTTGTTCAAGATCACATATCAGTCCCCTGGGCTGGGCTCATCTACACTCGCACTCGCCTCCCATGCAGGTTCATGGGTGATGCAAACAGACTTCTTGGAATGAAACACAGAGTTTTTAAGTATTCTTAAAAGCCACCACCCTCTAAAACCTTTGGACCCCCCAAAAGTATTTAAAAAAATAAAATTTCAGGAGAAAATAGCCCAGTGTACCCTATTTTAATACTTAGACATGACAACCCTGCAGGCCATTTGTTACTACCTGTCTCACAGCCTACCTGTTTTCTGCTCAGCTGTATCTGCACCTGCAGGGGACCCAGAGAGCGAGGGCTGGAGGCCCAGAGGGCAGTCACTGCTGTGCGTGCCTGTCCTCTAAGGATGAGTGGGAGGGGCGTTGCTCCATCCTCTATCCTCTGTCCCGCCCACATCAGCTACTGCTGGCATCCTAAGGAGCCCTGTTGTTTTCCATGATTAATCTCAAAGGCCTTGAAATAACTGGGTGACCTTTTGTCTTCCACTCTGCACATTTTGCAGTGCTTTATATTCAGAACCAAGCCAAAGGTGAATGCAGGGGAAATGACCATTTCAAAAACAGAAAATGAAACCAATAAGAAGACAGCATCGTTTCCAATAATGAGGACATTTGGGGGTAAACTGAATAATGAGGGCATCTTTGCATCTGGATTGATGAGAAAGCAATTAGATCCTTCATTACCAAAAGCGACATAAATCTTTGATTTGCATTTTGTTTTCAATTTGGACAGAATGGGCATGGTTCTCTAAGGATATAATCTAGACCTCTTTGCGCCAAAATACTGAGGTCAAAGTGATGATAAATCTTATGGCAGTGAGCTCTGTGAGTCATATTTCAATCTGCAAAAAAAAAAAAAAAGCCATCTTGGAGATTAGGTTTGGGGGCTATGCTGAGATGCCCAGATGCCATGCTCAGACTTTAACAGAAAAAGCATTTTGTCTGATTTTTTTATTATTGAGGTCTCTTCCCCAACCTCATGCAGCCTATTTCTGGATCCCCTGGAGTAGAAATAAGATAAAAGGGGAAGGAGGGAAATCAGCAGAGAGAAAAATGAGTGCCTATTTCTGTGAATCTGGTCACAAAGCAACGTCAAGAATGGGCCAAACGTGTGTGTGTGTGTGTGTGTGTGTGTGTGTGTGTGTGTGAAAATAGGTAGGTGTGCTTGTTTGTCCTTCCAGATGCCCCCTCTACCCTTCTCTACTGCTCAATTCCCTAAGAGGCCACCAAAATGTATTGCGTTAAGGGACTCCTTTGCACCTGGCATCCCGTTAGGTTCGGCTGACAGGGTCACTGGCAAAAGATTGGAAGGTGGAAAGAGCATGAGGTTGGGGCATTTATTCAGCCAGCTGCCCCCTATAGGGTCTCTGCAGGCCGGCTGCTTCCCTTAAGATCACAGCTTCTGTGGCACAGCCTTTGCTACATGACTCTCAGTCATCAGTTCCGCCACTCAGGCCTGGGCTTGGTGATGGCACCCCCTGTTATCAGCTCCCAGGCAGGCACTATCCTTGTTTCTTTGCACCCGACCTACCCTTTTGTAAGTAGTCCCTTTATTAACTATTCTCCAAATACCTAATTTGAGCTTATCCACTATTTCCTTCTGAGACCTTGATTGATAAAGGAGGTATGCATACATTCCTTGCTCCAGAAAAAACTGTCTTCCCTCTGTTAGCACAAAATGCCTTTAGTTTTTCTATTGTCCATAATTTTAGGTTGGTTCCCCAGAACTAGACCCTGAGATGAGGATTTGTGTGCATAAGTTTTATTAAAGAAATGCTCCAGCAGAAACCCGTAGGGGAGGGTGGTGGAGGAGGGGGAGCGGGAGGGGGAAGACAGGGAGAGCAGAAGAGAAGAAGCCGGCCAAGGGCAAAATTTCAGGCAAAGTCCCAACCTCAGCCTAATCTTGAGTGGACCTCTGGAGCATAAACTGCACCTCAGAGTTTGCCCTGACTTAAGTTAGAGGAGCTGGGCTTTCTATTTCCTGCACCAGTAAGTCAGAGACCCAAGGGCAGCCAGGCAGAGCACCATCAATGTATACTTCACGTACATTCCTTGTAACATGAAAGTATTTAGAGAGGGGAGACACACTGTTTATAAATTGGCTTAATAATGGAGTTGTTGGTGGAGAGGAAAGCATTGCCTCCAGATACCAAAAAAGCTCACAGCAGATGCTAAAGGGACACATACTTTGAAAAAACACTGCACAAAAAACAAATAGTATTTTATTTTAATGGATTTGGATAATATACTTTAATATTAGTAAAAATCATATCAGGGCTGAAAGTCTTCTTTAAAAGCAAAGGCATCTTTGTAGGAATCTTAGCTACCAGATGCAGGTAGTAGTTCTATGGTGTGTGTGCATGTGGTTGGGAGGGGAGTATATCAACACTTGCCATTTCCTTCTGAAGCTTCTAACACTTGGAAATTTGTCATAGAAGCTTTTCTCATCTGCAGCTCAAACACTTTTTTTCAGCAGGAATTTAGCTGAAGTTGAAATCACCATCTGGCATCTCATATTGAAACAGGTCCTTTTTGTGCCAAGAACTTCTTCTCTTGGCAGTGATGCTGACTGTGATCTTTCAAAAATGTTTCTTGAGTTGGCAGTCTTGACTGAGCAGAGCAAGCAGCCTGTCTTGGAATTTAGGAAGAGATGTGCTCAGCAAGTTGTTGCCCCAGGAAGAAAAGCGCAATGTGAAAAGTTGAACCATAGGTTTTGAAACCCCAGAAGCCATATCTTCTATTATTGAGCTAAAACCAGCTAGGGGAAAAAAACCCATCTCATCAGTATGATTAGTAGCAGCAAAATGTTGCACAAGACCTAGGAAAGGAGTATTCAATTTGAACCAACAAATGTTATTTAAGCACTTTCGAGGTGCAAAGTGATACCCTCCATGCTGTGAGGACGTAAGGATGACTAAGAAGGGTTCTGTGCCCCCAAGTGGTTGGGGATCCAGGGGCTGGGGAGGCTTAGACGGAACCAAGTCAGCCTATACTAAGGAGCAGAGCTGACATTGTCTGCCTCCTCCCGGATGTTCGGGGATCCCTGTTACCATTTCTGTGCCCCTCCATCAGCTGATGTGCTTTTGCTTCCACTGGGCTGAACCAGTGTCTCTTCTTCAGTTGCTACCCCAGGGTACTATGTACAAATTTAGAGAGCAGCAAGTGCTGGGGAGCTTAATTCCTAGCAGTGACTGCTCAGTGTGGGAATAAAAAAAGCCCAGCTCCCTTTGCCTTAGAGCAGGACTTAAGTTAATGTCCAGACTTTCCCTACCAGATCAGGCCGAGCTACTCCTAGGACTTTGCCTTGTCTTACATTCGCTCTGTCTCTTTTCCTTCCCTGTCCTAGTTCCCTCATACACTTGCCAGTCTCTTCTGGGAACATCGCCTTAGTAACACCTTTGCCTACAAATGCTCCTCTCAGGATCTTCTTCTGGGAACCTGACCTCAGACAAAGGGCATAATGATATAAACAAAACGCTGTGAGAGCAGGAAGGAGGGATTAATTCTGCCTGGCGATCAAGGACCTTTCCACAAAAGGAGGGGTATTTGAACTAGGCCTTGAAGGGGTATTTGGATTTTGCCAGGCAGATGGAATTGAGGAACGTCATGGTAAATCTGGGGAAAATACATACACGTGCAGGGATAATGAAGGTGATGGTGGGGAGTGAAAGGTGATGAGGCTGACAAAGCAGTCTGGGAGTAACTGAAGAAGAGCCTTCAGTGTCATTAAAGAGTTTGGGCTTTTAAAAAATTGGTCAGGGTGAGGCATTTTCGATTTCCAAGCAGGGGAGAAATGATACACTTCTCTTTTAGGAAAGAATTGAATGAAAATATAAAGGATGGGTTGGAGGGATAAGAGATAAACAATGGAAACCACTTTGGGGATCAATATTCCACGTAACAATGATGAGGGACTGACTTAGGGCAGTGGGTGTGAGAATGAAAAGGAAAGGATGGATCTAGAGATTAGACGAATGGACTTGTCAACTAACTGTCTCTAGGTGGGAAAATCAGAGTGATCAAGAGTGGCCAAAGTATTGGGTTAGATCAGAGGGTGAAGGACGGTGCCATCAGTCAAGAGACAGAACACAGAGGAAAAAGCCAGATGGGGAAGAAATCAATGTGCTCATTTTTGGATGTGTTGAAATTGAAGGAGACACCAGAAAAAATCCCTAATAACTCAAAGACATTTGAATGAAATCGGAAAGTAACGTGAGAATAAAGAACAAACAAATTTTGGGATATTCAGAGACCCATGAAATTCCAGTTCAAGGTTAGACCAAAGAGACACTTTTAAGAATTAGCTCTCTGGATAAGAATCAAACAAGAAAATCAACAGAAACTTGGACACCCTTTACGAATAAGAACACTTAAAATTCACTTGTGACAACAGTGCAATGCTTCAGTTTCAGTATGATTTTACTTTGATGATTAAAACTAGAGTGGGGAGTATATATGACTTAAAGATTAGATCTGATATGTTACATTTGTATGGTTGTTTCTATGGACTGTGAAATTCTATGGACCATGAAAACAGAGTCCTATGACAATGGTGCTGAAAGAAGAAAAACAGTGCCTTTAGCATTCGCAGCCTATTACCTAATGTGACACATTGCTGGTGGAGGGACTGCTGGAGTACTAGTTCCATCAACGGAGAGTGGCCATTTCCTGGCCCTTAATTATTGCTGTTCATTTGCTTATGGACTTGCATTGACTTTTTACAAATAAATCAATGTGTCCACATGGAAACTGGCATCCCTGCCTTGCATTATTTCAAGCAGCACACAATCAGAAAACAAGCACAAGTCCAAATTCTTTAAAAATGTTTCAGTTTGAGGAAAAGTCTACTCTATACAAGATACATTGTTTCAAAACCCAAATGAATTTTAGGGCAGCAGAGAGGCCTCAGTACTCTGTAACAATGTTACACTTAAACTCTTCTCTTTGAGAACACAATACTTAGAAACAATACTTCCTCCTCTCCTAGGTAGGATGTTAGGGTAACAGAAGCCAAGTTACCCTAAGTAAGAGGAAGTAAGAGGAAGAAAAGGTAGAATATATAGAGGAAGGAGGACATTAGTTGTGTTTATTCATTTAATCTCTCTTCCTCCCTCCCTCTCTTCCTCCCTGGCTCAGTCCCTCCCTTCCTCCCTCCCCCACTTCCAGGAATACTTGAGGACCTACTGTGTGCCGGGACTACTAGAAGTCAGAGATACCATACTGAACAGGGGAAACATACATGATCTCTACCGTTAGGGAATTTAGGTCTCTCATACTTGATTCAGATTCCACATGTCAATAAAATAACTTCACCTGTTCTTCACTCCTGTTCTCTCTCACCTTCACATTGCATATTCAAGCACATTAGGTTGACCCATTTGTGGAGCACATCTGTGAGGCATGACTCAGCTAGGCTGCCTCCCTTTGAAATTCAACTCTCTCACTTAATAGTTGTGTACATTTGGTCAAGTGACTTAACCTTTTTAACCTTCGTCTCTTCTTCATCTATAAAATATAGATAATAACAGCACAGACCTCACAAGACAGTTGTGAACATTATAAGAATTAATTCATTTAGAACTTAGAATGGGCACTGGTACACAGGGAGCAATCCACTGATGTTACCCATTGTTATTTTTAGCACACACAGGAAAAAAATAGATGAAACAGACCATATCTTTCAAAGAGCTTACAGTCTTGCAGGTGGAGACAGACAGGTACACAGATAAAGGCAATAACGTGTGGTGAGTGGAATGATGAAGAAGGCATGTTTAGGTTATGGTGGGAGATCACAAAGAAGGGAGTGGGGAATTCTTTCGGTCAACTCTTTTGAGACAGATGTAATATCAACCCAAAGTAGTTTCTTATTTCCCTGACCCTTAGGTAAATGATCCCTCCCTATTAAATGCCTGTTTTGCTTGCTTTATTTGCCCATAGTTATTCCACTGTGGATAATTACGTTAGCACAAATGAAGGCTTTTCATGAGGGGGTCATCGTGGTCCCTCTTTATTTACACTCTGAATAAAGGAGCTTATTGGTGAAACTAGGTTACGTTTTCCTGATTTCTTATGTTCAGTGGCATATTTCTTACAGGAGTCAGAGTTGTTTGGGCAAAGGGAAAACAGGCCTTTTCTCACACCAGGAAGTGGTCTAATGCTTTTTGCCAGTGACTGGCTAAGACACAGCCATATGATTTAATTCTGGCCAATGGGACCCAAGGAAGCTGGGGGTTCTGGGAAACATTTTCTCAATAATATGAGGCTAATGGGAGGAAACATCACTATTCTTCTCCAGACGTTGTTGGTATGCATGTGATGACTGGTATTGCTGCAGCCATTTTGTGACCTTGATGGGGGATATTGCTGACACCCTAAGGATGGAAATAAAGTGGACCCCTGAAGCCCTCCTTGTGTTGCTGGATATACAGACTTGGGCCTTGATCCACCTCCAGACTTCTTATTGGGTGAGAAAACACCCTCCCCCACTTTTTATTGTTCCAGCTACTTTTAGTTGGGTTTTCTGTTCACTTTCAGTTAACTCCTTGTGGAGTTAATATGGGCAGCATGATGGGGCATTTCTGGGCAGAAGCTTCAAGAGCCATGTGTGTGGCTTGCCATGCTCCCTCTCCCCTGCCCCCATGGTCAGGGAAGCACGTTGAGATGGAGCCTCTGCCAGCCTAGTTCCTCAATGACTACAATAAGTAGGCCTTCTGTGACAGACTTGTGGCGTGAACAAGAAATAAACCTTATCACTGAGCTGATGAAATGTGTTGTTATTGTTGTTCCCACAGATAAACCCAGTCTACTTAGACTGGTAAACATCCTAAACATTGTGGTGACTAAAAACAATGAAGTGGAAGCAAGAGCTTGAGATGCAGGCCCTTAACCCCAGGTAATTCAAGACTGGAAAGAACAGGCTCCCCGCTGCCCGCTCCACACACTTCCTGGTTAGTGAGATGAGCCTCAGAATGGTGAGTCATTTAATCTAAATAATGCTTTAAAAATGTCTTCACTTCAATGCATTATTCAGAGTAAATTAATCACAACTTATTAAGTGTCTCTTTAGCCTCCCTGACACTTGCCTCATCACTTTGCCCATCAAGTTTTTTTTATAATGACCTCACTATGCACTCCCCTAACAACTCCCTTACCTAGACACCTACCTAGGAGTCTTTTGGGAACAGCTTGATAATCACGTAGCTGAAGTTTTGTGGCACAAATATGAAGTGAAGGTGACGTGTCAGTGGGGGACAGGAGAATGATGACAATGATAATTCATATTTATGTAGCACTTGTTCTAAACCAGATGTCATTCTAAGCACTTTATATATAGTAACTCACTTAATCTTCACCTTATGAGGTAGGTATTATCGTTATCGCTCCTTTACAGAGGAGGAAACAGGCACAGAGAAGTCAAGTGTCTTATCCAAGATCACGCAACTAAAAAGTAATGACACTCGGGTTTTAGTCCAGGCAATCTGGCTCGTAACACTCCTAAAAGTGTTCTAACCATGATGCTTCACCAAGAGTGGGTGGGGAGGGGTGTTGTTTTGGGGGAAGCAGTTCTTAGAGAAGCACGAGGTAAAGAGCCTAGCTGAGCCTCACCTGACTTAAATCCTAGCTGAGTGTTGTTTTGCAACTTGCAAAACACATCTACATCCTGGCTTCCTCAACTGTAAGAAGGCGCTACTGGTAACTCTGTCCCCTGCAAGGTAACTGAGGCATGCAAAGACCCTAGTATGGAGGTTGCCTGCAAAACCACCCTCTGAATGTGATTGGGGCTGCTGTAACATTCTAGGACAGATCCCCAGAGAGTGCAGAAGTCTTGTGTATGCGGCGAGTCACGTAAAAATGTGAAATGACTGTTTGGGGATTTCTCTAGGAGTCCTTTGGAAGGTATGGATTGTAAGGTGACAGGACCTGGGAAAGGCTGTCTGGAGAGCCATTCTGGAATGGGTGGCTGGATAAGCCATTGGGACCAACTGTGATTTAAAAGGTTTGAGGGGGCATTTTTCTGAGGTCTGAAAGGGGCGAACAGATGTGCAGAGGAGTAGGGAGGTGAGCACAAGGGGCTGGGATCTAAAATTGTATCAGAAGAGCTTTGGAAATGTAGCTCAAGAGAGAGACCTTAGTTTGAGGAGTTGCAATTCACTACCAGAAAGTCCCTTAGGTTGTATCTCTAAGATATATTGCAAATTTGAGCACTTCTCACCTTCCCCACTGTGGCCACTGCCAGCACCCTGCTAAGGGCCTCTAGTTGTGCCTCCCCCAGACTCCTGGCAGGTCTAACCTGGTCTCCCTGCCTCTCTTCTGGTCCTTGCCCTTCCATTTGCCTCACAGGAGACAGTGATTTTTTTGAAAATGCAATCAATTACTGTGGCTTCTTTTCACTCTCAGAATAACCCCCAAATCTTGACTCCATAATCTGGCCCTGCCTAACACCTGGACCTCATTTCTCACCACCACCCCCGGCGCCCCAGTCCACCCCTACTGGTCGCATTTCTGATATACAAACACACCAAGCTCCTCCCTGCATTAGCTGTTCGCTTTGCCTGCAATGCTTTCCCCCCCGTTCTTTGCACAGCTGGCTCCTTCGGCTGCTCTGGTCTTGATCGAAACATCGCCTTTTCTGATTTCCCAACTGCCCTGTTCCCTGGCCCTCATGCTCTCTCAGCCACCCTCCATGACACTGGCAGATTCCCTCTCCTTCACAAAACTCATCACTATCCAAAATGGTCTTGTTTGTGCCTTTGCTTGTTTATAGGGCTGTTGCCAGTCTCCCCTATTAGCCTGAATTGGCCTTGTTTGCCTCATTCATGGCTGTATCCCTAGCACCTAGATCAGTTCCCAGTGCATTGAGGCTCCATAAATTAAGAAGTAATTTACATTTAATTTCCATCAGTAGTACATTTCAAACAATTTACTTATATGTCCCAGTGGAAAAAAGAAGAAAGATTAATTTTATTTACATTTAATTGAATATTGATGCATTCTTTGGACGATGGCAATGGGATAGTAACATTTGAACACAATTTTGTGTGGATAATCTCTTGCTAGAAAATCTGAAATTATATATGGCTCAGAATAAATTAGTTTTACATAGAAAATTAAAAATCCAGGAGTCACGATTGATAGGCTCCTATTTTTAAATATTATGAAAATATAAAATTTAAATATTACAAAAATGTAAAATATAAGCTACAATGTTTCTATAATAAAGGGCTTAGAGTTAGTAAGGGTAAGAATACAATGTCAAAATCTACCTAACCATATTTTCTTTACTGATTTCTTTGAATAATGCAATGGTGCTGAATGTTTATTTGGAGTCTGTTAAAATATAATACTGGGACTTCCCTGGTGGCTCAGTGGTTAAGAATTCGCCTGCCAACGCAGGGGACACGGGTTCGATCCCGAGTCCAGGAAGACCCCAGATGCCGCAGAGCAACTAAGCCCATGTGCCACAACTACTGAGCCTGTGCTCTAGAGCCTGTGAGCCACAACTACTGAGCCCATGAGCCACAACTACTGAGCCTGCGTGCCACAACTACTAAAGCCCACATACCTAGAGCCTGTGCTCCACAACAAGAGAAGCCATTGCAATGAGAAGCCCACACACCACAACAAAGAGTAGCCCCTGCTCGCAGCAAACAGAGAAAGCCCATGCATAGCAACGAAGACCCAACACAGCCAAAAATAAATAAAGTAAAATATAATATTAACATTATCTTGTGTATTAATTGCATTTGACTATTTGTCTTATTTCTGGATTTGATTCAACATTTTTATATTTAAAGATTGTCAATGGAGAGCCCTCTGGGATATAATCATTTTCAATTCACATATGACTAAATTTGGTCATATCTGCTGATTGTGTAAAGAGCTCTTTCTGAGAAGTAAATATTAATGTTGACTGGTTTTGAAAAAAGAACCCTTTGGAGCACCTCTTCTTTTTTCCATTTTTAGACACCTCTGTTAGCTGCTTTAACACTTGGTTGGAAGTGTTTTTAAAGGAGCTTGTGAAGATTTGGAAAAGATTTTATTTTTAATATCCCAGATTGCATCCTCTGCATCGGGTTGGTTTTGTTACTTGTGCTCCATCTGTCTTGAAGATATGGAAAACTTGGTAGGGGAAAAATGGAAAGGGCAAAACTGTTTCCCTAGCTCTACAAAATGTCTAAAAATGACTTCACATGTAAAATCTAGAGCATGGATTCCTTCAGTTAGAACTTTCCCACACTATCCAGGTACCTGGCACTCAACCTTCCCAAGCGGGGAAAGGAGAAATTGTTTAGTTACTCCCTGGTTAGAAAGTTTGCAAGGTTGAATGCCTTTTACACAATCTCTACTTTGTACAACTTAAGTAAGATTTCTTACCATTTTAGGTGAATTCAATTAAACATGTGGATTGATTCTTTTATTATGAATATCCTTAAAAAAGAATATAATCAATTTACTTGCTGGCTACGGTTGATCTGGGATTTCTGATATCTTTCTTTAATGTTTCAGGCTTAGTACTGGATAAAAAACTTTGAAAAACAAAACAAAACAGAACGTTTCTTTGCCTATCCCCAGCTGCACCTGACAGTGAAAGAAGCTGAAATCTTACTCTTCACTGGACATTACGTCCAATTTCAAGCTTCTATTATCTATTTTTAAAGCTATTAGAGAATGCTTAGTAAAGATTTTGTTTCTCTGAAGGTCAGCCTGTTATATTTGTAATTGGAGCACTTCATGGATTGGGTGTCTGGGAGAACTAAGTGCTTTTATCCATCCTACCATTGTTTAACATGATATTTATGTGTTTACCGAGTGTCTTGTAGCCTTAGAATGTGGATTTCTGGGGACTCAAGATCTTTTATGATGTGTGTAGCACCAAATAAAATATGGATTCTTCAGTATCATCTCAAAATGGACTTTAATCTGGAGCTATAGAGTGGCACTCCTTTGGTGTGTGTTTATCTGCAAATTATTCTTTGAACAGAATCAAACCTTCAGGGACTTCCCAGATGGCGCAGTGGTTAAGACTCCACCCTCCCAATGCAGGGGGCCCGGGTTCCAACCCAGGTCAAGGAACTAGATCCCGCACGCTGCAGCTAAAGAGCCCTCATGCTGCAAAGGAGATTCTGCGTGCCGCAACTAAGACCCAGCGCAGCCAAATAAATAAATAAATAGATAAATAAATAAATATTAAGAAATGAAAGAATCAAACCTTCAGCAAGCAAAACTCACAGCCCCCAACATTATGAACCTGCTGAATTGAAATGATACTAAAATCCTGGTTTGTTAATTTGGGGAGGATTATAATTTTAGAGTTATTATAAGTAAAGTATTTTCAAGCAAAAGGTGACTATTGGAGAAGGTGATACTTAAACATCATGTGATATTTAAAGCTGGCTTTGCAGTTTCCAAATCATCACCCAAGATGATAAATGTAGGCATCAGTGCCTAACCCACATAATATCAAATTTTCTCATGTCCCATGACTCATCTGAGAGCTCTACTCAGTTGCCATCAATATCTCCTATCTTGTTACAAGACCTTGTCATCACCTAGAACTGCTTCACCTCTGAAATCTTGAACTTTGAAATTCCACTCTGACCTCAACCCTATACCCTTCCTTCCCCTCCACCTTCATCCCACCCATCTTCAGTCTTACCAAGGCATCGGCCTTCAATCTGCCTGTATAACAGCCCCCAGCCCTCTTGGATTTAAGGACACTTTAGGGTACTCTCCTCATCAGACACAACCCCCCCCCCCCCCCCCACTCCTCTGGCGTGCTGGCACAGCCAATCAACAAATCCTCAGTCTTGCATCCACCCATCTGTATGTTTTCTTTGGCCCCTGAGCATTACAAGAGAAGATCACATAATGCATAAATATGCAGTCAGGTGCTAACACAAATTTTGATTTCAAGCCTCAACTGAGTGCACAAGACCATCTGGAGTTCTTTGATCATTCCTAGGTGGTTCTCTGTATAATCTACCTGATCTGAGACATGTAGGACTGGATAACATGAATTACAGATACTTAGAACGGCGTCAACTTCTTATTCAAAATATATAAAGTTCATTTTCTCCCCATGGATTTCATGTGAGCCAAAATTTCCCCATTTGTTTGTGTTTCCTCTTATTTCTGTTTTCTTTTGCGTTTTACAAATCACCTCTTAGAGTGATTAAAGAGTTTAGAGGAGTATCAAAGAGTTTCAGATGATCACAAAATATTTACTACAGAGCTACTGTGTGCCAAACAGTGTTTTACGTGCTGGGGATGCAGCAGTGAACAAAATAAACAACTCTGTCCTCATAGAGTCTATATTTTAGTAGCAAGGGACAGAAAACAAGCAAATCAGTAAAATTATACTATGTCAGAAAGTGACAGGTGGGACTGCAGAGTCCTGGAGTGGTTGTGCACGCTGGGAGGTGCACTGCGGAGAGGCTGCTCTGTGCACGAGGTGCAAGCATGAGCCAGACTGCCTGGAATCAAAGCCGGGGTCTGGCACTCACTACATGTGCGACCCTGGGCAAGTTACCTAACCTCTCTGTGACTCAGTTTCCCAGCCCATAAAATGAAGAATTTCATAGTGCGAACATCACAGGTTTGTTATGAGGATTAAAGGACTTAATACACACATGGCATTTCCCCTGGTAAGCACTACATAATTGTCAATGATTTTATTTTATATAGTTGTCTCACCACTGCCCCTACCCTCACATTCACAGCCGGTGCACTAGAGGCAGAAATAGGTTCACCATGAAGGGAAAGCCCGTCACTTCCTGAGCCCTGAGAGAGGCCCTAGCAATGTGTTCATGTGGTGCTTTTGTCAAGTTTGCAAAAGTAAGGTATTTTAATAGCAATTGGTGAAGATGCTGTCTGTTTCCATATGTTCCCCTTGTGTCAGGTAGCCTGGAAGCAGCTGTCGGAATTTGGGGATCCAGTGGAGAGGAAGTTGAAGACATTAGTTTGGGTTTAGTGGGGAACATCTATGTGGTTTGGTCGCTTCCATATTGATCTGTTATTGCTGTTCACCCTGGTGTAGAAGAAGCTCCCAGGATTCCTACCACCTGCTGTGCCATCTGTGCAAGCAGGACATGGTGATAGGAATGTGTCCCATTAGAGGCTGGCAGCAGGGGTGTGGGGATAGAGGGGGAAACAGGGTTTGAAATGTACAAAGCCAGAAGTTAGTCTGTGGAAAGTTCTTGTAATCCTCTTATATATAAAATAAGTAGAGGATTTGGTTCTCAGGACATAGTCAAAACAGAAGTATTTCCCTGTCAGGAACATACTAGATAATGTGGCATTAATTAATTAGTAATGCACGGTTATGAACTGAATACTTGTCCCCCCTCAATTCATATGCTGAAGCCCTAACCCACAATGTGATCGTATTTGGAGATGGGGCCTCTGGGAGGTCATTAGATCTAGATGAGGTCATGAGGATGGTGTCCTCATGATGGAATTAGTGACCTTATAAGAAGATACCAGGGAGCTTGCTTTCTTTCTCTCAGCCATGTGAGGACACAGCAAGTAGGCAGTCATCTGCAAACCAGGGAGAGGCCTCTCACCAGAACTCAACTATGCTAGTACCTGATCTCAGAATTCCCAGCCTCCAGAACTGTGAGAAATAAACGTCTATTCTTTAAGCCACTAGGTCTATGGTATTTTGTTATAGTAGCCTGAGTCAGCTAAAACATACATTACGCAGGTGTTTTTTTTTTCTTTTTTAATGGGAATTCGGTTAGATAAAATTATAATTCCTGAATTTGCAGAGCAGAATCCTATAGCAGTACTACAAACAGCAGGTAAGTCTGTGTGTGAAGATGCAAGCTTTACGTATCCCACCAGTCAATATTAAAAAAACAAATTCAACCAACCACATTAGAAGAAATATTGAATTATCCTTCTACTCTCTCTTTAGGAAATATTACACAAGTATTGTCATAGAGATGATCAGAGTTTATAGCCAAATATATAGGGGAAAAAAGTATTGCAGAAGTGTGCCAGTTGATAACTATAAACCATATTGTTTTCTGAATTTTATAGGGTTTGTGGTATTTGTCTGTTTTTTAAAAATGTATAATTTGTGTGATTTCTTTTCTCATTCTAAATAAATGTTTACTTTGTCCCTACTTTTGATTTGGTGAATTTTGTGTTCTTCTTCGTAAACAGGCCCTCCCCACAAACTGCACACATTTCAGGTCCACAAGCCGTGGATCCACTTCTGTCTGGAGGAAAGAGGAATGAGGGAATGCCTTTGTTTCTTCTCATCTCATCCAGACTCAGCTGTACGTTCTGTTATAGTCAATATCTCCTCTCATGGAAGAGGAACAGATGGCCCTTCTCCTTCCATCCACCTGTGCCCTCGTGGCCCCTGGTCTCCACCCCCACCCCCACCTCCGGATTCTGTCTCTCCACTGACCTCCCCACCCTTGGATGGCCAAGCTCTTCCTCTCCACTGGGTCTTCCCTGTCAGACCAGAGACATGCTCAAAAATGTCATCCCTTGATTCTGGCCACACCACTCCCTGCCTACCTCTTTCTCAGAGGCTTCCCAACTCCTCCCCACTATTCCCCCCCTCCAACTAAATGTCTTGAAAGAGAAGCCCATATATATGGCTCCTACATCCTCATTCCTCAATTCTCTGAGATCTGGCTCCTCGCAGCTTTGGGGTACTGTCCCATAGAGTCACCACTGCCTGATTTTGTGGTTTCTGAATAGTCTGAGTCCGATTTGGCCTCTTGCTGCGTCTGACAATGTTGACACCACTCTCTCCTGCATCCTTTCTGCCCTGGCTCCTCAAGTCAGTTCTCCTCCCTCCATTCTGACCACTTGACCTTGCTCTCTTTTGCCATCCCCTCTCCCTCCTCAGTTCCCTTAGATACCACCTTACACATAATCTGCCTGGATATGCTTGTTTATTCTTTTTTTTTTTTTCATGTTGAGTTCTTTCTCTTCTTTTGGCTATTCAATCATAGTAGTTGAGAGGGATATGCTTGCTTATTTTGTAATGAGTCTATGCCATTGATTCTGAAATGAGTCTGTTCCCATGGTTACTCCTGAACTCTGTAGCCATATTTCCCACTCTCCACCTGACAGCTCCAACTGCTTGTACTATGGGCTTCTCATACCCAGCATCTTCACAAATGAAAACTTTCATCATCATCCTCTCCAAACGTCTCCTCCCTCCTTGTTCTTTGTGGTGGGAGGTGTCACCGTCAATCACCCAGTCACTCAGCCAGGTATTCTTTTTTTGCCATACGCAGGTCTCTCACTATTGTGGCCTCTCCCGTTGCAGAGCACAGGCTCCGGACGCACAGGCTCAGCGACCATAGCTCACGGGCCCAGCTGCTCCATGGCACATGGGACCTTCCCGGACCGGGGCACAAACTCGTGTCCCCTGCATCGGCAGGTGGACTCTCAACCACTGTGCCACCAGGGAAGCCCAAGCCAGGTATTCTTGGAGTCTCCTTGTTTTCCTCCTTCCCCCTCACTCCTCCTCTCTGATCATTAACAAGCATTATTTATTTTAGCTTTAAGTCAGGTGTTCTTAAAACTTTTTCATCATTAAACCTCTTGGCAATATGGTAAGGACTTTGGATTGCTCCTCAGAGTAATGCTTTTTAATGCATAACCAAAAGGCAAAGTGAGGAAAAAAACAAAGCTGGAGGCATAACCCTTCCAGACTTCAGACTATAGTACAAAGTTACAGTAATCAAAACAGTGTGGTATTGGCACAAAAAGAGACATATAGATTAGTGGGACAGAATAGAGAACCCAGGGCTTCCCTGGTGGTGCAGTGGTTGAGAGTCCGCCTGCTGATGCAGGGAACACGGGTTCGTGCCCCGGTCCGGGAGGATCCCACATGCCGTGGAGCGGCTGGGCCCGTGAGCCAGGGCCGCTGAGCCTGCATGTCCGGAGCCTGTGCTCCACAACGGGAGAGGCCACAACAGTGAGAGGTCCATGTACCATAAAAAAAAAAAAAAAAAAAAGAATAGAGAACCCAGAAATAAACACACGTACCTACCATCAATTAATCTATGGCAAAGGAGGCAAGAATATACAATGGAGAAAAGATAGTTTTTTCAGTAAGTGGTTTTGGGGAAGCGAGACAACTACATGTAACTCAATGGAATTAGAACACTCCCTCACACCATATACAAAAATAAACTCAAAATGGTTTAAAGACCTAAATATAAGACATGACATCATAAAACTCCTAGAAGAGAACATGGGCAAAACATTCCCTGACATAATCACAGCAATATTTTCTTAGATCAGTCTCTCTTACTTTTCTTTGATCAGAAGAAATAAAAGCAAAAATAGACAAATGGGACCTATTCACAATTACTTTTGCACAGCAGAGGAAACCAGAAACAAAATGAAAAGACAACTTATGAGAAATACTTACAAATGATGTGACTGACAAGGGGTTAATATCCAAAATATACAAACAGCTCATATAACTCAATATTGAAAACACAAAAAACCCAATCAAAAAATGGGCAGAAGACCTAAATAGACATTTTTCCAAAGAAGACATACAGATGGCTAAGAGGCACATGAAAAGATACTCAACATCACTAATTATTAGAGAAATGCAAATCAAAACTACAATGAGGCATCACCTCACACAGGTCAGAATGGCCATCATCAAAAAATCTACAAACAATAAATGCTGGAGAGGGTGTAGACAAAAGGGAACCCTCCTGCACTGTTGGTGGAATGTAAACTGGTGCAACCACTATGGAAAATAGTATGGAGAGGAGATCGTAGGGAAGATGGAGGAAGAGTTAGACGAAGAGATCACCTTCCTCCCCACAGATACACCAGAAATACATCTACACGTGGAACAACTCCTACAGAACACCTACTGAACACTGGCAGAAGACCTCAGACATCCCAAAAAGCAAGGAAGTCCACACGTACCTGGGTAGGGAAAAAGAAAAAAGAATAAAGAGAGACAAAAGGATAGGGACAGGACCTGCACCAGTGGGAGGGAGCTGTGAAGGAGGAAAGGAAGCCCCCTTCGTGGGCGGAGACTGCGGGTGGCGTAGGGGGAAGCTTGGGAGCCGCGGAGGAGAGTGCAGCAACAGGGGTGCGGAGGGCAAAGCAGAGAGATTCCCGCAGAGAGGATCAGGGCCGACCGGCACTCACCAGTCCGAGAGGCTTGTCTGCTCGCCCGCCGGGGCAGGCGGGGCTGGGAGCTGAGGCTCGGGCTTCGGCTTCGGTCAGAGCGCAGGGAGAGGACTGGGGTTGGCAGCGTGAACACAGCCTGCAGGGGGTTACTGCACCACGGCTAGCCGGGAGGGAGTCCGGGGAAAAGTCTGCACCTGCCAAAGAGGCAAGAGACCTTTTCTTCCCTCTTTGTTTCCTGGTGCGTCAGGAGAGGGGATTAAGAGCGCTGCTTAAAGGCGCTCCACAGCCGGGCGCTACGGCTAACAGCGCGGATCCCAGAGACGGGCATGAGATGCTAAGGCTGCTGCTGCCACCACCAAGAAGCCTGTGTGCGAACACAGGTGACTATCCACACCCCCCTTCCGGGGAGCCTGTGCAGCCCGCCACTGCCAAGGTCCTGGGATCCAGGGACAACTTCCCCGGGAGAATGCACGGCGCGCCTCAGGCTGGTGCAACGTCACGCTGGCCTCTGCCGCTGCAGGCTCGCCCCGCATTCCGTGCCCCTCCCTCCCCCTGGCCTGAGTGAGCCAGAGTCCCCGAAGGAGCTGCTCCTTTAACCCCGTCCTGTCTGAGCGAAGAACAGACGCCCTCCAGCGACCTACACGCAGAGGCGGGGCCAAATCCAAACCTGAGCCCTGGGAGCTGTGAGAACAAAGAAGAGAAAGGGAAATCTCTCCCAGCAGCCTCAGAAGCAGCGGATTAAAGCTCCACAATCAACTTGATGTACCCTGCATCTGTGGAATACCTGAATAGACAATGAATCATCCCAAATTGAGGAGGTGGACTTTGAGAGCAAGATTTATGAATTTTTCCCCTTTTCTTCTTTTTGTGAATGTGTATGTGTATGCTTCTGTGTGAGATTTTGTCTGTATAGGTTTGCTTCCACCATTTGTCCTAGGGTTCTATCCGTCCTTTTTATTTATTTATTTTCTTCAAAAAATTTTTTGATTTTTCTTAATATTTTTTATTTTAATAACTTTATTTTATTTTATCTTACTTTATTTTACTTTACTTCTTCTTTCTTTCTTTCTTTCTTTCCTTCCTTCCCTCCCTCCGTCCCTCCTTTCTTTCTTTCTTTCTTACTTACTATTTTTTCTCCCTTTTATTCTGAGCCGTGTGGATGAAAGGTGCTGCAGCCAGGAGTGAGTGCTGTACCTCTGAAGTGGGAGAGACAATTTCAGGACACTGGTCCACAAGAGACCTCCCAGCTCCACATAATATCAAACAGCGAAAATCTCCCAGAGATCTCCATCTCAACACCAGCACCCAGCTTCACTCAACGACCAGCAAGCTACAGTGCTGGACACCATATGCCAAACAACTAGCAAGACAGGAACACAACCCCACCCATTAACAGAGAGGCTGCCTAAAATCATAATAAGTCCACAGGCACCCCAAAACACACCACCAGACGTGGACCTGCCCACCAGAAAGAGAAGATCCAGCCTCATCCACCAGAACACAGGCACTAGTCCCCTCCACCAGGAAGCCTACACAACCCACTGAACCAACTTTAGCCACTGGGGACAGACACCAAAAACAATGGGAACTATGAACGTGCAGCCTGCAAAAAGGAGACCCCAGACACAGTAAGATAAGCAAAATGAGAAGACAGAAAAACACAGAGCAGATGAAGGAGCAAGATAAAAACCCACCGGACCTAACAAATGAAGAGGAAATAGGCAGTCTACCTGAAAAAGAATTCAGAATAATGATAGTAAAGATGATCCAAAATCTTGGAAATAGAATAGACAAAATGCAAGAAACATTTAAGAAGGACCTAGAAGAACTAAAGATGAAACAAGCAACGATGAACAACACAATAAATGAAATTAAAAATACTCTAGATGGGATCAATAGCAGAATAATTGAGGCAGAAGAACGGATAAGTGACCTGGAAGATAAAATAGTGGAAATAACTACCGCAGAGCAGAATAAAGAAAAAAGAATGAAAAGAACTGAGGACAGTCTCAGAGACCTCTGGGACAACATTAAATGCACCAACATTCGATAGGGGTTCCAGAAGAAGAAGAGAAAAAGAAAGGGACTGAGAAAATATTTGAAGAGATTATAGTTGAAAACTTCCCTAATATGGGAAAGGAAATAGTTAATCAAGTCCAGGAAGCACAGAGAGTCCCATACAGGATAAATCCAAGAAGAAATACGCCAAGACACATATTAATCAAACTGTCAAAAATTAAATACAAAGAAAACATATTAAAAGCAGCAAGGGAAAAACAACAAATAACACACAAGGGAATCCCCATAAGGTTAACAGCTGATCTTTCAGCAGAAACTCTGCAAGCCAGAAGGGAGTGGCAGGACATATTTAAAGTGATGAAGGAGAAAAACCTGCAAACAAGATTACTCTACCCAGCAAGGATCTCATTCAGATTTGATGGAGAAATTAAAACCTTTACAGACAAGGAAAAGCTGAGAGAGCTCAGCACCACCAAATAAGCTTTACAACAAATGCTAAAGGAACTTCTCTAGGCAAGAAACACAAGAGAAGGAAAAGACCTACAATATTGAACACAAAACAATTAAGAAAATGGGAATAGGAACATACATATCGATAATTACCTTAAATGTAAATGGACTAAGTGCTCCCACCAAAAGACACAGATTGGCTGAATGGATACAAAAACAATACCCATATATATGCTGTCTACAAGAGACCCACTTCAGACCTAGAGACACATACAGACTGAAAGTAAGGGGATGGAAAAAGATATGCCATGCAAATGGAAACCAAAAGAAAGCCAGAGTAGCAATTCTCATATCAGACAAAATAGGCTTTAAAATAAAGACTATTAGAAGAAACAAAAAAGGACATACATAATGATCAAGGGATTGATCCAAGAAGAAGATACAACAATTGTAAATATTTATGCACCCAACATAGGAGCACCTCAATACATAAGGCAAATACTAACAGCCATAAAAGGGGAAATCGACAGTAACACATTCATAGTAGGGGAATTCAACACCCCACTTTCACCAACGGACAGATCATCCAAAATGAAAATAAATAAGGAAACACAAGCTTTTTTTTTTTCTTTTTTGCGATACACGGGCCTCTTACTGCTGTGGCCTCTCCCGTTGCGGAGCGCAGGCTCAGCGGCCATGGCTCACGGGCCCAGCCGTTCCGCGGCATGTGGGATCTTCCCAGACTGGGGCATGAACCCGTGTCCCCCGCATCAGCAGGCAGACTCTCAACCACTGTGCCACCAGGGAAGCCCTGAAACACAAGCTTTAAATGATACATTAAACAAGATGGACTTAATTGATATTTATAGGACATTCCATCCAAAAACAACAGAATACACATTTTTCTCAAGTGCTCATGGAACATTCTCCAGGATAGATCATATCGTGGGTCACAAATCAAGCCTTGGTAAATTTACGAAAATTGAAATTGTATCAAGTATCTTTTCAGACCACAACACTATGAGAGTAGATATCAATTACAGGAAAGGATCTGTAAAAAATACAAACACATGGAGGATAGAAAATACACTACTTAATAACGAAGTGATCACTGAGGAAATCAAAGAGGAAATAAAAAAATACCTAGAAACAAATGACAATGGAGACACGACAACCAAAAACCTATGGGATGCAGCAAAAGCAGTTCTAAGAGGGAAGTTTATAGCAATACAATCCTACCTTAAGAAACAGGAAACATCTCAAATAAACAACCTAACCTTGCACCTAAAGCAATTAGAGAAAGAAGAACAAAAAAACCCCAAAGTTAGCAGAAGGAAAGAAATCATAAAAATCAGATCAGAAATAAATGAAAAAGAAATGAAGGAAACGAGAGCAAAGATCAATAAAACTAAAAGCTGGTTCTTTGAGAAGATAAACAAAATTGATAAACCATTAGCCAGACTCATCAAGAAAAAAAGGGAGAGGACTCAAATCAATAGAATTACAAATGAAAAAGGAGAAGTAACAACTAACACTGCAGAAATACAAAAGATCATGAGAGAGTACTACAAGCAACTCTATGATAATAAAATGGACAACCTGGAAGAAATGGACAAATTCTTAGAAATGCACAGCCTGCCAAGACTGAATCAGGAAGAAATAGAAAATATGAACAAACCAATCACAAGCACTGAAATTGAAACTGTGATTAAAAATCTTCCAACAAACAAAAGCCCAGGACCAGATGGCTTCACAGGCGAATTCTATCAAACATTTAGAGAAGAGCTAACACCTATCCTTCTCAAACTCTTCCAAATTATAGCAGAGGGAAGAACACTCCTAAACTCATTCTACCAGGCCACCATCACCTTGATACAAACACCAGACAGGGATGTCACAAAGAAAGAAAACTACAGGTCAATATCACTGATGAACATAGATGCAAAAATCCTCAACAAAATACTAGCAAACAGAATCCAACAGCACATTAAAAGGATCATATACCATGATCAAGTGGGGTTTATTCCAGGAATGCAAGGATTCTTCAATATACGCAAATCAGTCAACGTGATACACCATATTAACAAATTGAAGGAGAAAAACCATATGATCATCTCAATAGATGCAGAGAAAACTTTCAACAAGATTCAACACCCATTTATGATAAAAACCCTGCAGAAAGTAGGCATAGAGGGAACTTTCCTCAACATAATAAAGGCCATATATGACAAATCCACAGCCAACATAGTCCTCAATGGTGAAAAACTGAAAGCATTTCCACTAAGATCTGGAACAAGACAAGGTTGCCCACTCTCACCACTCTTATTCAACATAGTTTTGGAAGTTTTAGCCACAGCAATCAGAGAAGAAAAGGAAATAAAAGGAATCCAAATTGGAAAAGAAGAAGTAAAGCTGTCACTGTTTGCAGATGACATGATACTATACATAGAGAATCCTAAAGATGCTACCAGAAAACTACTAGAGCTAATTAATGAATTTGGTAAAGTAGCAGGATACAAAATTAATGCACAGAAAACTCTGGCATTCCTATACACTAATGATGAAAAATCTGAAAGTCAAATCAAGAAAACACTTCCATTTACCATTGCAACAAAAAGAATAAAATATCTAGGAATAAACCTACCTAAGGAGACAAAAGACCTGTATGCAGAAAATTATAAGATGCTGACGAAAGAAATTAAAGATGATACAAATAGATGGAGAGATATACCATGTTCTTGGATTGGAAGAATGAACATTGTGAAAATGACTCTACTACCCAAAGCAATCTACAGATTCAATGCAATCCCTATCAAACTACCACTGGCATTTTTCACAGAACTAGAACAAAAAATTTCACAATTTGTATGGAAACACGAAAGACCCCGAATAGCCAAAGCAACCTTGAGAACAAAAACGGAGTTGGAGGGATCAGGCGCCCTGACTTCAGACTATACTACAAAGCTACAGTAATCAAGACAGTATGGTACTGGCACAAAACCAGAAAGATAGATCAATGGAACAGGATAGAAAGCCCAGAGATAAACCCACACATATATGGTCAACTTATCTTTGATAAAGGAGGCAGGAATGTACACTGGAGAAAGGACAGCCTCTTCAATAAGTGGTGCTGGGAAAACTGGACAGGTACATGTACAAGTATGAGATTAGATCACTCCCTAACACCATACACAAAAATAAGCTCAAAATGGATTAAAGACCTAAATGTAAGGCCAGAAACTATCAAACTCTTAGAGGAAAACATAGGCAGAACACTCTATGACATAAATCACAGCAAGATCCTTTTTGACCCACCTCCTAGAGAAATGGAAATAAAAACAAAAATAAACAAATGGGACCTAATGAAACTTCAAAGCTTTTGCACAGCAAAGGAAACCATAAACAAGACCAAAAGACAACCCTCAGAATGGGAGAAAATATTTGCAAATGAAGCAACTGACAAAGGATTAATCTCCAAAATTTATAAGCAGCTCATGCAGCTCAATAACAGAAAAACAAACAACCCAATCCAAAAATGGGCAGAAGACCTAAATAGACAGTTCTCCAAAGAAGATATACAGACTGCCAACAAACACATGAAAGAATGCTCAGGGCTTCCCTGGTGGCGCAGTGGTTGAGAGTCCGCCTGCTGATGCAGGGGACACAGGTTCGTGCCCCAGTCCGGGAAGATCCCACATGCCGCTGAGCAGCTGGGCCCGTGAGCCATGGTCGCTGAGCCTGCATGTCCGGAGCCTGTGCTCTGCAATGGGAGAGGCCACAACAGTGAGTGGCCTGTGTACCGCAAAAAAAAAAAACAAAACCAAAAAAAACAAACAAAAAAAAAGAATGCTCAACATCATTAATCATTAGAGAAATGCAAATCAAAACTACAATGAGATATCATCTCACACCAGTCAGAATGGCCATCATCAAAAAATCTAGAAACAATAAATGCTGGAGAGGGTGTGGAGAAAAGGGAACACTCTTGCACTGCTGGTGGGAATGTGAATTGGTACAGCCACTATGGAGAACAGTATGGAGGTTCTTTAAAAAACTACAAATAGAACTACCATATGACCCAGCAATCCCACTACTGGGCATATACCCTGAGAAAACCATAATTCAAAAAGAGTCATGTAGCAAAATGTTCATTGCAGCTCTACTTACAATAGCCAGGACATGGAAGCAACCTAAGTGTCCATCATCAGATGAATGGATAAAGAAGATGTGGCACATATATACAATGGAATGTTACTCAGCCATAAAAAGAAACGAAATTGAACTATTTGTAATGAGGTGGATAGACCTAGAGTCTGTCATACAGAGTAAAGTAAGTCAGAAAGAGAAAGACAAATACCGTATGCTAACACATATACATGGAATTTAAGAAAAAAAATGTCATGAAGAACCTAGGGGTAAGACAGGAATAAAGACACAGACCTACTAGAGAATGGACTTGAGGATATGGGGAGGGGGAAGGGTAAGCTGTGACAAAGCGAGAGTGGCATGGACATATTTACACTACCAAATGTAAAATAGATAGCTAGTGGGAAGCAGCCGCATAGCACAGGGAGATCAGCTAGATGTTTTGTGACCACCTAGAGGGGTGGGATAGGGAGGGTGGGAGGGAGGGAGACGCAAGAGGGAAGAGATATGGGAACATACGTATATGTATAACTGATTCACTTTGTTATAAAGCAGAAACTAACACACCATTGTAAAGCAATTATACCCCAATAAAGATGTTAAAAATAAATAAAAAATAAAAAGGAAAAAAGGAAAAAGGAAAAGAAAAAAAAAAGCGTTGGCTATGGGGGTGGGGGCGGAGTTTAGGCCGTGGTGGGGAGTTGTGGAACTTAGGCAGGGGCGGGACCTCCACCTCACTTCTTGAGTTACCCAAGGTTACCAAGGTTTAGAGGCGAGGGCTCTGGAGCCTCAGTTCAAATCCTGGCTCCAATGCCCTTCAGTGCATGGCTTTTAAAAAATCCCTCCACCCTTCTGTGTCTCAGGGACCTCAGCTTTAAAATGGAGCCACAGGAGTACTTGCCCTGCAGGGTTGTGAGACATAAGTGATATACATGTGAAAGGTTCAGAGCAGCGCCATGGTGTACCTAAAAGCTCAATAGCAGAGGGACCTTGTTATTATTTCACTTTTCCTTCAGGGGAATATCCTTCCTCCTGTTCTCTGCTTCTCCAGCTTCCAGCTGGTCCTTTAACACTCAGCTCAGGCATTTCCTGTTCTTGGAAAGTTTCACGACCAGGGCTGGGCGGTGCTGGGCCCTGGGCTCTATGCCCGCGGCCCCCCCCCCCCCCCCCCCAGCAGCCTGCTTGTCTCACCGAAACTCACCGCTTGCCTTTGTTCTGCTAGAGAATGTGTGGTCCTCCCTGCAGGGACTGTGGCTCCTTCCCTTCTAACCCAGGAACTGTCTAGAGCCAGGCACAGGGCAGCTGTTCAGCAAGCGTTTGGAGGCTGAATGGATTAAAGAGCAAATACAAATCAAAGGACAAAGAGTTAAAGAAGAGCTGGCTCTCTTCCTCTCTCCTGACAATTTGCTTTTCAAAGTATTGTACAACACACAGACTTATCTTACTGTTTCTCTGAGTGATCCTGTCTGTGTTGAGACCTTTCCTGGCCAATTCTTGGGCCTGATAGCATCGAGTTTCTGAAAAAGAAAGGGGAAAAGTAGTGTATGGGTGGGAGGGGTGTGCGGAATGCTGGGTGGAGGAAGGAAGCCCTCAGCCTGCTCTCAGGAAATGGGTGTCTAGGGACACCAGAGCCGTTTAACACTCTTAACAAAGGGGACTTCAACAGGAGGAGCAAGAATTTAAGCATATTTTTAAGAACAGAAGAAAAAACCCTACTGGGTGGAGTCCTGCCTGAGGGCATGGCCAACAAGGCAACGGCCTTGACTGTAGTGAGAGCTGTCCTCATTCTTTTCTTTTTGAGCATAACAAAATAATTCACTTCTTGGGAAAAGATTAGACAATACAGAAGGGTAGAAAATAAGAACGCATAACAGCCTCATCCCCCAGTCCTACTCCCCACAGGTAACCTCTGCTTCCGTGCAGATTTTAAAATACACACAGGGACACAGGCAGTCACATGTCTCTAGGGCTGCAACCATGCTCTAAAAAGCAGAATCGTAAAATAGGTCTAGATTTGCCCAGAGAGATACTGGATGGAAATACTGCAATAAACATGCTTTTTTTCCCCCCGCTTCTAATAGTGGAAGAAAGAAACTATTGAAAATAGAACACATACAAGGAACCCTTTTTATCTGAGAAGGCTTGTGGTGTGGGAGCAGAGGGGAAGCAGGCTCTGGAGTTTGAGTCCAGGTTCTGCTCTTCCTGTTGGCTTCTCAGCAGGTGAGAACCAGGTGAAATGCCCCATTACTCAGAGTAGTGAGAAGGGCCTGGCATCTCAGGATGCTCAAGAAAATGAGGCCGCCTTGCCTGGGCCTGAGATCGTTTGGTTTATTTCTTTTTAAGGTTTATTTATTATTTATTTTATTATTATTATTTTATTTATTTTTGGCTGCGTTGGGTCTTAGTTGCGGTACGTGGGAATCTTTCATTGTGGTACGGGCTTCTCTCTAGTTGTGGCTTGCGGGTTTTCTCTTCTCCAGTTGTGGTGAGCAGGCTCCAGTGCATGTGGGCTCAGTAATTGTGGCCCGCAATCTTAGTTGCCCGGCAGGCATGTGGGATCTTAGTTCCCTGACCAGGGATCGGACTGGCATCCCCTGCATTGCAAGGTGGATTCTTTACCACGGGACCACCAGGGAAGTCCCCATGGTTTGGTTTAGAAATGCCTGGATGGGAGATCTTCAGGGGAGGATGGAGGGCTGACTGCTGCAAGGCCGGGCTGGGGAGCAGGAATCTCAGCCCCCTGCAACCTCTTCCCCCGCTCCCCTTTAAAGCTACCATCACTCTTCCAACTTGTGATGGCCAAAGGCAAGGGGAAGCACAACACCTGTAGGCTTGGGCTTTGGAAAGCAGAAGCAACAGCTGTGCGAGGGGGAAGCCCCGGAGCAGGAGGGCAGCCCCGGCTGAGCCTAAAAATAAAACCCGGCCTGACAGCCTGCCAAAGGCCTCCTGTCGGGCACAGCGAGAGGGGCTGTCCTGGCGGCTCCTGGCCAGGCTGTTCTGGGGCCACGTGGGGAAGAGCCCAGACTCTCCTCCCCCCGCCCCCCCCACCATTCCCCAACGCTGCCTTCGGGAGGACCAGCCTGCCCTCAGTAAACACCCCTGCAATCTCCGGCTTTGCTTATAAGCCTGTCTCACTGCCACCCCGTTTTGGGGTGTGATGGTGGATTGGCTGGGGTACCTTTGTTTACAAAATCTCCTTCCAGCTGTGAAAGCGAACCCGGTACTGATCCTTGTTCTTCTGGTTTTAGGTAGACGGGGATGAAATGAACCTGTCCTTGGAGAAGAAGAGGAAGTGCCGCCGCGTCCCCCTACTTAAAAAGGAGCCCTTGGGCTTCCCTGGTGGCACAGTGGTTGAGAGTCTGCCTGCCGATGCAGGCGACACGGGTTCGTACCCCGGTCCGGGAAGATCCCATATGCCGCCGAGCGGCTGGGCCCGTGAGCCATGGCCGCTGAGCCTGCGCGTCCGGAGCCTGTGCTCCGCAACGGGAGAGGCCACAACAGTGAGAGGCCCGCGCACCAAAAAAAAAAAAAAAAAAAAAAAAAAGAAAAGCCCTTGCCACCGACTTGCTCTGCGTCGTCAGCGCCAGGCCACAGTGGGCTCTCCACACTGGCGGGCCTTGTGACCTTCCGCACCACCCAGGGCTTGCTTTCTGTGCCCCCGACGTTGGGATATCTTACTCCGCCACCCCTCCCCCCCGCCTCAACTTGGACTGGTCAGGAGGAAGTTTCTCAGCTTTAAAATGATCAAAGTCCCAAATGGATTGAAAAAGATCATTGTCAATTGAAAAAGCAAAAACATTTGGGAAGGACAAATATTAAGCACTCGTGGGGAGCAGAAAACGTATGCCAGGAGAGTAAATTCTTCTAATATTTATTTTTTATTTTTATTTGTTTTCGGTACGCGGGCCTCTCATTGCTGCGGCCTCTCCCGTTGCGGAACACAGGCTCCGGACGCGTAGGCTCAGCGGCCATGGCTCACGGGCCTAGCCGTTCCGAGGCATGTGGGATCCTCCCGGACCGGGGCACGAACCCGTGTCCCCTGCATCGGCAGGCGGACTCTCAACCACTGCGCCACCAGGGAAGCCCTAATATTTAATTTTAAGGTTAAAAAAAAAGTGTTTCTGTATGGTTTAAATGATTTCAAATAGAGCTTGGCAGCATCTCAATGTCTAGAGTCAAATTTTGTGGTTCAAGTGTCACCATTGCTATGTCTCCTCATCAGCTCACTGCTGCCCCCGCGTGTCTTATCTAAACATCACAACACAATTTTCTGTTCTGCAAGTAGATGGTGGAAACCCTCCACCAGTCGGTTTGATCCCATGACAATAAACGGTACAGAATTAAAGCAATGTTCTAGCTTGTTAGTGAGAGCTGTATAACCCAGGTGAGTTTCCAACAAGTCTTTCATTTTGGAAGACATCATTATATAGTCTCTCTCTCTCTCTCTCTGTTTTTTAATTCATTGTGCTTTTGCTGAAGGGATAAATTTTATCCTTAGAGGGAGTGGTTATGATTATATTAGCGATATAAGCCCTACTAAGGAGGCCCCCTTCCAGAGAAACCAAATTATTTATTTATTGATGTGCATTAGATTTATTTTATAGCGTTCAATAGAAATCCTGTATTCAGGATGATGGAAAGTTTGCATAAAGAGTCTCCGATGTGAGATAATTTCTGATACAGGGCTCAGACAAACATAGATCAAAGTGCAGCCTCCTTGTGCCCACCTGGTACCTTTTGTCTTCAGTGGAGAGATTGGATCCCCATTTTGATGTGGACTAGGCTGCCTCTGTGGGTCTGTATTAAGCACCAGTTCTTCCTGCTTCTGGTTCATTTATGTAGTTTATCTGAGTTGCTTCTTGCTTCATAGAAACTAGGGCCATAAAGAATATCATGTTGCCGTGGGTGGAATTTGGAAAATGGCTTCTATCCCGAATAGATTAAGAGGCTGCTACCTTTTGCAGAAAGGTTGCAACAGTCTCCTCCTCAACCTGCATGGAGGAGATGGCCACTTGCTTCCAATACTCATTCCGGAATCTTCCTATACTGCAATGGCAGCCTTGGTGTCACTTCCCAAAGTCACCTACTAAAGCAGCCTTCTGTGGTTCCTGAGTGCATATCTATGAATCTTATTGATCGTTCACTGTTTAATCCAGGTATAGCTCTGAGGGAGTGGGCTCAGCTTTTACCTCCTTCAAAACAATCAAACAAGTTTGGTCAAATTCAGTGCCCACCTAGGACACACTGGGGCAGATTCTCTTAGACCCAACCCCATGTCTACCCCCAAAGGAAAGTTGTGAAAGGCATGGTCTGAATGGGCAGCCAGGGTTACTGAAAAAAGAGCTGTTGGTGGCATGTTCATCGTTTCGTAATTCCTTCACTCACCGATCCTGTGAACTAAGGTCTAGATCAGCTTTAGCTCCCTGGAGGGGAAGGCAGAAACTGTGGGATACAAACTGAGATACAAGTCCAATGTTTCTGGGCCATTTAAGTTGCTCTGGCCAAAATCTATCCTGTATCTCCTGTGATATCCAGTTTTGGTGCATCTGTAGACATTAAACTGTAAGAGACAAGGCGCCAGGCAATGTCTTGCAAAGGCAGCAGGGAACCCCAGCAGCAGAGGCTCCAGAATTTCTATATAGAAGGAGCTCTCGGGTAACTATCTTTGATTGAATGTGAGTGCCGGAGGGAATGTCTTGAGACTGCATTTGCCTTTAAGCACACTGTTTTAATTGTGCCTTTAACAGAGGTGGCTCTGGGGGCTGTTGATGGAGCTGCCTACTGAACTTCCATTGAAGAGAATCAGTTGGTCAGTCCTCCAATTTTTCAAATATTAGGCTCTTTCTATGTATAGAGACCTGGTGTGAAGTGTTTTATCAGTCTAGGTTGAAGTCACTTCAACAGAGCAAGAGATCTGTTGACTGTTAAACAATTTTAGACGTTTCAGAGTAGGCAGGCCAATGCCACCAAGACTTGAGGCTTAGCAGCTCAGCCTGGAGGGGTCCACTTCCCTCAGTGTCCTCAGGAGGGAAGCAGCAGAGGACCTGGAGCTCAAGCTGACCTTTGGCCTTGTGCCCTTGCCTTTGCCACTGACCTCTGCTGTGTCCACCCTCCCTGCCACTGTCCAGCTGGGACTGTGCTGCTTCGATTGCTGTATGTGTGACCGTAGAGGAGCAGGGGTGGGTCAGGGCTTAGTGGGAGTTTTTTGAAGCTACAGGATAAATGTAGTATACCTTCTTGGATTATTGATTTTACTTAAGGGCTGGGGGAAATGTACAGTTCTATAAGAGAAATAATGATAAAGAGTGTGAATTAGTTAGGATTGAGTTCAGCTGGAAGTAACAGAAAACTCCAAAAAAACAGTGGCTTAAGGAAAATGGAAGTTTCTTTCTTTTTTCTATTCAGGAGTTTGACAGGTAGTCAGTTCAGGGCTGGTAAGGCCTTTTCAGGGCAGGGACATGGGCTCTCTGCTTGCTGTTTGGCCTTGGGTAGCTTCCATCCTCAAAGACATTTCATGGTCCAAGATAGCTGCTGGAGAAGTAGCCTTTAAATTTGTATCCAGAGAGCAGGAAAGAAGAAAACATGCCCTTTAGGGACATTTCCAGAAGCCACATCTATCACCCCCTTTATGTCACATAGCCACAACTATCTGCAAGGGAGGTTTGGAGAAGTGGTCTTTATCGCAGGCAGATATATGCCATCTAAAAGTTGATAGTCCTTTGGCTGCAAAAGAAAGGAAATTGAGATTGGGGGTCATTTTAAACAAACTCCCAGGTGATGCTGATGCTGCTGGTCCATGGACCACACTTTGAGTAGCCAAGGACACAACCTCCATGTGCTGGCCCCTGCCTACCCGACTTTGTCTCCTATCTCTTCCCACTGTCGCTGGGCTTCTGGCTGGGTCTTGAACACTCAAGCCTCTGTTCTCACCTGGGTGACTTTGAACTTACTATTTCCTCTGGTTGGAAGTCTGCTCCCAAGTCTTGTCACTAAGATCTCAGATAAAATAGTTTCTCTATGACCTGATCTCATTTTGGTAGCACTTGTCTGAATTTTCGTCATGTATTTATTTGTTTATATGATTGTATTTTTGTCTTCCCCCTCTAGAATGTCAGTATCATGGGAGCAAGGAAGATATCTGTCTTGTCAACACTGAATCCCAGGCACTTAGAATGGTACTAAGCACATATGCTCAAAATGTCTGTAGAATAAATGAAGAATAATGAAGAGTCTCCCTAACCATAATGCTAGTTCTTGAGATCAGGGGCCTGATCTTATATTTCTGCTCTCTCCCACAGTGCCTAGCAGTACCTAGCAGTACTCCCACAGTACCTAGCAGTACCTAGCAGTACTCCCACAGTGCCTAGCAGTACCTAGCAGTACTCCCACAGTGCCTAGCAGTACCTAGCAGTACTCCCACAGTACCTAGCAGTACCTAGCAGTACTCCCACAGTACCTAGCAGTACTCCCACAGTGCCTAGCAGTACCTAGCAGTACTCCCACAGTACCTAGCAGTACCTAGCAGTACTCCCACAGTACCTAGCAGTACTCCCACAGTGCTTAGCAGTACCTAGCAGTACTCCCACAGTGCCTAGCAGTACCTAGCAGTACTCCCACAGTACCTAGCACTACCTAGCAGTACTCCCATAGCACCTAGCAGGGTATAATACATGCAGTTGGCATTTGATGAATGCTCGTGGAGTGTGATCGCACAAGAGAAGGAATACCCGTCGAATCCTCAGAGGGGTCAAAGGTAGTGCAGGGCATGATGGCTACACTGAGCTGGGAAGTTGGCTCCGGGTGGGGAAGGTGAGAACAAGGCAGTGGACCCTGCGACGGCTTCCACAGTAGACCTTCCAGTCCTGGATTCTTCCTTCCTATCATCATGCAGTTTTATAGATTTGAATCAGAGGATGCCAGAGGGGCCTATCGAGAATACATGCGATGGAAAGATTGGAATTGTGTGGCACTGGACTGGCTGCTGTACAGATAGATTCAAGTTTTGCAATTATTCAATTACTCCTTCATTTACTTAGGAGCCCCTGCTTTGTGCCAGGTGTTATGCTAGGTGCTGGGGATACATGTAGCCTGCGTGCATGATATTTTGTTCCAAACTGGACAAGTAACGTCAAACGCAAGGATTCCTAATTCCTATAGTGCAAGACTGTAGGGTTGCCTGTTAAACACTGTAGACTCTCTGCTTAAAAATTGTTTCTCAGGCCACCTCACAATACTACTCACAGTCACATCTGGATTAATGAGCTGGTGTTTGCTAAGTCGTTTGTGACTGCGGGGTGGGGTGGGCTCCTTTGGGAGTTCCTATCCTCTTTGAGCGGTACCCCCCACCCACAACCTCTTACAGTCCTTTGTCTCACACACTATAAGGAAGGGAGGGAATCCCCTGCTGACATCACTTTTCAATTCCTTTTGGTTGGCGGTGAAGTAGAAGAGAGTGGCTGCGTGGCCTCCTCAGGGAGTACATTTGTGTATATATTAGTATTTATTAGTAAGTAACTTTCTATGTTAGTCTGTAAGCCATAAGGCTGATGATTGTCTTTTTAAATGAATGCATTTGAATATGGCTAGGAACCGGACAAAGAGAGTATCAAATACATTCATTAATAAATAATATCAATACTGTGCATTTGTGGGCTGAAAATTTTTTTAACTTCAAAGAAGAGCTTTCATATCTATGATCTCATTTCACACTACATAATAGGATTTTAAAACTCCTTTCTAGGGGCGGGTTGTTCCACGCATGCCCAGCTCGGTTGAGGATAATGCAGACCCGCCTCAGGCTACCCGACACGGCTTTGCAGTCCAAGGTGCATGCAAGTCCAGGTCCCCTTGGATCTCTCCCTGCTTGTTAAAAAACTAAAGGCAAAGATGAAAAAATATGCTAATTTCAAGCTGTGCTGAAAGCACACATACACTCAGGGCATGAACAGGGGAACTAAGGAAGTGAGGCTTTTTTCTGTCTTTGGAGATTCTACAAACTGAGGCATAGATGATGTCAAACTAATGTCTGGCATCCAGAAAGCCCAGAATTGGAAACATTTAGTCTTCTGGAACTGGAAAGTCAGTTCCTGTTTATTTCTCGACAGCTGTGACTTTTTTCCTGTCAACACTTTCTCGATGCATGTGCCTTCATTTTCAAGAAGATATTTTTACATATTCTTCCCTGAGCTTTTAGCTTTTCCTGTATGAATTCCTCTGGAGTAAAAGCCCCATGTCACTGTTTTCCCTAAGGCTGGAACGTGGACCATGAAGCGCCCTTACTCTGAATTTGTTAGAGGATCATTTAAAAAATAACGCAAGTAGAAGAAAAAAAAAATCCTTGGTGATGAGACTCTCCGCACCTCCCAGTCTGTATCGTCCTGAAATCAACCACAGTGTTTCCACTTCACAAGAACTCTGCTGTCACCTTCCCTCCAGTGGACAGAGTAAAGATTGCTTCAGAATCTCCTAGCTGGATATCTAATGAGACAGCAGGACACTGTAGGTGGTGGTAAATTCCTTCACCCTGATTGCTCACAAAGCAGAAATAACTAACCCATGATTAACTATTTTAATTCTTTTATCTTGAAGGGTTAGTGGAAGGACCAATAACCCAGTTTACAACTATCAATTGGTCCCACCACTTTGCCATCACAGCCCTGCCCCTTGGGACACTTTGACACAGGTTTAGTTTCCTACAAGATCCAGGTGCCCTTGGAGAATTAGCCTCACCTTGCCTGCTGTTTTGAGTAAGTGTAGTACATTCTGTGCCTTTGCATGCAGTGGGTGCTCAATAAATACTGAACGAATGCAGCCTAACATCTATCATTTGGTGTCACTGAGTCTCATTTCCTCTATGTAAAATGAGAGTATTGGCAAATGGCTGCTTTATATCTTCCAGTTTGAACATTCTATGGGTCCTTTTGGATAGCCATTTAAAATGATCTCCTGGGACTTCACTGGTGGTGCAGTGGTTAAGACTCCATGCTTGCAATGCAGGGGGCCCGGGGCTCTATCCCTGGTCAGGGAACTAGATCCCATATGTGTGCCGCCACTAAGAGTTCACATGCTACAACCAAGGAGCTGGCGAGCTGCCACTATGGAGCCCGCCTGCCGCAACTAAGACCTGGCGCAACCAAATAAATAAAATAAAATAAAATAAAATATATACTTTAAAAAATAAAATAAATGAATAGTATTTTTAAAAGCTAATAAAATAATCTCCCATCTCCAAAGCTGTTTCTAAGCAACAGAACAGTACTTCCCTGAACTCGTTGTTTGACCTCTTCAGCCTAAAAAGATGTTTCTCCCTGAGCCTGCAGCATTACATTATCTGTAATACACATTTATTTATTATCTGGTGACACATCTCATGTTGGTATTTAGCTTTTCATCTGTGTAGATCCTGTCCTGTCCTTACAATTAGAGTGTAAGCTTCCCAAGCCAGATACTTTATAAAATGTGCTCTGTAAATATTTGTTAAATAAATAGATATCACAGCAAGAAATCATCCATAGGGAATTTTGGGCCTACGGGAAGCAGAAGAATCAACGGTGAGTCCCAAGTTTGTGGTTTGGGAAACTGGGTGTGTGATGATACTGTTCTTCAAGAGAGAGAATCCTGCAAGAGGAAGAGGTTTGGAGGAGGGTGGGGACGAGGTGAATTTAGTGACAAGCTGCATTCTACACCTCCTTCTTCGAGATTCTCAAAGAACATTAGCCAAGTAACGATTTTGAGACGTGAGATCCTGGACAAAGGAACTTATTTTACTGTGTGTAGCCTAGAGCTCCCCAAATAATTGAACATGATTATGGACACACTGATATAACACAAGAGAAGCAGGGCTATGAAGGAAGCCTGCAGGACAACTAACTTTTAAGGACTGGCAGGAGGAATTTGAAAAGGAGCATCCAGAGATGTAGGAGGGAGTTTTCACCCCTGGCTTTTAATCCTGGCTCACTCCTTCCACAGATACATGGGAAAACCAACTTCCATCTCTTGTCAAGGAACAAGAGAGCCTCTGGGCTATGTCTTGGAAAGCAGGGTTCTTTGGAAGAAAGAAGGCACTCAGGCACTTCTAGTCCAACTCTAATCACTGTCTCTTCTCAAAGAAATCACCTCCTTTGCTAAAAGGAAGCCCGTATCAACATGCTCAAATCCAAGACCATGAGAACAACCCAACATCCATGCTTGTAACTATAATCTAACTATATAACTATATATAGTTATATATGTAACTATAAATTAGATCTGATATAGGCTAAGACAGTACAAAACCTAAACAACATAGAAAAATAAATGATCTGAATAAGTTATCTGACTCACTCCCTGTCTTCTGGAACTATCCTCAAACTTCCCTTTAATGTTGCGTTTCAATCTCAACAGCATCTGTTTTTTTGTGTTTTTGTTTTGTTTTGTTTTCAATATCCCACATCTGTGTATGGAAAGTTGAGAAAGGGTGAAAAGGACAAGAATGGGAAAACGCAAGGTAGTAGTTTATGTAGGGCTCATGCTAGTGGGATTGTACAATGTAGCCACTTTGGAAAACAGTTTAGTAGTTCCGTAAAAAATTAAACATAAAATTAACGTATGACCCAGCAAGGGGTATGGGGTTTCCTTTTGGGGTGAATTAGAGTGTTCTAAAATTAAATAGTGGTGATAAATACACAACTCTGTGAATATAGTAAAACCACTGAACTGTACTTTCAAAGGGTGAATTTTATGATATGTGAATTATATCTCAATAAAGCTATGGACAGAGGATCTGAACTGACATTTTTCCAAAGAAGACACACAGATGGCCAGCAGTGCATGAAAAGGTGCTCAACGTCACTAATCATCAGGAAAATGCAAATCAAAGCCACAATGAGATATCACCTCATAGCTGTTAGAATGGCTGTTATCAAAAAGGCAACAAATAAAGTGGTAGCAAAAATGTGGAAAAAAGGGAACCCTTGTGCACTGATGTTAGGAATGTAAATTGGTGCAGCCACTATGAGAAACAGTATGGAGGTTCCTCAAAAATTAAAAATGGAACTACCATATGATCCAGCAATTCCACTTCTGGGTATTTATCTGAAGGAAACAAAAATACTAACTCAAAAAGATATATGCACCCCAATGTTCACTGTAGCTTTACAGTAGCCAAGACATGGAAAGAAGCTGTGACCATCAGTGGATGAATGGATAAAGAAAATGTGATACACACATATGTATATATACACAGTGGAATATTACTGAGCCATAAAACGAAGAAAATCTTGCCTTTTGTGACAATGTGGATGGACATTGAGAGCATTATGCTAAGTGAAACGTCAGAGAAAGACAAAAGATAAAGATTTCACTTATATGTGGAATCTAAAAACAAACAAACAAAACCTAAACTCATAGATACAGAGAGCAGATTGGTTGTTTCTGCCAGAGGTGGGGATGGGGATGGATGAATGCGTGAAGGGGTCAAAAGATACAAAACAAACTTCCAGTTATAAAATAAATAAATCCTGGAGATGTAATGTACAGCTTGACTATAGTTAATTATACTGTATTTTATATTTTAAAATTGCTAAGAGAGTAGATCTTAAGAGTTATCACAGGAAAAATAATTGTAACTATGTGTGGTGATGGATATTAATGAGATTTAATATGGTGATCATTTCAAAATATATAAAAATATTGAATCATGTACATCTGAAAATAATATATTATATATCAATTATATCTCAATAAAAAAAGAAGAAAATTCAAGGTGGATAAGTACTCTTTTTTCAAGAAAAAACATTCTCCAAATAATGGAAAATCAGTTACCTGTTGTTGCTAGTTCTTCGTCCCTCAAATGCTTTAACACCAGTGGTTTACCTCCACAGCTGTATGGCAGCTGAGAGACAGTTGTTCTTGTCCCCAGTTCGTTTTCTCTAGAATAATTTGAGGTGGTAAAATTAATCTATCTCTAATGAGATCTCTTTTTCTGCTAGAAGCACAAATAACATTCAACTACTGGTTTCTGACGGATTTGTACCCACAGCTTTGTCTTTCCATTTCTATGACATCAGAAAGGACATGTTTGTTTATGCAGTTTATCTGTACATTTTTTAGGTCACTTTTCTATTTTTTTCTTCACATCTTTATTGGAGTATAAATGCTTTACAATGGTGTGTTAGCTTCTGCTGTATAACAAAGTGAATCAGCTATTCGCATACATATATCCCCATATCCCCTCCATCTTGCGTCTCCCTCCCACCCTCCCTACCCCACCCCTCTAGGTCATCACAAAGCACTGAGCTGATCTCCCTGTGCTATGCAGCAGCTTCCCACTAGCTATCTGTTTTACATTTGTTAGTATATATAAGTCCATGCCACTCTCTCACTTCATCCCAGCTTCCCCTTGCCCCCCCCACCCCGTGCCCTCAAGCCTGTTCACTACGTCTGCGTCTTTATTCCTGCCCTGCCAGTAGGTTCATCAGTACCAGTTTTTAAAATTCCATACATACGTGTTAGCATACGGTAACACGAGGACGAGGGCCTCCTCTGTCCTGCTGGACCCCTAACCGTGGGTGGGTCACGCTGGGTGTAGGAACTCCTCCCTCCCCCAGCCGCCCCTCAGGGGTGCTGGTCCCCTTGGTCTGGCTTTTACTTTTTTTTTTTTTTTTTGCGGTACGTGGGCCTCCCACTGTTGTGGCCTCTCCCGTTGCGGAGCACAGGCTCCGGACGCGCAGGCTCAGCGGCCATGGCTCACGGGCCCAGCCCCTCCGCGGCATGTGGGATCTTCCCGGACCGGGGCACGAACCCGTGTCCCCTGCATCTGCAGGCGGACTCTCAACCACTGCGCCACCAGGGAAGCCCTGGCCTTTACTTTTGCTCCCCCTTTCCCTCCCTCCCTCCCTCCCTCCCACTCCCTCAGGACCCGTGTGGCTGTAAGGGTCCTCGGTGGGCAGGGGATCAGGCCCGGGATCTCAGCAGGCTCCCAGGGGCCCAAGTGGGCAGGGGAAACCTGGCCACGCTCCCTTTTGATCCTCTGCCCTCTCAATGGTCCCCCACTTTCCCTCTTCGGGCGTGGGATCCCTTCCCCTCCCCCAGCCGCCCCTCAGGGGCACCAGTCCCATCCCGCCTCCACTTCTCCTCCCCCTTCACTCCCCCCATGCCCCAGGTCCTACCCGGTCGCTGAGGGTTCCTCCCGTCCCCTTCGGTGTCCGTGGTCCCCCACCGGTGCCTGGTAGGTGCCCTAGTTGTGAGGAGACGCGAATTCTGCTCCTCCTAGCCCGCCATCTTGACCCCACCCCTCCCCCCCAGGTCACTTTTCTAAAACTCAGCTTTGTTAAGGTATAATTTATGTTTCGTCAAATTCACCTTTGGAAAGTTTCCAATTCAGTGAATTTTGGTGAACGCGTACAGTCATGTAATCACCGACAAACTTGAGATATAGACTATTTCCATCACCCTAAAATGTCCCTTTGTAGTCACCCCGTTTCTCCACATCTAGGCCCTGGCAGCCTTGCCCCCCCCCCCCCCATCTTACTTGATTTCTGTCCCAAGGGCACTCTTCCATCCCTATTTTGTGTTATCATTTATCTTTAGGTAAGTCTCTCTACCACGCAGGATCCTGCTTTGTATCCCTATAGAGCCAAATGTGGTACCTGGCACCCAAAATGTACTCAGGAAATAGGTGCTTAAAAAATAAATGAATCACTTGTTTTTCAGGTTTTGCCAAATCATTTCAGAGACTCTGCTCTCTGATTTCCAGGATGTGCCGTTTGAAAAGGGGCTATTAATGCTGGGGAAAGATTTCTCCTAGAGTTTTAATTTATACAGTCTTTAAAAAAAAATGGGCCATAGTTATTTCTAACTTCAGAGATTTTGCTGAGCATTTCAACCATTTCCTTAGACTTGGGACTTACAACTTTGTTAGCTCAACCAGCATGTGGGCCTCTGACCTCTCAACCTGAATAAACAGATGGAAATAGAAGCTGGGACCAAACGCAGCTGCTGCTCTCTCCTCCCCCTGTTCTTGCCATCTCTGATCCCTCCACCTCCACAGGGCATGGCCCAGGGTATCCTCCGGAGCTCCCCTGAATAAGTTCTGTGAGATTCCAGACCCATTTCACGGATGACTCCGGGGGTGGAATCTGACGGTGGCGTAAGGTTTCTCATCATGCAGGGTGTGACCCAGCTGCAGCTGGCTCATCAGGCAGGCTCAGATTCCTCTGGTCCTTCCTCATCTGATTCCTCTTCTATCTTGATGTGCATCCAAAAGTTGACATTCCTAGAGAAACGACAAGAAGAGGTGAACAAAATTCCCCCTTGTCTGACCAGTTATCTGAAATGGCCTAGTTCTCGAAGGGAACTGCCCTTTCTTGAAAGGTGTTGGTGCTTTCCTCTAGACTGGCCAGTTGTCCCAAGCTGATGCGTCCCTATGCACTTTCTGTGGGTTGGCAGTCCTTGCTAGGCCTTCTGCTTAGCTGGCAAAGGCCCAACAGCTCAGACACATGAGAGACCACTTTTTCCCTCTGGGGAGGTTGTACCTTGCCTCCCAGATGCAGTCTTGGTGCTGGCATCAAATTGGTTCCGAATGGAACCTCATTCCCTTTGTCCCCCTTTGCCCTCACACTTTGCCCCGTGGCTTCCCGGGAACAGCTCTGGTGAAGGACGGTTTCTGCTCCAGAAGACAGTGCACGATGTAAGCGCATCGCTGCCAAACCTTTCGAAGCCTGAACTCCTGATACAAGGGGGAGTGGAGGTGGAGGTTTCTGCTACCTGCTGCTAGGTAAACAAAACACCAAAAGGGTGGTGCATTTGTACACATGGAGTAATTGCGTAGTTCATAACCCTGTGGACAGATAAAGTAGTAATCAATGGAAGGGAGCTAAAGAAATTCTTACTACAGTAATGATGACAGGTTTGTGTGTGTGTGAGAGAGAAAGAGAGAGGGAGGGAAAGAGAGAGGAGAGAGGGAGAGAGAGGGAGAAGATGGGGGTTGGGAAGGGAAGGTTCAGGGAAAAAGGGAAAAACAAAAGGGAGAAAGAAAAAAGAAGGGTTAAAGTGGAGGAAAGCATATGTCCTTCAGGAGGATCTTCTAAAGCTGCGACTCTCAGACTTTTGTTTTATTACTATCACAGTAAGAAATGTATTTTACTCCACGCAGGGCGCACACACACACACACACACACACACACACAGAGATATGTATAGAATAAAACAGAAAATAAGTTTGCGCGTAGCCAGCTAAAAGAGTAGGGCACTTATTTCCATCACACATCAGTGCGTGTGGCGTCGGGGGCGCCCCCGGGCCGCGCCCAGTCGCGCGCTGGGTCAGACGCCCCGCTCCACCCGCCGCAGGGCCCCCGGGTCGCCACACCCGCGGGGGAGGAGAGCGACCGGGGCGCAGCTCTGAGCTACCGGCGGTAGCTCCCGCGGCGGCGGCGGCGGATCCAGACGTGACGCGGGATGGAGACAGACAAGCAGGGCTGCGTGCCCGCCTGGTGGCACATGGTCGCGTGGAGCCTGAGGTGAGTGCACGCCGCGCCCTGTGCGCCCCGGCAGCGCCCCGCCGGCTCCGACCGCCCGGAATGCTGCAGGGTGGGTACCGCCGGGCAGTGACACAGGGCTGGTGGCCGAGCGCTGACTCCCGGGGCTTCGGAGGCCCCCAGAGCTCTTGGACGGCTGTACCCTCAGCCCCAATCCCTACCCGCGCCGGCGAGACTCGCACGTTTGACTTTTCAGGAACCTATATCCCTTTGGGGCTTCTGAACTAGAGATTCCAGAAAGCTGGTTCAGGTTCCTGTGCCAATCTCTTATCTGCCTTGACATTTTACTAACAGCAGGACGGATTTTAAAAAATAATAACAGTGACAATAATAATCGGTGTTGTAGTCTTGGAAGGCATTCTGTTAGGTCAAGGGCTATCTGTGTAGATGGAGAAGGATCGGAAGGCCACCTCCCTGAGTGTGAAGCGTCTGGCGTGTAAAGAACGCCTCTCCATAATGCTAGAGATGCATGGTACATTGAAACCATAACTTGGCATCATTGCCTGTGCCTAGTTCTTATATCCTTTAAATGTGAAATGTGTAGGTCAGCACAGGTTTTTCATTTTCTTCCTTCATGAATCCTTGGCTTGAGCAGTAATCTTAGACTACCTCAGTCGACCAGCAATGTACTGACAGTCTTGTTTGCGTTGAAGCCAGGTATTGGTTGGAGACCTTGGACCCAAAAGGCTGCGTGTCTTGTTTTGTCTTCTTGGTGTGGGAAGGTATTGGCAGTTTTGTTTACCTTTCTTCTTTCGATTCCTTTGTTTTGCTTAGTTAAATTTTTGCTGATTACAAGATATCCAAAAATGTCTGAGTGGTGAAGACAAACACCAATCTCCTTTCCTCTCTTCCTGCTGTGGCCAAAGGCAGGAAGCAGAGAGCGGCCCTCTCCTGGCCCAGCGGTGCAGGCCGGAGCCCCCTTTCTGTGTTGGATCTGAACACCAGTCAGAATGTCCTGACTGGCTGCACCTTTCACCATCATGGGCTTTACCTCCCAGATACGGTTGTTCTGGGAAAGCTAGCATTTACCACCGTTTAGTGGATGGCTGATTATTTAACATTTATTTGGTAGAGAATCAAAGCTGCAGTTCACGCTTTTACAGAACAGCCCACTTTGTTGATAGTGGAGTGGAGATGGGGATTTGGGGCCCCTTACTTGCCTTCGTAGTTACTAAAAATACTCCTCGAGATGCTTCGTGAAAGAATAAAATACTTGGGCATTTCTTCATCTGAGCAGAAAATTACTGATCTAATTTAGGCCGTGCTGAGGTACAGACTGATATCCAGCATCCCGAGTCCTTTTTGTTTCTTGGAGCCTGGTTAGTTCAGCAAACATTCATGGAGGGCTTGCTGTGCACCTGGAACAGCCTGTAGCTGTGGATCTATTGTGATACGTTGTGAAACTCAGGGAGAACATTGAACCATCTTGTTTTCAGTGATTATTTTTTAATGCCTTGGGGATCTATTTATTTATTTTACAAAAGTCTCATCAGATGTAGTTGCTTCTGAAGATGGATGGGCCCAGGAAAGTAAATCTCCACTTGCAACTGATTTTCTTCAAATCAGAAAAATGGAAACCATGTTCAGGAAAGAAGTTGGGGGAAGCCGAAGGGCTATTTTCCTCTTCATTTCTCCCTATTTCATCCCAAGTTTTTACTTTTCTAGATAGTGCTTAGAAAATCACCATGAGAAGGCTGATAAACGTATCCATCCTCACCAGAGTATTGGACATCCCACTCCCGATCAGGCACTCATCTAGGCCCTGGGCACACAGCCATAAATAAAACAGGCAAAACCCCTGCTCTTGGGGAGCTCACATTGATTAATTTTCAGTTGTATCAATAATTCAAAACAGAGAAGGAATCCCTTCCCCTGTCCCCCAAAGCTACCAATAAGCCTTGCTTCCTTCTCCCTTCTCCTTTATGAAAGAAATACACTCTTCTTTCTGTTCTCAACCTTTCAATCAATGAATATTTATGGAGCTCGGCCCTGTGCTAGGCAGAGTGGAATGTAAAAGCATTATTATCTGTCACGTGGTTCTTGTTACTGGGGAGACAGGACTGATAGTGGGAAAACAATCAGAAAACAATTAAGGGTCAAACTGAGGCCCCGATTATAATTAGTGGGAGGGGTGAAAAGTCACCATGAGAAGATCTGTCTAGAGAAGCTTTGAAAATAAAAAAGAGGGACACTTGAGTGGGTGTGAAGGAAAGGGAGGATTTGGTTGGGAGGAAAGAAGGGAGGAGAACACAGATGTAACTTGGTGCTTGGTGAGTTGGTGATCAATACATGTTGGCGGGATGAATGGGCACAGGGTGGATGTGTGGCATGTCTTAATATTTGGAATCGTTGTCTTGCCAAATGTGGTCAGAGTTGGGCTTCCCAAAGCTGGTACCTCTGAGCATGAAGGAGAAATGATTCGCCCTGTAGCAGCTGGTTCCACCAGGTTTTGCCAGGAAGAATCATCCAGTTAGGTTCTGTAGCCCCTGTGGGATGCGGTGCAGTTACAGCCACAGCTAATCAAAGGGCAGGCGAAGAACACCAAAGCATCAAGGTGGCTGTTTGATGTGCTGGCCGTGAGCGAGGATCGGGCTGAAACTGCATTCTCTGCTCAAATAAGGTCTATTAGCCACTGGTGACTTTTGATCCCCTATTGATCTAGGGGAAGTCAAACTGACAGCCCCCTAGTTAAAAGGAGCCGTTGTGCATTATTGATGCTGTGAGGGACGTGGTCACTCTGTTCTCTTCCCGCAGCAATTCTCACAGAAGGGCCTGGAGCTATTTGAGAGAAGGGTCCTGTATGAATTATTCTTTAAAAACAGAAACATATTTCCCTCTCTTGCCCCAGCTTCCCAAGCACCCTGCTACCTGTAAAAGGCAACTTAGCGGGAGTCTAACAGGCAGGGTAGTGGGAGTTCAGAGAGTCAGGAGAAAGAAAGCCAGAGCCAGCCAACTGGAAGGGAGCGTAAGAATTCAGTTCTGCTCATCTGTCTGGGCGTGATCGGTGGCTCAAAGTGGCTCCTCTGGGTTTTGATTTCTTATCTCTAAAATCAGAACAGCCATATCCTCTGCTTCCGACCACCTTCATGGAGGCTATTTTAAAATATGAAACAATCATTTTCATTTCTTTCTTGCTGATTTTATGTGTAGGCAGTTGCCCATGGCTGATGTATTTGAAGAGCTGTCCATCACCCTTAGCCTGGTTATGTTTTCCACTCCCAGCAGAATTGCTGGAAATTCATCAGAGATTATCTTCTGCCTCCACGCCTTTTCCAAACACGTGTAAGTGCCCTGATTTTTAAGTTATTAACACTTGAGGGAGAATTTTTTTAGAGGTCTTTCTTTGATGCCTTTGGCTATCTTCTGAGGATACGGGAGCAGGAAGGAAGAAAGTGGGAGGAAGGAGGGACCCTGAGAGGATCAAGGGTGCAGAAGGGGAGAAAAGGATCCTGAAACAACTCTAAGAGCTGAATTTTCCCAGAGCCCAGCCTTGCTCCTGGGGCTCATTTTTGCTTCAAGGATGACAAGTAGAACTCACCAGGACTGTGACAGCTCATTGGAGATCACCGTGGAATTCTGGGGTTGTACAGACCTGGGTTCACGTGGCTCTGCCATTCATTGGCTGTGTGACCTTGGGAAGGGTCCTTAACTTTTCAGCCTCCTCATCTGCAAAGCAGAGGTAATAACAGTTGTCTTCTAAGATGCCTCTGGTCTAGCAGAGGAATCAGGGCAGGGGAGACAGTGCATCAGAAATGCTTTCCATCCCCTACAGCCTCACGATTTGATCACACTGACCGTTCACAGTAGGGAAAGGGACTCTTGTCATGGACGATGTGGACAAAAACTGGGAGTAGTAGGTGGTGACACTGACCTCCTGTGTCCCTCATTTCTCAAAGGTAGGAGACACTCAGTCCTCATGGGAGATGTGGCTAGAGACAGAGGTAGCCTGAGTGAGCCCTCATGGACAAACCATAACTTGTCTGCTGGTGGCCCCCAGTTTGGATGGTTCGTGTCACAGGGGGCAGTAGAATGAACGAGATGTGCGTGGCCCCCCACGTCCCATTCCCTGACCAGGCCCTGCTGCGTCCAGCCTCCAGGTGCCCCCCTGCACCCCACGCTGCTCCTCACGGCCCCGCCCACCAGGGATGTCACCTCAGATGTGAGGGTTTTGTCTCATTGCTTCCCAAGACCCAGCCAGAAGGGGCGGTGGGAATCTGATGATTATTCATTCACTGCTTTAGACTAATACTAATAATAGCTAGTACATACAGCACTGAAATGTGATGTGACTGAAAACTGTGGCAACTGTTAAAACAGTCTGAATCCTGTTTCCTGGTGACTTCGGGGTCCAGCCTTGGCCTTCTGTGGGGTACACTGAGGAAACAAGTCTGACGCGAGTACATCCGTGTCCCCTCCCCTCCTGTCCTGTCACACCTGGGCTTTCTGAGCAGCTGGTAGGGGCCCTGACTTATTGCTTTCCTCTCCTGGTTCTCCCTTAGTGCCTGATCTGGATCTGCCCTAATTACATACAGTTCTGTAAAGGATTTTGCTTAAATGCCAACCTGCCTGTAATTCCCAGTGTCGGTCTGTGAAATTCAATTTGGAGGTTAAAAGGAGAAACAAACAGGGACAACACTTGGACTGATTTTGAATACCTTGTTTGTTTCACAATCTCTTATAGATATTTCCCATACTCCTGTTCAACTCTCAGAAGAAAAATTGCCACTCTGTGTGACAGCTTTACAACTAAATCATTAAACGAACATATTTTCCCTCCTCTGATGCACAGGGTGATTTTTTTCAACTTTTGTATGTATCTTTTGTGAATTTGCCTTTATATTTTTTTTCCCAAATAGAGAACTTACTGCCCTTACAGTTATGGCATAATGAAAAAGATATGTCAGTTATAAAATTGTGGCTAGACTTAAATGGTCTGAAACCTATTTAATATTGGCTTTGGGGTCTAGGATGAATCCTTGCAAACTGTTGGGATAGATAGAAAAATATGGCCTTGTGGGTAGGGTTTCAATTCAGGAGCTCAGTCTTCAAATTGGCTATTAATCTGTATACCTTACTGCTTCCTGTATTCTGCGCCTTTTCTCTTCCTCTTCTTGCCTGTATCCCTCGAGAGAGAGACAGAGAGAGACTGATGTGAGAAATCTATTTTCCCGTGTTTTTTCTACCAAGTGCTGCGTTAGTCAGTGCGACACACAGTTCTTCTAGAGCACAGGTGATGCTCTCACCTGCATGTCTCCAGGTGTATGTTGATCTTGGACATTTCGTGGCTTATGGCTAATGACTAGGTTTTACTTAGTGCAAAAAGTAACTCATGACTTAAGTAGCAAAATACTCATTACCTTCTTCTAGACCCTCTTACTTTTCAAGTGAATGGTCTCCTTTGCTTTTCGCTTGAAACGGGGACGAAGATTGAATAAACTCCATTAGAGGCTATATATAACACTGGTGGTATTTTTAAGTCTAGCTTTAGTTTTTTTTTTTGAGGGGGGGCAACTCTTTTGCAGGCTAGTCCTAGTTTATAAAATAAAAATACTTTGCTTGGAATTGAGTGTAGTAGCTTGCAACTACATGAGGCTAATTACTTTTTTTGATTGTGATTAAGAGACATGGAATTCGATTCTGGGAGTTGATAATGAATTCTCCTTTCCAGTCAAAGCACCATTTCTTGTGGATTTAAAGAAACCGGAGTTAAAGATTCCTCACACAGTGAGCTTCTACATCAAAGGTGAACCTAGGGTGATTCTGGGAACATGGTGAGTGCACTGATTGGACCCTGGGGTGCTTGGTGGGTGTGGCTTTCATGTCACAAGGGCAGAGGTGAGCAGTGCTGGGTTACTTGCCTGGGGAGAGGTCGGTGTTCCTTGGAGGAAGCTGTTCCACACACCTTCCCTTTATATTGAAGCTTGACTTGCTTGCATTTGCTTTTCAGGACTCTTACGTTGGAGTGTGGAGTCTTTCAGGTGCCTTGGGTCTGTCTTCTTCCCTGCCTTATGCCTCACCCCCTTCCCACCCTGCTCCAGACCCACTGGCCTCCGTGTATAGAAGCCATGCTCTGTCTGCAACATTTCTTTCTCTCTCTCTGCTCCCCCTGTTCCCTCCTTTTGCCTAACTAACTGCTTACCCATCTCTTGGGTCTCATTTTAAACGGTAATTTTCAGGAAAGGCTTTCCTCACCCCCCCATTTTCGGCATATGTCAGTGCAACCTGTGCTTGTCCTTTACTGCGTGTATCCCCGCTGTAACTGAGTAAGCGCTTGTGTGATTATCTGATGAATGTTTGTCCTCCTCATGAGACAATGACTTCATAGCTGGGGGACTTTGTCGGTGGGTTTCCATTGCTTCGCACAGTGCTTGGCAGAGGGCACTCCATAAATGCTTGTCCATCAAGGCCGTGAGCATCCTACTGTCTGTTTTGCTCTGCTGATCTCAGTATTTTCTTCTGTTTGGTTCACCTACTTGTTCGTGGCTGCCAGTTTTCCAGTGCCCTGTTTTATATTTCATCTCCCTGAGTTTAAACATGTGATCACAGAATGTTTGGGCGCCAATATGGATGGGTTCACATAACTTCTTCCTGATCTGCAGGGTACAGTCCCACTAATAGTGTTGGAATTTGAAAACATCTTTCTTCTTTACTCTTGCCCCATCCGTCCTTGTTTGGTGAGTCAGCTGATCTCATGACTAGCTTATCTAGCTGGCAGCAACGCCCGTCTTCGCAGTACAGAGGCCTTGGGGTTTGATGTCAGACTTTTTGCTTCTAAACGATTGAGAGACTGGGACTTCCCTCGTGGTCTGGTGGTTAGGACTCTGCACTTCCACTGCGGGGGGCATGGGTTTGATCCCTGGTTGGGGAACTAAGATCCCACATGCTGCATGCGGTGTGACAAAAAAAAAAAAAAGATTGAGGGACTGAAGATTTATCATCACATGGCCAATTCTCCAGGTCTCCTGGTGACGTGTCATATGGCAGTGCTCCTGTTAGCAGGGTTCATTCATTGGTTTAACAACGTGGAGGAAATGGAGCTCACTCAGGTGTTTAAAATCACAAGGTCACTGGGTTTCTTGAGTAGAATAGCTTAATTTCATGTTCAAGTTCTTTTCTCCTACCTAAACTGGTTTCCCTTTGTTTCCAATTTGTTTCTTCAGCCAAACCAATAGCAGGTGGCAGATATCTATTGTCTTTTACTTGTTTCCACCCAGTGGATTGCATTTCAACAAACCACACCTAAGAATTGCAGTCTTGGAAGCATGATTGGTATAGGAGTCAGAAGAACTACAACAGTAAATGGTTAAAAGGGGTTATCTCGGCATGGGAGAGGGGGGGTAAGGCAGTAGTGGCATTATATTTTAATTTTTACCATGTGCATATATATTAAGCAGATAAATATCTGTATGTAAATATATTGACTATTTACGTATAATAATCCATTATATATTCTAATAGTATATAAACATATAAATATAAATATGTATCTGATTGACATAAGGAGGTTTCAGACTTTGGCAAGGATAGAGAAGTCTTCTCTCTGTCCATGTTGGCTGAAACCTTTCCTTGCTTTCCAGGCACACAGTTTCTAGCTGCCGGTGGGGGGAGGATGCTAAGGGGAAGGGCTGTAGCTGCTACGAAGCAGCCCTCCATGACGGCAACCCAATTATTATCTTCATGGCGGTGCAGAACACAAGTCAGTTGCCTTTGCTTGGATGTTTTTTTTTTTTACAGAGTGAAAGAGTATTTCAGCCCTGTGGGGGAATGTAAGGCAGAGCTCAGTTTTTAGGTCTGTAAGCATCCCTTCACATATTTTTTTCCCTTTGTTGAAATTTGAGGGTGTTCTGGCAATAGGCTTCTCTTTTAAAAAAATCTATATATTCTATATGTAGAATAATGTGGATCCTTAACTGAAAGGGAAACTAACTTCCAAAATTTGGATACTGATTTCAAAGAAGGCAATGGTTCCTTTACTCCCTAAGAGTGTCAGAAATGATGGATCAAATCCATGGACGACTGGGTAGGGAGTAGGCATGAGGTATGGAGAAAAGGAAGAGCAGTTTCCACATCAGTGGTCTTCTCACAGAACCACATGGAGATTCATTTATTTGGCACGAATCCTATTAATCAAAAGTATGGATTCCCTAGGAGAGATCACCTGGAATTCTGATCACGGCTACTGGGGGCCACCTGACAATTCTAGTCTGGAATACTGATGCCTCGGCCTGCTCTCTGTGGTCCCAACCTTGCTTGGTAACCAAGAGCACCTCCCAGGAGGCTGGCTGTCCTTTGGTGCACTGCCAGTCCCTCTGTGGGCCTGTGTCATTATGGTGGGTGATGAGTATTGGCTGTGACTGCGGGTCTCAGCATGGGGGAGGGGCGATGTGCCTCAGAGACCCCGCAGACCTCGCTCTGTCTCTGGGAGGACACTTCAAACTCAGTGACAAGGTCTGGAATCTGCCCCTCGGCTCCCCTGCCTCTGTCTCTTTTACTCACTGTCTTTTTGTGTCAGAAGATGGCCTTGTCAAGACTTGCCTTTGCTCAAGGGGCTTTCCTGAGGTGTATGTTTCAGAGTCACATTTACAGAGATTTCCTGTGAAATCAACATTGCTTAACCTTGTTCTGATTGTGTAGACTTGGGCACGGCGTTACAATGCATTTTTATTTAAAGGGTCATGTGAATCACACAGTCACATCTGCCCTCTGAGTGAATCCGCTCTTGCCCTCAGTTATCGCAGATTTCCTGGTTTGGGGTCAGCTGCAGCTTCCTGTCTCCTGCCCGGAAGTCTCAGCTTGCTCTCAGCAGTACTGAGCTGGAAGGAGGCCAAATGACAGATCGCAGGGAACCTTGATGAAAGCAGTGGTTCTATACTTGGGATCCACAGAAGCCCCAGAGAGTCCATGAACTCCCAACCCAAAATTGTACACAAAATTTGAAGAGTGGATACATTTTTCAGGGCAGTGGGTCCATAGCTTTAATTACATGTTCAAAGGGCTCCATGACGCACTAAGGTTTAAGAAACTTGGCTCTAAAACAAATTCAAATGCTTTTTTAAAGAATCCTCTGCCTTTTGAATCATCTTTATCTCCCTTTTATGTGGTTAATACAGAGTAGACTGTGGTTCTTTCGGAAAAAAAGTATTTCTTGTACCTCCAGGGCTGTGAGTCTTTCCTCCACTTCATCTTGCACCTCATGGCAGAGTGGAGAGGATGCAGGCAGATCTTCCTTTAGTGAACTTGATTATATCATCCCTTTTTCTGAAAAGCCACTTTCTGGAACTTATTTTCCTTTAGCTTCTAGAAGTATTCTTAGAAATAGGTTTTGCTGTGCAGCAGTGGAAGGAGATGGATTGTCAGCAGTTCAATCAAATGCTTACGTTGAGAAGCGCTAGCGGTCCGGGCAGCCGGTGCTCACTTGGGGGAAGGCGGCAGCAGAGGGGAGCTGTGGGTCATTCACCCTGACACAGGCGCGTGGGCTATGACACCAAGAAGCATTGCCCTCTCTCCTGGTTATTTGTCTAACCTGAAAAAGAAAGGTGTGAGATCAGATGCCAGCAGCATGGTAGTGATTTCTGTCACAATGTTTGGACACAGGCAGGCCCAGGTGTGAATCTTGGTTCTGCTGCTGGCCATTTGGGTGTCTGTGAACAAGTTACTTAAGCTCTCCATGGCTCGGTTTCTTTCTCTGTAAAATGTGGAGAACACATACCTTGTAGGACTGTTGTGAGAATTAAGTAAAGATTTAAAAGTGCCTGCACAGTCAACTTTTGTCCCCTTTTATCTCCCTTCCCTTCGTCTATCACTGTATTTTTTTTCATTTAAAATTATGTTTTTATATTCTTTTCTCATTTATCTATTTGGGGCTGGCAGTGGTTTCATGTAACCAAGTGATCTCTTTATTTTTGCTCAATATTAACTCTTTATCTGTTCATACTTAATATAAATATCTCCCCGTTATTTGCTTCCTTCTACTACAACTCTGTGGAGTTCTTATCCTCCAGGAAATTCCTAAAAACAGGCATTTACTATGTACCAAGATACTTTAATACATAATCTCATGCAACCTTCCAACGATCCTGAAGGTATTATTTTTCACTTCTCAGACTATATTTACACAGTTAGATGTTAAGTGGCTTTCCCAAGGTCAGACAGCTGCTAAGCGACAGAGCCAGGTGTGACCCAGGCTGTGTGGTCCTATTCTGCCATGCTGCTTTCCTTCTTTCCCGTTGAGCCTGATCTTCTCAAGTTTGAAGTCAAACACCAGATTTCAGATATGCATTTTTCCCTACCTATTAAGCCATCATAACCAGGATTAGGAAGTGTGGAGGAGGTGAGACCACCTTTTCTGTTTACATCTCCCAATTAAAGTGATCACAGCTCCTTTGTCATCTAGGTGCTGAGTGACGGTGGTTTTCATGTCTTGTCTGTTGACTACGGAGGTATGTGTTAGGAAAAGTGTACAAAGATTTTTCAGTAAGAAGGGGTCTTTTGATAGCCTTCATTTTGGAGGCAGTGATATTGTGTTTGCCTTTCCTTGCTGCCAGGGTTCGGGGACTCGACGGGTAAACCCACGGAGGATGGGCTGACTGCGGATGCCGTCTGTGTCTATGAATGGACCGAGGAGAGAAATGGTACCACCCCTGTGTGTCTCTGGGGCCACTCTCTGGGAACAGGGTGAGTGGGGTCTGAAGATGGGTGCTGCGGTGGGTCCTTGGGGCGTTAGTGTCATATTATAGGCAGCAGTGGGCAGCAGGAGGACCCTTGAGCTAGGAGATAGATAGTTTCTCTCAGGTTCCACGTGGGGCTAGTGACCTTACACCTCAGCATGCCTGTCTGTAATATGAGGGAGGGTCTAGCTCTCCGGCTGTCTATGACACTGAAGCCCATTCCAGAACTCTCCTTGAGCGTTTTAAATGAAAGCATTCTTGTTTAGGGCCAGTGGAACCCCTTGACATCCTGTGAAAAATTTTGTGTCTGTGCACATGCGAGGGTCAAAAGCTTTCATCAGATGCTCATACTGGATGTTGCATTTTGTACTGTTTACTTGACTGTTAAGTCACTGCTTCGCATATGTACTAATTTTCATTGCTTTACAGAGTTGCAACAAATGCTGCAAAAGTTCTAGAAGAGAAAGGTATGATAAAATGCTTATTTTACATCGTATAATTTCTTGGCTTGATGTGGGAAAAGAAAAACAGCGAAGAGCCTATTGGGCACAATGTGAACACAGAGATACCTGGAGCGCCCCAACTTTAGACAGTTCCTGATAGTCTAATAAACTCTTTTTTCTGTTTAATATACACAATACCTGCTTTTCAGAGTTATGAAATTAAAAGTAAATACTAAGGAAAGAGTTAAAATTACCTTAAAAGAGCCCTCACTGTGAAGTGATAATAAGTGTTGTTATGGAGTAATCTGGATTACAGGGGAGGAAAATAATACATTATGAAGTAATAGGCAGGACTTGCTTTCTGCAGCCCTCCTTACATAATATTTATATCAGTGTTTCTCAAAGTGTTCTGAGAACTGCCTTTGTCAGAATCTGCAGGGGGTGTTTGTTAGAAACACAGGTGACAGCTAGGTGGATCCTAGCTGTCTTCATAAAATGGAATCCCTGTGACTAAGGCCAGGTGATCTTGATACGTGTTAAAAGCTTGTAATCACTTGCAGTGTATCTTAAACTTTACGTGGCAATACAGGTCAGGGTGAGTTACCGTAAACATTTTAAAGTGTGTCACCTGCTATACACAATCTTAATTACTTATGGAAATAAAAGAAATGTCATTTCATTGGTCCTCTAAACTCTCATGGCTCCTTCAATGTTGACAATGATGAATTACCTGAATTAAATTCCCACATAAATGAATACTTGACTTCCTGGATAATGCAATTACCTTAGGACATTTTAATTACATTAAGTCCCCAACTTATGAACTCTTGCTACCATGTATTTTAATTTTCTCTATATTACATACTCCATAAAAATGATTATTCTCATACTATAAAGTCAGTATTTAGATTTACCCTTTTCTTTGCTGTTTATTTCCAGCATCGCTGTGCTTCCATCTGGGATTTTTCTTCCACCTGTCTGTTGGTGAAGATTTCTCTTAGTTTTGGTCTGAAAATGTCTTTATTTCATCTTCATTTTTGAAGGCTATTTTTCCTGGGCATAGAGTTCTAGAGTGGCAGTCATTTATTTCAACCTTTCTAAGATGTCATCCACTTTGTTCTTGCTTTTACAGTTTCATTAGAAAGTCAGCTGCCAGTCTTACTGTTGCTCCTTTAAAGATAATGTTTACTTTTTCTTTTGGTTATTTTTGAGATTTCTTTTTTTCTTTGTTTTTCAGCATTTTTACTCTGATTTTCCTAGGTATTCTTGGTACTTATCCTGCTTAACTGTGGCCTGATACTCATCCATTTTGGAAAACTGTTGGTCATTATATCTTCAAATATTATGCCTGCTCCATTCTTTGTCTTCTCTTTATCTGGGACTATAATTATATATATATATATATTTTTTTATCTGTTCCCATGTCTTATATGTTTCCAGTGTTCTTTTCTGAGTTTTCCAGACATTTTTCTCTTTGTGCTCTAACTTAATTATACCCTGTTCAATATATCATACGAAATTTTCTTTAACATTAAAGTTTTAATAAATATTTTACTATTTTACCATTTGTTATTTTCAGTAAGTTATTTTAAAGTACATATACAGTAACTCCAATGTTTAGATCTTTTGTTTTCAGAGGGAGTGTTGGCCAAAACAACCTCGTCAGCCTCTGCCGAACACTCTCCCTTCCTGTAGTACTTTGCTTTCTTAAATTATCCAAGTCATGAAAATCTGTTTGTGTTTTAGAAGAAGGTAGTGGTTTTGAATTATCATGTACCTAGGAATGAAATCCCTTTAGCGAGGGTGCTAGTTAAAAATGCACATTCTCACACTCCCCACCCCCTAGATACTGACTTCTGACTGGACTCTGGTGTGGGTTCATGAGTTTGCATTATTAATAAGATTCACAACTGATTTTGATGTAGGTAGTTCATGTACAAGACCTTGAAGATCCCTTATTTAGGAAAGATAGTATTGAAATATGATAGGGGAGTTATTTCTTTTTTCTTCTTTTCAAGGATTTCCAGTTGATGCTATTATCTTGGAGGCTCCATTTACCAACATATGGGTTGCAAGAATCAATTATCCCTTGTTAAAGGTGAGTGATAGATCTTTACAAGATGTCAAAGTGTAGGTTGTTTCCACACGTTTATTAACAATTTTCCTTTTCTTAACTAGTTTTATATATTTCTAAGTTATTCTAACTTGTGATAGGTTATTAGCCAGTTGCTATTAAAGGGGGGCACAACGGCTTTTGGATTTTGTAGTCCTTTTATTTCCTTCTAATAGATTGAGCCAAAGCTTTTTTTTCCCCATTAACTAACTGTACCTCGTATCTTTTATAATTTTTTTCATAGATAGACTTGACTTAGGTTTGTTTATTTATTATTCCTTTTAAAGTGAAAACAGACCTCTCATACATCATTTTCAGCCCTATGAATGTCAACCACATCTTTCATTATTTTATGAGAAGGAAGTCTCTAGAGAATTCAAGGAAGTTGCTGAATGGTTTTACACAGCATCCCAGGTAGAGAAGATGATCTTTCCAAGAAGATAAAGAATTGACTGACAAGATGTGTTTTTTTTAATCTGTTGTATATATTATCCTAATTTTATAATTTCATTCCATGTCTGATGCTCAGTTGCTTATAGTCATACCTCCATAGAAATGTTAGAAAATGAGAGGGGGGTGGGTAAGATTCTTAGAGGGGACATATGGCCCAAGTTTGTAAATTGTCGATTAATCTTGGAAGGCATCTTAAGGGTACTTTTTTAAAAAAATTAATTAATTAATTAAATTTTTGGCTGTGTTAGGTCTCCATTGCTGCGTGCAGGCTTTCTCTGGTTGCGCCAGGCGGGGGCTACTCTTCGTTGCAGTGCGTGGGCTTCTCATTGCAGTGGCTTCTCTTGTTGTGGAGCATGGGCTCTAGGCGCATGGGCTTCAGTAGTTGTGGCATGTGGGCTCAGTAGTTGTGGCTCACGGGCTCTAGAGCACAGGCTCAGTAGTTGTGGCGCATGGGCTTAGTTGCTCCGCGGCATGTGGGATCTTCCTGGACCAGGGATCAAACCCATGTCCCCTGCATTGGCAGGCAGATTCTTAACCACTGCGCACCAGGGAAGTCCCAATGCTTCTTAACATAAAGTCAACTTTGTCCAATATTAATATACCTTTGTCTTGAGTAGTGTTTGCATGATATGTCATTTGCTATTCCTTGACTTTCAACTTTTCTGAAATCTTATATTTAATATATATATTTTGTAAGCAACATATAGTACAGTTTTTTTTTTTTTTTTTTTTTTGCAGTACGCGGGCCTCTCACTGTTGTGGCTTCTCCCGTTGCGGAGCACAGGCTCCGGACGCGCAGGCTCAGCGGCCATGGCTCACGGGCCCAGCCGCTCTGCGGCATGTGGGATCTTCCCGGACCGGGGCACAAACCTGTGTCCCCTGCTTCCGCAGGCGGACTCTCAACCACTGCGCCACCAGGGAAGCCCTATAGTACAGTTTTGATTTCTTTTTCAGTATGACAAACGTCTGTTAATCGTAGTATTTAGTCTGTGTACATTTAATGTAATTACGATATTATTTAGGCTTAAATCTACTCTCTCTGTTTTCTATTTGTGTCATCTGTTCTGTGTTCTTTTGCCTCTACTTTCTGGCTTTCTTCTGACTTGGCAGCTGTCTCAAGGAGAAAAGTGTTTTGAGTGTCAGGCTCACCTCTCTGGGCTTCCCTTCTCTCTGGGATCTAGGCCACTCAAGACCTCATTACTTTGGTAGGTCTCTGATACCTTCACAGAAACGTTTTTAAAATATTTTCTTTAAGAACCATGGCTCTGGTGTCAGACTTTCTGGGTTTCTTTCCCCAGGGGTGTCACTTAACAGCTGTGTAATCTTGGACTAACTGTTTTTAATGCTTCATCTATAAATGGGTGTAATCACAGTCTATCAAGATTGTTGTGGTAGATTCACATATGAAAAGCATGTATGATAGTGCCTGATACAGAGTAAGCACTCAATGGCCATTAGCTATTTTTATTATCAGTGGAGTGCCGTAATTCTGAACATTACTGTTGAATAAAAAAGTGTAGGTGGGATGAGACACGGATGTAGTGAAAGGCATAGGTCCTTACCCTCAAGACGTTTCTTGTCTAGTTGGGGAGATAGGAAATTAACGGGGGGTATAAAGTAATGATGTGGATTTCCGAGCATCAGTTGGGAGTCAATTTCATTACTCAGCATAGTGGAAAAAGACCATGGGCTATGAAGCTAGACAGATTTGGATTTGGGTTCAAATTTGGCCTCTGCCACTAACCAATTATGACTTTGGTAAATTATCTCCCTTTGTTGTATTTTTCCTATTTCTATAATGAGGTTGGTACTGCATAGGGTTGTGTTGAATTAAGTAAAATAATCGTGCAAAAATATGGGCATTCAACAAATGCTTGTTCCTTTTTTCCACTCTTTCTATAATACAGTAGACTAAGTTAGGTGTTAGGGGAGGACCTATCAATATCAGGGTAGGGAGAATTCAGGGAAGAGAAGGGTCTTGTGTGCAGGTGTGACCGATGATGACTTACAGGGAGATAGGATCTAAGCTCATTTCTTGAAGGCGAGGGAGAGCAGTTAGAAAACACAGACAGGAGGGGAGAATGTGAGCCAAGGCACGGGGCCAGAATGGGGTGATTATGTTATGAAATACCTGAGAGTCACGGAGGACCTCTATATAAGATCTTTCACACGCGTCATTCTTTTAAATCCTCACAGCACCTCTGAGTCTGGCACCATTGCCTCCACTGAGCGAAATGGAGGCTTAAAGGCTTGCCCAATTGCCACATACCCTATAGAGAGGAAACGGGACTCGATCCCGCATTTTCTAACTCCAGGCAGTCAGATGGAGGTGTGCAGCTTTTGGGATGAAAGACTGTGGCCAGATGCGGATGGGCTTACAGCCAAGATAGGAGTTTTTTGTCTGTTTAAATAGATAGTGTTCCACTCCCAAAGCTTTGTAACAGCAGATTTCAGGTAACTGGTATTTTAAGAATATTTATCTGGTGGAATTTGAAGCCAGGGAAACAATTAGGAGCCCCTCGCTGTGGTCTGGGCTGGAGGGGTGGTCTGACCTGTGAGTCTCGAGGGGCACTTCTGGCTGGAGAGGAGTGAGGGATAAGGGGAGTAGACTGACTGGGGCCTGGTTTCTCCTTATGCCTTCGTAATTTGGGATGAATTGCTGAAGGGCTTCTCTTACTGAATTCTCCTCAGAGGAGTCCTGATTCCAGGGGTAGCAGAACCAGAAGACAAAGGAAAGAGAAAACCAAGAAATCTTGCCCTTAGCACGGGTAAGAGGAGGGCAAAGGAAGGAAGGGAAAGAGAAGCAGTATTGGGATTTCCAGACTGTCCCCAAACGCGAGTCATTTGCTGTGAGACCACGCAAAAAATGCAGGCCAGACCGACCCTGGGAAACCACGCAGGTTTCTGCAAGTAGCAGGCCCATGTCAAAACTGTGAAGCAGAAGAAGTTTGCCTTTACTGACCTCGACCTGCATATTCTGTACCCATTTCCCCACCAAATTCCCTACCAGGCATGAATTTCCTTTTTATAATCAGGAAAAAAAAATTTTTTTAAAGGTCCTTATATTTGGAAAGTTACTATTCTCTCTATTACTACAGTTCATAGTGGGAGACTACAGCAAATGACATATTATAGCGCTGGGGCAATGACCACTAACTCTTATTTCTCCATACTCATAAAGGAGCAGTGACAAGCAGAAATCTAAAACTTGCTTCTACACTGAACCTGAACATAATTCTTTTCTTTTTAAACTGCAAAGCAGACGTCTGCATTTATGGCCCCAGCCTACCTATTGTGTACCCACTCCCTTCCCTTGGCAACGTCCCACTTACTACATTGCACCCCCCTCCTGCTCAGCACCGCAGAGGAATACACATAATATACTTTGTTGGTCTTTTCTCTTTGCAAATCTGTTCCAAGGAATAAACTCTGAATGAAATTCAGTCACACTGAGATGAAAATGACAGATAATAGCTTAAAGTGTACATCAGGGATATTTGCACAGTGGATTCATTCCTTCTTTAGCAAATATTTATCAGGTGTCTATTAGGTACCAGGAACTTTTCTAGGTTCTGGGGATACCACAGGGAATAAGAAAGTTGTGGTCTAAGCTCCTATGAAGTTTGTATAGTTGCTGGAGAGGCACATAGAAGACAAGTATGCAATAAGAGGATTCTGAATAGTGAGAAGTGCTGTAAAAGTAATAAAATGATGTGAAAGGAATGACTGGGAGGTGATGGGGGGACAAGGTTCGATGGCTAGTTAGGGGAGGACCTCTTTGAAGAAGTATCATCTAAACTGAGACTTGCATGACAAGGAGCCAGTTGTCATGGCAGAATCTGGAGGTCTCGGCTGAGGGAAGAGAAAGGCAAGGGCCCTGCAGTGGGATCCAGGCTGACGTGTTCCAGGAGCAGAAGACAGCAGGGCCTGGGGGTGGAGAGGAGTGGGCTTAGTGATAGGCGACAGAGGCTGTAGCCAGATTCTGTAAGGCCTCCAAGGCCAAGGTGATGCTTGGGTTTAATCCACGTGCCTTTGAAGGATGTGAAGCAAAAGAGGGATGTGATGAGAGCTGCATGTTAAAATGATCGCTCTGGTTTCCCTGTGGGAACTGGGTTACAGCAGGGCGAGGGTGGAACAGGAAGCCACCTGGATTGTTGGTGTAATCCAAGCAAGAGATGAGGGCTGGGTTAGGCTGGGTGATTAGTGGAAATGGAGAGAACTGAATGGACTTGGGAGTAGTTTAGAGGCAGGGTTAAAAGTTTGAGGAAGGTGCAGTATTGCTCAGGGTTTATGTCCTTTCCTCATTTTCAGTTGAAATGGATGTTTTTAGGGCATATAAGCTAATTTACCTTTCGACTTAATCAAAATATGGCAAGAGCTGATTTAGCTAGTATTCTTTTTACTGGAACTTTCCATTAATGAGGAAATTCAGTATGTTTAGAATGATAATTGTTATATTTGGAGTCCTGTGGTCATTATTAAAACCTAAAATGCCTTTTTAAAGCATTGCAATATTAAATCATATTCAACAGAGTTTATAATGTTCAAATCCTTTAAAGCCAATTATCTATGTATTGTATACTTTGTATATCTATGTATTGTATACTTTATCTATGTATTGTATACTTTATCAGAATTTCTAACTAATCAGAATATTCTTTTCCCCAACTAAACCACTTAATTATTCTGCAGTTCACTGTAGAAGCAATTTTTAGATTATGCGTATCACTGCTCCTTTATGAGTATGAAGAAATAAGTTAGTGGTGCTACTTGTACTTTAAAAAAAGATAAGTAAAAACCACAAAATGTTTAATGTGATTATCTATGGATGGTGGGATTATGTGTGATTTGTTTCTTCTTTCTTCTATTTTCCAAATTTCCTACAATAATGTGAATTACTTTTAAAACATAAAAGTTATATTTCCAAAAAAAAGTTTATTATATTTAGACTCACTACTCTCCATATTACTACAGTTCATAGTGGGAAACTATAACAAATGACATAGCTATAGGCCATGTTTCAATTTTTTTTTCCTTTTTAAAAAATAGATTTACTGGAAACTTCCAGGATTTTTAAGCACGGTTATGGATGCCCTGAGGAAAGACGAACTAGTCTTCCCCAGTGATGAAAAGTAACTTAATGACGTAAAGATGTCCATTATTACTATATCTATAGGATCTGGTGGGTAATTCTCACGTGACTTATTGAATGGGGAGATGACCAGTCTGAATGAGTAGGTGAGAATTCTTAGATGGGCACTAGGATTTGGGGTAAGGTATCTACAGTATCTACAAATTTTTAGTATTTGGTATTATCCTTATGTCTAATTTAGTGACTTTACCAATTCAGTACTTTCTCTGAAGTTATAAAGGGAGTTGTAGGTTTAGGGTGTTTCAGGACCCTTTAAAGGTCCTGTACGGTCTAACCTAGTATTCCTTGGAGGAATCTCTGAGTTCTAGGTCTTATTCCCCATGTAACCAAAATCCATACACCATCCAGCCGAATAACCCAACAGCAAGTCCAGTGACTAGAATCTGGCAAGTTAGCCTCTCACAGTTGGAGAATCTCGAGTGCCTACAAATAGGCAGTCGTTATCAGTATTTTTTCTATTTCAGCACACTTGCGGGATCTACCATCCTCAGGAGTAACAGCGAGTCACTGTGGCAGGGGTGGATGGTATCAGAATTTGGAAGGGGACAGGGAAGCACTATTAGTCATTCTTCATGTCATAGCCTTTTTGAATTACCAGATAGGAAGTTGACCAGGAGGCTAATCAAACCTATTGATCTCATGTCCATCCTGTACATTTATGGGGAAATGTAAACAAATTGCTACAAAGAGTTCTCCTTGGTCCTGTGGTAGTTCTTGTTATTTTTTGGTTTTGACTTACTTTGTTTTCATTTAATTAAAACATTCCAGATATTATGAAATAAGGCAGAATAAGGAAAAGGTGAGGTTCTGCTAATTCTGTACAAATTCAGTGTTTTTGTTCCTTATTTTCAAAAATCACACAGGAATAAATTAAATCAAATAAGCTAAGTAAATTGTATGAGTAAACAGAAGAATCTTGCCTGGAGGAAAAAAAAGTCACTATATGAAGCTTATTATATATGAAGTTGTATTTCCTGGGAGGGATGGAAAGAGCATTCCTTTATTTTGGGCAAACCTCATGTTTTGCTAAAGCCTTAACTTAGAAGAGGAGAAATCTCAATGTATATTTCTTGAACTGAAAGCTTTTCTTCCACTTGTTCCTAGTGTTAAATTCCTGTCTTCTCCCCTTCTTATCATACACGGTGAGGATGACAAAACAGTGCCTTTGGAATTTGGAAAAAAGGTAAACTAAGTTCAGTGGCTGACAGAAACATACTCTACTAATTTCACCATTTTCTCAGCCAGCCAAACTTTGATTAGGGCCTAAAGAAGGGTCTCTGACATTATAAGGGGTTCTCTGCACCCCTGAATTGCTGTGCCGCCTGGTGTATACAATACACTGTTGCCACTGTTCCACGAGCTGTGCAGCTTTCAGCTCCTTGGTTGTAGAGGCAACCACTCAGGGATATGCAGGGTGCCCATTATCTCTGACTTAATGGGACTAACTCCTTAAGTTGGCTGTTTCCATACCCTTTTAGGAAAATGAGACTAGGAAAACAACTGCTTCAATGAGCAGCCTTTGAGTCCTTGTTTTTCTGCCCCTTGCAGCTCTATGAAATTGCACACAGTGCATATAGGAACAAAGAGAGGGTGAAGACGGTGATCTTTCCTCCTGGCCTCCAACACACCTTCCTGCGTAAAAGCACCACACTGTTAAAAACCGTGAGGTAAGATTTGCTTTGCTAAATGCAATGAGGGCTGCTCTGGTTTACTTAGACCATGAGGTGGGGAACGCATGTGAGCTCATCTAAGTCCTTTTCCTGCAGAGATTTTCTGAGCCAGCAGTGCGCGTGAGGTCTGAGTACAGCGGAGAGCGAAGACTTGGTCCAAACACCACTTGTGGTGTATATTTCTTATTTTATGTAAAACTGTACTGGGCTGCTTGGGTGAGCTGAAGTTACTGACATTTCTACAAGTCACTTGCCATTTTAGTAAGGGAAAGCATGGATCCTGGGCATTATGGAATGTTCTTGTTTAGCTTGTCATAGTCTACTTTGTGGAACATGCCAAAACTTCACTGTGGAGAATCAGAATTTGGTAAAAATTTGATCCCATCTAAAAATGTACAGTTACCAAACATTCTGGGGATATCTGTGGATAAGGTGGTTTTTGATTTGCACCTAGACAGCAAGCAGTAGCAAGAAAGATGCTCCAATGTAGTTAAATAATTTGTATTTCAGTTTCGTTAATTTAAATGGCATTAAAAAGTTCCAAGCTGTTTTCTAGCTTTCTGAATAGCATTGGGGAAAGTCCTAGCATGCTATTCAATCTGCTATAAAATAGTAAGATTTGGCACTCATGTAGCCTTTGGAAATTAACACTGTATTTTTAGCCCTAATATAGTCATAGACTTTCCCTCCCAATTCCCAGAGATACTTAACTAGATTATTATTTAATAAAACAAAACAAAATCAAAGAACGTTGTGAAAATGTTGAAGTCCAGTAAGAAGCTATTTTTTCTCAGGACTATTTTACTCAGGACAACTTACTTTCCATTGGCTTTGTCCACCCCACTGCTGGGTTCACGGGACAGGGAAATCTTTATGTCAGAAGGCTCCATGTTCCAGATGTCCCGGGCATACTCCTTAATTGTGCGGTCACTGGAGAATTTCCCTGCGGCGGCTATGTTTCTGAGTACCATGATGTTCCAGGCCTTTGGATTCTGTAAACAAGAATTATACTTGTTTAATTGAATTAAATTAAATTGATGTGCATCTAAGGCTCAGGGCCTGAGTGCCCAACAAGCTGTATGACAAACATCAGGCCAAGCACATCCAAGTACAATTTATGGGGAAAGTGACAGGAGTAAATTGTAATGAATCATAAATACATTTGTTTCACAGTTGGGAGCTGGACAGGGCAGACTGTGCTTTTCTCCTATTTTAGATTATATTTCTCTAAAATGAAAAAGAAAGTATTTTTCACTCTTACAGAAATCCTAATTGGTAATTTCTGCCATAGTTACAATGTTTTGGCATGTAAGCCTTATTTCCCATGCTTCATTTTGAATGAAGATACCTCATCTCCCTTTAAACTACGGAGGAAAGGAAGAGACTAACATTCATTGTCTGCTAGATGCCACGTAAGAAATTTATCCCGTGGCTCACAGCCAGAGCTCGAAAAACACTATTCTAGAACATTAGCTACCATGCAGGCAAACAGTCCCATGGGAGACTTTATTCACCGACTTCTCTTTTCCTGTTTTTTTTCAGAAAGTAGATACTCCAGTAGGTTTACACTGAATCCCAAATACTCCACTGGGGTTTGAAAACCAATTAAGGTTTTATCCTAAATAAAAAATATACATCTATATATCTAAATAAAATATATATCTCATAATTTTATGTAAAAAGTATAAGAAGCTATTTATTTTTTATTAACATCTTTATTGGAGTATAATTGCTTTACAGTGTTGTGTAAGTTTCTGCTGTATAACAAAGTGAATCAGCTGTATGCATATGTATATCCCTATCTCCCCTCCCTTTTGGTGGGTCTCCCTCCCACCCTCCTTATCCCACCCCTCTAGGTGGGTCGCAAAGCACCGAGCTGATCTCCCTGTGCTATGCAGCTGAGAATCTACTTAGAGTCTCGTGATTTCGTAAAGAACTCTAAGAAGGAGTTCTATGGAAATGACCAGAATATTATTTGAAAACAACAGCAATGAATTATAAACATTTAAAAGAAAAACTAAAACACAGTCTGAAATTAGTTTATTCAGACTTTGGAAACTTACTAAAATAAGAAGAGAATAAAAGATTCCTCTCTTCACGTTCTTTATTTAAAGGGATAATGACTAGACTTTCCAACCATGTGGGCCATGTTTTCTACGCTTCAACAATACAATTATTGTTAAGAGTAAAAGCTGCAGGGCTTCCCTGGTGGCGCAGTGGTTGAGAGTCCGCCTGCCGATGCAGGGGACACGGGTTCGTGCCCCGGTCCAGGAAGATCCCACATGCCGCGGAGCGGCTGGGCCCGTGAGCCATGGCTGGAGCCTGTGCTCCACAACGGGAGAGGCCACGACAGTAAGAGGCCCGCGTACCGCAAAAAAAAAAAGAGTAAAAGCTGCAGTTTGCACTAATGAACAAGGAAGATGGAACAGAATGCTGGCCTTCTAGGTGGGCATCCTTTGGATCAGGGCCATCATTTTAGAAGGGACCATTGTGCAAAACCAACATTCACATTTGTGCGTGCCCTCACTCATATTTTCTTCTCCTGCTGTTTCACTTCTGTTTCTTTTCCTATACAGCTTTTCTACATAACAAGCATGGGTTGAGATCAAGAGGAAGGAGCTAGAGGGGGCCATTTTCTTTCCTCTATCTTTGAGTTCTTGGAGGCTGTATGTGGCTGCTCTCTCCAGTGTTCAGGGAGCAGGAAGTGAGCCACTCTGCTTAAATCTAGCACTGCCTCTCCTTGGGAAGTATATAAAACTCTGGTTTATATACACTTTTGGGGGGCTGGATATGCTGTAAAGCAGCACAGGCCTTGAGTGATCCTGTTTTAAAACCCCAAAGGGATATCTGGGATGACTATGGGAACTACCTTGTCACCTGGCTTTGGGAAAGGAATAGAAAGAAATCTTAGCGCAGTATGTTTCTGTCGGAAATAGTGACTGATGTGTCCAGAGGGCAGGAGGTGGAGAGTTTATGTGTTCCCACTGGTCTGGTCTATAATGGCTTTCTAGTTGGAGAGCCAAAATAGAGACTGTGTGGGCAAGGACAGCTACCTCAAGAAGCCCAAGCTGGAGTCTTAGCACAGGGCCAGCCTCCTCCTGTATCTGTTCTTCTGTGGTTTCTGCAGTTCCCTACAAGTCTTTCCTATCAGAGATGATCGCCTTTCCATATATTTACTAAATGTACCTAGAGGGCTGGGCTCTTTGGTAAAGATGTATGACTTTGCACATGAAGGGTTACTCACGTGGCTCTAGCCCTTTTCTTTTTTCTCTCTCTCCCTTTCCTTCCTTTTCTTTTCTTTCTTTCTTTCTTTCCTTCTTTCCTCCCTCCCTCCCTCGCTCTCTCTTTCTTTCTTTCCTTGTTTCATTCCTTTTTCTTTTTCTTTATTTTAAATTCAAATGTGAAACCTGCCCTCTTTCTATACATTTATATTCTATTCATATAGCACCACTCCATGGGTAATCCAGGAGAGGAACTTACTTTACAATTTTCAAATACTAGGGGGGGGTCAGTCCTTTCCTGATAAACGAAGGTTCAGCCTTAGAATCAATTTAGCAGATTTTTCTTTTTCTTTTTCTTTCTTTTTACATCTTTATTGGAGTATAATTGGAGTATAACAATGGTGTGTTAGTTTCTGCTTTATAACAAAGTGAATCAGTTTTACATATACATATGTTCCCATATCTCTTCCCTCTTGCGTCTCCCTCCCTCCCACCCTCCCTATCCCACCCCTCCAGGCGGTCACAAAGCACCAAGCTGATCTCCGTGCTATGCGGCTGCTTCCCACTATCTACCTTACATCTGGTAGTGCATATACGTCCATGCCTCTCTCTCGCTTTGTCACAGCTTACCCTTCCCCCTCCCCATATCCTCAAGTCCATTCTCTAGTAGGTCTGTGTCTTTATTACTGTCTTACCCCTAGGTTCTTCATGACATTTTTTTTCCCTTAAATTCCATATATATGTGTTAGCATACGGTATTTGTCTTTCTCTTTCTGACTTACTTCACTCTGTATGACAGACTCTAGGTCTATCCACCTCATTACGAATAGCTCAATTTCGTTTCTTTTTATGGCTGAGTAATATTCCATTGTATATATGTGCCACATCTTCTTTATCCATTCATCCGATGATGGACACCTAGGTTGTTTCCATCTCTGGGCAATTTAGCAGATTTTTCAAATGCTGATGGTGGTCCCACCCACTACTGGGTCAGAATCTCTTAGAAGGCGGTGGGCATCTGTACTTTGAGAAAACTGCTTGGTGATTCTGATGCACTTCTGTTTAAGGGCCCCGGCCCTAAATAGGCTCCTGGAGGGGCCTTGGCTTTGTCCATGCTGGGGCCTCCGTGCCCAACATGGTGCCTGCCATGGAGGCACCCAATGCCCCAGTGCCTCTCTGTTGAATAAATGAGTGGGTAAAGTGAGTATTTAATTTCGCTTTATACTCTTAGTCTCTAGGATATGCCTGCTGCATGGTGGGTCCTCAATAAATATTGAATTATTTGTGACTTTTTACTTGGATATTAAAAAACCTACAACTGCAACTGAAATGTCAAATGCCAACCTTTGCCTGAATTCGGGAACAGTCAAGTTTTGATCTGAAAAACCTAAAGAGCTGCCTCACTTCGCATTTTTGATTGGTTGGTGGGGCCCTGTTATTTAGATTTAATAAAAAGAAACCAAAATTTTAATGAACCGTAAACTGGTTTCCTTTGTAAGTCTCGGCCATGTACTCACCATGTACAGCTGACTGACTTTTTCTTGACACTTGACGTAGGCTTCATAGTCTGCAAAAACTTTAAACCTTTTTTTGTGATTAGAAGGAAAAGACAAGAAGCTTCATTAATAGATGTGTGCTAAGATTCCATTCAAAATTCGCTTTTGCTTAATGTCAGGCACGGCTGGCTTACCAATCTGACACTTCTATTCACAAGGGTTTCAACCAGCCCTCAACCTTTCTTCCCACACGTGAGAATGTTATCACACGGATGCATCTGAAAGTTGGGTACACCCGTGGAAGGAGAAAAAGAATACCAAATTTGTGGGTCTTATTCTTAAGTCTTCTCCTTGCATTGTTAGTGGAGAATATCTAATTTTCCTTTCCAAGTCTACGTTAGCTTATCAGATCACAGATCTATGCTAATCTACATGTGTTGCAGTTGGTTTAAGATATTCTCATCCCCTTTCCACGGCCCAAACAGCACCATCTTCTTGTGGGAACTCACCTGTCATGATAAAATAGCATGTTGACTAAGTCTTTGAAGAGGTCAGGCTGCTTGGGAGAAAAGAAGCCCTTGTCAATTTGATCGATGGCCAGCTTTAGCTCTGGAAGTGCCTCATAATATTCTTTTGCCTTATACCTGTAGGGTCGGGGCCAGGGATAAGAAAAGGTTCTGTTAATGTTAATGACACACTGGACACTACATTAGCTGTGAAAAATGCATTCAGAAATATGGTATTTATAAAGTCATTATAGAGTTCAACAGGGTATAAATAATACTTAACTAGATCCTAACATCTTTTTTCCCAACTAAATTTGATTAGTTCCTTGTAACCAAAGACACTAAGGACAGTAGATAATAAAAATCCTAGTCACAGAGCAATAGTCTAATCCGGTAAAATACAGTAAGATTCATTTCAAAGCAGGCTTTATGGCTCTAAACAAGCGTTGTACAGTTGCTTTTTTTAAAAAAAGATTTATTTATTATTTCTTTCTTTCTTTAATTTATTTTTGGCTGCGTCGGCTCTTAGTTGCAGCACGTGGGATCTTTCATTGTGGCCTGTGGGCTTCTCTCTAGTGTGGCGGCGGGTTTTCTTTTCTCTAGCTGTGGTGTGCAGGCTCCAGGGAGCTTGGGCTCTATAGTTGTGGCGCACGGGTTCCAGAGCTCGTGGTCTCTGTAGTTTGCAACACACGGGCTCAGCAGTTGTGGCGTGCGGGCTTAGTTGCCCCACAGCATGTGGGATCTTAGTACCCTGACCAGGGATCGAACCCGCATCCCCTGCATTGTAAGGCGGATTCTTTACCACTGGACCACCAGGGAGGTCCCCGACAGTTGCTCTTTGGTCCCACAGATTCCCAAATTTGTTGCTACTGAACAAAAATTTACTTCCAAGGGTTGGGAAGTGTATTTGACACCCTCCAGATTTTGTGATTGCTGTGGTTCCTTTGAGCAGCATCTTTCTTTACTTCTTATTTGAATCCAGGTTAATAAACCTATCCAGGTATTAAGTGGAACAAGTATTCTGGGTGCTTCTAAACAACCAGGCCTATCATCTACCACATTTTAGTCCATCTCTTTGAGGTCTTAAAGGAACACTAGATGGTTTAATTAATAGGCAAAAACTTCAACTACACACTGGTTCAGTGTTTTGATCAAAGTAAAGATCACAGATGTGGAGAAGTGAATAGCTCATGAGGCCAGCTCTGTCATGGCTGATAACAAATAGCAACGAGCCCATGTACCTGTGCCCAAGCTCCTTTCACTTTCACTTGCTGCGTGTAACAAGACTAATCTGTGGTCAGGAGGGTCCCCTGACTCATGGGAGATGTTCTGCTGTCACTCTCATGGGACCTGCCTCAATGGGACACCTGGGTGGGCAGGTACCCTCCTGGGGGGGATACCTGCTCAACAAGCAGGAGTGCTCTCTCACCCTTTCTTGTCCAAAGCAGCCACGTCCTCTATTCTCATGCCAAAGATGAACAGGTTCTCTTCCCCGGCTTCCTCGGCCATTTCCACATTGGCCCCATCCATGGTCCCGATAGTCAGGGCCCCGTTCAGCATGAACTTCATATTGCCTGTCCCCGAGGCTTCGGTGCCTGCGGTAGAAATCTGCTCCGACAGATCTGTGGCTGGAATGACTGCAAGCAAGGCATTAGTGATAGAATTAGTGATCCTGGTCTCTCTGGATCTGCTTGTACGGTATCCAAGCATTCACCTAGCTGGCCTGTTCTAATCACTAAAGTAGTATGTGTACATCAAGATAAACACTCAAATGGTGTAGGATGGATCTCACTCTTCCCCTTGACTCTGGCAACCACTTTTGCCCCTTTCTGATGTGCTTCTTGGTGGTTATGGCCACAGTGCTAAATAACTCTATGCTTATACTACTCTTCCTTGGTCTATAAACTTTAAAGAGCATCTACTGACTCTCTGCTATAAAAGTTGACACTACAGTGAAATAAAATTCCTATTTTATGGCAAGACAAGAACAAGTTAAACATGAAAATTTTTCTCTGCCCTTTGGCCTCCTCTCTCCCTTCTCCTGTGCCTTGTGTATCTGCATTAGGCATGGACCAAACCTCCCCATCAGCAGAAATATCTACTCAGCCATAAAGAGCAACGTTCTCCTGGCACCAACAAGACAACTCCTTAAAAGATAACATTCCTTCTTGATCTTGTAAGGGGTCACAATGACCCACCACTTTGTACCTGAAGATCTGGATTGTGTAAACTGTCAACAATACAGCATTTAATGTAGAGCCCCCTGTCTCGAAAAACTTATATAACTGCTTTGACTTCTAATGGGTGGAACAGTTCTTGGAACTTTCTGATCTGCTGTTCCTGGGTTATAATCCTCAGTTTGGCTCAAATAAAATTTTCCATTTCTTTCTTGGACGGGCTGATTAATTTTTTTTATCAACCTTACATTTCTCTTCTCCCCCTTCCTCCTTTCAGTTTTTGTTATGGTTTTATTTTTATTTCTTCTATTTTATAACTTTATAAAATATATCTAAACTTCTCTTTCTTGATCCTTAAAATTCAGAATCTTCCCTGACCCCTCTTTTGCAATCTGAGGAAACTGGATTGTGCCATTCCTTCCACTCCTTACCACCTTCCTTCCACTTTCACTGCAGGGAAATAAGCCACAGGCAACTGAGGTGTGCCCAGGGCAGACCTTTCAGTCTGATTCACACAGAAGTTCCTGCTGCCTGCAGCATCCCTCCGGTGCCTCCACTACAAAGCACAGGACCTGCTTTACTTTGAGAGCTTTACTTTGAGAGCTTATAGACATATCTTCATTTGCGCCCATAAAAATCTGGCTCTATTTTTCTTTATGCAGACAGTTCTTAAATTGTAACATCAGAGGACCCAAAAACACCTCAGAAAGAGAAAGGTCCCTTTTCAATTCGGGAAAAGGGAGAACACACAGTTGGCATTTGCATGTGGGTGGTGCTTTGTGATGCAAATAAGAAAAAGAAAGGGATGTTGGCTTCTTGCCAGTCTGCCTGTCCCCACATGGGAACTCCACGCCTGCTCTGAGCGCCTGTCTGAGGCACGTCTAAGCCTAGGGCTTTGGCAGCCTGACATCTGCCCTCATTCCCTGCTGCCACATGAACAAATGACAGCCCTTCTTTCCATGGAGTGACCAGAGGAATATCCGGGGATTGGGGCACTGGTGTTCTATTGCAGAACTGGGGCTGGGAACTGAAGATCTTTTTTTTCTTTTGTAGAGCACGCTCTGTACTTTACCAAAACCTCAGGGCCACCTCCTCCAACACCCAGCCCTGAGCAGCTGAGAAGAGGAAAATGTGTTTGCAGATGTAACCTCTGATGTGGAGTCTGGGGACAGTCATCTCAGTGTCAGTTGGGTCACCTTAAACATTCTTAGCTTAGGGTCGTATTCTGCCTAAGAGTGACACCTTCTGTCCTAAGTCACTGGCTCCCGAGGTCAGCTGCTCCATTTTTCTATAACGTGTAATCCATCCCTAGCATGTGCCCTGGCCCCGCATGGTTTGTGAGGACAGCACTACCTTTTTCAGCAAGAGACACTCTGTAGTTCTCCAGGAAGATGAGTTTCAACTTGCTTCCAACCATGGGGTCATTGTTCACCACCTCTGCCACTGAAGTGATCAGCTTTATAATCAGTTTGGCCATGTGATATCCTGGGGCAGCCTTGGGGAAGGGTGTGGACACATGACAGAATGCAGGCATGATGAAGTGGAGAAACAGCAAAAGAGACAAGAGCCCCCAAGTACCCAGGGAAGAGAAGCAACTTACTTTGCCACCGATTATAACTGTTCTGGGCACGAATAGCTTCTTCGGGTCTTTCTTAATGCCTGCAAAAGATGGAGAAGGGGATGGAACGGAGGACGGTGGATGGCCAGGGTGGTGAGAGCTCCACCTCTGGGGGCTGGTCGGGGGCTGCAGGGCTGACTCACGGTTGTACATGGTGACCACATGCAGGCAGTTCAGGAGCTGCCGCTTGTACTCATGGATCCTCTTCACCTGCACATCAAACATGGAGGATGGGTTGATCTTCACTTTGTACTCCTTCTCCAGGAACTGAGAAAACTTCAGCTTGTTCTCCTGTTGAGACAGTGCATGGGGCCAGAGCCCTTTGGACTCAGAAGCATTGGGTGGGTGGTCTGTTTTTAAAGAGTGGGGCATGAACCCTCCAAGCAAGTGCTGCTGGGCAAAGCATCCACACCGGGAAGCCTCACCTGCTTCACGTTGGAAATCTCCCGGAGGAAGATGTCGTCGCCCAGGAAGCTGTTCAGCTTTGTCAGCTGGCTCAAGTCCTTCACACAGTCCTCCCCGATTTTCTTTCAGTTTAAAGGAAAAGGTGACTCGAATCAGGGAAGGCAGTCAAGCCCACATGAGCAGTTTCTGTCAGTCTGTGGCAAGGGCTCACACGCCCCTAACACTCGCACCCCACAGCACACAGAATGGCTTCGTTCACAGGAGATGCTGAAAACGCCGTGTGGGAAGAACACTTGCTATACCTTCAGTGGTATTAAGTGTTAAAAACAGGCAATCTACCTAAAAAGGGTGACAAATAACCCAGGTTCTACTGGTTACTATTAGAGGACAAACAAAGGTCCTGTTAGAGGACCTCTGTGATCCTTTTATTAAACAGGGGTAGATGTCATATGAGCACTGTTCACCAGGGCCAGCTATGTAATGCGTGGGGTCTCTTTTTTCTGAAATTCAGAATTTCAAGCTGGCTACGGCGGAGAACGAAACCAGTGCGGAGCTCTGTGGGGTTGCACAGGCCACTGGCTTGGGGATGAAGCAGGCGCTGCTGCAGACTGCACTTGCAAGTTATAAGCGCACTCCCTGCCTCTTGAATTCTAGTCAGAAACCCCCTTTCCCTCGGCACTTCCCGGTTACCTCTGCTATTAACTCTGCCAGTCCTGGGTTGCAGAGTAACAGCCAGCGCCTTGGAGTGATCCCATTGGTTTTATTCTGAAACTTGTCTGGCTCTAGCTCACTGAAGTCCTTGAATCTGGAGATGGAAGAGACACATCACTAAACGTGGCCGGAACGGCAGGTTCCCGCATGCTGGATGAAGTTCAGGGTTAGATCTAAGGAGCAGAGTGTAGGCTTAGGAAGGTTACATAAAAGTGGAGAGCGGGGCTGACAGCAGCTATGGGTGTCATTCTAAATAGAAATCCATTTACAATTCAAAATAATTGCAAGAAAAAATCCAATCTAATCACCTTCATGTGATTTTCCGGCACTGACATATATATCAGACTTCTGAGCAGAAGAGTTTTGTTTTTTTTCTTGTAAGTCTAGAATTAGGACTGTTCAGAGAGGAAGGCCTTTTCCTTTTAGAGAAGGGTTCTTTGTACAGAAGACATTACTTTTAAATATTTAACGGGGCCTTTCCTCATCTCCAACCGCAACCCTGCATTCGCTAGCACCGTTCTATTCCAGAGCAATGTGAGACCCACTGCGACAGGGGTGGAGGCTCACACTTGGTTCTTCACGATGTCTGAGTGAATTTTAGCCACGCCGTTCACAGCATGGGAGCCCACAATGCAGAGATGGGCCATGTTGATCCTTTTGCCTCCTTCCTCTTCTATCAGAGACATCCTTCTCAGGCGGTCGACATCTTTAGGAAACAAGGCGGCAATTTTCTAGGCAAAGGAAGAGAAAGGCCTTACTGGTCACTCAGGTTTCCAGCAACCCTGGGATAACGTCATTCACTTCCCAACCAAAACCTTTGATGGAGCAAAGGTAAAACTTCACTCCCACAGAGAGGAGTGAAGATGCTTAGGGAGATGCCATCCCTCCAGGTTAGTTATTTTCAAAAGGATGTCATTAACAGAGCCCCACCCAGACTTGAGTGCTTTTGATGTATCAATGACTGAAAGATGTTTGGGCCTCAGGTTTGGTAAGAGGGAAGACTGCAGCCACCCTTAACATCTCTAGACCTCCTTCTCAAAAGGGTTATGAATCTGTCAAAGTGACTTACATCTAAATGCTTTTGATTCATCTCGTAAATGATTTGCAAATGTCGAGGAAGCAGCTTTTCCACCAGCTCTACAGGCCAGCGCTCCAGGGCTTCCGGGAGCACGGTATGGTTGGTGTAGGCAAAGGTCTTCTGGGTGATCTCCCATGCCTGCGGGGAGAGGGGGGCTCAGTGCTTGCCTCTGCAGGAAAGGCGGCCTGCAGGTGTGCCCCATCCTGCAGGCCAAACACTTCCTCAACTCCTGCCCGTCAGCAACAGGACAATTCTATCTGCATGTATACAGTTAGACACAATTCCGCTAGGTTCCTGAATGGTCCAGGTAATGGGAACATGTTTTTTTGGGGGGCGGGAGGGGGAGGAAAAGCAGTAAATTGTCTGATAAAATTTAGGATAGCATATGCTGATAAATCTTCTCTAGTATCCTAACTTGTCTTTCATCTATTAAACAAACAAAACTTGAGGAATAAAACTTCAGTAATGTTCTGAGAAAGTACCAAGTATGTTTAAAATCGATGGAGACACCTTCAGTTAGCTGTATTCTGAGGCTAGAGAGTTTAATTTCGAATCCTTTTAGACACAAAAATGGCAAACACAATATAAGCCTTAATGTAGCCACTGAGCTGTGTCCCATTAGCAATGTGTTTATTTATTTCTTAGTCTTACTCCCTGTAAAGCAGTAAGACCTGAGACATGTCAGCGCCAGGGCAAAGTTTACCTTTAACTGTTGGAAGTTAGCAACAGTGACTTATTTTGAAAAACTGTGAAAGGCGCTTTGGGCAGAATCTCTTAAGCACAGACATTCTGGCCAGTCAAAGGAAAAGGAAGTCAAAGCATCCGGACCTTGGACCAGGGCAATTTTTCAATGTCCACAAAAATCCTCATCAGCTCAGGGATGGCGAGCGCAGGGTGAGTGTCATTCAGCTGGATGGCAACCTGCAAGGGGAAAACCGACGTGAAGGTCACCGACGGCCCAGGCCCTTGTTCTCATCCATGCCTCATACGTGCACCAAACAAAATGTCTGCCCTCTACAGAAGGCTTTAAGTATACTGTAGCTACTCAGTTTTTTTTTAAATTGAAGTATAGTTGATTTAAAGGATTGTGTTAGTTTCAGGTGTACAGCATAGTGATTCAGTTATATATAAATATTCTCAGATTATTTTCCATTATAGGTAAGTAAATTTCCTGTGCTACACAGGAAATCCTTGTTGCTTATCTATTTTATGTATAGCAGTGTGTATCTGTTAATTCCATACTCCTAGTTTCCCTCCCTCCACCCCCTTTGGTAACCACAAGCTTGTTTTCTATGTCTGTGAGTCTGTTTCTGATTGGTACATAGACACTCAGATTTTTTTTAGCATGGAGGCAGAGGAGTAAATCTGATGGAAGTCCTGATGCCCTCAGTTGTTCCCGCCTGCGTTCAGGCTGAATACTCGCCTGGTCTGGGAAGGCATCAAATGCAGTTCCGGCACTACAGCTGGACCCAAGCTTAGAGGCTTTGAAACGTCGGATGACATCTTGCAAGGTAGCAGCCACCACAAAGTACTCCTGCTTCAGTCTCAGCTCCTTCCCTTCAAAAAACTTCAAGCCAGAGAGACTGAGTGAGAGGGCTCACATTGCTAGGAGTGGCCAGAACATGGGTGGCGTCCCCTACCAGGGGACTTAAAGGCTAAAGCCCATGGGATGTCTGGTGGAAGCTGGCAGGTTGAATGCCAAGCATCAGCCTCCTGAAACTCCACTAAAATGACAGTAAAGGGATTGAAAAAAGGCATACTGATAAAGGATGAAGGGAATGGAGAGAAGACAACAGCAACAACTTTTCAAAAGCTGAAAAACAGATGGATAAATGGTAAACTGAACCAGAAGACCCAGGAAAGCGGCATCCTGACCTGGTAGTGGAGAAAAGCCAAAGGAACAACCCAGTGTATACACTGAAGCTCCCAAAAGGCCCAGGAATTGTCAGCATTGGGTGCCTTCAGAAGTAGGGGTGAAGAGAGGGTAAAAGGTTAGTGGGGAGCCTAAGAAGCAGTTGGCCTCAGACCTCCTCTCCAATTCCCTCAACTGGACAATCTCCTTTGCCAACTCAGGCAGAAGCTGGAGGTCTGTTCTCTGGAGATGGTATAACAGGGGTCTCTGGACTGGAGAGCAGCAGGTAAAGTCGGAGGCAGGGGTACCATCCCATACTAAAAATGGGGGAAGAGGCTCAGTGAAAGTTTATGTACTGAATACTGATGCTTTCAGTCTTCATCTCCCAACTGAATTTGAGGACACAGGCAGCCAGTGTTAATTCCACCAGGAAAGAAGCTGCAAGCGTCTTCTCTAGGGAATTCGACCAGCACAGGAGGGAGGACCTAAAGACATGGACATGAGGAACTCCACCAGGAAGTGGCCCCAGCAGGTCACAGGTGAGGGAAACCAAATAGATAAATCCCAAACAAGTGTACAGAGCTCCCCAAAACTTGTTGGTACCTTTCTCTTAAGTTTCAGTGGGCAGCTAAGGACCATTAGACAGCTAAGAAAAACTTCTAAAACATGTTAAAATAATAAAAGCCAACTTAGAGGTAACAGACATTAGAGAAAAGAATGATTAGAAGAATACTACCAGTATCCTCAGATAGATTAGATATTGTATTCAAGAAATAAGAATAAGATGCTTCAAGAAAATATCTAGAGCAAAAAAAGATTACTTGGAAATTAAAACATGACAGCCAAAGTGAAAAACCCAATAGGAAGATTGGAAGAGAGAGTTGTGATTGCCCAAAACGTGAGCAGGAAGACAAAGAGATGATAAATAAAAGAAAAAAAGGTAAGAAGACTAAAGAACCAGTTGAGGATGTTTAACAATTCCAGACCATTTCTCAGAGAGCTGTATTCCTGTGTCCCCAGACTGAAAGGGTACCCAGGCGTGATAAGTGAAAGCAGACTTACACCAAAGCACCCCCCCCCCCAAAACTTCTAGTACACTCGGAGAGAGGGGGTTTGGAGAGGGACAGAGGGAGGGGAAGAGGGAGAGGGAGACTAGAAGCTTTCAAAGGGGGAAAAAAGCAGAATTCAAACAAAAGATCAAGAATCCAATTGCATTGTACTTTTCGGCAACACCAAAAACTAGGAGATTAAAAAAAAAACAACTTTTGAGTCTTCAGTATCCAGGCAAACTCCCAATGAGAGGGCAAAATAAAGACATTTTCCAACATGCAAGGTCTCAAAAAAATTGACCTCACTTGCACCCTTTCCTAGGAAGCCCCAGGCATGTGTACAACCAAAACAAGGGAGCAAACCAAGACGTGGGATCCTGGAAACAAATGACCCCAGAGAGACGTCCTCAGAACAATGGGAAAAGTAAATCCCAGGATGACAGCGGAGCAGCCAACCAGAAGAGATCCAGAAGAGACTTCAAGACCGAGTCAACAGAATACCTAAGGTGTTTGAATATATTGAGAGGAAATTTCTACGACTGGGGTAGAGTGTATGCTAAATTAGGGAAAAGTACTCAGAAAACCAAGCAAACAAACAAAACAATGATTAACTCCAGGAAAGGAGAACATTTTCAGGAAAGGAAAAATAATCAAGAGATGATGACATGTATGTGCACAGATCAGCTGTCTGTAGCACTGACAGCGTCATAATAATGTAAACACTAGCTGAAGAGCTAGTGCAAATCACCATGTGATTATGTTGAGAGAGTGGGCATAGAAAACGTGTTTTTGTGGTGGGGGTGGAAGTCTATGGGAGGAAGGGAGCTAAACTCTCATCTTCAGTAGTGGGGCATCAATATTGTAAAAAGAGGAAATCACGAAGCAGCAGTAACAGCATGTTGTTAGAAATATGGAGGTAAGTATCCAGGAAAGCAATTCAAAGCAAGGGGATGTAGTTGCTTTGGGGAAGTGGGAAATAGGAGACTGATTTTATAGTAAGCCTCAGAGAGCTGCTTTTCTCTTTAAACTGTGTGCAGGTACAACTTTGATAAAAGTTTAAAAACCAAAAGAAAAATTTAAAGTCATTAATAGGAAACTGTCTGGATTGATATTACCAATGGGAATTTATAGGTGATAGAATTTGGAATTTTTTTTTTAACTTGGTAGTTTTTTATATGCTTATATTTCTTTTTCTAATAGCATGTTTCATAGTACAAAATATAATGAAATCATTATTCTAAAAAAAGCACATGAATCCATCCACAATGAATTTAAATGTTTATTGAGTTAGGGAATTTTTAATGTGCTAGACATAAAATGATTAATTGAACAATCACCGACCTCAGTTAAGTTCAAACTACTGGGGAGAGACAGATGTATAATCAAGGCTTGAAATAAAACAAGACAGTTTTTAAAAACATTTATGTTGTATTTAAGTGTATACACAGCACTTTGGGAACCTGAATACTCAGATGATTTCTTTATCTGAGCCCTGAAAGGTAAGTAGGAATTTGAGGTGAGCACAGAGGGCCAGAGTATTCCCTGCAGGCAGAGGAAACCTGGGCAAAGCATGGAGGTGAGAAAAAACAGGGCAAATAACCCTCTACAGCTGGGACCTATTGGTAGGGCAAGATCACAGAGGATGTGTCAGAGAACTGATGACCATATAGATGAAGATACACCTACGATTCTGTACTTCTCTTAGGGGTAAGCAAAAGCCTTAAAGAATTTTAAGCAAGGGAAAAAAAAAAAAATCTCATTAGTTGCAGAGTGAGGACAGGGGGCGAGACTCTTGGCAGACAGACTAATAGGGCTATGGCCAAGTTGGGGAGAGGGAATGAGTCTGTTCTTGTGGTTGCAGTACGAAAAAGATTTATCAACTTCTACTTAAAAACAAGCATAACCCTGAGAGCTACCGTTTTTGCCCAATGAATTTAGTCAACTTTGCACCCCATGCTAACCTAGTATGTGTTATCAATTGTTGTGGACGATTATTTCCAAGTAAAGTTAGGTTTGGGCCCTACTGAAGATAGGAGGATGAATTTCAAGCCCCTTCTAGTTAAGCAATCCTGCAGGCTTGGGTTTGGCTAGGCAGTGTGGCTCCAGTCTTGGAAGGATTCTTACTTTAATTGACCTTGAAACAGAACAGTCTTTTGCTTTTGTGTTACAGATTTCTTTTAAGGTACTGAAGTCACATCGTTGCTCCCAAAGGAAAAATAACATATACCATTAAGTTCCTAAAAATGCTGCAGCAAATCCACTTAAGCCTCCTTGGAGATGGGTTTAACACTAAGTGGATATCTGGTCTTAGGATCATTTATGTCCTAGTCCCCAAGATCCTTGTTTTGTGGACATCTTTGTGGAGCAGAGTACTGGTTTGGTTGCTTCTGAGATTATTATTTTTTTAAAAAAATTATAGCATCCAGAAAATTATTTTACTCATGGAGAAGTTAGAGCTAAGTATATTTTAACCCACTAAGAATCCATAACAGTGGGCTTCCCTGATGGCGCAGTGGTTGAGAGTCCGCCTGCCGATGCAGGGGACACGGGTTCGTGCCCCGGTCCAGGAAGATCCCACATGCTGCAGAGCGGCTGGGCCCATGAGCCATGGCCGCTGAGCCTGCGCGTCTGGAGCCTGTGCTCCGCAACGGGAGAGGCCACAACAGTGAGAGGCCCGCGTACGGCAAAAAAAAAAAAAAGATCCATAACAGTCATCTGAGATCCAGTTCCAAGTGTTTTTTTTTTCTCTTAAACTAAGTTATTTTTTGTGTAAACTTTGGAATGATCACCTATAAGAAAAAGTTTAATGAGATAAATAAGTGGCATAAGAAACAAATGTCTGCTCCTGGGTCTATTCTGAGGTCCATGACCCCACCTTGCCTTGGGTCAGAGGATACCCATGAGTGAGGGGAAGAGAACAGGCAAGACACCTCCAGGGACTTCTGATGCTGTGGATGAAATTTCTGTTTGGAAAGGAAGGAGTGCTTCACCTGTACTGCACCTCATCTTTTATAGCCAGGTTTTGGTTTGAAATACATGTACAGAGCCTCCCAATTAGTGATGGGGTCACTAATCAAGGGTGAAACACCAATTCTGATTTCATGAATTGTACAAATTCGTTTTCCTTACATGGGTGGGAGGGGAAATCTACACAAGTCAGGAAGAGATATGGTGATTATTCCTCACTGAAGGAAAAAACCCAATATTAAGTATGTGCCTTATGGCTACTGAATAGGTGCTTCTGAAATAAGCTGCTTCTGTTTCCACTGAGAAAGCAAGCTTGATCACTCACATTATCATTGGGATAGAGGACCCGGGAGATGTTCTCGGCCAGATTCCGGTCCAGCACAGCCTGAATGTAGTCTCCAACGTTAACTGAGGGAAATGTTAGAAAAATGAATAAACAGACGAGCCAGCCACTGTTTTCAGAAGCCCCCTGATCTCACCTGATGCTTGTTGGGTACCATGTGGGATTCCTAAAAATCCAAAAAGATTCCAGCAAACCTTCATGCTGTGATTCACATGACAGTCTTAAGAGTGTTAGACTGAAGGACTGATTTAACCATGTGCCCCATACCTGCTCCATATAATGCTTTAGTCACTAAAGAGTTCGGATCAGAAACTCAGTGCAACTTGGCTCTAATTATTGGACAGAAAGATTAAAGGTACACGTGAGGAAAGGGAGCCCACGCTGTACTCACAGTCTCTGAGGTTAAAGTCATTGGGTGCGCGAGCGGACCAGAGGCGCATGGTGTTGACCGTGTTGTTCAGATATCCAGGCACCGGGGTGTCATATGGAAGGGCAAGGACCACCTGCGGGGTGAAACCAAAGCAGCTACTTACTGTTACCCACGTGGATGGAGGAGGTTGAACAGAGGTGGGAGAGAGCAGCTGGAATTTGGTTCCTGGCTCCATCACCAACTCAAACTGTATGATCCCTAAACCAAGCTAAGGGTCCCAAGGCTGGAGGTGGTATTAGGGGCCATGTCGGTCCTCCTCCCACTTGGAACAATATGGATGGCTGGAATGACCCAGACAGATGGTCCCAGATGGTCCTCCACATCATTTCCACGCTGACTTCCCTTTGTGTCCCTTGCCCTGATCTGGACACAGATCTTTCATGTTTCAAGATCAAGCCATTGCTCTAAAGAGAGCAAAATACGATGTGCAAAGTGGTAAATGTGAATCTGTACCCATTAGAAAACAGTAATCAAGATAAGTTTCATATAGGCTATTCAATGATCTGATTTCAAATATGGTGAAAATTAGCAGAATAGGAAATTTATGAAGATAAATATTACATATGATGTTTAAAATGCTATGCTGGATTTTTCAAAGTTGCACGAAGAAGAGTTATTTTAGTGATCTAACAAATAAGCTGATAATTAGCTGAGATGTGTCTAAGAGGTGAGCTTTGGAAAATTTAGCTCAATATTTGTGACAGTCATGGAAATACAGAAGAACAGGAAGATGAACCATGTTTCACATGAATTTAAAATTTATGTGGGAGAAGACAATTTTCTATTCCCTGCCTCATCAGAATCAAGCTCTAAGGAAGGGGAATAACAGATGGATTGAATTGGAGGAGGCTAGAGATCATCTAGTGCAACTTAAGGCGTTTTGGATATGAGGGGAATGAAGCTGAGAGAGAAGTGACTTACCCAAGGTCATAGTCAGTGGTAGTGTTGAAACCTAACCACAGATCTCTTTAATTTGGTCTGCTGAATTATGAAGGAATGAAACACTCTAGCCTATATCAGTCAGTCACATACATTCAGTCATGCTTTCATGAACATTATTAACCACAGAGTAATAAATCACATTTATTTGAATATCTTTTACTAGGAAATAAAGATCTCTGGAGTTCTAAGAGCAAGTTGTGGTCAATCAGGAGAAGTCACTTACAGAGTGGGACTCTGAGTCTGGGTCCAAACATGACTCGTCCTTCTGACCCTCAAAGCATAACTGAAGCAGCTGGGGAAGCACATGGCTTGGAGGTCCCTTTAGAGAACTTCAGGGAGAAGTTGCCACCTCAGAGCTCACATGAGGCTGTGCTTTCTTTGGGATGCTCCCATCGTGGTGGGAGCATGAGAGCCAGGACTCCCCTCATGAGCAATGTCCCATCAGCCTGGGCACTTGTTCAGAGATGCACTGCAGTGTGAGGCTCCTTCCTGAGAATCCTTCTTTCCCTCTCTCTCTTCACAGGTGTCACACCTGCGTTGCAGTCTGAACGACTTCCCCCCTCCTCCTGTCCCCTTTCCCTTTATCTTTCACAGGCATTTCTGCAGTAGATCACTTGTACTTCTAATTCTCCCTTCTGTCTGCTTCCCAGAGGACCTGAACTGACACAAGAAATGAAACAAATAACTCAGTTTACTGGAAGCCTTCACAGCAGGCATACATGAGGTCTGACCTCAAGCTCTCTGACCTCACTAGCTACAAACCTGGGGCTGACCAGGCAGTGGCGTCAATCCATAAAATTCTGCACAGGTTGGGTCAGCTCACCCTTTATTACATCTGCCCCATAAACTTGCCTTTGTGGGCACAGAAAAACACACTCTCCCTAATTGAATTTCTGGATATATTATGAAAATGTCTAGAGGTGCTTTGTAAATATATCATCAGGTCATCATAAGGTCATCAGTGGGACTTACGAAGTAAACAGAATGCTTCCAGGATTGGGAGTATAACCTGCGTACGTTTAAACAGATCAGAAGCCACTGGAAGTTTCAGACACCAAATACTTGCTAGATTAATACCCAAAGCATGTGAGAATTCTTTAGGCATATTAACAATTGATTTGTTGCAGTTCTTACGATCATATTTGTAATCAACTGCAACTCAGTTGTGGTCTCTTGTTTAACCAAAATAAAAGGGGGGGGGGATGGATAGAGGGAAACATCTTGAAATTACAGTATTAGTTTATTCCTTATTATATATAATGACCTATTTTAGCTTCTGATCCATTATTTCGTATGCTGAAAAAATCATGTTCAGATAGGAAAAACTTCAAAAGAAGTTTTTCTTTTGTGAACTGTGAATAGCCTTGCATGGATTAGCAGAATAAAGCATCAGCTTAAAAGTCCACTATAACACGGGTCTAGAGTCTGCAAACCAACTGAATTTAGCATTACAATACTGAATGTTGTTCCTGATTTTGCCATATAAGAACAGCGTTTCCTTGGTCTTTACCATTTTCTTTAAGCTTTTAAAGTGGCCAGTGAGACATCTTTTCTGGCCTAAGACCATATTTACTAAACAGATATCTCAAGTGAAGCCTCCAGTGATTGGACAGTGCAATCCAGTAGTTCTTAGGGGTTATTTATCAGGACGTATGAAGACAGCAAAGCACAAACCACCACGAGAGGAGCTGAAAAGTAAATTGTTCAGTAGCAGGGTGACACTCTAATCTGGTGTAACAATCTAATCTAATTCACGGCCGTGCATTAAGTACACTTGGATTGACACCAGCATTATTTCTCTAGAAGTGATATGGCACACAGTAACAGTGCATCTTGCAATATTTTGCATTGTTTTTCTTGACTTTGTAATGAAGGAGAACTTTGGTAATCCTTTGAACAAATACTTCACTTTAAAAATATCTACCCCTTAGAATTTACAAGTCAATGTACATACGGCAGTGGGGTGAAGAATGACATTTAACTTTATTCAATCTTGGTTTCAACAGCTTTATATAAAACTGGAGAGCTAAGCATGCTGGGATTATAGAATCGATTAATTTCTTATAAACCGGATGAGAAAATGACCCTGGTAAGTCACTTGACCTTGGGGAAGTCACTTCTCTCTTGGCCTCAGCTCCCCGGTCTCCAAAATGAGTGGGTTCACCAAGAGAAGTAACAGATTTATTTATAAAAATATACTTTATTATTCAATATACTACACACTATACTCAACACCACATACACGTCACACGCTGTGCCATCCTCTATACAATGCTCAGCACGAGGACTCTCAGAATACCTGCGTGTTGATCCACTTGGTTCCGGCCTCTGTGTGCTCTACGTTCCCGTAGAAGTGAACAGGCAGCATGAACTCGGGGCGGGCCTTCTCCCAGGGGTTTCCATGCCTGAGCCAGTCATCTGCCTCTTCTATCTGCAAAAAGGACATGGCTTAGAATTTGTTTTTCAGGAGCGGTGGACCTAGCCCTTCAATTATATCAAATTAAAAATATTTTGGGGGACTTCCCCGGTGGCGCAGTGGTTAAGAATCCGCCTGCCAATTCAGGGGACACAGGTTCGGTCCCTGGTCCACGAAGATCCCACGTGCCTCGGAGCAACTAAGCCCGCGAGCCACAACTACTGAGCCCGCGAGCCACAACTACTGAGCCTGTGCTCTAGAGCCCGTGAGCAGCAACCACGGAAGCCCATAGGCCTAGAGCCCGTGCTCTGCAACCAGAGAAGCCACCGCAATAAGAAGCCTGCGCACCACAACGAAGAGTAGCCCCTACTCGCCACAACTAGAGGAAGCCCGTGTGCAGCAACAAAGATCCAACGCAGCCAAATAAATAAATTTATAAAAAATATATATATATATTTTTGACTGAATCAACTCAAGAATACTGTTTTGGCAAGAAAGATGTTGGTTCTGTCAATCTCAGTTCATCTTTGTTATTGTCGTACAGCCTAAATCAACAACAGTACTGGCTAGTATTGCTCTAAATGTTTTATACATATTATTGCATTTAATCCTCATAGCAAATATAGGAGGGAGCTATGGCTTCTCCCTTTGTTAAGGAAATTGTAACTTGCTCAAAGTTGCACGGATAGTTAATGATACAGGTAAGATTTGATGGTAGGTCTGTGAGTTCTAAAGCCTGTGTCTCAACATCTGTGAATCCAATTGTCTAGCTTGAGGGAAAGAGAGAGGCTTCCCAGGGATGTTTATTGTTGGATACCTAGACCTGATGGGTCCTACATTATGGTTTCTGTCAAGAGCTTTGTGCCTTGAAAGCACAGAATCGGTTGAGAAAAACTACTCATAGAAAGCTCCCTTAATAAGGCTTATTTCAGTATAGGCACAGAACACTATTACTTTTTTTTTCATTTTTTAATTTGGAGTATAGTTGATTTACAATATTGTGTTAGTTTCAGGTGTACAGCATAGTGTTTCAGTATTTTTGCAGATTATAGGTTATTATAAGATAATAGGTATACATTCCTGTGTTATACAGTATATCCTTGTTGCTTATCTATTTTATACATAGTAGTTTGTTAATACCATATCCCTAATTTGTCCCTCCCCCCGTTCCTTCTCCCCTTTGGTAACCACAAATTTGTTTTCTATATCTGTGAGTCTGTTTCTGTTCTGCATATGCATTCATTTGTATTATTTTTTAGATTCCACATATAAGTGATAACATATTGTATTTGTCTTTCTCTGTGTGACTTATTTCACTAAGCATAATATTATTTAGGTCCATCCATGTTGCTGCAAGTGGCAATATTTAATTCATTTTTTATTGCTGAGTAATATTCCATTGTATATATGTACCACATCTTCTTTATCCATTCATCTGTTGATGGGCACATGGGTTGCTTCCATGCCTTGACAATTGTAAAGAGTGCTTCTATGAACACTGGGGTGCATGTATCTTTTTGAATTAGCGTTTTCATTTTTTCCAGATATATACCCAGGAATGGAATTGCTGGACCACATGGTAGTTCTATTTTTAGTTTTTTAAGGAACGTCCATACTTATTTCCATAGTGGCTGCACCAATTTACATTCCCATCAACAGAACACATTTTGTAGTCTTTGTTTAATTTAATCCTTATGGAATTTTGATCTGATAATGAACTATTATTTATTTATTTATTATATTTTATTTATTTATTTGGTCATGCCAGGTCTTAGTTGCGGCATGTGTGCTCCTTTGTTGCAGCCGGGGTGGGTGGGGGGGCTCCTTGGTTGCAGCTCACCAGCTCCTTAGTTGCGGCATGTGAACTCTTAGTTGCAGCACGCATGTGGGATCTAGTTCCCTGACCAGGGCTGGAACCCGGGCCCCCTGCACTGGGAGCGTGGAGTCTTAACCACTGCACCACCAGGGAAGTCCCATGAACTATTATTCCTAATTCGTTTTGAAAATGGCATATACTAAAATGTAAGGAATTTATTTTATTGACAATTACAACATTTTCCCATGTATTTATATCAATTTATAACAAAATATTTCTCATAAAAATTTAAAAATCTAATTTGTATTTAGGGTATCCTGGACATCAAATGCATTTTGTTTTCTATAAAGAAACAAATAAAAATGCCAAAACAAGAACAAAAGACACATGGTGGGGCTGGGGTTGCACTTTTAAAGTAAAGGTATTATGAGTGAAACCTTTAAAATACTCCATATATATTAAAAAATGCAGTCGTGTTCTGGCAAGAAGGGAGGGGTAAGGTTTTTAGTACAAAGCTCCCTTGTCAATGAGATTACCTCCAATATGGTTATTTTACCTACCTGATTCCTCATCCTTCCCTCTTAGAAAACTCAGCTTTAGTTTAAAAAGATATTAATGATGAATTATGACACAATGCTGGATGCTTCATGATCACCTGTGTATGAGTTCAGTGTCTGCCCCAGGCACAGTGTGGAAAGAGGCAAACACACACAGCTATCTTTTGAGATATTAGACAAAACATTAATGTCAATAGCCAGACAAGCAAACACACATCCATTTATTCAAATATTGATCATATTGGGAATGCTAGTAAGCTGCTCATTAACAAGAGCTACCAGCATGATGAATGAAAAGGGGACACACAGAAACAACATCTTTAGATAGAAGGTCTGGAATTAGAGAGCTGCAGGAGGATGTAGCAGGTGCAGGATGAAGCCTAGGGAAGGCTGGACCTAGACGTGAGCTAATCAATACAATGCACCTTGTTAAAATGCAGAGTCCCTGGCAGTCTGGGGAGGGGTCTTAAATTTTCCATTTAAAAATTTGCATCTTGGGGCTTCCCTGGTGGCGCAGTGGTTGAGAGTCCGCCTGTCAATGCGTGGGACGCGGGTTTGTGCCCCGGTCCGGGAAGATTCCACATGCCGCGGAGTGGCTAGGCCCGTGAGCCATGGCCGCTAAGCCTGCGCGTCCGGAGCCTGTGTTCCGCAACGGGAGAGGCCACAACAGTGAGAGGCTCGCATATCGCAAAAAAAAAAAAAAAAATTTGCATCTTAACATGTAGCCATGGGGTACACGGTGCAGCAGGGAGCTACACAGCGATACAAAGTCAGGAACTGTAATTCAGAATTGAGACTTCGGCTATCCCATTCATAAAGAGAACAAAAATACAATTAAAATTTAACAAGGAAAGGATTGAATTTTATCAGTTGATAAGAAATTGGTTAAGTTAGAGTCCTCTAGCTCGTGTTAATAACTAGAAACTCTATGAAAAATAAATGAGGATATGCACAAAGATCAAACATCCTGACTTACAAAACACTTCACGCTGCACTTAGGCAAGGGCAGGTTCTGGGTTTCAAATTATTGGTCAATGTGAACACACAATGCTTCCTGTAACAGGAAAGAACCTTACGGCCTATTTGCCTCATTTCAGCACTCAGGACTGTTGTAAAATACACCTTAAGTTTTTACATGAACCAGGAGGACGAGGAGGCAGAAACAGCATTCCTCTCGAAAATCATGTGCACAGGTGAGCTGACAAGATATTTTCTGCTGAAAAATGCAGCAGAAGCAGACTCTTCTCTCCTCAAGCACTGTGAAATGCCCATACAAGAGAGGCTGAACTCTGAGCTTCCCACCACTGGCCGGACCCTCCTGGCCGCCTCTGCAAATCAGAAGCTGCACTTGCTCTTTTGAGGACACGCTGTTAAGCGACAAGGGACTAGTCAGCCAGTCACTCTCAATGTTGGTCTGATTTTTCCCTCCCAAATAATGGCTGGTTTTCATTTCACTGGGTTAACGAGTTCTGTAGGAGAATAGGACTCCTAGCTTGCTGTTCTTTATTGAGTCTCTTCCTGATTTTGGCAAGAAATCAGCCCTCAGTTATGCAAAGCTTGTTTTTAAGGTGAATTGAAAAATAGATATTTCATAAAAGCAAGCTGGTCTGAGCAGATCAGAGGAGAAAGAGAGAACTGCCTCCAGCCACCCCAGCTCAATCCACAGAGGCTGCGGGATGGTGATAAACCTTCTTTCTATCTTGCTTTCTTCCAACAAATCAACAAACTGGTCTGTAAATTTAGATTTCCATGTAACCAGTGATCCCTGAGTGCACTAACTTGCCGAGTCATATGAAGGGCAGGGGCCAGACGGGAGGAGAGCTTCCATTTATATCCAAGTGGGCTGTGTGGATCTGAACATCCCAGATGAAAAGGAGCTGAGACAAAGCAAGCAGGAGACTGTGGCGTGGGGAGCAGCGTGCCCGCCTGGGTGGTGGTGGCAGTGGTGGTGTGTGTGTGTGGGGGGATGCATGGCAGCTGGATCTGGGGTCTTCCTAGAGAGATTACTCGGTGGGATCTATTCCAGCCAGCATGGAAGCAGAGGTCAGCTCAGGGCCTCTGTGAGTGACTGAATTCGAAGAAACGCTTTTCCCCTCAACTGCGGGATACACGGGACATGAAGAACCAGTGAGCAACCATCAGGGGCTGTCAACAAACTTTGCTTTCTGATGGTACCAGTCATTGGTAAATGTTTCTGGGGAGCACCAGGAATTCAACAATGGTCAGGAGAGGGAGGCTTGCTGGGTAATGTGAACTGTGCATGACTAGGTATAGCAGGGTTCTAAGGGAAAGAATGTTCCAGCAGACTGCTTGATTCAACCCTGAGATTTCTACTATCAGCGTCTTTCCACTCAGAACTTTAGTGTGTGACTGTTTAACTTGAGGCTGTCGCAACTGCCTTTCCCCCCTCTTCTTCCCAGTGGCCAGTCATTTTCAGAGGACTATTCTGAGAAGGTTTCAATGATCCCCATTAGAGTTCGAGGTAAGTCAAGCATTTGAGCAATAAAATTGTTTTCCTTGGGGGGTGGGGTGGAGTTCACAACAAACACTTTATTACTGCAAATCTTCCTTGAAGAGAGCCTTCAAAACTGAAAGTCTATCAACCTTTAAAAATCTTCCTAGTTTGTGCAATTTTCATCGGCCTTCTCCATTGTAAGAGCAACCATGTAGCTGATGTGAGTAGAGCAGTGACCATGCCCCCAAAAGGCATTCTGCTTTCCTGGAAGGTATTTTTTGTTTTTCACGGAAACAGTTTCTTTTTTATGTTTGTTTTTTAAAATCCCATCCCAGTGAACAATGGCTATGGTAGATAAAATTAGGTGTCCTTCTGACTCAATTTCAGTTGTAATGAAAGAAGTGATGATGTAGTAAAGCTAGCTTTGGAGACTAGCAAAAGCCACTTGGTCTCTCTTTTTCCTTTAAAAACACTAGAATATATACTTCTTGGGTCTCACAGGAGAGAAGGGATGGTTTCCTGAAATAAGGCCATTTAAAAGTAGCAAAGGTCATAGGTGGGATTAATAAAGAGTGACCTTTCATAAGACTTTGGGGAAAATGCACTTGAAAGACAATTTTTTGAGACTGATCTGCTGAGTTAAAAAAAATCTTTCACAGAAAAGTAAGAAATAAAATCCTTAAACATCCTGGGGTATAATGAGTACCATACAGGATACAAAGACTGAGAATGGATACCATGTATCGCTTGGTCAGGTTGTGTTAAAATCTTGGTCCTACTGGAAATGCCTGCCAAGCTAGGCTTCTCACCATGTAGCCCTAGATTACTTCACTGTGGAAGGGAACCAATTATTTTGTTTTTATATCTTTTTTTTTTTCTATTTTTTTGCGGTACGCGGGCCTCTCACTGTTGTGGCCTCTCCTGTCGCGGAGTACAGGCTCTGGACGCGCAGACTCAGCGGCCATGGCTCACGGGCCCAGCCGCTCCGCGGCACGTGGGATCTTCCCGAACCGGGGCACAAACCCGCGTCCCCTGCATCTGCAGGCGGACTCTCAGCCACTGCGCCACCAGGGAAGCCCTGTTTTTTTATGATTATAAAATACACATTTCCTATGAAATATGCGTCATGTAGGAGAACAAACAGAAGATAGTCAAAGTCACCCATAATCTTATCTCCCAGAGATAATTAATTACTGTTGAAGCTTTGACATTATTTTTCTTTTCTAGCACTTTATTTTTTTGGTTTCTTTTGGATAGGTCATACTATCCAAATGATCCTATACCTCCTTTTTTCAGCTGTCATAAACAATTTCCCATTTCATTATAATTAATTAAAAACATGATATTAATGGTTACATTAATATTTTATTATATAATACCACAATTTAAAAAACTATCCTCCTTTTATTAGGCCAAATTAACATTTCATTGAGTGCCTATTTGTGCAACAGACATTTTACATATTTTCATAGTTCTGTGAAGCTGGCATCTCCATTTTGCAGACAAAAGTGAGGCTCAGGGAAGCTAGGTAACCTAATCAAGACAACAAACTTCATAAGGGTAATGAGTTGCACTTAGGCCTCAAATTAGAAATTAGATCTCATATTAGGGCCCAATTTTTTTTCTACCCAATGCTGCCTCCTAATTGATTTAGGAGTAGCTAAAGATACACTGGTTCTTAACAAAATTTGGAAGTTTGTCTTTCAATATGTTCCCAATATTCTCCTCCTGGGACTTCCCTTGGTGCATTCTCTTATATCAAATCTTTTAGTGCCCTTCTTCTTTGGCCCAGAGTGTCCAAACACTGAGGGAGGGGAAAGTGGATGGCGGTGACACTCAGCTTCTCAGCCTTCCTCTCCCCTGGGATTAGCTCCAGCCTAGGTCCCTCAACCCAATGCCTGATCACGCTGACCTTGGACTGACTCTTGGGAGGGCTCAGAGAGCTCAGGCTTCTTGAATATCCAGTATCCTTCTGCCAGTGATGTGTGTGTATGAGACAAAGATACGGAGAGAAAAAACCTAAATCACACTTAGCATCGGGGAAAACTGTCCATGCCAGGGCTGACTGTAGTTCAAAGAGTTAGCAAAGATAAACAAATACTTAAGAATCTAGTTTGGTTATATAAAAATAAAATGAGAGTCATTTGTATGGATTCATTACTATTTGTGCAGTTTTCTACAGAGCACTATAATTATACACATTACATATGTGCCAGAGTTTTTTAATATAATAGTTAACAGGGACTGCCTGCTTTCGTCTTATAAAAAAAATTAGAACACTGAGCTTACATATCTTGTAAGATAGGCATGTTAAGGAGGGCAAGACTCTGAGTGTAGAAAAGAATACTGAATGTGGACCTGGAAATCTGGGGATATACAGCCTTATTTGCCAGCTGTGTGATCTGAGGTGACTTCCCCTCTTAAGACCTTCAGTTTTCTCACCTACAAAAATGGTGACATGCTTCCTACTATCAAGAGTTATTGGGGGACTTCCCTGGTGGCGCAGTGGTTAAGAAGACGTCTGCCGATGCAGGGGATACGGGTTCGAGCCCTTGTCGGGGAAGATCCCACATACCACAGAGCAACTAAGCCTGTGTGCTACAACTACTAAGCCTGCGCTCTAGAGCCCACGAGCCACAACTACTGAAGACTCTGCGCGCCTAGAGCCCGTGCTCCGCAACAAGAAAAGCCACTGCAATGAGAAGCCCATGCACCCCAACGAAGAGCGGTCCCCGGCTTGCTGCAACTAGAGAAAGTCCGCACGCAGCAAAGAAAACCCAATGCAGCCAAAAATAAATAAATTAATAAATAAATAATAATGATAAAAAAGACCCAACATAGCCATAAATAAATAAATAAATTTTTTTAAAAAAGAAAAAAAGTTATTGGGGAAGATCATGAGCTAAAAGATGTGCTCCTCCATTTTATATGCTGCAGAGATAGGACACTGCACGTTATAGGTAGTCCACATGCAGGCAACCAGTGACAACTATCTTCAGAGCACCCCTGTGAGTCTGGCACCGTACAAGATGCTACGGATCTGGTGGTGAATGATATTGGCGATACCAGCAGGCTCTCTGCTCTTAGGGAGCTTACGCCTCAAAGCGGGAAGACTGACAGTATTCACTGATGTCAACCAAATGCCACAGAAAGTAGTAAAGCTCTACGTAAAATGTCCATAAATTATAAACCATCCAGAACACCATGAAGACAAAGGACTTTAATGACAAAATTAAAAAATATGTCTCACGTACCTGCCATCCATCTCGAATCTTCTGATTGAAGATTCCATATTCATATCGGATGCCATAGCCATAGGCTGCAAGCCCCAGAGTTGCCATGGAATCCAAGAAGCAGGCTAAATTAAACAGAGCACAGGCCACAGGCAGCGTCATCAAGGTTACTCAAAATTTTGTCTTTCTCTAAAAAACACGGCAGCCACAAAACATTTCTCTATGAGAAACCATATTTGTATCTTAAAGCAGAGACTGCAGCACAGCGGGTATTGTTTTTAAAATAACATTCTAATTATAGAATAAACTATAGAAAAGGTAGAAAATACAAACATGTATAAAGAAGAAAACAAACATTTATTACCTCACCATCCAGAAATAACCACTGTGTTGGCATTTCATCTGAGAAATGCCAGATGTCCACGTTAGAAAGGTCCTTTATTATGTCTATGTTAGAAATTCCTTTATTGTGTCTGTTCCTCACACTGCCCTTTGTAGGGGAAGCTGTCTCCATGCCCCCCTGCTTGAAAAGACGTGTATAATTTACATGTAAATTGACTGACTAGCTGGACATCTGGGGCAGACTCTCTTTCTGGCTAATGGAATTCCAGTGTGGTTCACATTATCAGGTGGCCTTATGCTTCAGGGAGGCTGGACCAACTGAATCTTGACTAAACTTCTAAGCTAATCATAGTAATTTTATGTCCTTCACCAGTTTGGGTTTTGGCATGAGCATTCAATGACATTCAATCCAATGAGAGGTGCTAGAAAGTCTGCTGGGTACAGTGAAAGATTTTCCTTACTGCTGCCGTCTTTCTTCCATGAAGGTAAAGTCAAAAGAACCACAGAGACCCAGAGTCCTGACAGAATTGTGCTGCTGAATCAATTAATCTGAAAATGGCCAACCTCTGAAGTTCTCGTTCTGTGATAATACATGTCCTTGTTGGCGGAACTAGCTTTTGCTAGGTTTTCTGTTTCTCGTAGCCAACGGCTTTAATGACAGAGCACCTGATCTAGAGCAGCCAATCAACAGGCTGGGTAGGATCTATCTTGTGGTCAGGAGCAATTTTAGGGGTTACGCTAAGCATGTGGCCCCTCTCAGGAATCTGAACTGAGAAATATACAGAGAATAAGAAAATACAGTAGGATCTAAAACTGAAGAGAACATTGAAAATTGCAGATCAAACAGGAAGAGACTGAGCTAGGTTCACGGTGGAGTCCTAAAACGGATCCACAAAGGCCAATGGCCAAGACCTTCAAGTTACTGTAACATCACAATGGTCTTCCAGTCCCTGTGCTCATGTGGCCTGGCTCTGTCCCAGTTCCTGCTCTCTCGGAGCTGTGGTGATTTGTCTTTTCCTGGGTCCTGATCAAATTATCCTTAGAGCCTCACCAGAATGGGGGTCCCAGTTTTTTCAGTCTGGTAAGAGATGAGGTCATCTAATGAGAATTACTTAGCCTCATTCACCCCTTCCCTGTCAGGCCCAGAGTGGGGTTAACGCTGCCAAAAAATAGGCCTGGGACTTTACATAAAAGGAAGGCAGGCTACCTTGTCAGTCTTAGATGAGCATGCCGTTGGCTCTGCTGGTCTTCCTATAGCTCCATGGAAAGCCTACTAATAACCCGATGATTAACTTCTCAGGGTGGCCAAGTATGCCAAAGGCAGCGTTTTCTATGACTAACTGCAACGTTAAAACACATGGCCACTAATGTAGTAAGGAATAAACAATATGAAACACATGCAAATGGAGTTCTAGTCATTTGAAACTGTGTGTAAAATTAAGAGATTGTGGAATCATTTCTAAAAGAGAAGACGCAGATATTTATTTTTCATAGAGTACGATCTGATACATACATGTGTGGTCGTACATTCTATTATTAAATTTAAATTTCACAAGTAAATAATATAGTAACATCCTCTTTGTAAAAACAATTAAAATGTTACAGACAGGGCTTCCCTGGTGGCACAGTGGTTGAGAATCTGCCTGCCAATGCAGGGGACACGAGTTCGAGCCCTGGTCTGGGAAGATCCCACATGCCGCGTAAGCCACAATTACTGAGCCTGCGCGTCTGGAGCCTGTGCTCCACAAGAGAGGCCGCGATAGTGAGAGGCCTGCGCACCGCGATGAAGAGTGGCCCCCGCTTGCCACAACTAGAGAAAGCCCTCGCACAGAAACGAAGACCCAACACAGCCATAAATAAATAAATAAAGCAAACTGTCAACAAGTAAAAATAAATAAACACTATAAAATGTTACCGACAGGGCTAGCATCCCTTTTGACTGCCACCCCCAATTCTGCGCTCCTCTCTACAGAAAGTCACAAGGAGCAGTTCAGTATTTCAAATTCCAGACTTTTTCTATGGATTTACATATATACATTCTCACATAAAATATTAATTTTTTAAAAACATAAATGGTATCACACTGTGTGGCTTTTAATGCAACTTGTTTCCTCTGCCCCCAGCCCCCCACCTCTTGGAGGTCTATGCAGGGAAGTACAAATAGTTCACTTTTAGGTTGACACATATTATTCTGTAACATGGTGTTCCTCTACTTATTTACCTATTCTATCAATGGACATTAGGTTATTTCTAAAATTTTGCTTTTACAAACAATACTGTAGCAATTATTTTCACATGCCTCCTTGTGTACATGTTGGAGTATTTCTTTAGGGTAGATATCAGGAATTAGAATTGCTTGGTGGTAAGGATGCATATTTTTAATTTAATGGCATTGGTATTATATTTTTAATGTTTTCCTCTATATTTGTGGAAAAATCATTTCCTGGATAAAGCAAAGGACTCAAACTTCATCCATACAAAACAAAAATATTCATTAATTCAATCATACCAATAGTATAACAAGTGTATCACTGCCTACTAGTTAATCAAAAAGCAAACTGTTAAGTGCACAGGACGATAACACAATGGGTAAACAACTTAGGTGCTACCACACGAGTATGTGAATTGAGTAGCTGTGAACAAACAACAGTGAAGTGAAGGGGCCACTTTGGAAACCCTTAAGTGAACAGGAAGGATCTGGTTAGCTTTGGGGTTTGAAGCAATGTCTCCAAACTTCTTAAGCAATGTCTCTTTTGTTAAAGATCGTTTCTCTACTGTTTGTCTAGAACTGGTCAAACCACCGTGCAGACTCAGAAACAAACACAGCTACAACCGGCTCACACTGTGCACTTCTAGACAGTCTTCTGGTTCTTTAAGCATGGCTGTGCATGGCATCTGAGATGGCGTCAAGGGCCAGACAATAGCACACTTACCAGCAAGCCTCCCAAGACCACCATTGCCAAGCCCAGCATCTTCTTCAATTTCTTCTAACTCCTCCATATCCAGTCCAAGCTGGTGATGAAAGAAAAACAACATAGGACGTGGATACAAACTTCAGATATACAAACAGGCCACTTCAGAGAGAACAGTCATTTCCTAAAGCTCTGGGTTGGGTCTTCAGGTTCATCTGTGAACTCAATCCTGCCAGGTCCCTCACTGCTTGAACTGCCATCAGATACCCGCTGAGGATGCTGGTGACTGAAGATGCAAACTGTCCGAGAAGGCACAGCAGCAGCTTGGAGAAGAGTATGGGCTCTAAATGTCCATTACCGACTCTGTTACCTCTTAGCTATATGAACCTGAGCAAGGTAGTAAATCTCACTATGCCTTTCACTTCTCGTTTAAAAATGAGGATAATAGTATCTACTTCATTTAGGGCTGTGAATTAAATGAGATTATACAAACAAAGCATTCAGAATGATGCCTGGGTAGGTATTTCTTGATAAATGTTGGCTATCACTATTTCTTAAAATTATTTTTTGTTGCCAGGGTAAAACCTCAGAAATAGACCAGTACCAAGTTGATACTAACTGGACTAAATTTTGAAAATTACCAAAAGGTATGAGGTCAGATTTTCTGGGATGGACTACAGTTCATCTTTTCATGACCACAACATATTTACTCAGTAAGGTCAAAGGTTGTTAACCCAAAACCAGTTAGTGAGTCACTGCCCATGACACCAGGGGCCAGACAGCAGTCAGGGAAACCTCAGCCCCGTGTTCCTGCTGGATGGGCCTAAAATCCTCTACTTCTCTCTGGGGTAGATAACAGACTGTGGGGGGGGATAATGGGAGGGGGAGATAAATTAGGAGGTGGGATTAACATATACACAGTACTGTATATAAAATAGGTAAACAACAAGGACCTACTGGGCTTCCCTGGTGGTGCAGTGGTTAAGAATCTGCCTGCCAATGCAGGGGACATGGGTTTGATCCCTGGTCTGGGAAGATCCCACATGCCACACAGCAACTAAGCCCGCAAGCCACAACTACTGAGCCCGCTGAGCCCGCGTGCCACAACTACTGAAGCCTGTGCGCCTAGAGCCCGTGCTCTGCAACAAGAGAAGCCACCGCAATGAGAAGCCTGCGTACTGCAACGAAGAGTAGCCCCCGCTTGCCGCAGCTAGAGAAATCCCGTGTGCAGCAATGAAGACCCAATGCAGCCAAAAATAAATAAATAAATTTATTAAAAAAAACAAAAACAAGGACCTACTGCATAGCGTAGGGAACTATACTCAACATCTTGTAATAACCTATAATGGAGAAGAAGCTAAAAAAGAATATATAGCTGAGCCACTTTGCTGTACACTTGAAACTAACACAACATTGTAAATTAACTATAGTCAATTAAAAAAAAAGAGAGAGAGACTGTGGGAGGCCAAGGAGCATCTGTGACCTTGGGGATGGATGGAATTGGTTGCCAGTCAGCTCCCTGCCACAAAGTGTTGGGACCCGCACAGCCAGAGGTCACTAGCAGCAGTGTGGACTCATATCAAAATTCTGCAGCTGTAGAGGTCACTTTGGACTGTTCATCTTACAATGAGGAAACTGATGGCCAGATAAACTAAACGACCTGTCCTCTGCTGACTAGATAATAATCTAGCCCATGCCTGGCTAATAATGGTCCATTGGGAAGTGACTGCATTCGCAATCTGAAAGTGATGCAATCCATGAAATTTTACATGGAAACATAATTTACACATTTGAAAACACACGCACAAGATGTAACTATGCTTGAAGTGGATGCCCCAGTTGCCATGGGGTTACCTGCTTGGATCCCTACCCTTATTCAAAAGTTGCTTTCTGACACAAGTCCTGATAACTAAATCTTCTAAGAGTTCAAAAATGGATTTGCTTCTGTTCATTGTTCAAAGGGCTTTCAAACTTGCTCCCTGGTGACTAGAGTCCTGGGGTCCTTGTGACATCAACTGCTAATGCTAGTGCTCAGGACTTTTAACATTCTAAACATGCGAGTCTAGAGTAGGCTATAAACCTTGAGCAAGGAGACATGCGTCGCTTCATCCCACCTGGTTAGATTATGGTGCAAAGGAGGTATATTTTTTTCAGCTGATATCAGGGGAAGCAAAGAAAAGGGAAGCAGAGAGGAGCTGCAGTGGTTCTTTCACACGAAATGCTCTACTAAACCCACACAAAGGAAACCAGCCCTAGTGACAAGCAGCTGGCCACATTAGAGGACACAAGCCCTATGCCAGACCAAAAGCGACTTGAACAGTCTCTTACTTAGAGTGCATCTTTGCAAATACTCGTTCCTCCTATTAACCACATCAGAAAGGTTAAGGACTATTTTTGGTATGAAGATGCTTGAAGGTCAAAGGAGAAACAGTTAAATACGTTCATTCAAACAAATTAGCACATTAGGTTCAAGACCTCAGGCTCCTCATTTAAAGAGGAAGTGTATTTTACATCTCATTAAGCAACAGAGAAAGTATGACAACAGAATTTTAAAAGTTTATTACTTTCACGTATTGCCTTGATATACAAATAACAGTCAAACTTCGATCCCTTTAAAAAAGTATATAGGAACCCAAAGTAAAGCTTGTGGTTCCGATAGCAGGGACTCAAGTACTTCTTAAAGGCTTGTTCAGATGCTAATTTCTAAAATGTAATTTGTTGCATAATGCTGTCAAAAGCTGACTGCAGAACAAAATTCTCATGAGGCAAAACTAGTTCTCTAGCTTTGTTCCTCTTAACCCAGAGATCAGGAGTACTATAGATTTCTAATAGTTTGTAATAGCCATGTCTACAGAAGCAATTTTTCACCATTTTTTTGGGGGGGGTGGGGCGGCTATATCCCCAACGTTCCTGAGTTGAACTTGAAATTTAAAGGGAGAGAATGAGAGAAATACGGAGACAATGTACCTGGTAAATGGCCTCGTCACAGGCATTCTGCAGGCCAAGGTTGATCATGGTGTTCTGTAATGTTCGGCCCATGTAAAATTCCAAAGAGAGGTAATAAACCCTCTGAAACAAAGAAGAGAGAGGTCATGTTAACGGCTATGAGGCCAACCTTACTTGTCAACGTAAAAACACAAGGTCACCAATAAGAAACAAACAAGCAGAACTACTTTAACTCAGGTTCAAATGAGACTCCTATAGATGCATGAAGGGCTAAAGAAAAGCACTTCTGATAATTAACTGGCTTTGGAAAAACCATTTCATATCCTGGTTTTGGTGGTAATACTTAAAAAATATATATCTTTTACCCCCAGGGAGGGGAAAAAAAGCAAACTCATCCAACTCATTAGATTCACTGTTTTGTGGGTTTTTTCTTCCTGTTCATGAGCCTCATGAAAAAACATATGTTTGGGGTAAATGGAAGTCAGACTGACATAGCTCATCATTCATCTGTAAAATGTTTACAGGATGAGGGTCAGGTGGGGTTGGCTGTGAGCCTCTCACGTCATCCAAGAAACACAGAGATTAACTCCTTCAAGATACACCCAATGGCTACAAAGTATTCCTCCTTAACTGTTACTGCAAGTAATATTATAATTAAATATTTTAGAATTAAAATTATCCTAGAAAGTCTATGAACTGTATACAGTCTTCTGTATAACAAAAGACTGCCTCAGGTTTATTGGTGTCTGTTCTTGGTGAAATAGGACATTTCTCTATCAGGTTAGAAACTGTTTGCCTTTGACATAGTAAAAGCCAAGTAAATATCAATAGTAATCAGAGTTGAAAGCAAAAGGTGCAAAGCTCAGACTTTCCTAAAACCCTTTAAAATACAAGCACAGTTTACTAGTCAAAAAAACAAAAAGGGTCAGTAACTTCATCATCCTCTTATAAAATATCTTACTCTCTGTATCAGTTCCTCTTTGCTTTTTCACCAAACACAAAACAAAACAATAAAAATCTGTAAATGCATCAGTATCAATATAAAGTCACCTCAAATTTTAGGGACTCCCCCATTTCTCAATAGGAAGAACCCCAAAGAAAAGGATTTGGTCAACCAGGAAGTACTAAAAAAAAAAAAAAATGAATATAGTTCAATATAAGAAATGCCTATTATAAAAATTAAAAAAGGGGCTTCCCTGGTGGCACAGTGGTTGAGAGTCTGCCTGCCGATGCAGGGGACGCAGGTTTGTGCCCCGGTCTGCGAAGATCCCACATGCCGCGGAGCGGCTGGGCCCGTGAGCCATGGCCGCTGAGCCTTCGCGTCCGGAGTCTGTGCTCCGCAACGGGAGAGGCCACAACAGTGAGAGGCCCGCGTACCGCAAAAAAAAAAAAAAATAAATAAAGAAGAAATGCCTATTATGATATTTAAATCATTAGTTACACATACATACTTAAAATATTATATGAAAATGTCAATTCAGAAATCTTACTTTTCCCTACTTTCATTTTATGAAACAATTGAATTCTGTCTTCCCATGGATAGTCAACATGTTATCAAACAATATTTTCCAGAGCACATCATCATTATTTTTATCCAAGTTGTTTGAATATCTATAATGCTGTCATTAGGGCCCTCATTAGTTTATTAGATACCTTTCTGTGAGCTGGGAAAAGGTATCTTTCCTGGGGCAGACTCAGGCCAAAGAGGTGCAAGGCGTCACTCACCCCCCCCCCCCCACCAACGGCTGGCGCCAATATACCAATGCATCACAAAAAAGAGCATCTCAAGCCACAAATATCCATTTACATAACATCAGGGCAGTTTTTTTCATTCTTCCCTGTGTGCATTTTCATGATCTCTATAATATAACCACTACCTATTGCTTTTTACTTTTTAATGATCTATAAAAAGCCTGGTTATAAATGCAGTATATATATCCAACACTTGCAATTGTGAGGTCATAGCCCCAGGAATAATGACGACATTTGTGTTAAGTTTCTTTGTCTCCCTTTTAAGGATTCTAAATTAGCATGGACTTAAGAGTTCTTAAGACATTTCAAGGTCTTCCTAAAAAAATGTTGCTGCTTAAAATAAAGTAGTTGATAGAGAGCATCTTGTTACATGACAGATTTTCCAAGGACATGAATTTAAGGTGATTTCCTATTTTCCCACAAATAAAATTTGGGGGGGGGGGATAGCACCTTATATTTGGGGGTATAAAAGACCTTAAAAAATTGATCTCCCTCATTGTCTTAGTTAGTGGTCCCTAAACATTTAAAACATACTTCTGGTAGTAAAATATTTGAGCATCTCCAACATAGCTTATAGATTACATGCATGCACTTCTATTACTAATATCTTATGTATATTTTACAAAAACTAGATATTTTCAAAAGGCTTGTATAGATAAAATAAAGAAGACATAACAATAAGCAATATTTTAAAAATACTTTAAATTTGTTCCTAGTGTTAATTACTAGGTGTATGGAATAGGTGGCAACACAACTGAGACTTGCAGGGCAAGCAAGAGTTGAGCAGAGTCCCACGTGGTGGGAAGGGCATTCCGGGTGAAGGGTGCAGTGTGGGCAGAGGCCCAGAAGTGGGGAGAACAGGGCATGGATGGGGACGGCAAATTGGCCTGGTGGGAGAGCAAGGTAACGGGAGGGACAGGCTCACCTGGGCTGAGGAGGGCCTCCAGTGCTTAAGGACTGTGGAAGGCAACACTGCCAGTGATAAAGATCTGAGCAGAGGGCAAGATGGATGTCTTTAAGAGGTTTAATCAGACTCTAACGCATAGAATGAGATGGGATTGCAAACTCAAATGCCTTCAGGAGCCAGACAGAAAATAAGTGTGTAAAGGCAGTCACAAAAAACAATGAGGAGTACTGGGCCAAGAACTGGACTGTCCTGCCCGAAGGTACGGAAAGTAAAACTGCTTAAAGACGTCTAACCGACCAAATAAAATAAATCTGCTAGCCATATTCAGTTGCATGCAGCCAGTTCAACCATTTCTGGGAAGCAAGGTAAACACTTAGAAATCTACTTCATCGAAGACCAGAGGCCAGGGCCTCAGGCAGAGAGAAGTGAGAATGGAGGAGAGTGGGTATTTTCAAGGCAAACTGCAGAAATCAACAGAATTTGGCAACTTGTTGAACGGGGAATACAGGAGGAAATCAAAGGCGAAACTAAAGTTTTGTGTCTGGGTGACTGTCAGGATGACAATGCTATTAACATTAGAAACACAGAAGAGACGGCAGGATTGGGAGGGGTGATGATTTGAGTTTTTAACATGCTGAGTTTAAGGGAATAAGGGGAGATCTAGGTATGTTTACCGAGCACTTACAAATGTAGGAATGGAGCCAGAAAAGGAATTGAGACTAGAGATCCAGATTTGGGATTCATCTGCAGTTACTGGAAAGCAGGGGAGGTGGGAGAGAAGACTGGACACACCTACTGGCTCCACTCTATGCTGAGGGCAGGGACCTTGTGTTATGTGAATGACTGTCACAGAGCAGACACTTTATGAACATGTGTGGACTGGATCTTGTTCACTTGTATCACTATCAGAATACCTGGCTTATACCTGTGTAAGTAAGAAGTGCTTGCCCAGTGCAGAAACTAACAAGAGAACAAGAAAACCATAAAGTACCAGATAAGTCACTGGAGGAGAAACGTACAAGGCGACTGTGTTCTATGTCACTAAATGCTTTGGAAGTGTGTGGGGAGGGGAGGGGGGCAGGCTCTAAAATATGGCTCATCATCTCACTCTCCAGCTTAAAAACTTAAATAATAATTTTTAATGTAAGGTGCAGTCCCCTCTATGCAAATAAAAATTACGGTAAATATATGTATACATAAAGTGTTTTCTGACGATATAGTTTAGCAGTTGCTACCTTTGGGTAGAGGCCTAAGCCTCAGGGGCGGGGAAGTTACTTTCCATTTGAAAGCTCTGTTACAGCTGCAATTTCTCACTCTGAGGACTGTTTTGCTTAGGGGTTCTTTGAGCACTCGGAATATGGGCTATTCTTTTTCATGCTTTACATATTTTTAAAAATCCTAATAAGTGTTTATGTGTGTTTCCCACTACCTCCAGGATATTCCCATCATTCACCCTTTCCAATATGCCTCCAACCGGCGTTTCCAGCTTCCTCTCTCAAGACGCACAACCATCCTCACTGCTGCTGCCAGAGCTGCTCTCTCACCCGCACTCTACACAACACAATCCCTCTGGCTGCCAAGTCCTACTCAGTCCTCCCCACCCCGCCTTCCCAGGTTGGCCAGGTGGAAATAGTGTTCCTCCGTGCGCCCAGCAGCGTCCACTCTAGCCCCCGCGCACTGGGTAGGGGTGGTCTGTGAACAGCAGTCCTCAGCAGTTCCCGGGTGGCCTGGCCCTCGGTCTCCAGTCCGCAGGAATCAAGGAAGTCCAGAAGCTCCACACCCCACTCCTAGGAACTGCGTGTTAGGCGAGGGGCGAGGGGCGGGGGGCGCTCAGAGCTCTGACCATGGGGTGGGACCTCTACCCCTCCCTCTTCACCACACTCGGGCAGTACCTACGACAAGCCCGGGTCTCCCGCGAAACCCCCATCTAGTCCTCCAAAAGTTCTATGGGCTCCGAAGCACCTTCTTCCCACCCTTCCCCACCTACCTCCCCTTAATTCTTATTACCTTTTGACGACCTTTGCATTTGTCTCCCTCCCTAAACATTCAACTTCCCCGAGGCAGGGTTCTCATCCGTTTTGTTCTGGGTCGACTGCCTGGGGCCGAGAACTGTGTCTGGCATACAAAGAGGAGCCGCCCGATATCTCAGAGTAAACGCTGAGAGGAATGCTCCAAAAAAGTTTGTGAAGCAAGTGGACAGGCGAGGGAGGCCTGGGCGTCGGCTCCAGGCGGTCCCCAGGGGCAGGAAGCGCAGTGAGGCCCACGAGATGTGAACGGGGTGTTGGCGGAGGGCCGCATCTGTCCCTTGGGCTGCCCACCCGCCGCCCAGACGCTCTACGCCGGACTTCGCGTGGGGCAAGAACGGGGTGAGGAGAGGTCACTCCGGGGCCTCCACCCACCCCGCCGCGGACACCACCCCGGCGCCCGGATGCTGGACTCGCGCGGTCCCGGAAGGGCACGACCCGGCGAGGGGCGGCGAAGAGCCCCCCTCCCCCCACCCCCATCCCCCGCGCCCGGGCGCGTACCTTGGGGCACGTCTCGTAGTAGTGCTGCTGCGTGCGGATCCAGCGCCCCACCAGGTGGTCGCGCACCGTGTGCGCCAGCGCGAAGAAGTAGTCGCGGGGGGTGGCCACATTGCGGTCCTTGACCAGCGTGAAGTGCAGATGCCGGTTGAAGCCCTTCTTCAGCTCGGCCACGTTCTCCACGCCCACAATGCCGCGGATGCTGATCTGCCGCCGCTTCTCCTGGTCGGTCAGGGGCTTGGCCATGGCGGCGGCGAGCAGTAGGTTCGGCTCCAGACGGCCGGCGGCAGGACAGGGGCGGAGTCGCCCTGCGCCTCTCGCCGCTTTTGAGTCGGCGAAAAGTTTGAGGCCCGCCCCTCGGTGCGGCGCCGCCCGGGGTTGCAGCCCGCCCTCCTGAGAGGCGGAGGGAAACCCTGGCCGCTCCCTTGGACTCTGGGCTGGGCAGGGCACGTAGGGCGGTGGGAGAGCACCTGTCGCGACCTCTGCGCACCCGATATGCCAGGGGGTGGAGGTGGGGGGCTGGCGGCCAGGGACCTGGGCTGAATACTCTTGGCAGTTGAAGGTGGGACCTTTGGTGACTCACGTGGACACTCTGACGCCTCCTTCCGGATCTGGGGAATGGGGCTGGGGGGTGAGTAGAGGAGGGAATTTATCCTGCCTCCCCACTCTAGAGTCTTGGGTAGAAAGAGGATGTCTGGTGTGAAAGCGTTGTAAGCAGATGGGGGGCAGGGGGAGAAGGTCCCTGGAGATGGGAGAACCACCTGCATGGCTTTCTTGACGTAAGAGAAGGCATTTTTGGCCTAAGCCATGTTGTGATCTAAGCCTGGCCACAATGCTTGTCCTTGAAGAGGTCTCAGTGATAATGATGGAATGATGATGTTGACCCTCATGACTTAAGTCAACGAAAGCTTGGCTTCTGTCTACCTTTGCCCCAATTCTTTGCTGAGTTCTCCTCTGCTCCAGCCCTTTCATGAATATGCATGTACCCTTAGCTTAAAACATCCCCAGTTTTGCTGTTCAGGGAGACTCTGCTTTGGGAAGGATTCCGGGTGTTCTCCTTACTTGCTGCAAGTAATCAATTCTTCCTTCTCCCAATCTTTGGCTTGGTTGTGTCTTTTGGCTCGACACCCACCAAGAGGCGAACCCAGTTTTCAGGTAACAGCAGGTTGCTGGCAAACTTTTGTTTTACGGAGGTTTATTTGCTATTATTATTGCTATTATTTCTCACCTGGAATGGGTTCTACCACAAGCTTTGGAAGGGATCAGCGCTCTTTTACTTCGGTTGTCCCATGTCCCTGTCAGTCCTTGACATCCCCCCATCTAGGATCAGAAAAGAAACCCAGGGCACCCCCTTTGCTTTCATTTAGTTTTTGAGGAGTCAGGAATTCGGGCTTCTTGACTCTTAGACTCATGCTTGCCCTGTCAAAGCCTCCTACTGCTTATCTGTACAGACAAGTTAGTGAGAATCAGAAGTTCTGAGTTGGACCTTCAGGCTGATTAGGTGGCAGCGGCTTTTACCTTTGGCCTCTTGTTTAACCGAAGGCAGGGTGGAGGGAGGAGAAAAAAGAAAGGTGTGTCCTGTAAAATGAAGGGATAACTCACTGGGCTGGTTGCCTCGTTTACAGGAAACAAAGCAGTCTGTGTTACTCTGCAGTATAGGCTGATCTTTGCACCATTCACCTCCAGCGTTGGTGGTATTTATTTGTGTGTGTGCGTGCGCACGCGCGTGTGTGTGTTTAAACATTGGAAAAGGATGTCAGAGGCTTTTTCTTTTTCAGTAAGATGTGGTATTAATCTATTATTTTAGAAACAGTCCATTGCCAGAATTGAATTTCCCCCCCAAAAATCTTAGTGCAACTTATTAATGGACTCTACTGTTAATAATAAACCAAAGCTGATTATTTTGAGTTGATGTGGTGTCGGGGGGAGGATTATTTGACTCAGGCTAAATGCAGCTCTCACCATCAAAATAAAACTTCAGATCTCATAGGTCTAGCAAAATATCCAGACCCCTTGTCCTCCCAATGTCAGGGCTTTAGACTCTAGGCCTTTGGGGCAGAGCCAGGACTGAGTTACAATATGCAGTGCCCGTAGTACTGATGACCTGCATAGGAAAGCATTTAGGAGACACAAGGATGAGGGTCTGGCCATCTGGATGAGGCCAGAAATACCCTGAATTAAAAGTGAGAGTGGAGCAGCATCAAAATGGTTGATCTTACAGATAGAACAAACTAGTGGTTACCAGTGGAGAGAAGGAGGGGGGGGGAGGGGATTAAGATATACAAACTGCTAGGTATAAAATAAATAAGCAATGAGGGACTTCCCTGGTGGCACAGTGGTTAATAATCCGCCTGCCAATGCAGGGACATGGGTTCGAGCCCTGGTCCAGGAAGATCCCACATGCCACAGAGCAACTAAGCCCATGCACCACAACTACTGAGCCTGCGCTCTAGAGCCTGCAAGCCACAACTACTGAAGCCCAAGTGCCTAGAGCCCGTGCTCTGCAACAAGAGAAGCCACTGCAATGAGAAGCCTGCGCACCGCACCGAAGAGTAGCCCCTGCTCGCCGCAACTAGAGAAAGCCCGCGCACAGCAACAAAGACCCAACGCAGACAAAAAAAAAAAAAAAAAAAAAGCGACAAGGATATATTGTACAGCAGAGGGACTATAGCCATTCTTTTGTAATAACTTTAAATGGAGTATAATCTATAAAAATGTTGAATCACTGTGTTGTACACCTGAAACTAATATTGTAAATCAACCATACTTAAATAAAAAATAAATGAAAAAAAAAAAGTTGATCTTAAAATAACCAGGCCTCTATGGTAAAGTTTGAGGAGGGGCTGAAAGGACAGGTCTCTTGACAAATTAGATGATAAAAAATATGTTTCTAAAAGCAGTTTTGAATACCTCTAGGATGGTCACAGCATTAAGCCAGTTGTGGGTCATTCACGGGTTGGTGTGAAATAGTTCAACAGTTAGATGGAAAATAGGGTGGAGCAGTGAGATGAGGGGAAGCTAGGTCTGAGTAGATCTTACTCCCAGGGAGGCCTGAACAGCAAAAGGCAAAAGAATTGTCTGGGTACTTGGATGGGGAGTGAGGAATTAGGGGGTGCAAAGGAAGAGATGGAAGCTACCAAAGGCAAACTTGCTGCTTCTTCGTTTCATTTAAGAAAATTTCAAATAGGTGGATCCTAGCCCCCCTATCTACTTAGATGGACTAAGTTCTTGTTGGAAACCCAGGATAATGATGAACTAATAAACACACTATTTGCTTGATTCTGTAGCCAGTTAGTAAACCTACACCCCTGAGTTCCACATCCCTCAAAGTGGAAAAACTGTGAATGGTAGAATGTCCAAACTACAGCCTGAGGGGAGGGATGTCCAAGCCCATGTGAAATGGGTGACTTAGGGGACTTAGGAGTGTGGCATAGATCTAGTCTTGAATGACAATGAATCACATTGTCAGATAGTCTTTTCACTTCTCTTCCATTCTTTCTAGAAAGTATTTGGTGTTAGCAGGTCTCTAACACTTGTTAATCTATATTTTTAACAGAAAGCAGGTCCAGACTCTACACCTTCTTCAGGTTTTAGCCTCTAACAAGAATTTAATAACGTCATCTTCCATTTATGGTAAAGGATACTTCTCCAGTTAACACTCTGACGTAAACTTCGCTTTTTAAATTTTAAGTTAAAGTGAATTTACTTGAAGAAAAGTTAGCATTTGGGTGGCACATGGGTTGGCCTAAAAGTGTACAAATGTAACTGAAGTTTGGGAAACACAGAGCTTATGGTCTCCCAGGTCCCTTTGAAATCTAACATCTGCTCATTCTGTACTGGTCTAGGACACTAAGGCCCAGAGAGGTTAAGTTACTTGACCAAGAAGATTACGATCTTTAAAAACCTTTCCTTCAGCCTCTCCCTGACTAGAAACACCCAAAACTGTGGTTCCCTGAAAAAGTGTCAGACTTATGTGGCTCACCTCTGTTTACACCAGCCTGGGCAACGATGACCCCTGTTAATTCCTGTTTCTCAGCTGTGGCTTCCTCATGGCTGCTCTGATGAAATGGCCCTTGCGAATAGCTGAACAAACTGTGCAGACCTCACAAGACAAGTGTAAGTTGGCCACTGTCAGAAAAGAACTTGGGAAAGCCTGTCAGTCCAGGTCTTCAGAGAAGCAGATGCCGAGACAGGATTTAGCATGCGAGGATTTTGTTAGGGCAAATGCCTGCAGGAAAGAAAATGGGGAAGGAGCCAAGTTAGCCTGGTAGAGTTTCAGGCTATGATGCAAGTCTGACCCCTAGTGAAGAAGAGATGGGGGGAACAGTGGGAGGGACGATCCCAGACTGCCCTCAGTCCCAGGAAGATCCCATGCTCTCTTAGCCATTGCTGGGAGCAACCTGGGGAGGCGTGGCCTTTTCACAAGCCCAGCAAGGACATCCGTGGCCCTTGGTCAGTTATGCTCCCTGCAGTTGGAGGTCTATGAGGCCCATTCTGGTAACCACCAGAAAGATATCAGATAACAAACATAGGTTAACAGCCACTATATTCCAAAGTAGGGCTTACTGTGTTGGCACACCACTTTCAGATTCATCAAATCTGCAACTAGCATTTTCCAAGGGCTCTGGCTAGGCTCTTAATGTGTGTTCCCTCATTTAATCCTCTTACCAGCTCTGTAGGGCAAGTTCTATTTTTCTTCTCATTTTGTAGATGAAGAAACCGAGGCTTGGAGAAGTTAAGTAGTTTGCTCAAGATCACTTAACAGGTAAGAGGCTGAAGAGGTTCTCAAATATTTGCATATTGTTTTCAGGTTTGGGATCTGTTAAGTAAGCATGAATTCTCACTGCACTTTAGCTGACCTACTTACCCTGTCCCCTTAGTTTGTTTTATACTGTTCTCTGGCCTTTTTTTTTTTTTTTTTGCGGTACGCGGGCCTCTCACTGTTGTGGCCTCTCCCGTTGCAGAGCACAGGCTCCGGACGCGCAGGCTCAGAGGCCATGGCTCACAGGCCCAGCCGCTCCGCGGCATGTGGGATCTTCCCGGACCGGGGCACAAACCCGTGTCCCCTGCATCGGCAGGCGTACTCTCAACCACTGCGCCACCAGGGAAGCCCAGGATGGGATTATTTTTTGAAATATTAGTCAGCATTTCCCTCATTCTCCTGGTGGTTTACTTTTCCACTCTACCTTGTGCTCCTACTCGCTGAGGAAGGACGTAGCCTTCCTGGTTTGTAGCTCGTCTAGGTTAACATTTGGGAGACGCTGAATGAGAGCCAGGGGTCTGAGAAGATTCACAGGAGTGAGAAGCTATCATAGTGGGTGTGAGGGGAGTAGAGATGTCACTGATCTTGGAGCAAGGAGCCTGGAGGGAGCCTGCCTCCCTGGGGAGGCAGCAGAAACCCCAGGGAGCAGCCTGGGGTGTGGCCTTGCTTGTCTGGAAGATCCAGGGGAATTAGCAGGACCTCAGGGAGGAGGCTGTCAGTAGTCAGGGCTTAGACACGGTCACAGAGACTCCCCATCCCCAGGGAGGCGTGGGATAGCCCTTGGGTGAAGACCGGATGCCGAAGGCTGACTCAGAAAATACCCAGGGGGAGACTTGTCAAGGCCTGGGCTTCCCACCCCCAATCCCCTGCCACTGGTGCTTGGAGTGAATGGGCCAGTTAAGTGAGATCACATTTTCCCTTTCCTGGAGGAATGAGTGTTCCAATTAGAAATTCAAATTATGTATAAAAAATAAAGCTGCACTTTGTACACACCTGAGTTTTCGTACTGTTTGTATCTGCTTTACCCTCTGGTATTATTACTAACGCAACAAGACTCATGTTTCCGAAAAAGTTTTCACCTTGTTATGGGAATGAATAACATTTATAGGAGATAGATTCTGGGAAAGTTTTACAAGGAGATATGAACAAATCCTGACAGAGGAAGGGAAGCGAGAAGTGTGCTAAGCCTTGGGTTTCAGCAGATAATCAGGATGCAGCATGCACTAGAGACAGCCTCCCTGCCACCTTGCCTCAGGGCCTTTGTCGTGCTGACCACACCTGGTCCACATTTTCACTTGTTCTTTGTGCGTCATAGATTTATTGCGGGGACTACCTATAAAACATATAGCTGCCATACAAATATTACTGTTCTTTAGAATTTTGTTCTCTTAAGGAGTAAACTGAAGGAATCACAAACACCAGGTTCTCAAATGCAAACACTTTTAACTTCTCTGAGCTGTTAATCATCCATCTTTAAAGCTCTAACCAATAGGATGCTTGGATTTGAGGTAACATTTATCAGCTTAAGACATATTACAGAGAAAAAAATAGCTTCCTTTTCATTTAATGTTTTCAAGGATGGAGCCTGGGAGTCTGGATGATGTATTAAAAGCTGATCTCATGCACAAATGTCGGGCTTTTCTTTTTGCATTTCTTGTTGTTTGTACTAGAGTTCATTCAGCATAGGTTTGCATAGCATAGCCTATCTCTGTTTTTCAAATTCAATGTTTTAATTTATTGATTTATTTAAAAAATATTTGTTAAGAAACTACTATGTGTCCAGCCTTTTGCTGGGCACTTGGGATACATCAGTGAACCAAACTGATGACAGAGTATCCAGGCACATTATTTCCCCAGTCCCTGGTTTCTTGGGAACTCACTCCCTCTCTTTATCTGCTTCCCCTCTCCCCTTTATACTTAAGTATATCGTGGGAGTGGTCATTTTACAACAATGACTATAGAGGACTCCCTTTTGGTCTTGTTCCCGGTGAAAGAAGGAACTGGAAGGATGGACCAACTTGGAAAGTCAACAAATCAATCATTGAAAGAGCACCCATTGTATGCAAGGAACTGTGCTCACTGTTAATGGTACAAAAAATACAGGCCACGGTCTCTGCCTTACCAAGAACTTTTAAACTAGGTTAAGGCATCACACTCACATGGAAATACAAGGCAGAGTACGCTGAAGGAAAAAACAGTTAGCCCAGAACTTAAGTGCTCAGTTCACAAGAAGGAAAGAGCATCTTGTATTCGTCTTGAAGCCAAATGAAAACAGCTGTTTCTCTTTCTTCTTGGAAGTGCTATTTCTTCCTCCACACCCTTGAATCATAGTATATTAGTCATGGGATCACAGTACATTTCCAGTTTAAGATGAAAACATGAAGTTTCACTCCACCCATAATTTTCATGACAAATCATCATTTTATATTCTTGAGATTTAAGTGTGAGAACTGCAGAGTCAAGCTTATACCAGCAGGTGGAGGAATTTTCTATTTGAACTCAACATCTCAGGCCATCCAGTGGTTCAGCAGAGGATGTGATTGCAATTTTAATTATTGCTTTATTTCTCTTTCTTTGTTCCAGATATTTATGCACTCTGAAAAAATTACCTATATTCTGATGAAAAAGAATGTATATACATATATATGTGTGTGTGTGTAACTGAATCACTTTGCTGTACAGCAGAAATTAACACAACATTGTAAATCAACTATACTTGAATAAAAGAAAAGAAAAACAAGCAAACAAAAATTACCTGTATTCTGAAGAAGATGAATCAAAATTGACTATTTTCATCCCTCTAGCCAGAGCATAAAATAGATGGCACTTTCTCCCTTTCAAAATCTTAGATGTAGATGTATTGACATCTAAAGTAATAATTTATTCTCACACAGAACATTGAAGAAGTCTTTTTAAAAAAGAAGATTTTAATATTCTGTTAAGAATCTTAACATTCTTTTTTTTTTTACATTTTTTAAAACATCTTTATGGAAGTATAATTGCTTTACATTGTTGTGTAAGTTTCTGCTGTACAACAAAGTGAATCGGCTATACGTATACATATATCCCCATATCCCCTCCCTCTTGCATCTCCCTCCCACCCTCCCTATCCCACCCCTCTAGATGGTCACAAAGCACCAAGCTGATCTCCTTGCGCTATGCGGCTGCTTCCCACTAGCTATTTATTTTACATTTGGTAGTGTATATATGTCAGTGTCACTCTCTCACTTCGTCCCAGCTTCCCCTTCCCCCTCCCCGTGTCCTCAGGTCCATTCTCTACATCTGCATCTTTAAGAATCTTAACATTCTTATGCTAGATTTAGAACACACTCAGAGTTGGGTATACTGGTGGCTTGGGCTCCCATATGAGTGAAGCATCTGAGTTTGCAAATATTAAAGTAGCAGAGTAGAGGGATTGCTACACTGGTTTATCTGGGGTCTATCACAGGTTTTCAGGCCTGTCTGAGCACATCAGAGAACTGGTGAGACAGGCCTGAGTGACATCAATACACCCAGGGAAGGTTGGAATCATGGGGAAGGAAGTCATGCCCTTCCCATTGCTGGGGTGAGGGCATGTCCAGCTGTGGGAGGCTGCTGGAGGCTGAGGAGTTTCCTGGGCAAGAAATCACCCTAAGGGTAGAAGGAATCTGCTGATGAGCTTGAGCCAGCAAGAAACCTTAGCTGTCAGAGGGGAGCAGTAAGTCTGATTGGGGCACTGTAGCAGTTTCTTGATACCCTGGTCTAAGTATCTAGACGCATGATTTCCATGAGCACGTAGAAGGCCGTCAGTAAAAACTGAAAGAGTTTTCTCACTGAGCTTTATAAAAAGTACTCAGATCCAAGAAACACTGTTTTAACATCCCACCTGAGCAGGTGACTCAATCTCTTGCGCTTCACTCCTGCACAGCTTAGAGGGTCTGGAGGAAGCACTTGGCTCAATGGGCAGAGGAATTGCCAGCATGACTTGGAGCGCATGGAGGCTCCCAGAAACACACGACTTGGTGCACAGGGCGTGGAGGTTTGCTATGGAAAATGGGAGCAAGACCCAGACATTTGCGCTGGAGTTAACGAGATTCCTCCGACTCAAAGACGCATAAAATCTGGAGAAATAGGCATTACATATACACTGTTGGTCAGGTTCTTAGAGTTATTGAACATTTACTAAAAGAACCGTAATTACTATGTCTGTTTTTGATGTATAAGCTCTTTGTAAAACCCTCCTTTCTGGTTAATATTTATTTTATTTTTTACAATTTTATCTATTTATTTATTTATTTGTGGCCACACCACGCAGCATGTGGGATCTTAGTTCCCTGACCAGGGATCAAACCCGTGCCCCTGCTTTGGAAGCGCAGAGCCTTAACCACTGGACCGCCAGGGAAGTCCCCATGAGTAATATTTTTATAGCAGTAAAGTATACAGACAGATGTATAAATCTTAAGTTTTTATCACAGTGAATTTTTACAAATGAATAACTAGCGCAAACTCCACCAAGACGGAGCTACAGAATATTACGAGCAGCTCGGAAGCCTCTCTTGTGCCCCTTCCCTGTCTCCCTCTCTAAGGGTAATCACTACCCTGATTTCCAATATTGCAAATTACTTTTGCCTGTTTTAAACTTTGCATAAATGGAATTAATTATGCAGTGCATCTCTATTTTGCCTGACTTCTTTTACTCAACATTATGTCTGTATGTTTTGTGTTCTTGCCAAACTTCATAGCTTTTCATTGGTGTATAGTGTTCCGTTATATGAATGTAGCACAATTTTATCCCTCTTTTTAGTTACCCATGTTTTATGTATCCACTGTTGATGGACATTTGGGTTGTATCCAGTTTTTGGTAATTATGAACAAAGCCGCCATAAAGATATTGGATATGTTTTTACTGCACTCAGGCCCCCCATTTCTGTTGGGAATATAATTGCTAGATCTGATCTATAGTTTTAATGACATTTTTTTCTGCCCATTGTGGAAAATGTAGTTTAGCTATAGATGTACAGTTCTCTTGCCGTAAAGGGATTGAAGTGATGAAGAAACTAAGTTCATCTATGAGGGGGGAAATAAAGAGTTGACATTACTCAGAGTAGCCGGGTATTGACAGATTGGGTACTTAATGTTGAATCCTTGCTGGTTATCGTTAAGTCATAATAAGTGGTAACAATGTAAACTGTTGTATTGCTGATGCCAAACTGAAAAACATTTAGGATCGTTTCCCACTGCTACCTAGAATGTGTCTAGGATTCCTCCTCCTACAAGCTAAGTTTTAATATTAACCTTAGGAAGATATGCTTGGAAAGTAATTAAAAATTTTTAAAAATTGTTTCCATCCATCAGTGGAGATCGCTAAAAGTTGATTGCATCACTATAGTTTGTAGCATTTGCCACTGGAAGCTGAGAAACATCAGTGGATCTTCTGAGTGTTTATTTTCAGTTTATCAGTTGACAAATCTTCTTTAAGTGTTGACCATTGTATTTTCCGAGTTTATTTATGAAGACTGAATGGAAGAGAACAACACTAAGTTTGGGTCCCAAAGGACAAATGCTTTGTGATGTGGGCCTCACTCAGAATGCCTGTGGCCAAAAATATCCCTGAGGTCAAAGTTATCCAGTGGATCTGGGCCGATCCCTGCAGATTCTGCATCTAATCTACAGGACCAACATTCAGATTTGTTGGAAAATAACATTTATTTCTACTTGTTTTTTAATTATAGCAATAGTATGTGTTTATTCTAAAAAATTTGGAAGGCATATAAAAATACAACAAATAAAACTCTCATGTAATAGCATTTTCCCTTGTTAATATATTTCAGAGTATTTTCTTTCAGGTTTTAAATTATCCAATTTTTTTCTTTTTACATGACTCATTTATGTAACACATGTTTTTGAGAGCTTCTTATGTACTAATGGCAAAACTGAATAAAACCAGAGATCCTGAGATCTTACAGGGTTTCCAAGACTTAAGCTTACCCAACAGAATCCGGAACAAGTCCAAGATCAGAGGCGATGGGGGCTGGGGAGAGGGGCCTCTGGGAGACTGTGTAGAAAAGAGTTGACATAGCAGCCCTGAGACACCTGTTCTTAGCAAGCCCTTCTTGCAAGGTTGGCCCTTGTCTAGCGTCTGGGAACTTGGATTTCAGGAGTTTTCCCAACATTCCCTAATGATAAGGACAGTTCACTGTGTCTAGACTGTGCAAACAATATGTTCATGCTGAGCACGTGCTTCCTTCTGGGACTCTGAAATTTTGACACGTGTTTGGCAGAGGGTCTGTGTGTGGCCAGCCTCCAATAAAAAGCTCGACGATGAGGCCAGTGAACTTCCCTGGCAGACACACTTTGCAAGTATTGCCACACGGTGCCATGGGAGGAATTAGGCGCCCCCTGTGCGACTCCACTGGGAGAGGACTCTGGAAAGCTTCTGCCTGGTTTCCTCCAGGCTTTGCCCCATGAGCCTGTTCCCTTTGCTGGTTTCGTTTTGTATCCTTTCATTTCAATAAACTGTACCTGTGAGTATAACTACCTCTTAGTCCTGAGTCCTTCTAGCAAATCACTGAACATGAGGTTGGTCTTGGGGGACACCTGATACACCTGAATGCCCCCCCCCCGGGAAATTAAATTACCAGGTGAGTCATTACCTATACTTTTATGGTGACCTTTAGGGCAGAGCTGGGAATATAACTCCTGGAGTGAGTCTCCTCAAACGTGATGCTCCAGGAGTGGAGATCTGGGCAAGAGAAATGGATTAATGTCCCAGGTACCTTGCAGCCACAGGAGGGTTGGGAATGCTTTTCCTGAGGAAGAGCCAACCTATTCCATCCACAGCCTCCTCTGCCCTGAACAATTCTGCTGCGGGGAGCAGTCTCACTGGTATGAAAGCAAAGACAACATGCTGCTACCAGTATAGCTCAACATACCCTCAACACAAATGCAGCGAAACATTTAAGGAAAGCCAACAGATGGACACGCATGGATTCAACAGACAGAACTGACACACAATCAAAAAAGAGTTAATATAGGAAACAGAAGGAAACTTAAAAATAATTACAAATATGTAATAAAATTAAATAATTTTTATTTCTAGAGTCCTCCTTACTGAGTACACTACATGTGTTGGAAGAATCACTATACATGTTACTTGGGTGCTGGCTTATTCAGTCATTCCTGGGCATTTTAGTTTAACTCTCCGATCCCCAGATCACTCACTCTCAAGCAGTGAGGCACCTCTCGCTTAAAACTGGCACTGGGTTATATAAGTTAGGCTTCTCTAAAGACTCGGCAGGGAGGGTGATAATAGAAGAGAATTATGTCGCAACACAGCAGATATCTTGAAATCAGATTTTAGACAGCATCGAGGCCAGAGATCATTAGACAAACGGTGTCAGAGGGAATTCCTTACTGACTGTTTCTTTCCTTGGGTCCTATTCTGCTTCCATGTTCCTAGAGACCACCCTTTTCGATTAGAGTGGCTTTTTCCATCTCCTCTTTCTTTTGGGACCATCAAGTGTAATCTTTGGGCCGCCAGGAGAAAAAAAGAAGTCCCTTAAAATGAAACAAACAAACCCCTCTCCCCAAACCTTACCTGCACAAAGATGAAACACTCACGTTACCGCACAGAGCTATTTAGCTCCGCATTCTCTCAGCCATCCCTACTGGGATGGGCTGGGGCTTTCGTGTTGTATAATCAGAGGTCCCTTTAAGGCATTTTAACAAAAAAGGGGGAAAAAAGAAGAAAAAAAGCAGTTTCACCCAAAGCAGTTGTTTACAGTGTCCTCAATGCCAGCAATGGCTGCAGCTTAAAAACTTCTTTTCTCTCTAGTCACCCTGCTCCTAACTCCTTCTTTTTCGTTCTGTCTTACTAAGGAAGATCATTTTTGTCCTCAAAAATATTGGCAAAACACCCTGAGCATGGCTTGCCTCTGAAGATCTTCTGCCCCTGCCCTCAGGTGCCAGCATCACCTCCATGGCAGAGCATCCTGTCTGCATACAGCTGTCATGTGTGCGCTGAGAGGTATAGTCGTGAATGGATACAAAAAGAGGTGGTTCCCGGGCTTCCCTGCTGGTGCAGTGGTTGAGAGTCCGCCTGCCGATGCAGGGGACGCGGGTTCGTGCCCCGGTCTGGGAGGATCCCGCATGCCGTGGAGCGGCTGGGCCCGTGAGCCATGGCCGCTGAGCCTGTGCTTCCGGAGCCTGTGCTCCGCAGCAGGAGAGGCCACAGCAGTGAGAGGCCCGCGTACTGGAAAAAAACAAAAAAACCAAAAAAAAGAGGTAGTTCCCCTCTTGGCTGCAGCAGGGCATAGGTCCCTGGGTGTTATTTTGTGCAGGACCTGCATTCCTGAGCTGGGTGTTGATAGTGGAGTGACTCAAGCCTCTTTTTCTCTCCTTCCCAGGTGACCATGCTGCTCTGTCCCAGGGGGTAAAGCCTGTTTATTTCAATAAATTCCTTTTGCATTTTGGCCACAATTGTCAGCCCCCTTTATGCTGACATTGGTGTGAATTCTTTTTAGGCACTGTCAGATCGTTGATAGGATTTTTAATGCTGTTGAAACGTTCATATGTTAAGAAGCTTATATGGATATCTTAGTAGGAAGTTGCAAGAAACTATATTGGAGTTTATTACCCTGTCACAGCAATAACCTGGAAATTGAAGACTGGGAGATTTGATAAATGAGGGAAATGGAAAAGAGATTGAGCTCCTGAGGCATGGGGTAAGTTGTCACTGTTGGAAATTTTCAGTACTTTGGATACTGTATTCCTGGTGAGGAGTGATGGACACAGAAAGGAAAGAGAATGTCTCAAAGAGACACCTTGTTTACTTTGGAATTTTGCCTGGAGTTGGCTTTGTCCTCTATCCTCCAGGACACGAAATAGGACAATAAAGCCTAGAGAAGAGAGCCTCTTTACAATAGCTTAGCGATCCTCCAAGAAGGCCAAGGCCAAGGGCCAGGTTTCAGGGAGACCAGGTTTCCTTCAGAATTCCTCCAGGTCCTGGGCATAAACCTCTCATTTTATTACTTAATTTTATTTTGTTTCGTTTTATTGGGATGAGAACACAACATGAGATTTATGCTCTCGGCAAATTATTATTTTTAAGTTATTTATTTATTTATGGCTGCGTGGGGTCTTTGTTGCTGTGCGTGGGCTTTTTCTAGTTGTGGCGAGCAGGGGCTACTCTTCGTTGCAGTGCGTGGGCTTCTCATTGCGGTGGCTTCTCTTGTTGCTCTAGGTGCGGGCTTCAGTAGTTCTAGGCGTGCGGGCTTCAGTAGTTGTGGCACACGGGCTTCGTTGCTCCGCGGCATGTGGGATCTTCCTGGACCTGGGCTCGAACCCGTGTCCCCTGCATTGGCAGGCGGATTCTTAACCACTGCGCCACCAGGGAAGTCCCTCTTGGCAAATTTTTAAGTGCACAATACAGTATTGTTAACTATAAGTACAGTGTGGCACAACAGATCTCTAGAACTTATTCATCTTGCTTAACTGAAACTTTATGTCTGTTGATTAGCAATTCCTCATTCCAACCTCCAACAGCCTCTGGCAACCACCATTCCATTCTTTGATTTCTTTGAGGATCCATGCAACACACATAACTTTATAACTGGAGGCTTAATTTGTTACTCCAAATGGAACAACTTGCATGCAAAGGAGGGAGTTGCCCATGGGTGAGGTAGTGTGCATACTGGTGCTTCTTTGCTATTTGGAAAGTGAAGCAGAATGGTTAGGAGTGAAGACCGCAGAACCGACACGTAGGGGTTCAACTCCCAGCTCTGTCACCCACCAACTGTGTGACCTTGGAGACATACACAAACTTTATTTGTTCTAGTTTTCTCATTTTTAAAATGTGGGATAATAATAATGCCAACCTCACGGGGTTGTTGTATAGATTAAATAAGTAAATAAATATGAAGTGCTTAGAACAGTGCCTGGGACATTGTGAGCACTAAAGTAATAGTAACGATGAAACATTGGCATGAACGATATTCCCGAGGAATGTAAATCTTTTAAATTTATTCAAGGCCAAAACCTTGTGTCAACTTTCTTCCCCCTCCACATCCACACTAATGTAAACAAACTAGCAATTTTTTTTTTTTTTTTTGCGGTATGTGGGCCTCTCAGTGTTGTGGCCTCTCCCGTTGTGGAGCACAGGCTCCGGACGCACAGGCTCAGCGGCCATGGCTCACGGGCCCAGCCGCTCTGCGGCATGTGGGATCTTCCCGGACCGGGGCACGAACCCGCGTCCCCTGCATTGGCAGGCGGACTCTCAACCACTGCGCCACCAGGGAAGCCCCTGGCAGTGTATTTTTTAATTGTATGCAGAGCATTCTCATGGCAAGGATCAACAAGTGCTTAATCAAGAGGAATCCCAAAGAAGTGCTGTGTTAGGTACGCAACGTATTTTCTAACTCAGTCCTTACGATCACCCTATGGTGTAGGCATTATTATCTCCAGTTTATCACAAACTAAGGCTGATGGAGGTTAATTAACGTGTCTAAGCTTATATCTAATAAGTGGTTGATCTGGGCGGGGAAACTGGTTTTTGTGACTTTACAGCTCATGTTGAGGCAGATTTTCAGATGAGCAGGACCCAAAGAATAATTTTTAAAAATCGACTGTGTGACTCTTTATGCCATGAGAAAAAATTCCCAGCTCAGTTCTGAGTAGCTTAGAGGCAACGATTTCTGTGTTCATTGCTTGGAAATTTCTATTAGGTAAAATTGGCTGTGGTCCCAGTTTCGACTGAGTTATAGAAGCTCTGCTGTTTTCTGAGCTAAATAAGTTGTGAGCGTTTAGTATCCTGAGACGTAAAGTCAGTACTGAAGAGAACATCCCCCTTCACTATTCATTCTCTGCAGAGATTGAAATTAAGCCTCCTCTCTTCCTACCATTTCTAAAACATTTGCTTTTGTAAACACACACCGCCCGCCCCCCAAACCACCCCCGACCCTGCATCCCAGAAACTGAAGGCACAGACGTAAGCAGCATTCATTCATTCAAAACATGACCTGGATAGAACCTGTCCCTTTGCTTTGTTCATTTGGCTGCCAGCACGCGTCCCCTACCTTTCTGGAAACAGCACACAGATCGGATGCAGTAGTTGGGGTTCTACGTCCTGACGTCAGCTAAGAGGCAGACACTGGAGCGAAGCCAAAGCAGACATTGTCTTCTGGAATCAAATCTTGAGCAGAGACTAAGAGATGAGGCACTGCGGGAGTATACGGTCTCGGGGGCTTGGAGAAGGCCGTTGCACATCAGTTCCTGCTCCCTTGACACCTAGAGCTGCCCTGGATCCCATCTTTCTGAGCTGCTCCCTGCCATTCTAGTACCTTCCTTCTGTGTCTTTAGGTCAGCCAGAGTCAAGCTTGTTCTTTTGTAACCAGACTCCTAGCTGGTGCACCTGGCCTGCAGGAGCCTCAGTGGTCTGGCCCAATCCCGCCCCAAGCACACACACACCTGGTGCTGCTCTCCTCTCTCTCTCCCCTCCTCTCACTGCTTGTCAGCCGAACTGACTCTAGCTCCTTGGACACACAAAGCTTATTTTTGCCCCAAGGCCTTTGCCCCTGCCGTTCCCAATCCAGCCCCCTGCCCCCTGTGCCCACTCCCCAGCCCCCCCGTCCCCACCCCCGCCTCTTCAGCCCAAACGTCATCTCCTCAGGGAAGCCATTGCTGACCACCCCGAAGCCTTCTATCTCATCAGCCTGTTCAATTTCTGATATAGTATTTATTACTACCTAAAATTACCCTGAGCCTTATTTACTTATTTGCATTTCCCTGTTAGAATATCAGCTCTAAGAAGGTAGAGACCTTGACTATTTTATTTGCTAGTATCTCCAGTTATTATGACAATGTTTATAGCATTTAATAGGTGCTCATTAACTACTTACTGAAGGTATTGCATGGGGTACACCCTATGTGCAGCAATCACAGTGCCCTATCACCAAGTAGTTAAGAGTGTGAGCCCTGAAGTTAGGCCATCTAGGTTCAAATCCTGGCACTTGCTTGCTGTGTGACTTTGGGCAAGTTACTTAACTGCTCTGTGCTTCAATTTTCTCATTTCTAGAATGGTTATAATAAAAATATGTAGGTAAGATGAAGATTAAGTAAGATGATTCACTTAAAGCCTTTGGGCATTGCATGGAAAACAATGAGATCCAATATATTGCTACTATATTATTAGAGTATTTCTCAGTTGTCAGAAAATTTGTTACAGATTGTAAGATGCACCACTGACAATATTATTGACAGTTCTTTGGACAAAACCAAATACAACATAAAATGTATACAACCTTAAAAAAAATCTAATTTACCACAGTGTGTATTTATACCCACAAATACATGCTACTTTCCTCTTCAGAATGACAATCACAGTTGGGGTCTATAATGCCTATCTCTCAATTATGGCCACTGGCAGCTACATGTCATGGTCAGGTCACCCCTGCTGATGATCTGGACCTTGTCAGCATCTTTGTGATGCTGCAGAGTAATTTAAACACATACCAAAGAATACTGTGCGTTCTGTAGGGTTTTGTTTGTTTGCTTGTTTGTATTTCCCTCTTGGCTATTTTGTTTGTATTATCGCTAACTGAATTACACATAACTAAAGTAAAGAGCTTTTTTGGAAAGTAGCTGGAAGCTTTTGACAGATTTGGACATCTGAAGGATAGTTTTTTTAACACATCTGTTGGTCCCGACAATTGAAAAGCTGTGATCTGGTCTCAGAATTTTGGCTATTTTTATTGCCTTCAGTTGCATTATCCAGTATGTGATGAATTTTGTGTACACACAATATATTTTTTCTTTTCTATACTACATTGTAGTGAGTTTTTTTGTTTTTTGTCCGTTCCACGTGACTTGAGGGATCTTAGTTTCCTGACCAGGGATCAAATTCGGGCCCTCTGCAGCGGAAGTGTGGAGCCCTAACTACACTACAGGGAATGCCTTGTAGTGGGATCTTTTAGAAGATCTTTTAAGTGGAAATTATGATGTGAATTTAAGTTTACAAGTTATCAATGCAAATAACTCCACAGAAGTAACAGACTGATGAACTGATGGTCTCCCCATCCCCACATCTTATTAATTTCCCAAATGTACAGGCAATAAAAACTGTCTCTGAGTGCATGCCACCCCCTCATCCCTTACCCCTTCATTCTCAACCCTGGCTGCATGTTAGAATCACCTGGGGAACTTTAAAAAGCCCACATTCCCAGGCTGCGTCTCAAGCCAATTAAATTAGTAGCCTGGTATCAGTATTTTTAAAGTCCTTCAGATGACGTCAATGCGTGGCGAAGGTTGAGAATCACCACTTTACCAGTGGTGAATTTCTTTTGATACGTGTGAGATGTATCTTCATTGCAGAGATGTTAAAGTGTGGAAAACAGAAATAAAAAAACAAACCACCCTTGTATTCAAGAAATAAGAAAATAGGGTATTATTATGGTGATGTTATTATTAGCCTAGCCCCGAGATGATTCAGACCATGAAAAATCTCGTATTGAGTCAGACCCACTTGGTGGAAGAACCGATGTTTCTCTGTTGTCCTTTATAGTATCTTTGAAAGTTTCTACTAGGAATGTGCCCCAGTGATTGAGTTTCCAATGGTTATTGCCAAAGGCTCGACAAGAGGCTTAAGGATGAAGCCTAACACTTGAGACCTCTAGTAAAAAAAATGCACATGTGAAATGCATCTGAATCTCCTTGTTGCTGAGTGTGCCCCTGTATCCTGTTCTCTCTTGTTCCCTTTGGGTCCCTGATGTGGCATCCTGATTGCCCTTGAACTAGCTCTCAGTGCTTCACCTGATCCGCTGGGATTCTCTCTCTCCAAGCCATGGAGAGCAGATGCTCAGATTCTCTCAACATCAAGGAAAAGTGTCCCCTCAACTTGGATGATGGACAACTAACACACACAGTATACATAACTACACTGTTTTAATTCTTGGTCTTAGTTGAAATCTTGAAGACAGGGAATTTAATAGTGGCATGGAGTTTTGACTGACCTTCAGGAGTTTCTAAGATTAACTGATTTCTTTCTGATAGATATTTGAGATTTGTTTTTTCTGCAGGCATAGCAGGTCTGAGAGCATCACTACACCTAGATAAAGTTTGCATATTCTGCAAAGCCCATTTATTGCTAAGCATGAAACCAACCTCTTGAGAAGCTGCAATTAACCTTCACCTGCTCATCATTTTAAGCCTGCCAACCGATAAGCCTGGAGACTTATTTCTTCACATCTGACAGCCACGCTGTTCACCAGGCAATTAGGAAAATATATTGAGTGGAGTAGTCTTCTCACAGATCACATGTGGAAATCAGCCTTTACAGAAGAACAATTAGGATCCTCATTTACTTCATATGACTTGCTCATTAGAAACTCATTAACTGTTAGGTTGAAAATACAGTCCAGAAACGGAGTGTAGAGTAGTTCATATTTAATAACTCCATCTTTCCTTAAAAGTAGTTTGTTAAATGGCAGCATAACAATAAATCAATACGTTCAATAAATCTATAGTACTAGAAAGTGGGTTTAGACAGGATAAAGATGGGCCCAGTTAATTAAAGAGGAAGACAGATGGCTATGGTGTATAGGCAGGAATAACAAAGGAGGGTTTAAAACGTAAAATATAAGTTGGAGAGGAGTTTTAGAAAATTGATAAACCTATTGCATAAAGTAATCCACAGTGACTTAAGCCTCCTTGAGAAAGATCAGATGAATATTTGCATTGTCTTCTGGTTTATTAAAGTTTTAAATATTTCATGTTTAACATCTTAATATCTGAGATGTGATATGATTAAAAATATAGTTTCCAAATAGTTAACTAAATTTCAGATAATACTTTTCAACATTTTGGAATAATTTGCATTTCTTCCTTTGTGATTCTGTGTTCAACATTCATTGAAATATCTATTTCTGAGTTATAGCTGAGTTTAGTAATACAATACCATTTTGATTACTGTGGCTTTGAAATAGATTTTAATGTGTCATATAAGTCAACTTACTGCTTTTTCTCAGAATTTCCTTGCCTACATTCTTCTGTTAATTGTTGTGGAAGAATTTGACAAAGAGTTTTTGTCAAGTTCTAAAGACAGGCATTGTCACTCAAGAAGATGACGGTAAGAATCATTACTGACACTCAGTTGGTATCTTAGGGAAGGGATGGAACTGACATCACCAACAGATGGCACAGAAAAGAATAATACTTAACAGTTCATAACACTCATTACGGGCTAGGTACAGTTCGGAGTGTTTTACAGTTATTATTTGGTTTAACCCTCAAAAAAATTCTGTTTTTACCTCCACTTTAGAGATGTGGAAACTGTGGGTGAGTTTTCATTGCTTGCTCCAGGGCGTGCAGCTGGCACACCTTGGAGCCAGGACCAGAATTCAGACGGTCACCAACAGATGCTGTGCCCTCAGCTGCTGTACCTGACCACTCTCATGTTTTCTGACAGTGCAGAGGATAGAGGTCACTTAATAATTATATTTAACATGTCTTTCATCTCTATTGCACAAAGCACTTTTACATGCTTTGCTTTGTGCCCCTTTCTTTGTGCAGAACATATATAAATGCATAGTTGGACATATTGCTCTTATTACAGAGCTTTAGCCAGGGTGGAGAATGACTCACTGGTTTATACCTTCATGAAGTTTCTCTCATCAAGGTGGTTTCTTTAGCTTTACGGTTTCCTTCATCATACACATTAAAAATCGTGGCCATACAGCAAAACACGTTTTGTAGTTTAACAGGTGATTGAACATTCAGCCATGCTTATTAGTGGAATTATAATTTATTATCTTCATTGCTTAGAGAATTTTAGGAAAAAATATTGGGGGAAAAAGGGCGAGAACACAAACCAAAATATTAGTCCCTTTAGATATCATGGTGAATGTTTATTTCTACCTGGTGGGAGAAGGAAAAAAGATGTGAGCAAGGTTCATACCCACCGGGGGGATGTAAGACCTATTTTGAATTGCTTCCTTAATGGTAGTCAGGTTTTCTACTCTCTCCACCACTATGACCCTCAGGAAAGGGGCGGGTTAAAGTCCATGATAGGAAGGCCAAGGACGAAATGTAGAGGCGGTCTTCAACACACAGGAAGAGGAAGCAAACCAAAGCCCTTCCACTGACTGAGGGAATATGGGAAGAGGAAGAAAAGGTAGAGCCAGGAGGTCGGCGCCTCAGTCCTCAATACCGCTCCCTCTCTGCCTTAGGCTTTATTTCAGAGGACAGGTTTGGGGAAATAGGAACAGACTATTAAGTAGTTTGATAAAGGCTGTAAGGAGAGTCCTGGTCATGTCCAACATGGCCTCTCACCCCTTTAGAGTGTACAATTCAGTGATTTTTAATGTATTTACAGGGTTATGCGACCACTGCCACTATCTAATTCTGTTTTATCTAATTCTGTACATGCAGCTTTCCCTAGCACAGCTGTGGCAGAGTGGAGCTGATAATGAGTCCAAATGACCAGGCTGATGTTTCTGTGTATTTAATTAGGTGCTTCCAACTGTTCATTCCTATTTGATACCCTCAATTCTGTATGTATCCCCAAAACTGGTTCTTCAGAAAAAGACACGATATAAGTAGCCTCAGTTATGTGTGATGTATTATGTCAGACCCAAGGTTCCCTAAACACCAGTCTCAGTGGAAGTAGCTGGCTCATATAGTTGAAGAATATACACAGATATCTTTAGCATGTTCATAAAACTTATAAGGTAGTGTGATCTAAGATCTTCTTTAATTACTATAGTTTCTTTGCTCCATAATCAGAAATTCTGATTCAATGACAAGCCCTCCTTTCTTATCAGTGAGTTGAATAGATGGGCAAAAGATGAACGCACACGTTAGAGGCAGAAAAAGAGGATCTCATTTCCAGAAAATAAGGTGATTTCTTGCACATCACTTAGTCACTACTATGAGGAAATTCGAGGGGGATCAGAAGTTCTATTAACCTCAACACCACGGGAAGAGGAAAACATGGCTAAAGTGTTCCATTAGGTAGCAAACAGAAGAGAAGGAAACCAGAAGATGGGGCCAATAGAGAAAGAAGAACAAAATATCAGGGTAGGCGGTGAGGAAAGAAGAGTGCAGAAACCTGGACGGACACGGAGCAGCAGCTCCTAACAACTGCCTGAGGTTCCACTCAGGTTACAACCTGGATCATATTGTTACCGAACCAAGTTTTTTAAAAAATTAATTTAATTATTTATTTTTGGCTGCGTTGGATCTTTGTTGCTGCACGTGGGCTTTCTCTAGTTGTGTCAAGCAGGGACTACTCTGCTGCGGTGCGCGGGCTTCTCGTTGCGGTGGCTTCTCTTGTTGCGAAGCACGGGCTCTAGGCGCACGGGGTTCAGTAATTGCGGCACGGGGCTTCAGTAGTTGTGGCACGTGGGCTCTAGAGCACAGGCTCAGTAGTTGTGGCGCACGGGCTTAGTTGCTCCGTGGCATGTGGGATCTTCCCGGACCAGGGCTCGAACCCATGTCCCCTGCATTGGCAGGCGGATTCTTAACCACTGCACCACCAGGGAAGCCCTGAACCGGGTTTGTTTTGCCCATGGCACAGCGTACCAAAACGCTGGGATGCTGAGGTTTCCAGCAAAGCAAACAGGAGGGAACAAATCTCAAACCCGCCTCCCCACCCAAGGCAAGGGGCTGGGGTATTTATGGGATAACTGCATAAGGAAGCAGGTTGGTCTGAGGTATGGGGCTCGTGGGGCGCGTGGGGGGCATGGGGAAAGGTGATTGGAAAAAGGTGCGGTAAGTGTCCTTCTGCCCAGCTGTAACTAATTACAGGCCTCTGCGCCTTCAGAAGGTCACCGAGAGGACACTCACGCATGCCCAGTTGAGGGGTTGGTAATCCTATCCAGTCTTAATCAGCTCAGCCGGAATTAGACACAGCTGATGCCAAGTTCCTGGAAAACCACTCCCTCAAACACCTTATAGTTTAGGCTCCTAAAACAACCTAGATTCGGGAAGGCAGGTGAAATGGATTTAACCCGTGCTTTCGATATGCTTTTAGGTCATGTTTTCCTTTTAATATAAAACCGAGGCTGTTCATTTGAAAAGGCTAGTTGTTGTAATTATTTTAAAACAATCGTATTGCTTAGCTACTCCAAGAAGTGGTGAAGGAACCAGGTTAGAAAAAGTCAGTGACACTGTATCTTGCAGTACAAGTTTGTGGAGCTTCTAGGAGCAGGTTTGTTAAGGTAAGTGCCCAGTGTTTGGAGGCAGACCCTCAACAGCATCTCACTGTTAATGTTTCATACTAAGTTAAGATTCAGGTGGTCAGCACCACTAGGCGACAGTGCAAGGCTCCTGAGGAGATGGAATGAAGTGCAGGTGTTTTCCCGAGCTCTGCGGGACCTTCCCATGACACTTTGCTCTGACAAAGGCGAACTGTCGTCCCCAAAAGGCAAAAACTAAGAAATTCTAAAGACACATAGGATGTTCTCTCATAAAAATCATTTATTGGCACACCAGAAATATCCATCTGTTCTAGTACAGTAGCTGTATGCATCTATAACTGCAATTCTGTGTAAACTACGTGTTACCGGTCACTAGAAATCTAATTAGCAGGATGAATTTAATAAGGAACAAGAGTAACTATGAGTCTACCGCGGCCCAGCCATCGAGTCTCACTGAAGAATAAATCATATATCAAATTAGTGTTGGCCTGCAACAGAATGTTTCTGTAGCCAAGAAAAACCAAGGTGGACACAAATAGGATAGCACCCATTCAATAAATCAGGTACACTTAACTAGAAAAACACCACAGCTGATAGAAACAATCTAAATAACGTAAGCCCAAAAGTAAATTAGTAGCTATTTACATATATTACTTTTTGCCCAAACTTTAATTTGTTAGCTTTCCCATCCTACCTCTTCCCTTTGTTATTCTTGTTTTTGTTTTTTTTTTTTATGGTGGATTTCTTGGCTCCCTGGCAAATATTTAGACAACTAACCAGAACCTCTTTCTAGGTGCTACATTTTCTAAAACTTCATGTCAAACCAAAGGATCGGAAGGGTAGCTTATATAAGTCTATCTCGACACGGAAGTAATAAGCTTATTATTCTGCTATCCATCATAGCAATGACCTACAATTTCATTTCCTCCCAAACATTTGAACAATTCCAGAAAGTTGGGTTGTGAATGGCAGCAGAGAGGATGGATTGTTCATTTGTAACAGGCACAGATAGTGAGTCTACACGGAGACAAGCACATTAATCCTGAGAATGTGAATGCTGTGAACTGCAACTTAAGATCCTCCGTTATGGACAATGAGTCTTCCTCCTTCTGGTCATTATGTTTTTTTCACATTTATTTTTAAGGCTTAGTATCATCGCAGTATTAACAAATAAGAATGCTGACATCATTTCTACCAAAAAAGGACTCTGGTGAATGGCAGCAAGTACCATAATTAAAATAGCACAGTTGAAAAGGCATTGAGTTGGTATGTTTCTGGTGCTATGGCCAGAATGTATGGATTTTTAGCATCATTCTAGGGGATCTGAGAGATCTTACCAAGGAGCCTCTTTGGCCCTTGTTTATTTCCTTCCTAAGACTAATAACAATTTGTAATAATTTTATTTTTGGTTTGTTCTCCTAGGACCATATAAGCTCCAGGAGGGCAGAGACCACACCTGTGTATTCACCACTCTGTCTCCATTGTCTAGAACAGTGCCTGGTCCAGAATCGGTTTTCAATTAAAAACTTGTATTAAATGAATGAACCAAATCATGAAGTCCCCTGTCCTGCCTCTATTTAGAGACCTTCCCATTTCATTCAGTGACCAGGGTTTCTGGCATGTCCTAATGACCTAGCTGTCCTGTGAGCCTCTACCCCTTCGTCTTTGCGTAGTCGGGTCACTGATATCTTTGTGCTTTAGTGGATAGTAAAACTTTTCACTGCTGAAAAGACTAGCTTTGCAGAGCTAACGCTGCATGAGAGGTCGCAGGGTAAGAACACTCAAGAACGTTCTAAACGGCAAGCTCCGAATTCAGCTCATTCTTCCTTAGCTCTCCCTACTACCTACCTCCTTGACAGAAAGTTTAAGAAAAAAGTTATCAGGAGAATTTTCTCTTGACAGTGCCAGGTCAGTAAGTCACCAATGACATGATCAAAGGAGAAAGAAAAGATAACTCACCTACATAAAAAAAACAATGTAACTAAAAGCAAAATCTGGCTGTGGAAACAAAGTGACATGGTGGGCTGTCTAGGTCTTCCGTTGGTTAGAACTGCTGAACGTGGAAGAGAAAGCAGGCTTTACAGCAGTAGAGAGGCTGGAGGGAAAGGGGGGCTGCGGGGTGCGAGGACCAGCATCTCTCTCCTCCTCCCTCTCCCTCCAGCTCTGGCTGAGCTCCTTGCTGTTGCTCTCGGGTGGAGGTAAGAACAGGCAGCTGGCGCCTCCACAGCACATCTTTAGGCTATTGATGCTCTGCTGGAGTAGCAGTCGGGGACTGGGAGCCCCGTGTGGAGCGTGACCTGCGGGAAGAGACTGTGAGTCCCAAAGGCACTGCAGGATCCCCCCCTGCACCCCTTCCCCAGAGCACAGCGGGTGTGTTCCTCACTCAAAAGGGGATCTGTTCAGTTTTCTGTAACATCTATTCTAGCAGGCATTAAAGAGAATTCTAGTAGAGTTCAGCCGGTGCTTAGAACCTGGCCACCATGCTGGGCTCCCCACTCTTGGAGACACTTGATAATATGGTTCACAGCCACTTGCTTCTTCGAAGGATTCTGGGGAGATTGTGTTCCTATGACTGAAGACACAGGCATGGATATGAAGGTAGAAAAGCCTGTTGGCCACACGGTGGTGATCACTGCCATGTCCATGGACAGAAAGCAGATGCGCAGACAACCCTTCCCCTGTTATTTGTCCACTGGTTATTCCAGTTAGGATAAGCCTTTCATTTAGGGATGGACTACATGATTGCCAGGTATGAAGAAACGTGGGCACTTATGTAATATTTCACTGAATTTTGTCCCACCTCATACTTCAGCTGCATGGACCAGGCTAGAAACATTTCATGCACTGCTGTCTGTCATCTCTCCCCTTCTTGTCTTGTCCCTGTCTTCCCCAGCCCAAGAGTCTTTCTCTAAAGATACTCAGAAACCCCTAAAGAGCGTCGAGTACAATATTCTTTGCAAGGGAAACAGCTGAAAATGTGGAAAACTTTGAATGAGGGTTTTCTAAGACACGCTTCAAGGGAAATCTATAGCTTTCTTTTGTTCAATGTAGAGGCTGCACTCTGATTGATTAGATGTCAGCCATCCAGAAAAACCCATCTAGTTGCAGCAAGACAGAAGGGCAGAGGTCACGGGGTTGCAATCACTTCTACTGCACATACTGATAAACAACAACGGATTTTTAAAATAGCTCCCAAGACGTGGTTTTATATAGAGCAAAAATCACCAGCAGTGTTTTGCTTCTCAAGCCCTATCTATCCTATCGTAAAGCAGCCATTTGCTGAATGAGGGTCACGGTCGGTGATGAGCTCTAGCTCAGGACGGAAGTGAGAGGTCCCGTCCCGGCAGAGGCTGGCAGGGCACACCCTCCCGCATGGCTCTGATCTTCTCTCCCACTGCCCCTCATCTGCCCCAGTTGCCACCTCCTGGCCCTTCCTTGCTTAAGTGAGGCCCCTCGTGCCTTAGAAACTTTGTCCTGGCTGTTCCCTCTGCCTGGAAAGCCCCACACAGCTCACTCCCTCACCCCCTTCAAGGCTCAGCTCACCTGTGACTACAATAAGGTCCACCTATGCTGACGACGCTGCTTAAGACGGCCACTGCCCTCCCTCGGTCTTGTCTCCACTGGATATCGCCTTCTAACATACTATATAATTAACATAGCAGTTGTGCTTATTATTCACTGTCTGTCTCCTATAACCAGAATGTGAGCCCTAAGAGGGAAAGACTTTTGTTTTGTTTTCACTGGTAAACAACAATAATCATAATACTTCAATAGTGCCTGACATATTAAAGGCACTCAATAGATATTTGTTGAATGAACGAATGAGAAGAACTTGTTGTTTTTATTTACAGTAAATCATCAGTGTGTGTTTTCTGTCCCCGAAGCGCCTGACAGAACTGATAAGAGTGCAGAGAAAACGCCCCAAATTTCTGAGCATCGTGCTAGCACTTCAGGCTCACACCTTCACTTCTCTGGCACTCACGGCGCTTTGCATCAGTCATTTCATTTGTTTTCATGCCAGCTGATTCAAGAGTTTCCTTTCTACTAGAGAGGAATCTAGGGCTCAGAGGGACAATCATTAGCCAGCCATGCAGAGAATCCCAGTTTCCCATCTGCTGTTCACTAGATTGTGTCTAAATATAACCGACGGGCTCACGCCGGTCTGGAATCATCTCACTTGTCACGTCCATCCCACCCGGCGCTCCCCCACCCTTCCTCCGCGTCTCGGTCTGGGCCTTCGGTGGGCAGGGGCTGAGTTCGCTCGCTGCCCGCGGGCAGCCTCAGAAGCAGAGTCTGCAGCTCACCTGCACGTTCCTGTTCAGGCTGACTGCCGGGAAGAACAGCCCTTCCACGTTCTCAAACGCGATGGGACCTTGCTGCTCGTCGTTGATAAAAAATGTCAAGGTTTTTCTATTTAAGTCTAGGAGGACCCCGATCGTGGCCCCCTTTGTGATCCCTCCCTCAGTTCTGTGGGAAGAGAAAACATGGGGTTTCACTTGCCTGTCATCATTCTGGAAGCTTCCCGTTTTGTATGGTTAAACCAGTATTTTTTAATTTGTTTAAAAGTATTGTTCCTCATCCCCACCCCAGGAGCCTTTTCCCCCCTAATCGCCCCTCCTCACTTACAATTTTAATACCTCAGATACACTGTGTATCTGCTGATGGGCTGTACGTATATCTGTGCTTTATATATATAAGAAGTAAGATCTTTTGCTCGCTCCCTGGAAAACCAATTCTCACTCCCCTGTTGAGAATGTATGGGTTCACCGCGCTGCTCTGCCGTTGCTGAGAGCGAACTCCTTCACACACAGGGTCTCTACAGGCTGTCGTCTAGTAGAAAACAAAGCATCAAAGGCCAGGAGCAAAAAGTAGCCTCTGGGCTATCAGAGCTCTGCCTAGAGTTGGGTCTCACGCTTTGCACATATGGTGTGAATTAAACATCATTAAACACAAAATGATTTAATTTGAAAGTCAAAGAAGCACTTAAGCTGAACCTAAAACACATGCATGAAAAATTGGATTTGGGCCCTTCTGCTCTCCATGAAATAGAAAAGCTCATTCCAGAAAGATGGTAATTTGGGGCATGCTGAATTTGGAGAAGTTGGAGGCTCTTCATAAAACGCCAACACCGAAGAAGAGGAATCTCCTCTCTGTAAGGTGAAATAATTAATTATACTGTAGGAGGTGGAGTGACTGTCATTTGACCACGAATTGTGTCTTACGCTTCCGTTGATGGTTTCACAAAAGCCATTAAGCATGGATGATCAGATTTGTCTTTTTCCTCCTCTTTGAGAGCTAGCAATACTGAACTTCAGCCTCATCTCAGCAGAGCACAGAAATGTTAGAGTGTTGTTCTTTCCCCCTGGCACGCAGAACACATTCTGCACATAGCGGTTAAAACACAGGGGTATCAATTTCATCTTGGAAATTCACAGCTTCAGCAGTGAGTGCACTGGTGACATGCAGTTTGCATGCAAGCAGATGTGCTCTGTCTTAAGAAAGTGTTTCTCTGCATAGCGTGGCAGTTGTGTTATTACTCACTCCTTCACTCCAAAATAAAGAAGCTAAAAGGGAAAAGTAAGCGTGGAACATGGCATCAGGGAACCTGGTGACAGAGGGTCCCCCCAAATGTGAATTACTGAAGACAATGGCTTATATACATCTAGTAGGATTTGATATCAGGCTGGAATGGCATGTGTGCTCACTTCAAGTGATGGTGAATAATACACAACTGAAGGCAGATGTATAGAAACTAACCAAGGGGATAGGAACTGAAGGACCTAGGAGTCCTACTGGCTAGAAAAGGGGCAGTGATGAGCATACAGAAAAAGCTGAGACAGTGGAGTCCACTGCCTACTACTGCCTGACTCACTTTCCTTGTGATCCAACTGACTACAACTGTATTTTTGTTTTTTTCCCAGAGACACCAATGAGAATGTATCCTGGGGAAATCTTTGAGAATAAGGTGGACCAGGATCCATAAAAGACACTTCTCTACCTAGGAAATTTGTGACAAATACATTTGAGGAAGAAAACGCCAACCATATGAAAAAGGAGGTCTAGAAAAAATATGATAGCATGGGTTCAATTATACTTGCCTATATTTTGGTGTTAAAGGAAAACCTTTATTTACCTTTGTTCTCTTTCCCCAGCAAACTGGGTACTCTGAGTCCATACAATAATAAGAGAGTTCTTCAAGTACAAAACTATCCAAATTGGCATCCATACGACTTCGTTTAATGAATGGTTACTATTCTGAGAAGTGGCATTGATAATAATCATAATAAGAAGAACAGTGGCTTCTATTTTCAGGTGGATGGGAGGCATTTTTGCATGATTCATGTAATCATGGGAACGTCTATGCATGGAAAAACATGATTTTCCTAATTGGTGGATTTGGAAACCGATGTTCAGAAAAACTAAGTATCTTGTCCAACAGTGCTTCTCTGGGAAGTTGTAAGTCTGGATTTTAGAATCCTGGAATGTTTTTCTATAATACATATGCATGAGGATTCTTAGTTTCCAGCCCTGGGTGGAACGTAGCAATGAGGGACCTAGGAAAGTACTCATGTCTCTGTCATTATGCAAATAAAATAAAATAAAACTCCAGGATGGACTCAGCCAAGAGCAGTAGGACTTCTACTGCATAAAGATCGCCTGCCTGTCTTCCTTCATGTTGTCTGTTTAACAGGTCTCTGAACTTGGGCTCTCGTTCTCGACCAGAAGCCAACGTGAAGAAGGCTTGCATGGGGGGTGGGGGCTGCAGGGTACCTGTTGGTGTGCGAGTTGTTGTGCATGAACCAGCTCCGGTTGTTGTCCACATACATTGCCCAGGCTTTGTCGTCCTTTCCTAACATCACATCCTTCATCACGTTGTTGCGAGCCACGCCAAAGGCAGGGTCTGGGTGGTTGTCATAGCGATCCACCGTGAGCTCCCAGTAATGGACACCCTTGGAGAAGCCAGTCTTCCCCAGCACCACCCGGTCATCGTAGCTACTGCAGGTCACAGTCAGGTTGTCATTGGAGAAGATGATGTCAGAGTGCGCCGAGCCAGGGTCAAAAGCAAACCAGGCCACTGGGAACAACAGAAGGGAGGGCGGTTACTAAGAAGGACCCACTGAGCTCACGCCATAACGCACTCCTGGGCCGGAGAGGAGCGTCTTGTCCCGTTTTCATGCTTCCATGCGGGAAGGAGGTGTCCAGGGCCAGAAGGGGCTGTGAGTGAGCAGACAGGGGGCACTTCCTGGGAGCTAGGGCTCTCTGCGCCCAGAAGCAGACGGAGGACACACGACCGATTCAGCAGGGGTTACCCGGCTCAGCCTGCACTCCCAGCCGGGTGATCCGGAAGCGCAGTGGCATCGATTTTGGAAGGTGCAAGTCCCTTCACCCGGTGACTGGCAGAACAGTACACCAGAGACATAAGGGGAGAGGGATGCGCTAAGATGCCTGTGTAACCCTGAGACGGGGAGGCTAGGAGCTAGAGTCCTAGATGGAGGAGGGATAAAACACACTCAGTGAAACAAGGAAATATCCCTTCTGCAGAAGTGCTCAGGTCTACTAGTTTTGAAAATGTCCTCAGTGTTAGCGAAAGCTCAAAAGCTTCGAAGCTATCAGCAACAGAAACTAATTTTCATGAGTGATTGTGACTTGGATGTAAGACAGGTTGCTTCCTTCACCACAAATGCAGTCTCCCTGTTACTCCTAAAACTACCGTGTAAAACGTTTTGGACCTTAGGTGCAGATGGAATGACGTCTTTGTACGCAGCGCTGTGCCCGAGTTCTAAGTGTCACCTGCCCAGAACTTGCTCTGGACAGACGAAATTGCTGATTTATCAGATCTGTGGGCCACCACACATGCACTTTGGTCTTTGCTATTTGTAACAGAATAAGGTTATTCCATACCTGCCAACAGCTTTTTAATATCAACTGTTGTCATTCCAAGTGAAAGGCATGGGAGAGAGAAATAGGAAGCAAAATTGACATTGATAAGAAAACATGTCTCTCTTGATAGACTCATACCAAAAAAGAGCTCAGTTTAAAACTGCATATACGCTACTCAGTTTGAAACTGTATCGGTCTGATTAGTACCTTTGCCCACAAGTGCTCTGCTTATAAAGAGTGCTTTGCATTGATGTATAAGAAATCTGGGGGAAAAGTAATCTTCTCTGAGGCATAAAATTTTAAAATACAGACTCATTTTTTCTGCGCATGTGAGAAACTGCTATAATGGGATTTGAATGACAGTTAGACAATTTTATTGACATAGAATAAGCTGCCACCATTTATTTTGTGAAGGGAGTGGAGCACACCAAGCACATATGTAAAAGATAACAATTACAATAGGTATACTTGCCTAATTGAGAGTAAGGTGCAGGTTGTGTCTCAAAATTGCATCCTATAAAGAGATACTACACATCAAAGCTACGAAACAACAACCAGGTCAATAAAAATTATTTGTATACATGTAAAAAGCACCAGCTGAAGAGAGTCACCAGAGGCCTGATTCATGAAAAACCAAAGCCCTTTCTATATTGGTTTACTTGCCTGGGTAAAAATTGCCTCTCTGCTCTTTCAAAATGAATAGTACATCTTTTTTTTTTTTTTTTTCATTTAATAAAATCTCCTCCAATTGTTTCTGAACTGTACAGCTTAAATTTTCATCATCTTCCGAGTTTAATCTTTTCCACTAAAGTTTCTGTATTCAGAAGAAAATGAGAAAAATTCATCCAGTTGAAATGGAGAAATCACTGAATCTTGATAAAACTCCATTCTACGTCACTATTCCATGTACGTAACTCTGGTTATGCCCAGAGGCCTTTGCTGTGACTTGGGCTCAAGTCACATGATAATTATATAACTAGATGTGTAATGTAATCCCTATGTTAATACATACATCTGGTAATTATTAATAATGACATGAATTAAATGTCGTAAATATGAAAAGGACCTCATCTCTTTCTCAGATTGTTTTACGACATGAGTCCTTTTCACCTAAGGGAGGGAGGGGGGATGGTGCTGAAGGGGGTGGGAGTGACCTCAGAGATGTATTGGAATCACCTGTGTGACTTTTGCAACCATCCCCCTCTTTCCCTAACATACCCTTACCTACTCCGTGAGAAGTTTCATCAGGGTGGAGGAAGCAGTCTAGTCTTAAAATGGTCAAAGGTGTGTGAACTACAATTTCAAGTGCTGTCAGTGACTGATCTAGGAAATGTGTTTTTGATGAGCACCAGGGTATCTCCTAGAAAGGATCATTTAATGTTTTTTCAATTCAGTAAGGCCCTTATGTGCTAAATAAAGGATAATACACTGAATTAAAAGAATTTTAGAAGAATTAAGAAAGCACCTTAGAAAGGACTAATGATTGAATTAAAAACAAAATGTAAAGATTATGATATTACTTTTGGTTTTTTTCTCCTCTGGGGTGAATTGATATGTAGAATAATCATTTTCTCCAACTCATGGCTGAATACTTATGTTTAGTTTGTATCAATTATCACTTCAATTCCTATTCACAGGTTAGAACTTAGTGAGTACAGAACACCTGGAGTTTTAAAACTGAATCTGATATCCAGCTTTGGACATAAATTTGTAGAATCTGAATAGGGCTTTTAAATTTTTTAAATGAATCATGCCTTGTGCAAGTCTTTTTCAAAACAAGTTTTCTGAAATCTTTTTTACACTACTTTAAACACACCATCGTACATTTAAGTTTCAACGATACAACTAGAACAATGGTGTCAAATACAGCCATCAGATATCCCCAAACCCACATATTTTATTCTTGAGACAATATACATTACAAAGACTACAACAATATTTCAGTACATTAGACACAAGTGAAAAGGCTTCCATAACAAAGCATGTCTAAAAGCCAATAGCGCACAGAAAAACATTAAGAAACATAAAAGCACAAAGAAAAATGTCATTTTAAAGAGAGCTTGAAGTCCCTGCATCCTTTTTGCACTGTCATGCTGTGGGCTTCTTCATTCCAGGATGTGGGATGAGCAAACAGAATAAAATAACAAACAAAAGAAACCTTTGGAAATGTGAAATGTGCATCATATGTATCCCTGATTACAATATAGTCCTGAAGAGATCAAATAGGACTGTAGTTTAGATATTTTAAGATTCTATTGGCTAGACAGAGTTCATGGCATAGTATCACTAGTCCAGCTTCCTGAAATCAGCCTGAAGCCGTGTCACAACCCTCTTAGCTGTGGGAAACTTCGGGAGGCCAGACTTTTCAGTGACTCCCATCTTTTGCGCCTTAGGCTAGTTGAGGGTTTCTGATTTAGCTGGTGGTGGTTCCTCCCCTTTGCTTAGAAAAAAATCAGCCATGACCCCGTCTGTCTGACCAGTGAGCACAGGCTTCGGCAGGAAATACTTTCACTTGCTGCTCTCTGGTGTGTCTGCTTTGTATGATGCATTCTGCTGTTGGCAAGTTTTTTACTTTTATTTTTTCAATAAAGATCTCTTGAGTCTATGTTTAATCAGACCACTCCAGGCTGGGTGCACTGATCCAGTCTCCCAGACACAGCTGGTTTCCTGGATACAGCAGGGCTGCAAACCTCCATACTAAGGCCACAGACTCCACTCAGCCAGCACCTGCGCGTGCTATGCCACTGCATGTGATGACAGAGCAGGTTTCCCATGGTGGTACCAGCTTGTGCAAAAAGAACAACTTCACTCATCACTTTCCGACACCATTATATACATTGACCACAGCTCGATGGGTTGGTCCTCACACCACACACACAAGAATGCCACAAAGCTCCCTCATCCAAATGCTCCTCATACCGGAAGCAGGCCACAGACATAGAGACTAGCTCATCACCCTCTGCACGCACATGGACGCCAAGAACGAAACAGGTATTCAGAGATGCCTTCAAGGCACAGAGATCAAGAGGAAAGGTCAGACGAGCTCAGCTCACCCGGTGCATTGAGAGACTGTAAAGAGGAATGCAAGCTCAGCTGATGGGGTGAGGATCGGAAATCAAAGTAGGATCTTCTGGGGAAGCTGGGCTGTAGATTAAGGGTGGAGGAGAAAGGACTCATTCTACGGAGCGGCAATCTTTCCGAAGGCACTGGAAAAGGGACTGTCTGTTCTTCTGAATCTGTGTCTAAATGTAAGATCAATGCAAACTAGAGATCAGAAATCTGCCACCTGCTGTGCACGGTTTTCCCCAAGACCTGCCTTACGAATGCATTTTCACAAAGCCTCATCCACCCCGTAGTTGCCAATGTGGTTTGAGACTGGGAGGGAATTCTCGGCAGGTCGGAACCCATGACCAGAGGATACTTCAAATATCACAGACAATTGTCTTCTCTCCTCCCAATTTTTAGTGGTAGAGAAGGTATTGGAAGTTTCCGTTTAATTAAATACCTTTAGAGTTGAATTTAGAAACCTTAGAGGTAAATTTTACCCATTGATGACCAAGAGGAGATTAATACTTCACCCTCTCCAGCTCCCTTGGATGTTACTCCCTGTACAACAATGGCCTCTTAAAGAGTTTCTATTTAGGAGGTGACGATTTTGACCAACTCTTTGCTGTTCCATAGTTTTCCTTTTGTCTCTTATTTTTTCCATTTCTAAATGGACAAGATGGTTTTTCTATACCAGCACACTCAAGACTTGGTCTTTGAATAGGAGAGGAAGATAGGGCTGAACAAGTAATCAGGGAAGGAGCCTTACCTTTGTTTCTGCATTAAGATGAGACCCTAGGGATGCCCTTGAACATCTCTGGTTCTCTAACAATAAACAGACCATGGGCAGTGGTGAGGTGCGTTTGTGGCAAAAATGTCTTTATTTTCGGATAGTCAGGTCTGGCATGAAGATCACTATTATCCCAGAGTCAGGACATATCCATTACATGATTTGGTTCTAACATTTAGAGTAATTTAGAGGTAGTTCCTCTAAATTGCTAAAATCATTCCTTTCTCTTTTGTTGAACAATAGGTGGTTGTATGCAGTAGGGTTATCTGGTCAGAGTCAGATGTTTTACCAATAGGGGCCTTCGTAGAGCTTGGTTTGATAGTAATAGTTTAGGAAATACAGATGGCACGATGGTAGTATTCTATGTCCAAAACCACCAAGGAACTTTCTTCTCATTGAAAAAATAATTTTGTTTTGGTGGCCAGAGAGTGTTCCTGGGAATATTTTTCTGGTTTGAGTCTGTTAGCGTGTTCCTCTGTGTTGAACACATCCTTATCCTATCCAAATGCCATTCTGCACATGCTCAGTGGAGCACGTGTGTGCAGAACGGGATTCTATTTGAAGGGCTCAGAGCAAGGGCATTGGCGGAGCATTTCAGCTTAATACTGCCAAGCCGGTCTCATTTTCATTTGTGAACATATTAAAATTAGCTTTTCAGGCTTTAGACTTATCCTTGGGGGAAATTCTTTTCTTTTTCTTTTTTACAGAAAAGTGTAAAGCAGATTTTCAGAGAAAAGAAATGGCTACTTATGGAGTTAAGGCTTTGTGTTCCCAATAATAATACATTCCAATTTTCTTCTACCTAAACTTCAAATGGTTCGGGTAATTTGGCATGTGTGATCATTTCCTGGTTCAGAAATGATTTACATTATAATGATCTCAGGGGGGAATTAGTCTTTTAGTTTAATGGAACAATTTGAAAGACAATTGCACAGCACCACAAACTGCTACGGGCTTCTTTTAGGGAGAGAATTTACAACTATATTTATCTCAGTAAAACATTTTTAACAAGAATTTGCTTGGAAATGTATTTTTCACCAAGTAATAATAATTAATTCATTATCCTTAAAATACTTGTTGCCCTGAAAATTAAGGGAAAGGACACATACAGTAGAATGAATTTCAGAGTATATTGAACTCTCAAGTAATCATCTGAAAACCAGTGAAGAGACGTGTACTGAATCCAGACTCAGGGAGCATATCCAATCCCATCATACTCACCTTTTCTATTCTCAGCACCAGGAAGAAGCACTTAGAGTTGGTGATGGCACCACTCTGCGGGATTGGGCTGAGGACAGCCATGGTTATTCATGGGATTAATAACTTGACACTAAAATGGTTAGCTTTTCTATCCTTTTATGTAGACCCATTATTTATTGATGACCCAATTGTCCCTGACTCCTCTCAGTCTTGAACCATGCTCTCTATTCAAGCCAGCTTATTTAATATACATGTTACCCAATCACTCCATCTCTGTCTCTGAATTTTTCCCACCTATGGCCTCCCATACCCTACCAGCTGGGCTCTTACCCCATTTTCCCTAAGAAGCTCCTAAAAAAAACTTCCTACCTTGTCATGAAAATTGTCCAAATGAAGTGCAAGAGAGCACTTTCCACTTGATCCCAGCAGACTCTCTGTGCCCTTCCCCATGGGCACATGGTGCAAGTGTTGGGTCAGTTGCCTACAGGTCATCTAAGTCACTTGATATTACCTTAGGTTGCAGGAGTCTAAGAGGGAAGACACTTATCTCGATAACATCTGAGCAGCAATCACAAGCTCCCCCTTGAAGTCCCCTAGGTTGAGGATCTCATGGCCTCCGGCAGCCCCCTCCTATTTGTAGTCATTGCTTACATGGGTCTGGATATATCTCTTTGGGAACTCGACTCCTTAATCGTACCATTACTATCTGGGGCCATACAGAACAGCACGCTAGTTCTTCAAATATTTGAGAGCAGTCACCGGTCCCCTTTAAATCATCCCTTTTCTGGGATAAATAGAATCGATTTCCAACCTTTCTTCTAGGGTGTGGATTTCAAATCTTTACTCTCCTCATCGTGCCCCTCTGGACATGTTCAAAGACATGAATCAAAGACAGTAAGACAATATTGGGAACAGTGGTGCCACACCCATGTTTAGCCAAATCACACAACTAACATTGAGCCTACACATAGCTACCCAAGAGTGTATTCTGTGTTATACCCAGGATGCAGGAAGGATGTACATGCCACTTCCTTACCTCTCCTTCAAAGCACAATTACTGAGATCTGGAGAAGGCTTTTCAGCCATTAATATTCTGTCAGTCACGACAAAGAGGAATTGGGTTAGTGCTTTTTTCAGAATACATGATATGAAGCTATGTTTCAGGTCATAGCTAATAACCAGGATAACTATTATTAATTTTTCATGTATAGGTCGCTGGAGGAAGAAAAATAGCCCCTTCAAAGATTTTTAATTTTTTGTCATGTTTCATCACATGCAGTGATCCTGTCTGCCGAAGAGCTTTGCTGAGCAAAAAGCAGTTTAGCAGGGAAGAGCAAAGGGAAACAGAACGCCAACGGAATACTGGTGTGGCAGCTCCGGGCATATCAGTAACTCTGGGATGAGGACAGTGTTTATAATGGGAGTGTGACAAGACACACTTTCCCTCAACTCTGTCAGTGACCATCACTCTCCTCTTGCCTTTGCCTGGACTGCTTTCCCTTCCCACCTGGATTGGCTGGACTCTGGAGTTGGGGCCTCTGCTTGGAAGAAGTAATCAAGAATCATCAAAGCAAAGATTGGCTGGGGACCACACTTATTATTTACTGACTTTTGGGTTTGAGGCAAAAGAAGAATATTTAAGTGGTGTGCTCCTTTTTTGCCTTACTGTATATTTATTTTATTTGTTCATTAGCAGACATTGCATTAAACCTGAGCAGCTGGGAAATGGGACACATGAAGTTGGGAGAACTGACCGTATTTAGAGAAAATCTGTATCTTATACTACTAATTGGTTTTTATACTTCTGAGGGTAGAATTTCTTGACTGATTCCAACATGTACAGTACACTAAAGATTTCTACAGATGTGGAATATTTGGAAATGTAAAGTCAAGTCTTTGAGATATTATTTTTGGAATTCAAAGAGGAAAGGCAAGCTGACAGGGATTCCATATGCTAACCCAGCTTCTTTTGTGCTCTGGTAGAATTCTTGGTTATCTTCCTGTCTGGTAGTGAACAGCTGCATAACTTAAGCAGTCCTTGGACCCTGGTTCAACAAGACGGTTGTATTTCAGAGTACAGTAAGGCAAGATATGTCACTAAGAACTGCACAAGCAGCTTTAAAGATGAGTTTCAGTTCAATTATAAACCAGCTGTAAAATAATTTGCTTTTGTTGGGAAGACTTGAAAAGAGACAAAGAAATGAATGAAGGGGTTGGGTGTCCTTAAATAATCTAATAAGCATCCAAAGTCACAGTTATGTCCCACTGGTACATAATTTACAGTGAAAGGTGGTATTATAATCTTTCTTAAGTGTGGCATTAACTGCAGTTGAGAAGTGAGAAACACTTCCGTTCTGAAAAGCTCCTTTTAAAAGAAGAAATGCAATAGCCTCTTTCCACCCTTGGGACAGCTGCCCACTCTGTCACCAAGTCCTCCACTCCAATTTAGAACACTTTAGGGCATTATTCATAAGGAACTATCATCAGAACTGAAAATTCCTATATTTCAAAGAGATACAAAAGATTCCAAAGGACTAAACTGCTCCCCAGAGTGTCAAGTGCAAAGCACATTCTCCAAAAGCGAAAATAGGGTTTGGATCCAGTTCGGTCCTATGGAAAATCAGGCAATTCTCTGGGATGTCGTGCATGTTGTCAAAATTAGAAAGAGCAAAGCACCTCTTTTCTGGGCTCTGAAAGCTGTCACGATGCCTCTCACCTTGGATTTCATAAAATCTACCCGGATTTGTTCAGGTATGGTTTACCTACCTTGAGGAATGTGTCCTGGAAATGCATATCCCTCCAACTAGATACTTTTATTTGGGGTTGCAGGGACGGCTCTGGTGCTCGGAGTCACGAAAACTACAGCCGAGGCAGAGTGGACCATACGCTTTTCCTTGTGTGACCCTTTACCAGCTACTTCCTACTAGTGTTGAATTTTCCGTGTCACAGGCAACCTCTGAGACCCGCTAGAACCCCTGGGGGGAGCAGGAGGCGGCTACGCCAGTCCATAGCGTTTCCTGAAATAGTAACAGCTTTCGGCTGTGATTTTGAAGAGAGAAGCCACAGAAGAAAACCAGGGGGTATTAACTGTAAAGAACTTAGAGGTCATCTGCTCTAAGTATATAGTTTTAGAGACAAAACAATCCACCCCCCACCCCCAAACAAAACCCTGAAGTCCAGAGAGATTAAGGGACACATCTAAGTCACACTGCCAGCTGTGATGGGACAGGATAAGGGCCCCAGGCAGATCAATTCCTGGTAGATAAAATTTGGTGGCTGACAAGGCCATTGCTCTCTTTTGTGCCTTGGAAATGTATAAAAGGTAAGGTCGATGCTATAGGTCATGGGGCACATTCCAGTGGTCTCAGGGGTGACCAAGGATTGTGTGGAGGACCTAATTATCATTCTCCATGCCCTGCATTATACTGAGGATGAATCTTTCTTGTCTATATAGAGTGGTTCCGTGGACTGTGGTGGTTAGGAATTGAAAGGCAAATACGTCACCCTCCCCTTTGGGGTTCTGACCACTCAGGGTGGGCGGGCTGAGATCAGATGAGGTTCTTTTCCTGACACAAGGTTACATATTCTCTGGTGGGAAGCGGGGTGGGTGTGTGTCTCAGTACATTAAGGTTTAAGAGTACAACGCTTATCCTGGCCCCAAATCACTATAAAATATCTGCAAAGAGACTTTTGAACAGATGCATCTGGGGTCATTCTGGGCCTGTATTCTGCCTGCATCACTGAATATTCTCTGGGTTATTTTCTGTGATGTGTGGGACAAGAAGCTAGCACACTGGAAAGGGTGCTGTGATGCTGAGAGCCTAATGCGAAAGAAAAAGGCATTTTAATCTTTATGAATAACACCTTCTATGTCCCCTTTTAGAAAGCAGTTTCTAAGATGTGATTTCAAGAGTCCCAACCCTTTTGTTGTCATTAGATAAAACAATCCTGGAAAGCATTGGGGAGATGGCTTTTACGGCTGTTCAAGTAAGACAATGCTTGAGAGCACTTTTGCTCGGTGCTCTGAGCACCTGTGTGCAGAGAATGCTACAATTTACAGCCTTATCTACAGCCTGATTCTCTCATGATCCCTGATTATGCTTCCCACTTTTCCTCACAGTTGAGATCTGGAGGGCTGAGAGCTTCTGTGAATAAATAGCTCTGTGGTTTCAACCCGAGCAGGGCTCCCAGTCCCAGACCTCACTTGGTGGGGTCTTTCAAGGACCTCAGAGATGTGGCTCTGACATCCTTTTCCTTCCCAGGCAGTGACCCATCACTGCCAGCTGAAAGTGTCCACGTTGGAGAGAAGCTCAGCCCGGGGGGTTGGGGAGCCAGAGGGAAGACATGGAAAAAGGACAGGACCCAAGGACGTGCTTGGATACTGGAAATGACCGTCATTCTCACATCTCCTTCTTAAAGCAGGAATATTATTCTTTAGAGCAAAAGTCTAACATGACTGAAAGTGTTAAAGTCCAATTTCTGCCTGGGGTTTCTGGATGAACATGTAAGGCAGCTACACAGTACTGCTTCTACAAGCTGTCTTCAGACATCTAGCAAACAGACTTAGGGTAGTTTTTCCTCTTTTCCTCTTTTTGGTTGAGTGCAAATAGCACTGTTTTAATGTCAGCATCAAAGTGTACTGTGCTGGGCATTGGAGCTGAAAGGCCCAGACCTGGCACGTCATTTATCCTCTCCCAGGATAGGAGAGGGAAGGCTCCGTTTTGCCATATGTAGAGTAGAATAATAATAATAACACTTTGCTCATAGAGTGTGGTGGGCAGAACAATGGCCCGTCAAAAAATCTCCATGTCATAATCCCCGGAATCTGTGACTATGGCACCTAACATGCCGAAAGGAACTTTGCAGATGTGACCAAGTTAAGGATCTTGAGATGGGAGATTATCCTGGACTATGCAGGTGGGCCCAAGGTAATAAATCACAAGGATGCTTATAAAAGGGAAACAGGAGGGTTAGAGTCGGAAAGAGATTGGAAGACGCTATGCTGCTGGCTTTGAAGATGGAGGAAGGGGCCGTGAGCCAAGGGATGCGGGTGGTTTCTAGAAGCTGGGAAAGAAACAGAACAGATTCTCCCCTAGAACCACCTCCAAGGAACGCAGTCCTGCTGACACCTCACTTTTAGCCCAGTGAAACCCATTTAGGATTCTGATCTCTAGAACTGTAAGGTGATAAATCTGTGTTGTTTTAAGCTGCTAAGCTTGTGGTAATTTGTTAAAGCAGCAATGGGAAAGTAATACATAGGGCAAATCTGGAATGTTGCAGCAACAGAACAGAAGGGAGGTTTAAACAATAGCAGTGGGTACAGAGGTATATAGCAGTCTTAGGGTGAAGAGAAAAGAATCCCTATTTTTAGGACCTTATAGTAAATGGATAGCTTTTATGCAATTCCTCTGCTGGATTTCAGTATCCTAAAAATATTTGCTGGCTTTCAAATTGCTGTCTTTTTTCATGGAATCTTTTAATGGGCAATGAAGAAAGTTCTTGGAAGCTCTACACAAAATTACCATAGTATTTTTGGGGGGGGGTACTTATACTGTAATTCCATAAAGCCTTCTGATATACTTAATACTCCATTATCAAGAGTTCCAGAATATATACTGACTTTTAAATGTATTAGGTGGAAATCTTTCTAAAATGCATTATATACTTTCTGACTTTCTGAGCATATGCCACAGAACGTTCTCTTTCTCTCCCCTTTTTTTTTTTTTTGGATTGTTCACAGTTTTTCCAGTTACCTTCCTTGCTCAGTGCTGCCAACAGCCTCAATTCACTTCTATACCAAATTCCTTTCTCTTCTAATGTGAGGTTTCCGGTCTGCTGTGCTCTTTGCAAATGGGTCAATGAGCTCAGCGGAATTGTGCATAAAAAGAGGGAGAGCCGAGTGACACCAAGGGCTCTGCCATGAGAACAACGTAGGAGCTTCCGTGCCTGAACTCTGTCCTTCCTTTTCCTACCAATCACAGGTCATTGTTGCTTACATCCTGACTGTAAGATGACTGCCTACACTGTAGGGTGGAGATCTTAGTTCTCGAGGGGTGAGGTGGTACCATAGTTTTAGGCACTCTGAGCCAGGTGCCATGGAGTTCAGGGAAGGAGGAAGAGTAAAGCCCATAGTCACTGGGCAGGGCCACGCTGTATGCATCGCTGTGATCGTCAAATCGGCTCGCTCAATTAATGTTTTTGAGCGAATGAGGCCTCCTTTGCAAAGTCAGCTCAAGGCATAATTTGAAGTTTTTACCTTACCTACAGTTATTCCCTCTGTTAGGATTTCTCTCTCTCCCTTCTCTGAGAAGTCTCTCCTTCCCTTTAGATCATGTACATTTTCCCTGTAGTGTGTTGTATTTCATGTAGCTATTAGATGTAAGACAATCAGAATATTATGTCTATGAAAATACGAGTTAAAAAACCCTCTGTTAGAAACATTTTTACTTTTAGAAGAGGCTGCTTGTTAGTCGAAATTAAACTCTAAATAGTAGAATTAAGGTGATATTAAAAATGGAACGGCTCATACATTTCTGGTGTAAAATCTATCCGGAAAGCAATTTGCAAACATAGATCAAGGGCTTAGAAACGTTCATACTCTTTAGTCTAGTAATTCTGCTTCTAAGAATGTGTCCAGTGAAATGATCTTTTTCGCAAAGATTTGGATTAAAGAGTATTTTTTGCACAGAAGGCGCAACCCTCTGTGTTCTAATTCCCCTGAAGGATTGGTGAGCTGCAGCTCCTCCTGTGCTGGGAAGGCTGTGTGAAGCAGTTCCCTGGCTCTGAGAGCTGAGGGAAGTCAGAGAAAGACCTTTCTCCAGCCAGATAATAGTCTCAGTGAATTATTTGAGCACCAGGAATATTATCTTTGGTCTATCTTATTTTTTCTCCAGATTTGAAAAGAAGAAAAAAAGGTAGTCTGTTTAGATAGGTAGAAGGAAAATAGAGAAAAATGAACAAAAATTTTTCCGTCCTATTCTCACCCATGTCTATTTTTCTTTGGGGGTGGGGGGCAGGAGGATAGTCTCCCAGACACAGAATGAGCCCTAGAACTCTATGTATTAACAAGGCCTTGTCACATAATATTTTAAACAAATACTCTTTTGTAGATGGTTTCAGAGACCATGACACAGCCATCACAGCTATTAAATGAATTACTTTAAAGATATATGCAACCAGGTTGTGGGCCTTATTTTAAAATTTCATTAAAATTATTAATTGCTTACGGCTAAGTTTCTTCTTAAGTCAGGGCAATTTGGTTTAGATCTGCAACTGGCCTTATTCTTATGGCTGTGCTAGGTACATTCCCAAGAACTTTGCTTTCGGGGAACTAAGCAAACTTGAACTCATATACTAATTTGTTTTCCTTTCCTTTTCTCTTTTGATAACACATTCTTTATAATTCCATTGCATTAAATTATTTTTCATTGTCTTCCTGACTGATTCCCTTATATAAATTATGTCTTCCTTACGGTCCCTTTTCCTTCTCTCACAGTGTTTATCGTAATTTGTAAGTATGCAATATTTGCATGTCTGTTTCTTTAAGGCCTGTCTCTCTTCCTAGACTGTGAGCTCCGTGACAGCTGGGGTGACCTCTGCTCAACACTCTATACCCATATCAGACACTTATCAAATACTGCCCAACAAATAGACAAACAAATTTGCTTTTGAAAAAAAAGGTCAGAATTCACAACAATGTGGACATTTGATCTCCCCTGCATAAAGTTACCTTTAGGTCAGCAGAAGGTTCTCTAATAGTTCAGAGAGTATAAGTGATAAGTGATTTAAACCTTGGACTAAATGCATGTAAATACGAGTTAGACTTGCTATCACATACGAGATCGTACCCTTCTGTGATACAGATTTTTTATTTTGAACCTTGGAAAGGGGTCAACTCTTGCTAAAAAGAACATAAAAGATTTTATTAAAGTAGAAAGCAAACCAACCATCCCATCACCCACAATAGCGGCAAAGAAAAAAAATCTCCAAAGCAAATCTTTCCAGGAATGGTAAGAAATAAGATTAATAAAGTACAAGTTCAGTTAACTTATTAAAACTCTGTTAATGGCATTTTTCTCATTGGTTTCTAAAAAACAAAAAAAGAGGTATAATTCCTTAGTTCTACAGGCTTTCTCGATTGTTACAGATCGATCAAATCTTTTTTTTCCTAATAAGCTATTCGTTATATTTTTTCTTGCTTTCTAAATCTTGTCTCACTGTTGGAATGAATTAGAATGAGGGAGAAACAAATAGAACAAACCAAAGTTATGGAGAAAGTATGTGTGTGAACTTTATTTCATCATGAGAAAATCACTTCTGTGCAGTAACAGAGAATACTGATATCTACACGATGATAGGGTTTTCTTTGTATTTAGATACATACCTTATATTTGTACACAATATATAAAATTCATGGAGGAAATTAATTTCTACAGTACAGTTTCTTTGTTGGAAGAGGACTTGTTCCGTTAGTTTCTTTTAGAAAATGACCCCCAGTTCTGTGACTGTGGTACCAAGGATCGCAGTTCCAATCCTGTAATTTATTAGACACCATAATCTTATGAACATTAATCGAAACTTAGAAACTACATCCTCCTGCAGGATGAAAAGAGAGACATAAGTGCTCAGGCTGCTATGCTAATAACTGATTTTTTAGCAGAATAGTATGATTTCCATGATGCATTATGAATAGAAATAGATTTCCCATAGGTCTGGTGACACAGATTAACAACGTTGCTGCAGATCGTCTCCCTGCTCTGAGAGCATGCACTTCACTCTTCAATCAAACCGCTTTGTACACACACGGGAAACAAGGCCATCCCCATCAAGGGCCTTCTGCATTGCACCTAGGAACACTTCTGGAGGGCATTAGCATCTAGCATGGTGCTTTGGGAAAAGAGGCAATTGCTCTCAAGCTGATAGGTCTCTTCCCAGAGAGAAGTTGCTAAAATGATCATCCCAGGGGAGGCTCGGCTACCACATCCCCATAACCCAAAGCGGGATAGGTATGTGGGCATTTCCCCTTCACCAGATCCTTCTCTTTGAGTAGCATCATTCAGACTTACAAGTGCTCCCCAAGCGTGGTTTTCACGACTAGGGGCCTTTCAACCTGGCTGTGGGATTTGAAGTTGTGCTTATTTTTAACCATGTGAACCATTTTAGGGGTGACTGGCACATGCTGAGGTTTGTGGGAAGCGGAGCACAGTTCTTTTTGCTAACATTTTGAATGTGAACAAAATCAACATAATCAGTTCTGCAGAGGGAAGTTACGGAGAATGCCACGGGATGGGGGTGGCTTCTATGATTAAAGTGACACCCAGAAGGTCTGAAAATGCTTTGGCACCGACCACAAATACCTCGTCATAGGTTTCATTTCATGTGTTGCAACTGCTTTTAGAGTGAAAATGTTAACAGCCTCAGAGGTTATACCTGGCCATCAAATGCAAGCCCCTCTCCTGACATGGACGGGTTGCCTTTGATGGCCAAAATATTTACAGTATAGCCAAGAAGCGAAAGTTGTCTGGAGATGGACCTTGTGCGGAGGCCCCGGGCAGCCTAAACAAGCCTAGAGGGACTGGCAAAGGTGAAAATGGCGAGGTAACGCAGAGGCGCTGGCCTCTTCCTGGCTGGTACCCACGGGGAGCCTCGGTCCCAGCGTGTGAAACGGAACTTGCTGGTTAAGCCAGGAGTGGCCGACAGGCCCTCTCGGACAGGCTCCTGCGCCCCACACCCCTTGGAAACACGTTCAGTCAGATAAATCCGCAGCTGGAAAGGACCTCAACCCCGCCCTCAGACACAAGCCAGCGCTACAAAGCAATTGAGAATCGTCTGGGCAAAACTGGCCAGTGGTGTGTATCGTGGAGAATGGGAGCCTGCCCTAGAGCCTACATACATCTGTCTCACACACCGCGGCACATTGAGGCCTTCACTTTTCAGCTTCTTCCGCTGCAGCTTATTTAGAGCGTTATCAAAGGAAGCCACCAGCCAAGGCCATTGGAACTGCCGCTGTGGACTCTTTGGTTTGATCACGTCCACATACCATGGGCTCGCTAAAGGCAGGAGAGAAACAGCGGCTCTGTGCCAGAATGCAGGGCAAATCATGGAAACACTTGCGAATGTGGGCAGTGGTGGGGTTACCTCCGGGCTTGCCAGCCATTCTAGATGCCTCGCAGTTCTCGCTCTGAGGGATACTGCTGAAGGGCCTTACCCTCGGACGTCTGGAGGACCAGGGTCTTGCTGTACTGGCTGACTCCTGTTTTGTTGAAGGCCTTGATGCGAGCATTGTATGTGCTGTTGAAGTGAAGACCATCCACGGTGCACATGGTCTCCTTTCCAACATACACTTCCTGAGGGGCAGAAAAGAACAGGCCACCATTTAACTCGAACCCTTGCCCGGGGCTGGTCAGGAGGCAATGTTGTAGGGTGGACAGGAGCAGGTGCTTTGGGGTCTGCCTGATCTGAGCTCATCCTGTGAGCTACTGGGCACTGAATTGACCTCTTTTAGCCTCAGTTTCCTTCTCTGCAAAATGGGGACAAAAATACCTACCTTATGAGGTTGGTGTGAGGATTATATAAGGTCGTACGTGCAAACTGACTAGCATAGTGCCTTGTGTTTAGCATGGGTCTGGCAGCTTACTGAATGCTAGTTATTAGCAGATAGGGCTTAAAAGATTAAAACTGGGTACTTACAGTTACCATTATGCTTATTATTATTATTGGCATTTATTCAGTATATTATACCTACTGAGCTCTTTATTCACCAGTATGATTTGTAAAAAACAGGTTTGAAAACACGCAGTGGTCTCTATGCTATGTTTATAACCCACTGATAACTTCAGAAACTGTCACAAAGCATAGGAGTTTTGAAGTTTAGGAAGGGAAATCATGAGTATTCAGATTTTCACCACAGTACAGAAGGAAGAGGGAGGAAACAGGGAAGGGAGGAAGAATGACATTTCAAAAGCTTAAAATAAATCCTAGCATAATGCATCCTTAGCATAGGTTAGGCAGATGCCTCTCTCTTTAGCTGTACACGTTGCAACATTATGCTGATGTAATGAGTAAAAATAATTTGCATCAAAAGCACAGCCTTAAAATGACAACTTGTCAGTGAGATACTCAGTAGACTGGGGTCTGAGATCGCAGCATGCTAAGAATTTTATATGAATTATCTAAGTGGCTCTTAACAACAGTGCACGAGGTACGTATTATTGTCATCCCCCTTTTACAAATGAGGACCTGAGGGCTCAGAGAGCTGAGAAATGGGCACAGTCCCAGAGCCAAGTGGGGGAGTTGGGACTTGAATGCTGCCAATCTGACACCAGAGCTGGCAGTACTGCACGTATCAATATTTTCTCTTCAGAAGAGTGGAGCAGTTTCTGTTCAGGGACTCCTTTGTCCTTCTTTGATGGGACATGGAGAAAGCAGGCCTCAGATGAAGAGCAGGCAGGCCCTGCCGGGATGGGTCGGAGACTCCATGGTGGGTCCTCCGAGGTCGTCACCGGTTTTGGCTGACAAGCCGTAGGTTCTCCACTTACCCGGAACTGACCACCATTGCCGTCATCCAGCTCCAGAATGTATCCTTCGGCGGGCACCGTGGACAGGGGCGGCTGTTTCCAGGACAGCGTAGCGCTGTTGTTGTGGGTGCAGCACTCCTCCAGCTGTAGGATGGGAGTCGCTGGGACTGGAGAGGAAGCTAAACAGAAATTAGTGTAACACTGGCTTCTGTCGAGCTGCCAACATTTTCAGTATCTAGGAATGAGAAGCACACCCTTACTTAGGCCAAGTGGCTGGGCTAAGCAGCTAGCCTGGGGTGCATGGAGGTGGGGGGCGCCTGAACAGGATCCCTCCTAGAGTCTCCAGGAGTGGCAGTGGTTTCTGGTCTACTGCGCTGCCTTTTCCCAGCTCATGGTGGCACTTCCTACCTTACCTGGCGGGGAGACAACGGCTCTGTTCTCACCCCCTTGAGCACCGAAGACATCACCCCTAAGAGAAGTGTTCCACGTAGGAAATGGATGTCCCATCCAGCCCACTGAAGCCTGTTTCACCCCCATAACACGGCTGATGAATTTATCATAGAGTTTATTCTGAGCCTTAAACCACATTTAATAAAATGGGAACTGCCTATGCTGAGAAATAGCTCTGAAACCACTATATTTCTAAGGTTCTATCATTTCTTATTAGTGATTCCACTCAAGGTTTTGTGCACATAAGTAGCTATAGCTCTGGATTTTTGAAAATTTGGTACCAAGTGACACAAACAGTGATTTCTCAGTTTTGAAACTTCTGAGGAATTTGACACCATTCTTTCAAAGCAGCTATACCTTGAAAATGGCACTAGTTCAAGTCTGTTCTTTCTGTAGGTGTAGAGCAGTGAACTGTGAACCTAGAGAGGAGTATGGGAACAGATGGGGCCTGGCAGGGAAGGTCAGAGTGTCCTTGTGACCTTGTGAGAATCTGTCACAGTGTTACTAGTCACAAAACCACCCCCCCCATTTTGTGCTGAGTCTTGTATTACTTAAAACTGCAGATTAGTTGAGCCTTCAGACATACAGACATAGAAATGTCAGCGAATGAATAATCCTAGCTCCTAACATATGAACTCAATTTATGTATCTGGGAGCAGTGTTTTTACTAACTGCTTAAAATTATTTTTCAGCACCAAAACATGAATTTATTTTTGTAGCACTTTAACACAGGAGAGAATGGTGTGGACCACGTCCAGGGACATTCAGGTGAACAAATGTTAACTGTGGAACACCTGGTATGCTGTACCAAAACTGGACTTGGAGTGTCATGCACTGAATTAAATCTCCTTGCCAGTCACCCTGACTGAGATGGTTAATTTAACAGCAGTTTAGAAAACACGTTCTGTGGTGGATTACCTAGAAGACAAAAGCAGTGACTATAAGTGATATGAAGGTGAAGCAGGTCTATTATCTTATAATTAACAAGGCTGGTACATGACAAGAAAACCATGCCTGAGTTACCAGATCAAACATAATTAAATCAAAATTACCCCCAGGTAATTGGAGGTCATCAGTTTAGGAAGGGAAATAATGTTTCAAGGTTCAATTGCACAGGGTTCAGGTGGAATCTTATCAGAGAACAATGGCTCTGCAGCTGCAGAGGAAATCTGGAATTGGAGGAAAGGAAATAAACGCACTGCGTTGTTCAATACATAGACTACAGGACCGGCTGGGAAGAGGAGACAGAAGACAGAGCTGCTTCAAATGATTCTAATGACCATCTACATGTAACAGGTATCATCTAGGAGTTGTAATTGGAGGTTAACTTAAGGTCATTATTCCAGTTAGGAATTTACTTTGTCATTTAAATTTTTTTCCGTATAAACAGAATACATCTTAACATATCAACAGTGGAGTAAAATCTGACAAGTTTAAGCAAACCATTCTTCAGAGGGCTTCTAGAGACATGGAATGATTCTCCCTGGGGACATTTGCTCTTAGCTGTGCCTAATGGTTACAGCCTTCCATAAAACAACAATTTCTTGGACTCTATTTCATTATGTGCCCTATCAGTCTTCATTTTCCCTTTGTTCATGTTTCAGGCAAGTTTACATTTCATCAATTTTAAAATCAAAGAATAAGATCACAAGACGTTTTCAATTTGAATCATACAAATACTTGCAATGTCTCTGATAAGAAACCTCAAATTTCCCATATAGACATAGGTATAATTAAAAGATTAATTGAAATACATGGTATCATATATAATTAAAGCATGTGAACTTCATTCATAAGTCCTCAATGGATACACTTTAAAAGGCCAAGAAGAGAGAAAAAAGTCTAACCAGTCACTAATCTTCAGATCTTAACAGTGTCCCAAATTTAAACAAACAAGCAAACAAAGAAAGCAAAGTGAGAGACAGAGAGAGAGAGAGAGAGAAAGAGAAAGGAAGAGAGAGAAGGAAGGAACCCAGAAACATTTGCATGTACCTAAATCTATTCTCAATGTGCTGAGAATTATTTTTTCTTTTTCCTTATTTACCCCAAAGTGATGTTGCATATAAAAGGAAATGTGACATAATTACAGCCTCATTAGCAAAGACTAAGGCTGGCATTTCAGAACAACGGATTTTATACTGGGTGTTATATTATTATTACCCTTTTTCACTTTATTAGGTATAAAATAAATGACCTACAAGAATATAAAGTATTTTCAAATTGATTTATCTCTTGTGTTTTGGAAATGGACAGCATTACAGTTCCTGGGCTGAACTCTGAGAGAGAAGGTTTTATTTTATTGAAATTCCTATAGTTGGAGCTACAATAACTATCTTAACTCCTTCATGATCATTCCTGGACATGTTTATTTTTCCTAAAGAACTAGTTTCCCTTGACCTGATCAGAATTCTAGTACTCAGCATCCTTTTAGCCTGTAAAATCAAGCTTCAGGCTAAAAATTCTCTTCGACACAGGAGGGTTGGTGTTCTTATTGACCTCCCTGGGGTCTGGTGGAGCCTCATCTCAAAGTTAAATTCTGCCACAGTGGCTTGTTATGTCTTACCTTTTTTTTTTTTTTTTTTTGCTGTGCGCGGGCCTCTCACCGTTGTGGCCTCTCCCGCTGCAGAGCACAGGCTCCGGACGCGCAGGCTCCGCGGCACGTGGGATCCTCCCGGACCGGGGCACGAACCCGTGTCCCCTGCATCGGCAGGCAGACGCTCAACCACTGCGCCACCAGGGAAGCCCTCAAATGTCTTACCTTTTAAAGGCCATTCTAGTTCAAATTATCTCTCACGTTTTTCACATTTGTTTACTTTTCCCTCTTCCCAGTACTTTTCAGATTGAGAGCACTCACAACCATCCAGAATTCCTCTGTGAGGTTTCACAGGAGTGTGGTGAGGACAATGGGAGAAAAGAGATCCCCTGCTGTGGAAACACTGCTGAGGGCCAGACTGTGGGCAGAGGCTTACATGTGTTCACTCATTTAATTTTCAGCACGACCCCACAAGGTAGATACTGTTATTATCCCTATTTTAGACAAAGAAACTGAAACACAGAAAGAGTTCACCACTAGTCAGTGGCAGAGCTGGGTTTTGATGCCCAGCTGGTTGGTTCCAGGGGCTTGATGTTTTTATTTCCTCTCCATTCTGGGGTTCAGTAATAGTGAATGAGACGGAAAGTGTAGGCCTAATTCCAAGAGAATGAAACATTTTTGGTTCCTATAATGTGAACAATAAAGCTTCTCAAGAATTGCTGGTATAGATTAAAGAAACATTTCACCTTAAGAGCTATGGTGGTTGGGAAAGCAATTTTACTCCGTCATGTTCTCTGAAGGTTCCTTTGTAGACTGTCTTTCCTTTTTATGGTGGTTGAATAATACAAATGGCATCTGAGGAAAGTTTAGACTTTAGAGGAAGGACAGGCTGTTTCTGAAAGCTATCACTAGTACTTTGCTAAGGATAAATGTGAACACGGGCTTTGAGGACACGGATTCCAGGCCCTCAGACCATGAACAGATTCCACACGAGTCCGCACGTGTGCTCATTCCCATCACTGCCAAAGCTCTGTGCATTCGTTCTCCATGATTTATAGGAGGGTCTGTTCAGATCATACTGTCCTTGCCCATGACCTTGGTGCATACTCAGGGCTTTTAACATTCAACACTAGTTAATGAAGATAAATGTGTCCTTAGGTGAGTAGAGGCACTCAAGGGATTAACAGCCATTGGTCTATGTGCTAAAAACGCTTGATAGACCATTAGGTCAATGTTTCATCCTGGGCTGGAATGAAGACACTGGTGTTTCATTTCAGCACTGACTCATGAACCTTGGCCCACTTTGTGTACTTAGGCAATTCTGGGGTAATATTTTTCTGGGAGAAGGTAGGTGTCTGAAGTCTATTCTGAGCCAAGCAGCAGAGCCCTTGATAGACTGGGAAAAAAAACATTAAAATTTCCTTCCCATGACCTGGTAAGCATTGAAAATAGCCATTTAGAATTAAGGAAAAATGTGTTCATTACTCCGTAATAAAAACAGAAAACAAAGTTTAATCAGTTGTTTTCTACAAAAGAAAAGCCTGAGAGATCAAGCACAACTCCCATAGTCTGGAAAGAGGGTAAGATGATTTTCTAATCAAAATGCAACTGGAAAACATGCCATCACAATTTAGGAATATTTGAACAAAGGGGGTACCAGCATTCTCTACTCAAATCTCAATTGCCTGAGGGTGATATGGAATCAGAAAGAGCAGATCAGTTAAATTCTTAACTAATAAGAGAATAATTTCAGGCAATGCATTTTAGCTGAGTAGCAGCTGGCCTAAGTGGAAATATTTAAAAACCAACCACAGACCTACCTTCTTTGATATTAAAAAAAGAAAGGCGGGCTTCCCTGGTTGGCGCAGTGGTTGAGAGTCCGCCTGCCGATGTAGGGGACGCGGGTTCGTGTCCCAGTCTGGGAAGATCCCACATGCCGCGGAGCAGCTGGGCCCGTGAGCCATGGCCGCTGAGCCTGCGCGTCCGGAGCCTGTGCTCCGCAACGGGAGAGGCCACAACAGTGAAAGGCCCGCGTACCGCAAAAAAAAAAAAAAAAAAAGGCACCTGAGATGAAATTTCAAAACCAGAGAGATGCTCAGATTTTGAGTCAGGCATTAAACAGATATTCTAGCTGTAAGTTTGAATCATAGCTTTAAATACATATTTCTAGTAACTTTGAAAATATTTTAAAGTTTCTGCTAATCCACTTCGCACAATTAGATATCATATACTGAAACTAACGTATTGTTAGTCTCACAATGGTCAGATTAACACCATTCCAAATGCTACTTAAATTTGGCCATTTGTACATGGATATTGGGGTGTAATTTCTTGAGATATTTTTACTGACAAGCTGTGAAAGCACAGTTTATTAAACTGACTATGAATACCCTAAGAAAATAAAAAGACCAACACTACACAAGGCAAGGTTGTGTATATACTAACAGATATCAAAGGGGCCAGTAGGAGAAGTCTTAACTACCGTCAATCAAGTTCTACTGTGTCATACCTTTTGGCTTTTTCTTTCCATTGAAAGCATGACAGATAAAAATTATTTAGATTCTAAAGAGGACTGGGCTCTCACTGAATTAATTAAACTTAATGAGCACAAAGCAAAGCTTATAAATGAACTCTGCAGAGGGATACTTAACAGAAGTAAATTAAATTAACATGAAGTGTTGAAAAGGAAAATGGAATAATCCACTCTCATACCAAATGACCTGCTATATTGAATTCATAAATAACTGTTCTGGATAATTTTGTGTTCCAGGTGAATTTTTGCTGTGAGAGTTTTCTGCGTTTTGGCCTTTAGCGTGTGTGACATTCTCTCCTGTGTGTACAGTTGTGTCCACACTTAACTCCTGTGTGCAGCCCTAAATGGCCAAGTGAGAATGCTTTAGGAATGTGGTCTGTGATGCACAACACGTGAACCTGCAGTTCCCACATCAGATGAAGGGCCAGTTCACTCCAGTACAATAGTTAATATCATGCCAGCTGGCCTGGAGTCCACCATGGCAGATGGACATGACTCAGGACGGATGGGGGAGGAGAGGGCTCTCCAGCTGATTAAACCATCTGAAAGCCCTGAGGCTTCTATCCTCTACCAGCCCCTCCTCCTGCCCCATCACCAAGGCTAATTGGATTGGCTCTTTTTTTTTTTTCTCTTCCACCAAAAGCCCTTACATTGCCCTTTTGTGACACATTTTCTCCTCTGAGCTACTTATGACATAACCTTTCAATGATTCTACCTCCTTGAAGGAACTGGGCAAAGAGAGAGGCTGATCAAGGGGGCTTTACCTCAGGCTCTCTATACGACTTGGATGGTGACACATCACAGGCTACCGTGTAGGTGTTAAAGAAAAAAAATTTTAAAGCTTGAAAGCACTGCTGCAACAAAAAATTAAATTTCTTAAGTTTAAGAGAAGACTTCAGTTATTCCTTGAAGAAGCCACTTAGTAAGGCATTAACTTTACAGCACAAACCAGAAGTTGTAGGTGTGGGTTCTGGAACCATGCTTCCCGCGTTTGAATCCTGGCCCTGCCACTCACTAGCTGGGTGAGCTCAGGCAAGTAACCCAGTCTTCCTGTGCCTCAGTTTTCTCAGCTGCCTACTAGGATTGTGAGAATAAAATGAGTTAATCCATGGAAAGCAATTAGGAGTGTGTCTGGTTTGGTAGGCAGTCAGTAAATGCTAACTATTTTTGTTACTACAACGAAGCATTTTTATTTATAATCTATACACTACTTACTTCGAAAATTAAGGCATTATCCCAAAGCAATACATATGAAACAAAAAGATGAGAAAACTGAAAATAAAAGAGGGCCAAAATCCATTAAAAAAATGAGGGAAGTACATGTACCAGGGACAGGGATGAGTGTAACTGCATGATGTAGTCTGTAGCCCTAACACTCGCTGGGTTATATGGCTCTCTCTGTCTAATAAAAGGACGCATGCAGATTTTTCTTAAGAAACAAAAATGTTAAAGCACTGAATTCTAAGTTATTTATTACACGGACGCTTAAATTGGGAGAAGCAAAGAGCAAATCAATTTCTTCAGTTTTAAAAAAAGATTAGAAAATGACAAAGTTAGAGGGATAGAGGACAGATCAGTGGTTGCCAGGGATTGGGGATGGGGGAGGGGGGGCGTGTGGGTGTAACTAAAAGAGGCAGCAGGAGGGAAATCTTTGTGGTGATGGAATAGTTCTGTATCTCCATTGCAGAGGCGGTTATACATGTGACCTGATGGCACAGAACTGTACCAATGTCAATTTCCTGGTTTTGATATTATGTGATAGTTAAATGCTAGATGTAACCACTGATGGAAACTGGCTGAAGGGTACTGGGGACCTCTCCTTAATATTGCTGCAACTTCCTGTGAATGTATAATTATTTCACAATAAGAAGTTTTAAAAATCAGAAATATTTTTCAAATGGGCTATTACTTACACTGCCATAAAAATATCATTGCATGTTTGGTTTGAGTTTTTAGCTTTTTTTCAAAGAGTTATTTTCCTTAAGATAATTTTAAGTACTTGTACTTCCCCTCAGCCACCCCAAATCTCAAACAGATCTTGCCATATCCCCTAATTGCATGGACCAAAAAGTTTAAAAAGTTAAAATTTATTTCATATTTTCATTTTCCTTCTGTGTCCAGGCTCTCGTTTTCCTGACCACTATAGGCAGGCTGACTGATCCTCTCAAATTCCCGCTAATCTACACTCAATTGTTTGCCACTATCTCTACTCCTGCGGAAGCAGTCTCAATTCTAACTCCCTTGATTTATATCAATATATCTGGGTTACTATCTGTAACAAGATTTTATGTACAGCTCTCTCTCTTTCTTCCTCTTTTTATGTCAGCTATTCTCTGATGCTGAGCATGTGAAATCCCTAAGATTCTCAAAGACGCAAGCATTGAGTTGATCTGGATTTATCTGACTTTCTGAGAGGCAGGTCACCCAGCTAAAAGGGTACATTTCTATTACATGATAAGACAGGAGCCACTCCAGATTTTTGTAACATTAACCAGAGAGGGGTGTGTGTGTGTGTGTGTGTGTGTGTGTGTGTGTGTGTGTGTGTGTGTGTACTTTCCCACCTCTCGGCTGATTTATAAACCTGGAGGCTGCCTTCTGTTTGCTGCAATCTGGCAAGCCGCCTTTATCCTGCTTCCAGCACCAGGATCCACTTGGGGTACTGCTATGACTGGGCAGGGGGGTGGCACAGGCACTCACTTTTCATCTGCACAAAGTCGAGCTGGTGGATAGACTGCAGCAGAGGGCTGTTGTCCAGACTCAAGTCGAAGTCCGTGGTCATCCTGGGAGTGAGCGTGCCTTTCCCCCACTGATCCTCAGTCAGGTGCACTCTCCTTATGAGGGCGTCAGAAATCTATCGCAACAAAGACCACAGCCTCAGAAATACATCCCCACAATGGACACAGAGCTCTTCGGCTCTCCCAGAGCAGCCCACCGAGTGCCTCGGGACTCACACCCTTCCTGTCTCTGTGCAGGCAGCAAGGAGCCTTTTATGACGAGGGTGACCCGTGATTTACCATGAAAATCTGAACACTTTTGGGAGTCAGAGGGAGGCACTATATATAATTAGCTGCTGTTAATTGCTCTAATATATGATCTGGATATATGATCATGCTGTTTATGACTTATCAACTAAAAGCCAACAACACTAAATAATGATATGTTAGCAATTAGTTAAACCTACTAGAACCAATGGCCCTAAGTTTCTGATATGAGCTGTGGGTATCCTGTCAAGACTTAGAAATTACTTTTATTAAATAGTTCAGAGAGGCTGCATATGCTAACCTGTAATATAGAATTTCCTACACTTTAAGCACATCATCTTCATGTATGACTTTATTCTTTGGTAGAGAACTATTTTGTTTCTTATATTTAGGTCCCCTCTGTTGTTCTTGGCCAGTTTGGTAGAATGTCAGTTGGAAGGAATCTACACGTTCCTTAATAAAAGGTCCCTTAATCACTGGGATCAAAAGTCAGGTAAAATTTAGTTGACATCATAACATGTCACTAAAACAACTCTGAAGAAATCATGAGACATCCAAGGAATGAAAAAACTTCAATTTATTTGGGAAATCACTGACTTACTGGCCAGAAGGAGGTGTCAAAAAAGGTAGAAACCTTGTATAATTACATCTCTAGCTGACAAAACTGTCCAGGATATTAGTAAAGGAACCCAATTCTTAAGCAAGGCAATAACTCTGTTTTGGAGGAACTTAGAGGGAATTATGTTTTCATGATCAAACATAAACAAAAACAAATTTAAAAGCCCATGCACTTCTCAATCTTGTAGCACGTGGTGGCAGAGACTTCTGAGAAGCCAGTGAAGTTCTGCAGGCACCCATGTCCGCACGGCCACACAAAGGTGGGTTCTGATGTGCAGGGGCCTATGCCCAGCCAGGGCCGTTGGGAGTCTGGCCTTGGCGTTGTAGACTCAGTCTCGTGGGGCATTGAGAATCTGAAGCAGAAACTAGTTGACACTTACCTGCAAAAAGCCACTAGGATCATTTTCCTTAATCACCTCCAGGCAGTACTCCATGAGACCTGTGGTCTGGCGCAATTTCACTGTGCAGTGAGAGATCTGATCTCGAACCACCTAGGATTGATGAGACAACAGAATGGTTCAAAATGGCAGAGGGTAGAAAAGAAAGCAAACTGGGACTTTGGAAAGCTTCTTTCAACCAGAATCCAAGAGCATCATGGAATGGAACTAAATTTATGAGAATATTTGTGGTGTGGCAATGTCTGCTGTGGACAATGGCTCTGGAAGACGGATTAGATAATGGCTTTTATGGGGAGGGGCTTATAACAACTGGACCCATCAGAAAGGCACACAGATGTTGGACCTCTGGGAAGCGGGTTACCTTGGTGCCTCAAGGGACATCTTCCACAGGTCCCCCTCACTCCCCTCTTCCGGGAGCTGCTCTAAGTGGGAGGTCGTGGAGAGCCTGTCAAGGAGCTGAGTAACCTGAGGCGCAGCTGCAGCTTCTGCTCTGGGACAGAAGCCCTCTACCGGTCCCTCCTAAAGAGCAGACATCATCTGAACCCAGATCCTCTCTTGTTCCAATTCTCTTTTCCCTGGGTGGGTGGTAGAGTAGGGCGAGAGGTGGAACTTGCTGAAAGACAATGAGCTAATGACAGCAAGTATGCCAGAGAAAGATGGATACAGAATCACGTTATAATCCACTTAGCATTACTCACTGCTTCACTTTGGAAAGCAGTTTCAAAGGCAATTTGCCGAGAGATGAGTCTACCTTAACCTAGAGAGGCATCTCTCTGAACATGCAGTTTTTCTCTCCAGGAAGCTGTCTTTGCCCAGTGTCAAGGGCATGGCAGTCCTTGAAAAGTTTCCTTCTTTAGAAACGTTCAGCTTCTGTGTCCTCTGCTCAGTGACCCAAATCCTGAAGCAGTTTTTGAAGCATAGAGTTGAACAAGGGTTTTCTAGGAACCTCAATTACTCATCCTCTACATTTATACTACTTGGCAAAAGCCTCAAAAATAACCACCATTCTGGATTTTATGGGTAATAACTAAAAGGGGTTTTAATAACAATGATTTTTAAAACTTTTCCTTGTTCCTTCTTTTCAGTTTTCATTATAAATTTATTTTCCATGAAAGATTATGACATCCTCTTTCAAAAACAATAGGAAAATAGGTAAAAAAAAAAAAAAAGAAGCAAATCACCTCACCACTCCAATGCAAATTGTTAAAGCATTTTGATATTTCCTTTCAGTTTTCTTTCCGAGCTAGATTTAGTTATAGCTGCAATTATAGTATGTGACAATTTTATCTCCTCCCACTTAACACCATATCATAGGCATTTCCCGTGTTGCTGCCATCAATAAATGTTACTGGTTACATAAATATCTGATTGCGTGGCTTATCATAATTTAACCTATTTTTTTGACACAAAGTTCTTCCTAATTTTTTGACAGTTCATCCATTCATTATTGTTGATCTTCCTTTCTGATTTTTTTATTTTCATAAAATATACATAAAACTTACTATTTTAACTTTTTTTTTTTTTTTTTTTGTGGTATGTGGGCCTTTCACTGTTGTGGCCTCTCCTGTTGCGGAGCACAGGCTCCGGACGCGCAGGCTCAGTGGCCATGGCTCATGGGCCCAGCCACTCCGCGGCATGCGGGATCTTCCCGGACCAGGGAACGAACCCGTGTCCCCTGCATCGGCAGGTGGACTCTCAACCACTGCACCACCAGGGAAGCCCTTGAGCATATTTTCATGTGCTTATTGTGTATCTTCTTTGGCGAAAGGTCTATTCAAGTCCTTTGCCCATTTTTAAATTGGATTGTTTGGTTTTCTTCCTATCTTTTGATGCACAAAGTTTATAAATTTTCATGAAGTCCGATTTGTCTACTTTTTCTTTTGTTGCCTGTGCCTTTTGGTGTCATATCCAAGAAATCATTGCCAAATCCAGTGTCATGAAGCATTTGCCCTATGTTTTCATCTATGAGTTTTATAGTTTCCATTCTTACATTTCAATCTTTGATCTACCTTGGGTTAATTTTTATACCTGCCCAACTTCATTCTTTTGCATGAGGATAGCCAGTTTCCCCAGCATCATTTGTTACAAAACTTCCTTTTCCCATTGAATGGTCTTGGAACCCTTGTCAAAAATCATTTGACCATATGTGTGAGAGTTTATTTCTGGGCTCTATTCAATAGTGGTCTTTTGTCTGTCTTTATGCCAGTATTATACTTCATAGCTTTGCAGTACATTTTGTAATTAGGAAGTGTGAGAACTCCAATTTTGCCCTTCTTTTGCAAGATTGTTTTGACTATTTGGAGTCTCCTAATATTTTGACAGCTGATTTGTTATTGCTTTTAAACTTTTAATATAATTAAAATAAAAAATAAAATGTAGGCTTTAAAATCTCTTTATCGGAATTGGTGAAAGAAACCAACTTTGATGTGGGGATTGTTTTGTGATTTTGATTGGCGGGGGTGGAGAGATCAAATTTTAAATTCACTGTTTGATTTATTTTCTTCTGACATCTAGTATGTTTCTGTCAAACTACCACCACCGTCTATTGGTCTGGGCTCAAGGAATGCAAATTACTATATTTTATTATTTTACTTTAAAATCGGAAAGTAAAGAAAGGTTAAGTTTCTGCTTTTTAGGGGAAAAAAAACACCCACAGGTTAAACCCTTAAAAATGCAACACAGGTGACCTACAGCTAATACGCTACTCCTCTCTGCTATATGAGGCTTGACTAAATTGTTCCCAGAAAATGTTTTTACATTTCAGCCACCTGTGCATCAATGCTGCTAGGTAGCAGAAACCTCAGCAGTCACCATTCACTATCCAAATGGCATCTGCTCTAGACTATGCAGAACTGACTGGTACTGAAAGTCCAAACAACAAGCACAGACTGGATCTGAGCGCTGTAACCCAAAGTAAGTCTGCTTTTGAGGCAAAAAAGACGGAATTGTGTTTACTTTCCAGAACATTCAGCTCAATGATAATTTTATGACCTAAATGTGCTGAAATAAATACATTACTCAGGCCTCATAAAATTCTATGTCTGCCTCTATAAATTTCCTTCTCAAGCAAGGTTTTTTGGTGCAACAGGAGCTGTGGGAATGTTGGGGGCTCTGACTACTCTTAAGAAGCTTTGCTGTTGCACTGCCAAGAGTCTGTGAGTTTCAAGGCTGTTTGCCATTGGCTCCTGTAGTCCATGGTTCAAGCTTCTTGGAAGGACTCAACATCCCTAAATTCTTGGCTCTCAACTCCCTCTGTTGCCACAATGGATGCTGGTCCATTTTTAAAGCATTTTAATGAACCGTTTCGCAATATCACAGTAGCCTGTGATAAAAATCACTGTTAAAAATTAAACAGTGAGGTTCCCAGAAGCAGCATTTTTGGGTGTTTCATAACTAACATTTTTTTTATAAGATTGAAAAAATTTTATTTATTTATATATTTATTTATTTATTTTTGGCTGCGTTGGGTCTTCGTTGATGAGCACGGGCTTTCTCTAGGTGTGGCGAGTGGGGGCTACTCTTCGTTGCAGTGTGTGGGCTTCTCCTTGCAGTGGCTTCTCTTGTGGAGCACAGGCTCTAGGTGCACGGGCTTCAGTAGTTGTGGCACGTGGGCTCAGTAGCTGTGGCTCACGGGCTCTAGAGCGCAGGCTCAGTAGTTGTGGTGCACGGGCTTAGCTGCTCTGCGGCATGTGGGATCTTCCCAGACCAGGGCTTGAACCCATGTCTACTGCGTTGAGATGTGGATTTTTAACCACTGCGTCACCACAGAAGTCCCTCATAATTAACTTTTAGTTTCTCAAATAATTAATCTAGCAAGATTTCCCATCTTATGGAAATCAGCCAGATAATTAAATCTTTTAAGAGTATAAATATTTTTTTCTCTGAGTGTCTTTTTTTTTTTTTTTTTGCAGTACTCGGGACTCTCACTGTTGTGGCCTCTCCCGTTGCGGAGCACAGGCTCTGGACGCGCAGGCTCAGCGGCCATGGCTCACGGGCTCAGTCGCTCTGCGGCTTGTGGAATCTTCCCAGACCGGGGCACGAACCCGCGTCCCCTGCATCGGCAGGCGGACTCTCAACCACTGTGCCACCAGGGAAGCCCCCCCCCCTTTTTTTAAAAGATCTTTTTGATGTGGACCATTTTAAAAAGTCTTTATTGAATTTGTTACAATATTGCTTCTGTTTTATGTTTTGGTTTTTTTGGCCACAAGGCATTTGGGATCTTAGCTCCCGGATCAGGGATCAAACCCCTACCCCCTGCATTGGAAGGCGAAGTCTTAAACACTGGACCGCCAGGGGAGTCCCTCTCTGAGTGTCTTTATCAGCTTTCTTACTTGCTACCTTCTTTACTCTGTGTTATTTCTACCACATTATTATTATTTATTTTTACATTATATTTTTTTTATGAAAAACAATTCTTAGGAAGCCAGGCCATATCACTTTTTCTTTGAGTTCCACATTTCTGTGCAGTGGCTCTGATGCTCTGGAGAAACCCTTGGCACCATGTTTGCAGCTGGCTGGATTTAAGTAGTTTCTTTTATTTATTTATTTTTAATTTTTTTTGACTGCGTTGGGTCTTCGTTGCTGCATGCAGGCTATCTCTACTTGCAGCGAGCGGGGGCTACTCTTTGTTGCAGTGTGGGGGCTTCTCCTTGTGGTGGTTTCTCTTGCTGCGGAGCACAGGCTCTAGGCCCATGGGCTTCAGTAGTTGCGGCACGTGGGCTCAGTAGTTGTGGCTCACAGGTTCTAGAGCGCAGGCTCAGCAGTTGGGGCACATGGGCTTAGTTGCTCTGTGGCATGTGGGATCTTCCCAGACCAGGGATTGAACCTGTGTCCCCTGCATTGGCAGCCGGATTCTTAATGACCATGCCACCAGGGAAGTCTGGATTTTCTTTTCTTAAGAAGGAAATGTACAAGTTGCAGGAGTGACACAAATAGGAACTTGGAAACAATCTTCCCGTTTTCATGTGCATTAAAGCCTAAACCAGCTCTCAGGGGACAATTAATCTGTGGTCCACAGTTTCAGAGAAGGCTTCCACAATTTTATAAGCAGTCACCATCTCTTCTGGATGGCAAATCCTACTGATCACTTGAAGAGCTTTATTTTGTTGAGTGGCAAATTTATAAAGGTCATTTCTTGGGTCAGGATATGACACTGTACCTTTTCGGAAAAGGAGAATTTGAGAACAGACTGCTGTGCCCCTTTGAATGCTTAGACTTTTTAGTGTCAGAGAGTAACCCACGAGAGCTTATACAGTACAAATGTGAAATTTAATTCTGCCTATCCACAACTACATTTTCCCGCCATACCTTGAACAGGCCACTCTCTCGCCACTCAGCTCAGGTGATACAAAGAGCAGCAAGAACTGAGATTAATTAAGGGGAATTTCATTATTTTATCCAATATTGACCTTGACACCTTTCCTCCACCTCCATTCACCTCTCCCTCTTACATGTGGCTCTTTAAAAATTGTTCTTTAAATCTTCTTTTTAATAAATACTTTTTCTCATAGTATTTTCTCTCATCATGGGGTCTGGAGGGATAAGACTAATGAGTTTTTAGTCTAAGTAAATACTAACATTCTCTCTCCAATATTTCAAGATAGTCTTTCTTAAATAGAATCTATACATTTCCATCACCATTTAAAACAATTTCCTCGAAGTATAATGCGATTCTTTTTTTTTTTTTCTAAGATACAAGTACTTTCAAGATACAGTCTTGAAGAATTCATTCTTCACAGGTCCCTTTGGTCAGTGGGGATAGTTTTTTCTATGTGTCCCATAATGTCCTGAAGCAAGATGCCCAACTGATACTTGGAATTAACTCATTGGTGAGTTACAGGTGAAGTACTTTGACCATTAGATTCATCTAGTAAAATAAATAATTCTCTTGATTTTCTCCTAGAGTAGAATATTATCTCCTATATTATTACATTCATTGAAACTTAGAGGCATTTAAATTAAGGAAGGACATTTTTAATTTCTCACATGCCACCATTCTCCCACATGGTTTATGGAAATACAGCAGCTATTTCCCCCATTCTCTAGATACCATCCTCTGTACTAGTGTTATTAATTGAACCACACTGGCAACTAATTATTTCAAAGACAAGTCTGAGGTTTTGAGTTTTTAATCAATAAAAGGATCATTGGGCTGCCCTGGTGGCGCAGTGGTTGAGAGTCCGCCTGCCGATGCAGGGGACATGGGTTCGTGACCCGGTCCGGGAAGATCCCACATGCCGCGGAACGGCTGGGCCCGTGAGCCATGGCCGCTGAGCCTGCGCGTCTGGAGCCTGTGCTCCGCAACGGGAGAGGCCACAACAGTGAGAGGCCCGTGTACCGCAAAAATAAATAAATAAAATAAAAGGATCATTTAGGCCTATTAAATAAATAAAACACATACCTGTTTTGAGGAAGGCTTGAGATTTTAACAGTAAAAGTGTGAACTTTCTATCTCAGAAGTGTGAATGCCAATAACCTCATCAATAAACATTGAGTGGAATATCCAAATTATGCTCTTAGTGTATAGAATACTGTATCCTTGTACAGAGAAGTTAATGAAGGAAGAAATACAAGGTATTTGGAGAGAGAGAACCATCCTGGTGTGGTCCCACCCACACAGGAGAACATTTACAATTTATGCTGTTCCGCAATGAAAGTGATGCATCCAGTATGGTGTTTTGTAAGATGTGAGATACGGTGGATTATTCCACCATCTTCACAGTGTGCTTTAAGTGTCTTCTGGAGCTAAGAGTGTCACTCATATATGGGTTTAGGCAAAGGGCATTAAACAAGTTCTGTGACTATGCTTCATTGGCATTGCCAGAGTGGGTTGAGGGTGTTTAAAGGTATGTCCTCTAACCTTGGTGAGTTCCAACTGTGTGTGATGGCATCCTGACGATTCCACGGGCACCTTGGGCACTCTATTCCTTACACGCCCTCTGTGACTTTTGCTCCTACACGGTGGGAAGCAGAGGACCACAGAATTTGCCGAATGAATTCCCCATTAATGATAGGCTTGTAATCAATAATAACTGTGGTTAAATTATGAAAGTTGACCCCCAAAAGACTTCTGTGAGGGCAAAGGTTTCAAGTGTTCCAGTGTGCCTAGTTTTTCCAAATGTCTTCACTGTAATGAACTAATGGAACTCCTTCCCAGTAGTTTTATGGGAATTGAGTGGGTTATTGACTTTTTCTTTCTAGTTTTTGCTTTTCTTTCTAGAAATGACTGTAACAGTTAAATCCTATCTAATTATTTTTAAATTCTTTGTGAGCTTGGTCGTCTTTCCTTCCCTCCTTCCTTCCTGACTACCTTCTTCCTTTTCTTCCATTCTCTCTTTCTCTCTCAACCTGAATCAAAGGATTACTTGCCTGTTATGAAGCATTGGCAAAATGGCTTAAGTAAGCCAGTAATATCCCTAGTGTAAATTTCTACTCTTAATGATATGGCCCTGTAACTAATGTTTTTGCTAGCATAATGGGGACATACAGGCAATACATGGTAAATAATAACAAAGATAACAATGCCAATCGTGATAATGAATCTAACAAAACCCAATGGTACACTTGGATTCAAAATCAAGCATTCCATAGATAACTACAGTTGGGACATGGAAGCCCTCTGTAAAAGTGAAAGCTCTGTAAAACAGTAAGCTTTATGATTAGCCCTCAGCATTCTCACTGAGTAATGTCATTGGTATGTTAATTTACCAACCACACATGGAAATTAAAGATTAGATTTTCTCAGACTATATTTGAATAGTTATAACTATTTTTTTTTCTTTCAGAGGCTCTAGAGTTGCAAGGGAACCAAGAAACCAAGAAGACACCTGTCACTTATCACCTATCATCATAGTTGTGTACTATTCAACACATGAATTCATTCTAAAATATTGGGGAGAGAACACATTTAAGATGATTGTGGAATTATTTCAAATTCTGAATGCTACATAAATAAAAATAATTCTCAGATATTTCTTTGGGCTTACCAAAAGAAAGATGACATTTGTAAAGTTCCTGAATAAAAAGCATAGATCTCATTAATGGCACATTTTAAGTGTTGTCACAAATTCCCTCTGAGGATCACAGGCAATGAAGATATTTTAAAGCCTTACTCAGCTAAGGAAGACCCGGGAAGGATATTGACAAAATACACAGTTCGTACAAGAAAACTGGGGACGCAGCTAACTCTGCTGCTAGTGGGAATATCACCCAAGTAGTACCAAATGTGAGTTAGTAATAGTTTTTGAAAGCTCAAAAGCACTTTTTCCCTCCAGTAGCTTTCTGACATTTGATTAGTTTACCACACCCTGAAAACAGACATTTGGCTCCCAGTGTGTTTTCAAACCACAGGACAGCATTAACTATAATTTATATTTCAGACAGTGTTCCTAAAATATGGTCACATCTGCATATGCCTCAAAGCCTTTTTTTCAGCTTTTAAAAATAGCTCACCAAATTTGGTGCACTAGTTTATGCGATGATCAATTATACTCAAGCCGCTAAAGAATTTCCTAGGTTCAGAGACAATCACACCAGCACATAGGCTAATTTTACAATATGAACTCTGGTCTTATGGAAAATGAGTCCCTAGGAGCACTTCTTCAGTGTGCTGAGTGAGACCATATTTCCAGTCTTCCAATGACAGCAACCATAAAGCTAATATCTTGAGTACTGTGCTAAGTGCTTCACAATGCCCTGTGAGGTGTCAACTACGTCTAGCCTTATTTTACGCACAGGTGAAAGAAATGGAGCTGTAGACTTGTCCATGGTTAGAGACCTAGTAAGTGATAAAGTCTGTCCTTACGCCCCGTTCTCTATGACCCAGAATCTGGGCTTCTCATCCCTCAGCTCCATCTTGCCTCAGAACCAGAACTGTTCAATCTGCTCAAGCAATCAGTGCTTTCAGAGAGGGGCATGAGTAGATTATAAAGACTGCCTTTATGCACACTTGCTTTCCAGCTCCCCTAGTCTTTTGCATGGCTCAAGAAGAGAAGGTTGCCAGAAAAACACACACATACAACTCTCCTCTTTGTCAGCAAAAAGCAGGCCCCCAAGAGAACTCTGCCAAAGGGAAGCGGAAGACCATAAGATTACCCCTGCCAGACCGTGAGTGATGGGCTAGCCAACAAAGACAGAAAGAAGTACTGTGCTTGGCAAGCGATGTCTATAAAAGGCCAGTCTTTTCTCACAAATCTGAGGAGCAACAGAAGTGAGAAGAAAGGGAAGAGGCAGGAGGAGAAAAGCAGAGGGAGGGAGACATTCGGAGGCTGACATCAGCAGTCGCGGTGTCGACCTTGCTGGCTGTTTTCAGAAGCAGCGACATACAATCAGCTGAAAACAGCAGAGAAACAAATCACTCGAGACAGAAGACAGAACAGCTTTGCTGCCGTGGGCCACAGCCAGCCACCTGTCTCTCGTTTCAGTAGCCCTTTGGGATCTGGGGCAGGGAACTCCACCCCGGGCAGGGTGTAATGAGGGCAGGCAGCTGCCTCTGCTCAGTGGTCCCCGAGTGTATCAGTGTGCTTGGCCGGTCAGACCACCAGCACCGATGAACTGACGCTGGACGTGGGGTCCCCGAGATGCATTTCGGCTATTCCTGTGCCATCCCCATCCATCCCCACAGCACAGCCTATAACTGATTTCCACACAGTCCCGTCCTGCAGAGGCAGCACTAAGGAGAGGGGGACAGGGGGCTCTGCATTTTTTGATAGGAATAAATGATGTTTTCTCAATCCTCGATCCCCTATCTGTCCAGATTGCTGCCCTTACATCTCTCCCGTATAGAAAGCCCAGAGATGCCACTGTCGTCACCCTATGACTTAACACAAACTGTTCCCAGTTTCTGTTTAAAGATGCCAGGAAAGTGTCTGCAACGTTTCACAAAAGAGACATCCGTTAAGGAAAAAGTTAAAATTTTATGGCTACATATTAAAACGGCTGGTCCACTATTAGAGGGAAAATCCCAGCTGTCCAGCTCATTGCCCGAAGACAGCTGTGGTTTTATTTTAGATACTCTATTACTCTATGTGGTTCAAATGACATTTTAAGTTCCACTATAACAATAAAAGTTCTGGGTTTCTGAAGGGTGATAAAAGGGAGGGCTATGGTGATAATGCTTTTAGTAGTGTTAGAGCAGGAGATGGAAACAGAAAAAGCACCCATCGGTCCTCATGACTAACTGGGTGCACCAAGACCAGGGTGCACTCTGCTGATCACCCTCTTCTTCTCGCACAGCTTGGCCCATCCCTGCAGGCAAGAATGCAAGTCGCCATCAACATACGCCTCCCAGACTTTGGGCTCCTCCAATGCCAGCTTTTCCATGAGGCACTCTGTGACCCTTTTAGCTGGAAGTAACTTTGCCCTCCTCACAACTCTAACGACATGGGCCACCTTCTCCTGGAAACTCACTTTCTACCTGTGTTGGAGTCATCTGTGGGTGTGACTGATCTCATCCACAGGACTGTAAGCCCCATCATCCTGAGTCACCTTTGTGTCGCCCTCCCCCTGCCCCTGTGCCCAGCACTCTGCTCCTAGCAGGTGTGCATTAGGTAGGTGCTGGCTGACTGGTGAACGGATTAGGTAAATCCCCCTACGCCTTCTCTCTGCATTGTACTGCCAGCCAGAGGCAGCAGGGGGCCACGGTCAGATTCTGGGTTCTGAAGCCAGGTTGCCAGGACTGGAATTCTGGATCCTTGGACCAGTTCTTAACGTCGTGGTGCCATGGTTTCCTCATCTCTAGAATGTGGATAATAGTAATAATGACCTTGCAGAGTTGTTGTGAGGAACAGAGGAGCTGATCCCTGTAACACAGTTTGTATAGTGCTGCCTCAAAGAAAGTATCCCCGAACGTCAGCTACTGCCGTTATGAAAGCCAGGGCTTGGTCATCAAGGATGCTCATTCTGTGTTGCTCCTGGGTAACTACAGAATCACATTTCACAGCACTTCTAGATTTTAATTCAGATAAAAAATGGTGACTCCAGGGCTTCCCTGGTGGCGCAGTGGTTCAGAGTCTGCCTGCCGATGCAGGGGACATGGGTTCGTGCCCCGTTTTGGGAAGATCCCACATGCCGCGGAGCGGCTGGGCCCGTGAGCCATGGCTGCTGAGCCTGCGTGTCCGGAGACTGTGCTCCGCAACGGGAGAGGCCACAGCAGGGAGAGGCCACAGCAGTGAGAGGCCCGCATACCACAAGAAAAAAAAAAAAAAATGGTGACTCCAGAAGAATTTTTCACTTAGGCCTAACTTACCTTGGATGAAAATGCTTATGGATTTAAACCCATTTCCCAGGTTGTTGCGGCTAAATGTATAAGGTTAGCATCCACATAGTACAACCTTCAGAGAACTTTCTGGGTAAAAAAACAGCATCTTTAATACACCCACACTTGTCTCCCGCACATTTTAGGAATGACTACATATGTTACCATGAAACACACACACAGTCCAGTGGCCCTTTACAAAAGTCAAAAGCAAAAAACTTGATCACAGACACTAAGGGACAGGAGCCTGGAAAGTGATGAGCTAGAGAAAGTCGTCTAAGTAAAACTCGCCCTGAGTCAGCACTTTGTGAGTCATGCATGACACGGGTCAGTGTGGGTGTCTCCCGAGGAAAACCCAGGGCTCTCTCGATCACCTGCAGTTCAGTGCGAAGGCTCCACAGGGCTGGGGTTGGTGTGGTGCCCCTCAGGGGTTTGTATTCATTCTAAGATGAAACTGAGAGGGTCTTCCAGTTAGGCCCACCACCCCAAAACAGCAATGGCCTCTCTGGAAGAAGCGGTAAGATCCCCAGCCTTGGTTTGCTGTCCAAGCCAACAGACTGAGGCTCTCTGACCATTCAATCCCTGGGCACCCTTCTTTCCTAACTCCTGGTTCAGATTGCAACTTCGAGACATGCAATTTTCTTTAACAAAGAATCTGCTGTGCCTCTCCTTGATGCAATTGCTCTTCTGTGTCACATCGGGAACACTCAAAGGGACATGGCTCTGACACAGCACCAGTGAGGTCAGGCCGGCCAACTTTATTGTAGGGCACAGCCCTCACAGGCCCTTTCTGGCTTGGACCCTGTTGTCGCAGCTCAGCCTCCATGTCACAGGCACCTTCAGAGTGACAGGTTGGTAAGTCACAAAGGCAGGGGAGAAAGGTTTCTATTCCGGCCACATCACTGCCCTGGCTTTGGGGAAGGAAGAAGTGGGTATGTGGATCTAAATGCGTTTCGAGGAGCTGCAGGTGGGTAGCAGAGGAGGGAACCTTAAGGAAGAAGATAGAGTTGGGGTTTCCTTCAACTTTGGAGAGATCTGTTAAGCTTCCCTGGGGAAATGTTTCTCTTTTCGTGCTGCCCAGCCCCCCGTGCTCACAGCAGAGTCCCCTGGGCCCTGGGTGCTGCTGTGTGCTGGGCACAGATTAAGGACGGTGACTCCGCTGCTCAGGGCTCAGCACTGCCGTCTTGCTGCAGGTCTTGCTGAGGTCTCGTGCCCCAGTTAGCAACTAGTTTCTTGCCTTGTTTCTAGTAACCATGAACTGGGCACTGGCCCTGTCTGAAGTTTCCCTGCCACCAAGCTTTGGCCCCAAATCTTGTAAGCTCTGTTGTCTTAGTTCTTCATTTTGAAACTCTCCCTTGGCTCTCCTACTAGAATCCCACTCTTTTAGAAATGGGATCTCCTTTTGTTCTTCAGGGACTAAAGCCTGTTCCAAGCCTGCTGGGGATATCTGCCACTTCCTGGGCTGCTCACCAGTCCCCAGCTCCCCCGAGGCTGTGTCCCCTCACTCTTGCCCAATACTGAAGCTCCCTGATGCTGACTGCCTGACCCCAACAGAGAACCAATGGTCAGACCTCACTTCTCCCTCCACCCCAATGCCAGGCCAACATGGCACACTGCCCACCCACTACCCACTGGTAGCCACCCTGAGGCTATTGGCCACGTATGTGGCCCTCCCCGGATGGTCTACTTCTTGCTTCCTTCGGCTGGCCGCTGCCCGTCTATGTCTATCCAGCCTGCTCTCACGTGTTGCTGCCCTGCTCCAAGGGGGCAACAGATGGGGTATCAGATGTCTCCAGGAAGATCAGTCCTCCTGCCAATAGGGCCCCAGACTTGCAATCAATTGCTTCTACCGTGTGATGACCAAAGTCTGTACAGCTGTTCAGTTGCATAGTTCGCTTCAGAAGTTAAGACAAATCTTGTTTGCTTTCTGGAAAGTACAGATTCCATTTCCCAATTCAAAAATACATTTGCCTCTGCATGGCTGTTCTGGCCACTCTGTCTAAAATTTCAACCCCCATCCTTCGTATTCCCCATCCCTTTTTCCTTATTTTTTCTTAGCACTTTTTACTAACATACTGCATATTTTACTTACTTATCTTGCTTCCCGTTTATCCCTTCTGGTAGAACATAAGCCCCAGGAGGGCAGGGATTTTTATTTATTTATTATGTCTGTACCCAGAGCAATTCCTGGTCCAGAGAAATCACTCAGTGAGTATCGGTGATGTCAAGGAGGGAGTGAGTGGTGAATGAAGGGACGTGCCTGCTTCTCCCCGGCCGGGCTACTGGCCATCCAAGGCTGCGGGCGGGCGTACACCTGCCTGTCCCAGCCTGGGAGCCGGGCTTGCGGGCCTTCTGCTTCCCCCGGTGCGCAGCGCTCACCTTTAGCTTGTGCTCGTGCTCCTTGTTGACGCGGGCGAGCAGCTGGGCTTTCCTCCTGTTGAGGGCGTCAATGAGGGCGTCACACTGAGCTACCAGGCAGGCCTCGAACTCCACACTGTTCTCCTGCGTGACAGAGCACAGCTCTCAGCCGCGAGGCGCCTGGGCACCTGGGGCTGCCAGAGACAGCAGAACCCCTGTCCACTTGTGGGGTGGAAATCCCTGCTGAAGGGAAGGAAGAGGAGCCCCGTCCACAGTGCACATTTGCTTTTTATAAATAACGGAATAAATTTTGTTCAACAGTGGTGGTGTTTCACGTTAAATTTAGATTCAAAGGAATAAATGTTACTTCATACATTTATTCTTATCAGAAGGAAATCATCTCCACAGTTTGACTTATATCAAGTAAAATAAAGTTTTAGTTTGTAGAGCTGAACATGAATCCTTTTGAGGGCTGGCACGCGCCCAGCTGTGCATGGTGGAAGGTGGCATTCAGAAAGGCTGGTTGCTGGGGGAATGGGGTCTTGTTGAGGCACGAGGGAGAAAGAATCATCGAATCCAGGGGGACAAAGAAGAAAGCGGATGGCAATCGTCTTCGATATTAAACAATAATCCAATGACGACAGAATAATCATGGGTAAAAGCACTTGCTCCTCTCATTGAAAAAGCAAGTCATGAGTGCATGTAGGCAGTGAAGAATAACTGGTATACGTAACAGGCATCAGCCTGCTGTAAAAATCAGATGTGAACCAACCAGCTTGTGGGGAACAGTAAGCATGTTCTAAATGGATCATAGCTTTCCCATGACGTTTAAATTGAATGTTGGATCTAAAATTTTTTACGTGATTTAAATCTGCACATGCTACAGACATTTCTTTTAAGCAATTCTCTCCCTAAATTAAAGGTAACCCTTTCAATATGTTACATATGTAATTTTGATTCTCAAACCATAATCTGGAAAACAATTGTAATTTATAGCAAATGAAAGCTGAAAACTCGTCACATATACAGTAATAGTATTGAAAAAATAGCAGTTAACTGAGTAAACTGAGTAAAAGTTGGGGGACTGGAAAGGAAGGAACAGCTTAGCCTATCAAATTTTAATTTATTCCCAAAGTCATCAAGAACTCTGTCTCTTAATATAAGGATCTATGGACGGGTATTAAGTCACTGTCTCAAACGCAAGGTCTTATACACGCCTGTATAAGGTGTGCATTTGTAATTGCTTCAGCAATGACTTCTACAAATGTTAGGTTTTGGTTTTCGTGGCAATTGCTTTTGAGCTCTCACAGAACTGTCCTGGAAAACATCATTGAAGAGCTCTCTATGTCCCAAGCAGGGTAATATTGGTAGGGAGGGGGCAGCTGTCTTCATACAGGCTCTGATTTAAAGCAGAAAGAAAGCTTTGCTCTGATGAAGAGGTGAGGTGCAGAGGCAAGCCTGGGGCTGCGCACTTTATGCCAGCAAAAGCAAAGAAAGGACCAACTGATAAACTCTACTGCTTTGGAAAACAGGAGGAAGTGTACAACTGTTAGGTTGTTAGGGAATCAAAAGTTTTAACATGGGCCTGCACGCCAACTAAAGGCAAAGAAATCAGTGTGAGATGCTCTGGAAGCCAGGCTTACATTTAAAAAGCCATTTCTGCCTTGACACAGGTTAAATATTAACTCAGAACGCCAATCTATTGGAGGCCAGAGCTAAGGTTATTTCTGTGAGGCAAACCTCAAAACATAAGAACAGTAAACAGTGAAGAAGGTCATTATTCTAGCATCTCATGCAATTTCTGGCTTCTCCCCTTCAGCTATAGTAGAGAGCTCACAAGCTCTCAAATGTCAGCTGATCCGTTGGTCACTGTGCAAATTCTAGTTGCCAGGGGATCACGGCTGAAAAACATTTAAGTATCTAAGTAGAGGAGAAGCATTATTATGGGATAGGAAGGAAGGAAAGAAGGACGAAAAAAAGAAAATGTGACCTGTTTGGTACCGTTAGATAAGATATAATGATTGCAAGGTGCTTTGGGAACCTATAGAATTAAAAAAACTTAACAATAATGACTGCATTCACAAAGAAATAGGTATCTTTCTTTGCACAGCAGCAGAGAATTAGGAGCTCAGTGTGGAAGATGGGAACCAGTTGGAAAACGGGGTTGTGTCTTCGGCCTGTTGGGGAAACGTAACCACCTTGAGAAGGGGTATATTTGAAGTTGGCCTGTATGTGTGTTCGTATGTATTAGAAGAGAAAGATCAGGAAAAAAAGACATAGGAAATTTCCCACAAAACAGAAAATAAAAGAGACAAGACAACCCCTCCCCGCCGGCCCCACAGTTACATCTTAACCCGCGGGGCGTGCTTTCCGCCTCCGGTGCTGCCAATACCTGGATCTGCTGGACCATGTTGCGCAGCTGCACCAGGAACTCCTTGGCTTCCTTGGCCCTGTCCGACAGCCCGTTCAGTGCCTGGGAAAGCTGGCTCTGCAGAGATGAAGAAGGAAACCATGGAGCTCTCACCATAGGAGGCATCCACAAGGCCGCACAGGGTGGTTTTCATCCAAGACCCAGGAGCCCTCGCCCTCCTCAGATTCCTCTTGTCTGAGCTGGGCCACTGAGCCAACATCGGTACTTGAGGATGCAGGTAATAACGGCATCCCGACTCCTTCCAGAGGCCCCTGAGGACTGTCTCCTCTGAGAAGGTGAAAACTTCTGGCCATCGCAGTCAAAGGCCCTTCCCAGCTGATATCTGCCTGGAAGTTCCTCATCTCATTAATTACTTAATTAATTCAGCAATAATTTATTTAATTAAAAGAAAAACAGTGAGTCAGATGATCTGATACTTATCAATATTATTTAGCTCCATGTGCTACTGATCTGGGATTAGGGCAGAAAGAATGAAGACAGTTAAGAACAGGATGAGGGAAGAAAGGGTGAGAGCCCGTGCCATGCTCTGGGGTCACTTAAATGTAACGACAGATACAGAGGGCAGGATGATGTTCTTCCTCATCGGCGTCTTCGTCCTTCTCTCAAGTACAGCCCTGTTGCCCCAGCTCCTCTCCACACTAGCCTCCTAAAGCAAGGTGCGCTCTCTTCTGACTGTCCACCCCACCCCGTCCACATGCGGATGCAGTTCTGCTGCGGGGGCCAGGTGTCCAGGTAAGTACTTGCTGCTGGGGGGTGGCACTTGGTCTCTGGGAGGATGCACTGAATTCATTACCGGTTTCCTGAGCCTAAATAATAGTGGTTCTGAAACATCCTCCACACGGGCTCCCAATCTCTGTTGCTGATTGACGAGACCTAAGTGGAAGTTGGATGGGGGCTGGAGGGGTCTGAGAAAGATTCTGCTTTTCTGCTAACATGGGACCATTGTGGCTGGTGCAACCTTTTCCCTTTCGCTGCTGACTTTATGGCAGATGCCTTGTGACTCTCAAGAAGAGAAGGCCAACGTGGTAAGGGAGGACGGTGAAAGGAGAAAGTTGCCTGGGTTCCAATGGCATCTTTGAGCATCTGAACCAACACTTGAAGTCTCCTACCACCAAACTTCTTGTTATGGTGGGGGGAAAATTACCTCCGAGTTTAATCCCTGTACTGGAGTTTACCGTTACTTGCAGCCATTACCACTGTACTTGGTACAAAATTCCTGCTCCTGGCAGACTGGGCAAGTCCTTCCATCCCTCCTATAAATTACAGAGACACGCTGCCTTTCCCCACAACACTTTCTTTGAACACTGAAGCCCTTTCTCCTCCTTGCCAACACAGTGCCTCATCCACTCTGTCCTTTCGGCTAAAGGGCAGAATCTTAAAATTATATCTCTTGGTCCTATGGATGTTTTTCACTTATATTTGCATTATTACATACGCAGTCAGGCACTGAATCTCTTTAAAAGTGTGCATGCCACAGGCCTGGTGCAAGCACTGTGGGGAGGCAGTAAGAGCACAGACTTTGGAAGGGTTCAGATTCTGGCTCTGTCCCTTCCTAAACGTGACCTTGAGAAAGTGACCTCTGCCTGAGTTACTCCAATGGAAAAAGTGGGAATAATAATATTTTGTAGTTGGGTTACTGTGAAGGCTTAAGGCATTCATCAGCCTGAAGGCTCCTGCTAATAAAGGACAGTGGTTAGGGGAACTATTCCAAATTCTCAAATGCTGTCAGTTACCAGCTGTTCATATCTTACACATAGTTTGACCTCATCCATAAATGAGAAGAACACTATGATTCTTGGGCGCTGTGGGCACGGCATGAGATACTGTATCTAAAGTCCAGAACCCTGCTGGCACATGGTGCATGCTAATAAATGTCAGCTGTTATTAACTCTTACTCACCTCTTCCTTCCTGCCCACAAACACCTGTGAACTGACTGGGGTGGGATTCACAGGGCAGGATCCTGGCACAGGATCTTTTGGAGGATACCCTTCATCACTTGTACTTTGATCGAGGTACTCAAACTCTGGGAGTCTAAACCGATGCAGCCCAGGAAGAAAAAGTAGAAAGCGAGCCTACAGTTAAGTTGCTGAAAGGGCTACTCAATGATTTATTACTGGGTCCCAGCTGCACTATAACTTGGGTTAAAAGTTGTCTCAAGAACTTTTTCAGGAGCCCAGGGGATGAAAAAGGTAAAGAGAGTCTTATCTGGAAGAGTGAGCAATAGAATGAGAATCATATTCTAAAGGAAAAAGTTTGTTCTTGTGACTTTAGAACTCATATTCTCTCTTCTTCTAAATGAGTCAGAGTTGGCTGGGCTACCACACTTTTCTTCCCCCTTTTCTTGTAGCCCAGGCCTTAGTAACCACATTTGGAGGTTTGAGTAGAGAAGTCAAATTCATTCAGCCGCACAGAACTGGAGCTACCTGATTTCTTACAGTCCAGCCTTGCAACTAAATGTGTGTGTATATAATGTAAGTCAGACCTGACACCCAATAAGAATTGTTGACCAGGTGCTGCTATATACTTAGAAGAAAATTATACTATAGTAGAAAAAGAGTGCTGGCCTCAACCATTCCCTGGATTTTATACAGTAAAGCAGTACATAAACTGCAAAACTCAACTTATTAGCGGATTTCCTCCCTTTGTGTCTATGTTCAGGCCTTCTACCTGGCTAATGATTGTTCTGGTATTTGATAAACAACTGCATTATAAGATAAAGATCTAGAAACCTTTCTCTTAAGACTTGCCACCTTGTGGAAACAGAGCAGGAGACAATGAAAAATCCTGGAAACTATCACTAGACAATGCTCTTCTTATAAGGATTTATAATGTGTGTTGCTTTTATAGGACAGTCTTTTGATTACATTTATAAGCCACATCTGATGTAGAAGAACATTATTTTTTATTGATTTCGTTTCCCAGAAGCATTTAAATTCCTGCTCTATGCTAACAGAGATGTTCTTTCTGTATTCAGGACCACAGAGCAGCCCTGTAAATTTACACCAGAACACTGAAGATGAAAATATGTAGTATGTGTTTTCATTTTGGCATCTTTGGCTGTACCTGTAGCCATCAGAAGCTGTTTATAATGCCTAAGCAATGACATCCTGATTTCTTGGATATTTGTTTTCCAATTTACTTTTGAAAAGATGTCATGATCAGAAAGTGAATGGGAGTGGGAAAATGATGTAGCCAAAGAAGCACTGACAAATTTCCAGTCCAGAGCTCAGAGAATGCTCGGAATAACCAAGATCGCCCAGAAAGATGGCAAGTTGTTTGGAGCTTGAAGGAGAGAAACAAAGAACTCCACCTCCTCCCTTCCTTCTCCCGGGCTTTTTCCCCTCCAGCTTCTACCCTGGCTGGCTCCCCTAGCCTCGCAAAGGAGTGTATGTTATAAGAGGTCAGAGCTCAGTCTGGGAGCCCCTGTGGAGGATGTTTCAGAACTACTATTATTTAGGTTCAGGAAACCGGTAACGGATTCAGTGCATCCTCCCAGATACCAAGCTTTCCCAGACAGAAAGTCACGTCTTCTTTCCTTTCCCTGCCGTGAACATTATTCTTCTGTCATTTCCCCCCCTCAATTCACTACAAATACTGGATGGAGACAAATTGGAACAAATGAAAGGAAGCTTCCTTGCTGTCTGGGATCTGAAGTTATAAGCACGAGATGGGTCAAAAAAGGGTCAACCAAGATTTGGTACAAAATAGGTGAGGCGGCAAATGTGCAAAGGCACCTTGATGGCCCCAAAACGACCTTGCTGCCACCCTGGGCAGCTCTGACATAGTGCACCCCGCTTGGGACTGTGGCCCACGCCACCTCTTTGCCAGATACCAAGGTCACCACAAAACACAGGAGAAAAGTGAGGATCGATGCAATGCGATTCAGAAGGACCCGCCCCCCGCCACCCCCCCCCCCCACCGGAAGGATAACAATTTTTATTGAAGAAATACTGATTTTTGATTCTCACTACATTACTGACATTATATAATTAAAAAGTAAAAACAAGAAATTCAAATGGTGTCAACCTATTGGTCATTTCTTATGAGCCACCAACTCTGATGGGTGCTTTTATCAGGTGTCCTATTTAACCCCAATCACCTCCCTGCCATTTTGCAGAGGTTCAAAGGTGTGGATACTCCTGAGTTAAGGCTTTACCACTCACTGGTTCAAGGAAGAGCCAGAACACAAACCCTAGTCTGATTCCAGAGCTGTGCTCTTTGCTCCAGCCTCCTGAGAAGAGAGTTCTTTCCCCACCCACAGAGGAAGAAACAAAAACAACCCCATGGTGAGAGTATGTAAAATGAAAGAATGTGAGTTGAGGAGGGGATTATGATTATTAGGGAATTTGGTTATACTTAACAGTCAGCTTACATGTAAACCACAGCAAGACTAATTACCCTATGAAATGGTCAACTTTTTTCCTTCATAAAGCATTTTTAGTGACTTTAAAAAGGACCCCTGTCAAAGAGAGGGGTCTCATGGGAGAGGGCCAGAAGCTTTAGTTTGGGGTCCAATGCTGGCTTTATCACCTATTGACCTGAGATCTCGGGCAGAGACTGGGCTGAGTGTGGAATGAGATCAAGGAAGAGAAAAGTGAGTAGAACCTGGGGAACCTCCAAGCTGAGCTACCCGAGGGGCCTGATTCTCCTTCCACTTAGAACTTCAGTTCCTGCCTGTACCTTTCCTCCCCCCCACGAAGGGCTCTTTCCTCTGGTCTGTTGGTGGGAGATCCTGGATCTATCCCAGCCCCAGCTCACGGTAGTTAGATGGGTGGGAGGCCTCAGAGGCTGGCCTGCTTGGAGCTGCCACCCTGTCTCTTACTTAACAGCAGGGCTCGGGCAGCGAACAGGCTGCAATCTACAAACTGGGTAGCTGGGCCTGGGAACTGAAACACACAGTCCAGGGGCAAGTGTGTGTGTGTGAGTGTATGTGAGTGTGAGAACATGTGTGTGCGAGGCTGTGTATGTGTGTATGCACATGTGTGTGCGAAAGCCTACGTGTGATTGTATGTAAATGTGAGTGTATACGTGAGTGTGAATGTGAGTATAGAATGTGTGAGAGTATGTGACTGTGTGTGTATGAGCTATCTCATCAGTGGTGTATGGGGAGGCTCTTAGCTTTGGATGAGGCTTGTATCACGGTGGTTTTAAGGGTAGGGCACTGGTCCACTAAACTGCTGCTTATTGCTAATTGGTTGTGACAAAGAGTCTCTCCTTGACCAAACTCTATCTAGCCAGGCTCCTCTGAGCCCTCTTGTTTACTTTATAGGACTCAATTTTGGCCTACAAAGACTTGAACAAACACTAACATACTTTCTAATAGCTCAAGACTGCATCCCTAGGATGACCCTAGTCTCCCTTAAAGTGTCTGTCTGTCTATGTTTTCCTCTATGAATTTTATAGTATCTGGCCTTACATTTAGGTCTTTAATCCATTTTGAGTTTATTTTTGTATATGGTGTTAGATAATGTTCTAATTTCATCCTTTTACATGTATCTGTCTAGTTGTCCCAGCACCATGTATTGAAGAGACTGTCTTTTCTCCATTGTATACTCTTGCCTCCTTTGCAGGTGGACGTGGGTTTCAATCCTAGCCTTTTACTAGCTGTGTGGCCCTGGACATATCACCTAACCACAGTGCATTCTCTCGTGCTCTGCCCAGGTTCCCTTTCCAGGCTGCTGCATCCTTCTTCCAGCTGGGACTATCTGCTGTTGATAAATTACGCTAGGAATTGCTCTTGGCCATAGCAAACTGGGTTGCTCAAGGCTATGCCTCCTTTCAGGGATGTCCCATGGATAGAGACCAGCTGGGACCCCCTTACCTTGTTTTGAGAATAATGCTGAAGGGTCATCCCAGCTCCAGAACTCCCTGCAGGATTGGCTGGGGCTCCTGCAGGTCAACTCCTCCCTCTGCTCAATCCTGGCCTTCTCACTTCCTTGGAGGTGGATCTATGGAGACCACTGAGCAACTAACCATCCCTATTCAACTCTCTGAATCTGTGTCCAGGGGACCCTATCTAAAAAAATAATTTTCTAGGCTTCAGTTTCCTCATCTGCAACACGTGGATAATCACAGTACCTGTATCATAGTACTGTGGTGAGGATTATGTACTATATAAAGTTCTATGTACAGAACTTGGCACATGGCATATTATAAGCATTTAATAAATAGTATTGCTTTTACAATGAGAATTATGTTAAAATACACATACATAAATCATTAAAACACTTTGTCATACCACATGTCCCAATGTGGGGTTTGGTCAATTACAATTATCTAGACAGTGGGGTATATTGTAGTATTTACAATGTTTGTTCCCTCCCCATCTTTGCCACAGGACTTCGAGGACCTCCTGTAGATGGAGCATGTGTTCCTGCCCCATTGTCATCCTTGGACATGTGGTTTGCTTTAGCTTAAAGAGGCCTTGTGATTTTCTACCAGCTTTTTTGCTCTTTGTCACACAGATCCAGGGATGTATTGATAAACTGGCCCTCAAAAAACAAAACCAAGAAACAAACAAATTTTGATTTGCAGTGTTTGCCAATTCCCATGGTGTAAATACATAGTTAATTTTAGGCCACCAACATGGCATCACTGAACAGAGTTGGGGAGAGATGTGCACCATCAACTCTTTTGAGCTGTGGGCTGGTATAAGTCAGGTCAGCATGCCACAGGGCATATCCCACATGGTGGCTGTGGCCCTTAGAAAGAAGACATGTATAATGGAACTTCAGACTACTTCCTATGATATAATATGAGCATAATATATATATATGAGCAAGAAATAAACCTTTGGTTTATAAGCCACTGAGATTTTGGGGTTGTTTGTTACTGCAGCAAAACTGACTAATACAGATAGCAATTATAACTTTCCCTTCATGATTTATTAATTTAATCAACCTCCCATTCCATCCAGGCACAGTGATTCATGCCAGGAAAACAATAATAAAGACAGTAGACATAATCTCTTGCCTCAAGGAACCATCATTGCATTGAAACTTCCACCATTCTGAGCTTAATAATGTCCCCTTTAAAAGTTCTCTCCCATAGGCTCTCTAATAAAGCAGAAGAAAGCTGGAATATTCTAACAACTAACAACAGAAATGTAGCTTCTCCACTTCTCAGGGAAAATGAGAAGTATCTGCTTTCCTAGTAAGACATAGCCAGTTCTGGCCAGAGTTTGATTCCAGAGGTTCTCTGCACAGCCTTTATCCACCAAACTTCAGATCCTTCTCTGTCTTAGACAGAAAACACTCAAAATGGAGATGCAAATCAACACTGAAGGTTTTTTCAGCAATGAAATAGAGGAGCCACTTTTTACCGCATCGCAAAGCAAAATAACTGTTGCCTCACCCCAGTGTTCATAGTTTCTTGGTGGAAATTGATTTTCAAGGTCTCTATGGCTTTTGCTTAGAGTGCTGCAAGCTGTGAAAGAATTCATGCAGAAACTGTTGTGATTGAAGGCTTGAAACTTTAATAAAGTAGCAGGCACACAGGCTGTAAGGTCAACACCACGCTTCCCAAGGCAGAGCTCGCCTTTCTGTGGATATTCTAAGCCACCACATGTGTGTTGTTAGGCAGTTACTAAGTATTTACAGCCGAGAATCAGAAATATGCCTTCCTTGGGCTAAGCCTTCGTGCAAATATTGGATTTTACATCCTGGAGATGGAGTACAGGATAGATCTCCTTTGTGTGTGTGTTGCCTTTTCTCCTAGGAGAATTCTAGGGCCCCAACCAGCAGGCTCTGAGTGATTTTACAGAAAGCTATTTTCTCTGTGGATCCCCCTGGCTGCCTTCACGTCCGCACTGGTCCATCATGTTCTTCCAGGTGGTATTACAGCATTCTGCTTTGTCTGCTACTACCAGGGAATTGTTTTAAGACAAGCAAAACAGATTTAAGATCTATAAATTTTCAGTTCTTAATAGTATTTTAATACCTCAGATAGAAACTCTCAGTTCTAAAATAAGCACTTTTCACTAAATAGTTTAAAACATGATCTTAGAAATATACATGAAAAGGTAAAAAAGCACTGAACTATTTTTCATATAGAAACGCTTTGTGCTTTTTCAGAGACTCAAGTTTTAAGTGCTCAAAACAGGAATGACTTCTTACTCACCCCTTCAAATTTCCAGTGAGGAGAATTGGCAAGAGCAAGACTTTTTATTTGTTTTAAGAAAAAACTTTTCCCACCTTATTTCAAAGGCAGAATATGCTCATTTCAGAAAAATCAGAGAATAAAGAGACTTAGAAGGAAAAAAGAAAACCCTCAATCTCACCAGAGACATACTACTAATAGCCTTGATAATGAACCCTTGATGTTTATCTTTTGAAATTTTGTATATACTTATAGTCAATTACATAGGTATATCAACAAAATTGGGATCATGTCATATACTTATTGATGTCTTGAAATCTGACCTTTTTGTTTAATATGCTATAAATATTTTTCCATCTGACTAAGTACACTGACTACCTATCTGACTATATAATAGCTATATAACACTTTGATAACATTTACTACATGGCAGACACTTCTCACAAAGCTTTACACATATTAACTCATCTTTTTTCACAAAATAACCCAGCAAAGGTGGTTATTATTGTTATTCATATTTTTTACAGGTGAGAGATTGAAGGCAAGGGAGGTTAAGTGGTCCAAAGTCATACAGTTGTTAAGAAGCAGGGCAGAGATTCAAACCTAGGAAGTCTGCGGCCAGAATCTGTACTATTCACCGATAAACTGTAGGGTAACCCACTGTGCAGGTGTATCATAATTTAGTTAAATAATCTCCTATTTTAGGATATTTAGTTTGTTTCCATCTTGTTGCAAACAGCCAAAATGAAATTCATGTAGGAAGTATTTGGACACATTCTTGATTATTTCCAAAAGTGAAATTGCTTGATCAGCAAACTTTCATAGTTAGAAGGTTTTAAAAATCATGTTATCAAAATGTCCCTCTAAGTAATCATCTAATTTACACTCCTGCTGAAGGTAATATATAGGCAAGTATTATTGTCTGTATATCTCACTCTAAATATTATAATTTGTATCTATCTTTGTAATCTGATAGGCAAAGAATGGAACCTCATTTTTAAAATTTGCATTTTAAAATTACCAGCGTGGGTGGGTGGGTTTTTTTCAAAAGCTTCTTATTGATCTTTTCCTAGTTAAGGTATAAGTTCTCACTGGTATTATTTGTGAAGCCCTTAGAAGAGGTCCTCGTCCATGGGGTGCTACCTAAGTGTTTAATTACAGAAGCTAGTTTCTTCCCACTGCTGATGACTAGACAAGGCTGGCCTCACCACATGTGTTTGCTTACCTTAGGGGCCCAAAACTGGAAAGAGATCTGGAAAATTCAGGTTGCCTGTTGGAGAGGAAGTGAAGTCGTAGGTTGCTAGTTTTAGTAGATTATGGTCAGAATGTCTGGTTCACAAAATCTCTACTCTTTTGAATTTATAATCATTATTTTGTGGACAGATACAAGTACATGATAGCTTCTGGTAAACATGTAACAGGCATAAGAGATGAATATCCTCTCTTCTTACAGGACAGGATATGTATATACTATAAAGATGATATGCATAATATAAACCTTTGTAACATATTTGTAAACATACTTGAACTTATTAATTGGGTTATTAAGATACTTTATATTTTTGTTCATTATGTGTCTACTTGACATAATTTTCTAAAACAAATAGATATCAAATTTCCCACAAGGATCATGTTCTCCTTTATTTTTAGGAGTTTTTGCTTTCTGTATCTGTGGCTTTCTTCTTTGTTATATCTTCTTTATACCTTTTAACACTAGATCTTATCCTTCTATGTTTCACTTAATTCTTTTGGCCTTGAATTCAATTTCATATGATACTACTATATATGTACCCTCCTGTCTCTCTTGTAAAATTTTGCTCATCTTTCATTTTAAAACTACATTTGTTTTTAACTCAATCTGACTTTTTTTTATTACCATAGGGAAATTTGGGCTATTTACACTTATTGTAATAATTGACTGTATTCCATCAATATTGTTTATATTTCTCTTTGTTATAATCCATTTTTCCTTTTTAAAAAATGTGTGGCTTTATCAGATTTCTTTTAATATCTTAATCGCACTCACCAATTAATTTGGATGTTTTGCTACGTTTTTCCATTTGCAAGCTGCTACTTTTCCATCTTCATCACATGTAAACCTACATTTGTCCATTACTGAGTCAAAATTAACTAATAACTTTGACTCTCCTTTCCCACTACAGTACCCCAAATGCTTCACTTAATGTATCTCTCAGAAGTTAAAAAATACCATTCTACATAATCCTTGGATCAAACTGGAAACTGAAACTGAATTTATAATTTATCTAGATATTAATGAGGAGAAATAATTTGTGAAAATATATTACAGTCAAAAATATGATTATTTGGGTGAGGTAGGAAACCCACACACTCTTTATAACATTGTTCCTACTAGAAATATTGTTCTTAGATGGAACTTGGAAAACCAGCAATATTTTTTTCCCTTCTCCCTATCCTGTACCTCCTAGACCCAGAATAGAATCCTTCCCAACTCTAATATACTTTCAAAGGTAAATCACAATGGTGGCCAGATCATAAAAGAAAGAAGAGGCTTTTTTGCACTTAAGTGCTTACATCAGGATGGCTCTGGCAGACTCTTCTTATGTTCTGAACATTCAATAATTTCAGTGTCTTTTTTTCCAGTATTAAGTTATGAGTTGCATGGCAAGACACAGTGGTCTCTAACTCTTTTAAAAATATTTTTCATAACATCAAAGAATAGCTCACAGCTAAGCAATCCTGTAACTGAGATTAAAGTCACAAGTTTCCTTTAAACTTTACTGGGAAACAAATACAAGAGGTGTCATACCATCTATTCTTCAGCTTTTGTGACAGCTTGGGAGGAATAAAAGCCACACTTGTGGCATCTACACCATAAAGCAGCATTAATGAATGTTCACTCCAAGGGAGCACCTGTGCCTTAGTAGTGTCACTGAGAGCAGGGCTCAGCCACCAGAATCAGGGTGACCAGGTTCAATCCCTGGGTGTCGATTCTATTTCTTGATGTAGTATGCAGAATAATGCCCCTTCCCCAAATGTTCATGCCCTAATCCTTGGAACCTGTGTCATCTTACCTCACATGGCAAAAAAAACTCTGTAGATGTGATTAGGGTTATGGACCTTGGTTTGGGGAGATCATCCTGGATTATCTTGATGAGCCCATTCTAATCACATCAGTCCTTAAAAGTAGAGGACCTTCTGGGCTACAGTCAATGAGAGAGAGATGTGACAAGAGAAGAAGGATCAGGGAGAAGCCATGGCAGGCTCTGAAGCTGGCCATGAGCCAACAGACATAGGTGGCCTCTAGAAAATGAAAAAGGCAAGGAAACTGATTCTCCCCAGAGTATCCAGAAGGGACTCAGCCCTGTGTGTTGGACTTTTAACCTACAGAACTGTAAGATTAAAAAATCTGCATTGTCTTAAGTCATGAAGGGTTGTGGTAATAGAAACCTAACACACCTGAGAAGGCAGTCACTTAGAAGCTGGATGCTCACTCCCTTGGGCAATGGCCAGATTGCTTCATCTTATATATTGTAAATGTATTTAGAATATGCATCCTCTGTTTTCCCTTTGACATTGGACTAGCTTCCAAAGAAAAGTAGAATGACCACAAAGAATTTGGCCCAGTGAAATCTGTGGACACATTTCAAGGTTAAGGAACCATAATTGGCTATTCAGCCCTTTACATACACATGTGAAGTATCTGAGGCACCTGACCTCCTCATAAACTAGAAATTCTGGGAGATTGAGCTGTCTCAATAGCCCTGTGGTTAATCACCAAGGGCGAAGCTTCCCCATGAGGCTGGAGTCAGCTATTGAATTTCAGCTCTTTTAAAACAGGGACCGGAAACAGATTTTTGGTCTCTTCAGAGCAAGTGGCTATTTGTTCAAGCCTAAACTGACGTGTGTTTTGGATACCAGTGTTCCTTTCCACTTGAACCTGTTATGACCATCAGTTTATATATACCCTGAAATCTCAGCTCACTTGAAATTTTACTTATCTTGGAAAAGCTACATTTTTCAAAGTCATGGGGTCATTGGGAGGCTGGGAAGTGTTAATCACAATATCTGAATTTTTATTCTGACCTCAGGACCCTCCTATAACATTGAGGCAGATATTAGCACAGCTTCTTTAAAAAGCTTCTTTAGAAAAAAGGGCACACACACAGAGACCACTACACACCCACTAGACTGACAACACTGAGTGCTGGTGCGGATGGAGAGCCTCACAGAGACTAATGAGAGTTAAAATGGCAAAACCACTTGAGAAAACTGACGCTTTCTAGGCAAGTTAAATATACAGCTACCCTACATGACAGCATATGTCCACAAAAGACTTAGATAAAATGTTCATAGCAGCTTTATTTATAATAGCCCCAAGCTGGAAACTGCCCAGATGTCTATCAATAGTAACATGGATAAATAAATTCTGTATATTCATACAATAGAATACTGTTTAGCAATGAACACATTCAAGATAATGATATAAGCGAAGCATAAATGAGTTTTAAAACATTATGTCGATCAAAAGAAGTGAGACACAAAAATATATCTATTGTATTTATGTAAAGTTTAAGAAAAGGCAAAACTAATCCATGATAATGGAAGTCAGGAAAATGGTGAAAGTGTTATGTGTAGGGATATGTTCTACATCTTGATCTGGGTGGTGGAAACATATATAAGTGTAAAAGTTTGTATATATATAAAAATTCATCGAGCTGTAAATTTAAGGTTTGTATATTTTACTGGAGATACTTTACGCTTTTTATTTTAAAATGAACATTTTTTTCCCCAAGGATAAATACTCCTTGTATATAATTAATCTTTGTTTACTAAGACCCCATGCTGTGGGGTTAGTATTTTTTCAGATGACTTTGTTTGTCTTTCAACTGAATCTCTGAATTTAAACAGATACCCACAAAACCCTCAAGGATCTTACAGTTGACTACTAGAAATATTTCACTCAATTTTCTGTAATACTTGATATTGGGAGCTATTGCTGCCTTGGATGAAGACTGTCATCTCTCAACCCTTCCTCTGACCGTGTTGTCACTTCACTTCTGTTGCAGATACCCAGCAGCACCTGAAATCTGGCCACATGGCATCCGCTAACTCTGATCTGTGTGCCCTCTCACAATGACATCATTGTAATTTAAAAGATGTGTCTGGTTTGATAAATAACAAGGTCCTACTGTATAGCACAGGGAACTAGATTCAGTATCCTCTGATAAATCATAATGGAAAAGAATATACAAAGGAATGCATATATATGTATAACGATCACTTTGTTGTACAGCAGAAATTAACACAACGTTGTAAATCAATTATACTTCAATAAAAAATAAAATAAAATAAAGGATGTGTCTGGTTGAAGGTCCTTTAGGAGGAAATGTATGCCTAATCTGAAAAGTGGTAATTTCTCAGAGGGAGGAGGAATGATTGGGCCCATGGAGTACGAAATGGGATGGCTCACACCACCTCTACTAGTACCTCCACCTACTCTTAGAAATGTCCCGTCCTTTAGGAAGGCACGAAGACCATAAGGCTTGAAATACACATGTCCTTTCTGGTCAACTCACGATGCCATAAGTTTGTAGGAAGAAGAACTTGTGTGCAGACGTGCTTGGTTTGACTATGAGTTTGAGATGCATGCGATCCTTTCATATTCATGATAAATCCACATATTACTTCTCTGACAGTCCTAACATTTAACTTATAAAGCCTAAATATAAGGACACTGAATTATCCTTAACATAACTCTCTCTCTCACTACCATGGCTTCAATTATTCTGAGAACAAATTAAAACACAATCTTATTATTCTAATAAATGATCCTCTTCATTGACAAAAGAGCAACTCTTTGGGTTATCTTAAATAGCTTCTAAAACATACTTCAATTTTTCTTCCCCCCAGCATTGAAAGGTTTGTTAGGATCCAGTATTTACAGGTCAATTTTCCATCCAAAGTAAGATTAGTAGCGATCATCAATATTGTTCAGAAAAATGGATTTAAGCTATGTCTGATTTCTTTTTACCCTTTCCCTCTGCGTCTTTGTCAATCCATCTCCAGGCAAGTGAACTGCAGCTCCTGCCTAGTGAAATGGGAATGGTTTCCATGACGACAGCTTTTCGCTCTGCTAGTTAGAATCTAAGATTTGACTCCCGCAGAAATAAATCTCACCATGGGAATTGGTTGATTTTGTAAACGACTAAATAACTGTGCAATCATTTCCAAAGAAAAGCCTGTTAAAAGCTTGCACGAGCAAGGGTGGGTTATGTGAGGTGACATCACGCAGACAGAGCCACGTGCAGGGAAAGGCCTGTTTGGAGCTTGCAGCTCGCTGCGTTCTGCACCCGCCACGTGTGGGCTGCACAGCCTAGCCCTCCTGTGAATTTCAATGCTGTTTTCATCCGAGGTAGAGGGAATAGATTTTAGAGCACCTCACAGCAAATGACAAGTGTTCACCCCCAAATGTCTTTCCTCTTATTTCCAGAAACTATTAGTTCTTCAAAAGACGAGATTCCCGGAGCTGTTCTTAAGTATGATATGAATTTAATTGCTTATTATCTCTGTTAAAATAAGGTGCTGCTATTGTCCAAGAATACTCTTTTCTCTTTACCATCATTTCTCCTCCTTAGTAATCTTATCAATCAAAAATAATTTAAAATATATTATTTATTCTATATGTTAAGATATGTAGGAACATTTTCAGGTTTTTAATTTTCATTTCAAAACCTAACATGATGTTCAGAGTTTCAAATAATATTTTATAAACATATTTTCCTAATAACATTTATACAACTCATAATGGTTAATTCTTATTTGTAAGAAAAAAATTGCCATCAATCTAGCAGTATATAATTAACAAAGCGAATTCCATTAATTCCATTCCTGAATCCATTAAGCCACATTTCCTTCTGAACCGTGGGACTCACTCCTGGAGCAGGAAGTTCTGTTGGAGTGAGGTGGTGTCCTCAGCAGAGAACGGAGAAGGGAATGAGTATGCAGCTTTGAATAAGGATGCTGATTATTCAAGACTGTGATGAGGACCCTCTGCAAAGTGTGAACTTGATAGCTAAATCAACCCCTCCCTCCCCAGACTAAGTTGCATTATGCTAAGGGGGTTTTAAATGTCATTGCAAGTATTACACAGCAATTCCTCAGTATCCCACCTGTCATTCTCCCCACCCAGCAGACGATAATTATGGCCAAATCTGGTAAAGTCTGCCTCTCTGCGTTGTGCACCTTCCTTGTCCCCTAATCCTGTCCCCTGATGTCAATTCTTCTCCTTCCTCTCATAGCTTAGGGAGGATCGGATACCAGTCACTTAAGAATGATCGAATGATCGACCAAATACGCCATTATCCTGTCATTGAAATTCATTCACATTAAAATTTTATCTAAACCAAAGAGTTCCCTTTTAAATCTTTTATTTCTAGTTGTCAAATGAAAGACTTTGTAGTTAAGGGAATTTTTGGCAATGTTGAGAAAACTGGGAAGAATTTTGATGAGGAAAGGGGACCTTGAAGTTACATTAGTTTTACAAATGTGCTGGCCACAAAGGCAAACATGGAATGATCTTTTTAGGATAAAGTTTCTCTCCTCCCATCCCTCCCATTGGGCATCTTCCTCCTTAGGGTAAGAGCAGCCCTCTGAGGCCTTTGGGGGCCTGGTCCAATTGGCAGGTGTGGGTGGAGGAACTGGTGTCCCTTCATCGTGAGCCTTTCCCAGGAGCTGAGCCAAGCCTGCTCTGCTACAGACCTGCCTGCTTCTTCTAGACCTGGCCTCAACCTTCTCTGGGTGAACACAGGGCTGGCCTCCTCTTCTGCCACTTCTAATTACATATATATCACACATATATATTCCCAGCATAAAATATTAAGCTCATGGTTAATAATGTTAACAGCTTAACTTGCTTATATGAGGTCCTAAAATGCATACATTATAACTCCTATAGTGTTTCTGAATTTCTGACTGAGTAATTTCTGAATTTCTGACTGAGAATGTTATTACTAGAGTGAATCAGCTGTATGGGAATTGTCTACCTGAATGTCTTATATTTAGAATATCATCTTCCGTCTATTTCTAGTTATATATTTAAAGTGACAGAGCTCTGGTATGCTGATGGCTAATTGATTAGAGTTAAGTATGGAGAGAGGAGAGGTGTTGGGGAAGGAAGAAACCAGAGTGGGTAGAATATGTGGTCTCATGGGCAGAGCACAGCAGAGACATCAAGCTGGTGGGGGGGCATCCAAGAGGGGAAGGCAGAGAATGGTGGGAACGATGGAGAGAAGAACAAGATAGAAATGTAGAAAGAGAAGATAGAGAACAAGTTAGAATCAAATACTAGACCATCTGGGGTAGTGTTGAAATGCCTGTTGACTCATAAGCATTCTTGATCAATTCCATCTACAGTTTTTTTTTTTTAACATATTTATTGGAGTATAATTGCTTTACAATGGTGTGCTAGTTTCTGCTTTATAACAAAGTGAATCAGTTATACATATACATATGTTCCCATATCTCTTCCCTCTTGCATCTCCCTCCCTCCCACCCTCCCTATCCCACCCCTCTAGGTGGTCACAAAGCACCGAGCTGATCTCCCTGTGCTATGCGGCTGCTTCCCACTAGCTATCTATTTTACGTTTGGGAGTGTATATATGTCCATGCCACTCTCTCGCTTTGTCACAGCTTACCCTTCCCCCTCCCCATATCCTCAAGTCCATTCTCTGGCAGGTCTGTGTCTTTATTCCTGTCTTACCCCTAGGTTCTTCATGACATTTTCTTTTCTTAACTTCCATATATATGTGTTAGCATACGGTATTTGCCTTTCTCTTTCTGACTTACTTCATACTTCACTCTGTATGACAGACTCTAGGTCCATCCACCTCATTACAAATAGCTCAATTTCATTTCTTTTTATGGCTGAGTAATATTCCATTGTATATATGTGCCACATCTTCATTATCCATTCATCCGATGATGGACACTTATCTACAGAAGTTTTATGTGAAATTTGGTCAGGAAACCAAATATTAGGATTTATAACTTAGAGATCCTTTACCTGTTTTTATAGGATGTGCATACAGAGTTAATAGAACTAGGCATCTCACTAATTATATGACTACTTTTCAGTTCTATGCTTGTAGAAAGAAACTGAGAAGCGGTGGTGGCTTTGAAATGTGTGAAGGAAAGTAGAACTGCATTCTCCAGAATTCCCTTTCCTGGATGCCCAGTTAGGGTGGGCCACAAGAGAGATCCTTGAAGGAGATTTGGAGTGGGGGAGGGAATTATCAGTCATTTGGTAACTGACACACATTGTCACTTATATGCTGGTTCAACTAGTTGGCATGAGGCAGCCACTGAGCCAGCAATCGCTCCACCTTTCCCTGGACCCTCCAGCTTCTCCAATTCCTGGGCCAGGTGTGTGTGTGGTTTAGTTCTATGACAAAAGGCCCCAGATTCTGCAAGACACATGCATCACATCACCAAGGTCAGAAGCAAGAAGAACTGACATGGGTTTCCGTCCGTCCTCATGAGCTCCAGCTTGCGCTTGTGTGTTTCAGTCTCCTCTAGTTCTGCCCTGTGGACTTCAAGTTCCAGGATCAGATATGAATTCAGATAACAGCCTTACAGAGACTGCTTAATCACTTCCTCCTACAATTGTGTGAGGTCAAATCCTTGTCACAAATCCCCCTGTCTAACTAACTAACTGGCATATCTCCTAGTGGTTCTGCTTCTTTGATTGAACCCTGGCTGATATAGAAGGGAAAGATTGGAAAAACATTTAGTTCTAGAGTAAGCAAATAAAGTCTTCTTTAATGCTAAGAACGCTGTGTGTATAAAAATCAAATTAAAATGCAAACCAAAACCCATCGAGGTACCCTTTCATCCCCACAAGGATGCATATAATAAAAAAGACAGACAATAACAAGTGTTGGAGGATATGGAGAAATTGAAACCTCATACATTGCTGGTGGGCATGTAACAGGGTGCAGCCACATTGGAAAACAGCTTGGCAGTTCCTCAAAAAGTTACAGAGTTACCACATGACCCGGTAATTCCACTTCTAGGTATATACTCAAGAGAATTGAAAACATATGTTTACACAAAAATTTGTATAGAAATATTCACAGCAGCATTATTCATGAAAGCCAAAAAGTGAAAAAAATCCAAATGTTCAACAACTAATGAATGGATAAATGAAATGTTATATCTATGCAGTATTATTGCTGAATATTATTCAACAATAAAAAGGAACGAAGTACTGACATATGCTACAAAATGGATGACCCTTGAAAACACTATGCCAAGTGAAAGAAGCAAGATGCAAGAGGACACATGTTGTATGATTCTATTTCTATGAAAAGTCCAGAATAGACAAATCTGTAGAGCCAGAAAGTTTTATAGATTAGTAGTTGCCAGTGGCTGGGGGAGGGGGAAATGAGAGTGACTGCTAATGGGTACAGAACTTCTTTTTGGAGTGATGAAAATATTCTGGAATTAGATTGTAGTGATGGTTGCACAAGTCTGTGCGTACTATACTAAAACCCACTGAATTGTAAACTTTGAAACGGTGAATTTTAAAAGGGTGAGTGAATTATATCTCAATAAAGCAACTGCTTAAGAAATCAATCTCAAAGTCTTTTTGATAAATGAAGCAGAGTTTCAGCTATATAAAATCTAAATAAAATTTCAAATGTAGGCAATTCTATTTTTAGTATAAGCTAATAGAAATCATGAAGTCTCAAGATAATTATTAAATGTAGGGTTGTATTTACTTAGAAGGAAAACAGTGATCCCCAGAAGCCAATAATGGTTCACAGGAAATAAATACTGTCAAACCAACTTGATAGTATGATTTTAAAAAGGCATTTGAATGAATCTAGTGTGATATCTTTCTAGAAAAGGAAAAGGAAATTTAACTAGCTTATTATTTAGCTGGTGGAGCGTAACTTTTTAAATAACAAAGGGAGATTTCTGAAGGTATAATGCACGGTTCAGGCATAATGTTGGTCCTGTTTGGTTTATCTTTTAGATTTCAATGGAGTATGGATGGCTTAAAAGCAAAAAGGATACTATATTTGCATATACTTAAATTAAAAGACAGACTGAGGATCCAAAGAGATTCTGATTGGAGCCACAGTCTGAAATGAACCAGATTATATGCTTTGCCCTTGATAAAATCTAAAAAAAATTGCACAAGTCCAAGATTGTAAGATGTGATTTTGCGGAATAATGTCAAAAGTGGTTTAGGCCTAAATGGGAAGGAAATCCAAAAAAGAGGGGATATATGTATATGTATGGCTGATTCGCTTTGCTGTACAGTAGAAACTAGCACAACATTGTAAAGCAACTCTACTCCAATAAAAATTAATTTTAAAAAAGTGGTTTAGGAATTTTAGAAAACAGGTTCAGCAGAGGTCACAGAATGATGTGAATGCAGGAAAAAAATCAGGATGCATTGATATAGATCTGCATCTTTAGAAAGGTCAACAATTCAAATTCTTCCAGGGGCTACTAATTGCTTTCCTAATGGCCAGTTCCTCCTTCTTCCATCCTAACAGATCACTATATTATTGGGGGCAATGATGTGTTTGGCTAAAAATGATTTCTGAACCTCCCTTGCAGCTGTGATTAGCCAATGAGAGGTAGCTGAAGTTTCTGAGAGGCCTTCTGAGGAAGTTCTTTAATGGGAACTGACTCAGGTGCCATTTAGCCCTTTCCTCCCTTTCTTCTTTTTCCTGTCTGGGACATGACCTCGATGACTGGAACTTTAGCAGCTATTTTGAACTATCAGGCAACTTGGAGGGTAGAAGCTGCACAATAAGGATGGTGGAGCAGAACCATAGACGGAACATAGGTCTCTGATGACAGTGTAGCCACCATAAGCTGACTACCTGTCTCTGTGTTTATATTATGCAAGTGAGAAAAAATTTTATTTTATTGAATCCAATCTTGTTTCCTATTATGTGGCTAAATCCAATCTTAACTTGTGAAAAATGAATGAAATGGATTAGGTGAGTAGCTGTTACTTGGCCACTCCGTATTATCTCCGCCACATGGAAGTTTCTACTAATAGTAGTAGTTGTTTTGTTTTGCTTAAGGAAGAAAAATCCAGGCTATCTCTAACATTAGCCTAATATTGCACCTGAGAGATACTTGGCATTGGTGAGGATTGTGGTGAACTAGAGAATTCATTTGTATAAGAGAGTGGCTGCTTCTCACCTCCTGTTGATTGTCATCATGTGAAAATATGGAAAACTTAACTACTGTGTTGACTGACCCTGTTGGGGCTTTTCAAGATGCATCTGCTGGCCTCAGTCTGCGAGCTCCAGCTCAGCTCATGAGCTCAGGTCCGTGGTGAGGAACCAGTTTCATTCCCTGCCATCATTCACATCCTACCTTGGGCACCAGGTTTGGTTCTGGATATTATGCTCTGAGAAGAACTGGGGGATACATGATGGAACGGGACATGAAGGTTGTCTCTGAATATTCAAAGACAACAAATTTTTGTGTGTGTGGCCCTAGGAGGGTGACACTAGCTAATGAGTGTTTATGACAAGACAGATTTCATTTAAAAAAAATTTTTTTTAATTTAATTAATTTTTTTATACAGCATGTTCTTATTAATCATCAATTTTATACACATCAGTGTATACATGTCAATCCCAATCGCCCAATTCATCACACAACCACACCCACACCCCCGTGGCTTTCCCCCCTTGGTGTCCATACGTTTGTTCTCTACATCTGTGTCTCAACTTCTGCCCTGTAAACTGGTTCATCTGTACCATTTTTCTAGGTTCCACATACATGCATTAATACATGATATTTGTTTTTCTCTTTCTGACTTACTTCACTCTGTATGACAGTCTCTAGATCCATCCACGTCTCAACAAATGACCCAATTTCATTCCTTTTTATGGCTGAGTAATATTCCATTGTATATATGTACCACATCTTCTTTATCCATTCATCTGTTGATGGGCATTTAGGTTGCTTCCATAACCTGGCTATTGTAAATAGTGCTGCAATGAGCATTGGGGTGCATATGTCTTTTTGAATTATGGTTTTCTCTGGGTATATGCCCAGTAGTGGGATTGCTGGATCATATGGTAATTCTATTTTTAGTTTCTTAAGGAACCTCCATACTGTTCTCCATAGTGGCTGTATCAATTTACTTACATTCCCACCAACAGTGCAAGAGTGTTCCCTTTTCTCCACACCCTCTCCAGCATTTGTTGTTCGTAGATTTTCTGATGATGCCCATTCTAACTGGTCTGAGGTGATAGCTCATTGTAGTTTTGATTTGCATTTCACTAATAATTAGTGATGTTGAGCAGTTTTTCATGTGCTTCTTGGTCAACTGTATGTATTCTTTGGAGAAATGTCTATTTAGGTCTTCTGCCCATTTTTGGATTGGGTTGTTTCTTTTTTTAATATTGAGCTGCATGAGCTGTTTATATATTTTGGAGATTAATCCTTTGTCTGCTCATTCATTTGCAAATATTTTCTCCCATTCTGAGGGCTGCCTTTTCGTCTTGTTTATGGTTTCCTTTGCTGTGCAAAAGCTTTTAAGTTTCATTAGGTCCCATTTGTTTATTTTTGTTTTTATTTCCATTACTCTAGGAGGTGGATCAAAAAAGATCTTGCTGTGATTTATGTCAAAGAGTGTTCTCCTATGTTTTCCTTTAAGAGTTTTATAGTGCCCAGTCTTACATTTAGGTCTCTAATCCATTTTGAGTTTATTTTTGTGTATGGTGTTAGGGAGTGTTCTAATTTCATTCTTTTACATGTAGCTGTCCAGTATTCCTAGCACCATTTATTGAAGAGACTGTTTTCTCCATTGTATATCCTTGCCTCCTTTGTCATAGGTTAGTTGACCATAGGTGTGTGGGTTTACCTCTGGGGTTTCTATCTTCTTCCATTCATCAATGTTTCTGTTTTTGTGCTAGTATCATATTGTCTTGATTACTGTAGCTTTGTAGTACAGTATGAAGTCAGGGAGTCTGATTCCTCCAGCTCTGTTTTTATCTCTCAAGACTGCTTTGGCTTTTTGGGGTCTTTTGTGTCTCCATACAAATTTTAAGATGTTTTGTTCTAGTTCCATAAAAAATGCCACTGGTAATTTGATAGGGATTGCATTGAATCTGTAGATTGCTTTGGGTAGTATAGTCATTTTCACAATATTGATTCTCCTAATCCAAGAACATGGTATATCTCTCTATCTGTTGGTATTATCTTTAATTTCTTTCATCACTGTCTTATAGTTTTCTGCATACAGGTCTTTGGTCTCCCTAGGTAGGTTTATTCCTAGGTATTTTATTCTTTTTGTTGCAATGGTAAATGGGAGTGTTTCCTTAATTTCTCCTTCAGATTTTTCATCATTAGTGTATAGGAATGCAAGAGATTTCTGTGCATTAATTTTGTATCCTTCATTTTTACCAGATTCATTGATTAGCTCTAGTAGTTTTCTGGTGGCATATTTAGGATTCTCTGTGTATAGTATCATGTCATCTGAAAACAGTGACACTTTTACTTCTTCTTTTCCAATTTGGGTTCCTTTTATTTCTTTTTCTTCTCTGAGTGCCACGGCTAGGACTTCCAAAACTATGTTGAATAATAGTGGTGAGAGTGGACATCCCTGTCTTGTTCCTGATCTTAGAGGAAATGCTTTCACTTTTTCACCATTGAGAATGATGTTTGCTGTGGGTTTCTCATATATGGCCTTTATTATGTTGAAGTAGGTTCCCTCTATGCCCACTTTCTGGAGAGTTTTTATCATAAATGGGTATTGAATTTTGTCAAAAGCATTTTCTCCATCTATTGAGATGATCATATGGTTTTTATTCTTCAATTAGTTAATATGGTGTATCACATTGATTGATCTGCATATATTGAAGAATCCTTGCATCCCTGGGATAAATCCCACTTGATCATGGTGTATGATCTTTTTAATGTGTTGTTGGATTCTGTTTGTGAGTATTTTGTTGAGGATTTTTCCATCTATATTCATCAGTGATATTGGTCTGTAATTTTCTTTTTTTGTAGTAACTTTGTCTGGTTTTGGCATCAGGGTGATGGTGGCCTCATAGAATGAGTTTGGGAGTGTTCCTTCCTCTGTAATTTTTTGGAAGAGTTTGAAAAGGATGGGTGCTAGCTCTTCGCTAAACGTTTGATTGAATTCACCTGTAAAGTCATCTGGTCCTGGAATTTTGGAAGATTTTTAATCACAGTTTCAATTTCATTACTTGTGATTGGTCTGTTCATATTTTCTGTTTGTTCCTGGTTCAGTCTTGGAAGGTTATACCTTTCTAAGAATTTGTCCATTTCTTCCAGTTGTCCATTTTATTGGCATAGAGTTGCTTGTAGTAGTCTCTTAGGATGCTTTGTATTTCTGCAGCGTCTGTTGTAACTTCTCCTGTTTCATTTCTAATTTTAATGATTTGAGTCCTTTCCCTCTTTTTCTTGATGAATCTGGCTAATTGTTCGTCAATTTTGTTTATCTTTTCAAAAAACCAGCTTTTATTGATCTTTGCTATTGTTTTCTTTGTTTCTATTTCACTTATCTCTGCTCTGATCTTTTTTTCTTTTTTCTAAATTAATTAATTAATTTATTTATGGCTGTGTTGGGTCTTCATTTCTGTGCGAGGGCTTTCTCTAGTTGTGGCGAGCAGGGGCCACTCTTCATCGCGGTGTATGGACCTCTCACTGTCGTGGCCTCTCTTGTTGCGGAGCACAGGTTCCAGACGCGCAGGCTCAGCAGTTGTGGTTCATGGGCCCAGTTGCTCCGTGACATGCGGGATCTTCCCAGACCAGGGCTCGAACCCATGTCCCCTACATTGGCAGGCAGATTCTCAACCACTGCGCCACCAGAGAATTCCTCTGCTCTGATCTTTATGATTTCTTTCCTTCTACTAACTTTGGGTTTTGTTTGTTCTTGTTTCTCTAGTTCTTTTAGGTGTAAGGTTAGATTGTTTATTTGAGATGTTTGTTGTTTCTTGAGGTAGGATTGTATTCCTATAAGCTTCCCTCTTAGAACTGCTTTTGCTGCATCCCATAGGTTTTGTATCATCATGTTTTCATTGTCATTTGTCTCTAGATATTTTTTGATTTCCTCTTTGATTTCTTCAGTGATCTGTTGGTAATTTAGTAACGAATTGTTTATCCTCCATGTGTTTGTGTTCTTTATGTTTTTTTCTCTGCAATTGATTTCAGAAAAGATTGTGGTCGGAAAAGATGCTTGATATGATTTCTATTTTCTTACATTAACTGAGGCTTGATTTGTGACCTAAGATGTGATCTATCCTGGAGAATGTTCTGTGCACACTTGAGAAGAAAGTGTAATCTGCTGTTTTTGGATGAAATATCCTATAAATATCATTTAAGCCCATCTTGTTTAATACGTCATTTAAAACTTGTTTTTCCTTATTAATATTCTGTTTGGATGATCTGTCCATTGGTGTAAGTGAGCCCCCACTATATTTACTGTCGATTTCCTCTTTATAGCTGTTACAGGCCAATGTATCAGATCATCCAAACAGAATAATATTAAAAGGAAACATATATATGTATAAATTGTTATATCTTTTTTGGATTGATCCCTTGATCATCATGTAGTGTCCTTCCTTGTCTCAGTGTGCACAGAACATTCTTAGTATTAAAGTCTATTTGTCTGATATGATATGCCACTCAAGCTTTCTTTTGAGTTCCATTTGCATGGAATATCTTTTTCCATCCCCTCACTTTCAGTCAGTATGTGTCCCTAGGTCTGAAGTGGGTCTGTTTTAGACAGCATATATATGTGTCTTGTTTTTGTAACCATTCAGTGAGCCTGTGTCTTTTAGTAGGAGCATTTAATCCATTCATGTTTAAGGTAATTATCGATATGTATGTTCCTATTACCATTTTCTTAATTGTTATAGGTTTGGTTTTGTAGGTCTTTTTCTTCTCTTGTGTTTCCCATCTAGATAAGTTCCTTTAGCATTTGTTGTAGAGCTGGTTGGTGGTGCTGAATTCTCTTAGCTTTTGCTTGTCTGTAAAGCTTTTGATTTCTCCGTGGAATCTGAATGAGATCCTTGCTGGGTAGAGTAATCTTGGCTGCAGGTTTTTCCCTTTCATCACTTTAAGTATATCATGCCACTCCCTTCTGGCTTGTAGAGTTTCTGCTGAGAAATCAGCTGTTAACCTTATGGGAGTTCCCTTGTATGTTGTCATTTTTCCCTTGTTGCTTTCAATAATTTTTCTTTGTCTTTAATTTTTGACAGTTTGATTACTATATGTCTCAGCATGTTTCTCCTTGGGTTTACCCTGTATGGGACTCTCTGTGCTTCCTGGACTTGGGTGGCTATTTCCTTTCCCATGTTAGGGAAGTTTTCGACTATAATCTCTTCAAATATTTTCTTGGGTCCTTTCTCTCTCTCTTCTCCTTCTGGGACCCCTATAATGTGACTGTTGGTGCATTTAATGTTGTCCCAGAGGTCTCTTAGGCTGTCTCCATTTTTTTTTCATCTTTTTTCTTTGTTCTGTTCTACAGAAGTGAATTCCACCATTCTGTCTTCCAGGTCACTTATCCGTTCTTCTACCTCAGTTATTCTGCTATTGATTCCTTCTAGTGTATTTTTCATTTCAGTTATTGTATTGTTCACCTCTGTTTGGTTGTTCTTTAATTCTTCTAGGTCTTTGTTAAACATTTCTTGCATCTTCTCGATCTTTGCCTCCATTCTTTTTCCAAGGTCCTGGATCATCTTCACTTTCATTATTCTGAATTCTTTTTCTGGAAGGTTGCCTATTTCCATTTCATTTAGTTGTTTTTCTGGGGTTTTATCTTGTTCCTTCAGCTGGTACATATCCCTCTCCTTTACATCTTGTTTACCTTTCTGTGAATGTGGTTTTTGTTCCACAGGCTACAGGACTGTAGTTTTTCTTGCTTCTAAGACACTGGATTTGGCTGCCAGAAGGACACTTTTGTCCTCTGAGAATATTATCTGTAATGGGTGGTGCAGAAGCCTGATTCACTACTGACTGGAAGGCGAGTAGCAGCGCTGCTGACCATGCGGCGGCAGCGGTGTTGCTGACCATGCGGCGGCAGCGGCGGGAGCCTGGAGACAGCCCTGGCAGTTGGGTGGGCGCGGGCTGGCCGGGGAGCAGAGGCGCGAGCGCAGCCTGCGTGGAGCCATGGTCTCCGGCGCCGACAGCTGCGGTGATGGCAGTGCTGCGCCTAGACAGATTTCATTTTAATGTCAAATAGGACTTTCAACTCTCCGAGCTATCAGGAGGTGTGATGGGCTGCCTGGAGAGAGGCAGAGTTACCTGACCCTGGAGATTTGGTATAGGATGTCAAGCTTTGATGGGAAGATTGTAGAGGGCATTCAAGACCTAACTAGTCTGGACTACCTGGAAGGTCCCTTCCAACTAGATGGACCTTCCAGGTAGTCCAGACTAAGGAGACTGTAACATAAATCCCCATTAAAATAGAGGACATGTGACGCTACTGTCATTGTATTGTGACATTGTTTGCCTTAACTCAAACACCTTCATTAGAAGTGAGCTAGTAATTTGGATATTTGTGAGAAAGAGGACAGTGAATGACTCTGATAAGACAGTTCTGGTGAGTTTGATTATAACAAATAGGTGCATTGTCTGTAACAAATAATTTTTCTCATTCATCTTTCTTTGGTCATCAAAAGCAGACCCCAATTCAAGTGTGAAGAAGCAACAGTCTGCACAAGGAGATATATTCATGAATTGTTTGTACTGGTGAAAAAAATCCTGGAACCAACCTCAATGTCCATCAACAGAAGAAAAGTTAAGTAAGTCAGCGAGTATGCACACCACAGTTACAATGAATGAACAAGAGGATAAAAAACGATGTATCAATCTTGAAAATAAAATATTCATTGGAAAAAAAGCAAATTGTAATATAATAGAGAGGTTAAAAATTTGGGCTTTGGAATGCTAATGTTTTAGAAATGAAGGACAGTTTAGAGGTTGCCACTGGTTAGGAATGGGGTTAGAGGTGAGGGTTGGAGAAGGTTGGGGGTCGGATGGTGAGAAAGAAAGTGTGGTTTTAAAAGTACAACAGGAGGGAGACTTGTGGGGTCCAACCTATTGATCATCTTGAGTGTGATGGTGTCTATACAAACTTATACTAGTGCTAAAATTATATAGAAATCACACACACACAAAAGTAAAAGTAAAATTGGGAAATGAGAATAAAATTGGTGTATTGTATCAGTGTCGATATCCTGTTATATTGTGATATTGTACTACTGTTTTGCAAAATGTTACCACTGAGGAAACTGGAAAAAGTGTAGAAGGGATTTCTCAATATTACTTCTTACAAGTGCCTGATTGAATCCTGGCTTTCCCACTAATTATCTGTGAAACCCTGGACAAATGGAAGACTATGAGCCTTTGTTTCTTTCTTAGTAAAAATGGGATAACCATAGCACCCACATCATCGAGTTGTTGTGAGGATTAACTGGCTCAGTATATGTACAGTGTTTACAACAGTGCTGGCGTATCTTAGGTGCCTAGTAAATCATTGGTTCTTATTGCATGGACACTATGGTACCACTGATATAAAGGTGGAAAACAGGGATACGTATATTTATAGTAAGACTATAAAGAAATGCATGGAGGTGATAAATACAAATTCAGGACAGAGTCACCTCCGATAACGGGGAAAGGAATGTCCCTGGGGAGGCACATATTGAGAGCATCATTTGTCTGCATAGTGTGTTATCTCTTGAGTCCTGTAGCTCAAACATCGCCTCCTCTGAGATGCTGTCCTTGACTGCCCTGCCCCAGGTGAGACCATCAGTCACACTCAGACAGCACCTTCATCTACCCCTGCCTCAGCACTCATTCTTCCATGGCTGTGTCCCCACCGGAGCTCCTTGATGGCAAGGTCAGGCCCACTGGGCAATGGCTGAATATTGAGGAATGAACATAATGCTTAGAAAACCATCCTGTAGGATGATGAAATCATGGGGCTGATTTGTTACCAGCAGTGTTGCAAAGTCAGGAAGCAAGAGAGGACGGTTAACACTCTGCAGCAAGTTATTTGATTGGTAATTAATTAAAATATTCCAGATGCATCTAACATGTGCAAGGCACTGGTCTAGGCCCTGCTGTACAAACACAAACAGGACAAGGGACATGAGATCTAGTATAGGCAAGACTTGCACATATGATCTGTATCTGGTAAGAAAAATGGCCAAAGAAGGGTACCAACCAAATACTATGGGAAAATCTTGAGAGATTCATTTTTTTTTCCCCCAAGTGAGAATAATGCAACACATTTTAGAGAACAAGAGCTAAGCTTTCAATTGAAGTATATAGCTTTTAGCAACATTTCATATAAAAATATTTTCAATGGAAATACATAGCTTTTAACAAATATTTATATTTCATTGTAATTTAAAGAAACACCTAAAAGAACAATCTATTTCGCATACATATGTTCTTACATAATTTATTCATTTTAAAAAGTCCCCTTAGCTAATCTTATCATTGTACAGTCCGTGCTTCATTCAGGCCCTGAGAGGTAATATTTTCCTTCCTGATTAATAGCTTGCTCCAAGATGCCATTTCCTAAATTTTACTCCCACAAGGCTCTATCGTTAAAGTTAGAAAAATGAATATCTAGCTATACCAAATTAAATTCTCCAACTGTTGCACATGCAGAGGTTTTCAGGGTTAAACTGGATGTCTGGCAGCTTAGGGAAGGATCATCACATGGGAAGTCCCTGCCGCGTGAAGGTTTGACTGCAGGTGATATAGAGGTCGCGCAGCTCTGCCCCCGAAGGCCTGTCCTGAGAATTCTCATCTCACAGACTTTACAGACAGGAGCCACATTCAACGTGACAGTCTAGGAAGAGAGCCACTAATGCTTTTCCCCAGTGAGAATGACAGCAGGGTGCTCATTTTTTCGAGAGCCGCTCTCAACAGAGTACTGTTAAGAAAGTTCACGCACTTGTCTGTCTGCCTGTCCATCCATCAAATCCTTCTACTGTGTCCTATGTCAAAGTCATTGGTTAGTTAGTAGGGACACAAAGACCAGCATGACCCCAGACTGTCCTGGAGAAGCTGGTGATCCAGGAGAGGAGGCAGGCATGCGAACTTACATAAAGGCAAAAAAGTGTTATGGTGCTGTGAGAGGTGTGCGTCAGGCTACTGTGGGCCTAACAGAATGCAGCACCTGGTTCTACTTTGGGGGGTGTGGGTTAAGAGAGCGTCAGGAGGTAAAGCTCAAGAGCTGTAGCGTTCCCAGTGAGCAAAGGTGTGGAGGGATAAGATGGCCCGGCTTAGTTGGGAACTGTGAGTCTTTCGGCATGGCTGCAGCACAGCAGTGAGGAGACCTGGTCCAGAGATATCCTGATGCTTTCTCTGCTTCCCATCACTGATCAAGTTGTCGCCAAATTTCTTAAATGAGTAAGCATAGGCATTATTCTTGCTTTTATTCTGCTGGCTTTCAGAAAAGGTCTGAACTCTCAGCTCCTTAGCAGTACCATTTCCCTTGAACCCGGTGATACGCAAGGCAAGCCTGCCTTTAAAATCCATTACGGAATGCTACTTACCCTGAAGTTTTAACTCTTTGATATATCATCATTAAGACAGTGCTCCACTACTGCAAAAAGCCTCAGAGATTGTTGATTTTGGCACAATCAACAAACTCAAAAGCAAAGCAAAGGGCTGGGTTGGACTCTGAATCCACAAATTAAAAGTCATCCCGTCTCAGTCTTATCATTTACGTTAACTTAGTTTAGTGTAAGCACCATGATGGGCTTTTCTTATTCTTTCATCAAGACTGAAAAGATTACACTGGGTCTCACTGTGACTTAGCAGCTAGAAGGTGTACATGCTGTGGAGCGCTGCCTTTCCTGATCCTCCCAGACACACTCGTTATGGTGCTGCCAACGTTGATCAGAGGAACCTGGGAATGGCCTTCAGGAAGAGGTGCCATCCCTTTTTATTTTCATTCACTCATTCAACACACACACACACACACACACACGCACAGAGTGAGCACTTACTCTGGGGTAGACACTGTTCTGTGTATTGGAACTCATTTGGTGAACAAACTGAGTTCCTGCCCTCATCGAACACATATTCTGCTGAGAGGCAAGAGAACAAAGCTGTATCTGTATCTAATATATGACATTATATAGATATAGATCTCTCTCTCTTTCTATCCATCTATCTATCCATCCATCTATCCATCTATCTCTCTATCCATGATGTCAGGTAGTGACAAGTGCCTTGAAGAAAGGTAGAGTGAGGTAAGGGGAAAGATAGGAGAGACAGAAAGTGAGTGTGTATGTCGGCATGTAGTGAGGGGTCACAGGGATGGCCTTTCTCAGAAGGTACCCTTTAAACAGAGACCTGAATAAAGCCAGGAAGCAAATCATGTGACAATTTGGGAGAAAACCAATCCGCGGAGAGGGAATGTGCTTAGCAGGTGTGAGAAGTGTCAAAAAGATGAGCGTGGCTGGAGAGGGGTGTGGGTGGGATAAGGGGAGTAGAAGAAGGGTTCACAGTGAAGGGCTAGGTCATGTAGGGATTTTTAGGTAATGAGCTCTTGAAAGTAACTGATGGAGAGCCATTAGACCAACTGATATTACCTGATTTACCATTTACATAAAATAGTTATTATAACCGTATAACCACAGGGAACCCTCCCCATGGAAGACTGTGTTTTTCAAAGATGGCCGTATCTATATACTTATCTCTTCCTAGATGTACTTCTAACAACGTGACCCACCAAGAGAAGTGGTCTATGTTCCCTCTCCTTGAAGCTAGAGAGGGGCTTGGGATTGTCCCAGTCATTGCAGTGTGACAGAAGTGATCTTATGTGCCTTCCAAGGCTAGGTCATAAAGAGGATAAAGCTTCCTTCTGCTTCGCTTCCAATCTCTCTCTCCCTCTCTTTCTCTCCTCTCTCTCCCTCTCTCTCTCCTCTCTCTCTCCCTCCTTCCCTCCCCGTCTCCAGAGGTGCTCACCCATAGGAACCCACCTGACAGGTTGTGAGGAAGACCAGACCCCTTGGAGAAGCTGATGGAGAGGAACTGAGGCTTCCTGCAAACAACCAGCACCGATGTGCCAGCCATATGAGTGAGCCTCCTTGGATATGGATTCTCCACCCCTACACAAGCCTTCAGATGACTTTGGTGCCAGCTAACATCTGACTGCAACCTCATGAGGGACTCTGAGCCGGAATCACGAAGCCAAGCCACTCCTGATTCCTGACCCACAGAAACTGTGAGAGACGACGAATTGTTTTTAGTCACTAAGTGGTGTCACTAAGTGCTAGATCATGTAAGCCTTTGCAGGTCATGGTAAGGAGCCTGGATTTAATTCTAAGTACGATGGAAAGTCATCGGAAGGTTTTTAGTAAGGAACTGACATGCTCTGATTTGCCAGTTACAAAAAAATATTATCATAACCAGATAACTACAGGAAAGCCTCTTTGTCCCTGAACATGTATCTATCTTTTCTCCCTCCTCCTGTCGCTTTATCTCATCTCTCTCACCCGTGCTGTCTCTTTAATGCCCCTCTCTCTTGTTGTTGCTCCTTTACTTTCTCTCAGTTACTCGCATTCCCTCCCTCCTTGGCCTCCCCAGTGGCACTCGGGGGAGCTGTGATTCTCTTAGCCAAACCACCGCTGAGGAAAGGATTGAAGAGGAATGTGGGGTGGTGAGGGGGAGGCAGTCCTCTGCCGCACATTGAGATTGAGAGACGTTTACAGAAAACACCCAGGAAGAGATGCATTCGCCTGACTTGCCAGTGTGGGTGTAATTAGCAGAGGAGTAGAATGCAAATAGCTAAGTCATCCTAAAGTTGGGTTAATAGTGAGGTATAAACGTAGGCTCCCTGAAGAAAAGATGGAGCAGTCAAACAAGCCATACTTACGGTCTTTTTATCTAACAGGCACAATGATCCAGCTACTGAATTCTATTAATACCTTATGTGGCTTGTCATTAAGTTAATTCTCTCAACATGTATTTTTCCAAGATCATTAGTATGGTGGAAAAAAGATCTATAAATGTTGTAAAGCAAACTGCCAACTCCCTAACACTTGAGGAGACACTGTACAAATAACAAAAGAGCCAAGGTCTGTGAAAAAGATTAGGAATTGCTTTATAGTTAATAAAGAGTCTTCAAAACATTTTTACCCCCTGTTGTGTGTCTGCTGGAATTCCTCTTCTCGGGAGAATTAAATTTAATCATCAACAGTCTCGTCCCTTAGTATTTTGGCTATCGTTGCTATTAGCAACATTTAATTTGTGTTTAATCCCTATGGATTTTATTTTGAATGGGAAGGAGACACTGATTCTGTTGCCTGAAGCAGCGTACTCTGAAATGTCAACACTCTTCAACTGATACAAGTCCCCGATTTCAAAGCAGAGTTTTGACATAGGCACAGAGATCGCCAAGATTCTATAATTCAGTTTAGCGGATGCCACTATGCACTCAGACTCCATTACTTAAGCAGATTCCTCTTTAACCCTCATTTTTGACCCCAGATACAGACATGGTTGGCTGTAAATCTCTAAGTGTTGAGAGTTAAGATTCACAGGTCACATCACTTTATTGGTGCACAGTATAAGCCCCATACCTCATTCCTGACACTGATGGAAAGAACTTGTCATTTTACTCTCTGTAGACTAAACAAACCAACAAAAAACTAAGAATTGAAAAGAATCTTGAAAAATACCTTGCACTGAGCACTCATTTCACATTTATGAAATGTTTTATTAATAATAATTAGATGAGCTTTATTTCAGGTACTCTCACACTATTTATCAGACTCTTAAGGGTCCCAAGATGAGTCAAGTTGTCAAGCCCATTTCCTCCCAAAGTCCTGAGGGAAATCATCTGTTTCTTCCTGGTACTTTCTTTTAAAGAGCTTAGTCTTTATGGAGCTGGGGAGGCTCTTACTGATGAGAAGCGATGCCCTGTACACACTGACAACAAGGGATGAGGCTTCATTCAATTCAAATGCAGAAAAGTTCATTCAACACTCAGTCTGTAGTTCATACTTCACACTCTTTGGGAGTTTCTCAGACACACAAGCTCAACTGCAAGATTGATCAGAACGAGTATTCTTAGGGATGAGAGGGGTTACAAATTGTCACCTGAAGATAAAGACTATCAAATGTACAGGAAATATTTATGGGCAAAAATGAACCTACAAGCATTTGCTTTCTTAAAATCTTTAATAAAAGAAGTTGTCAATTTAATCAGCCATCATCTCTAAAGATAGATGAATGGTCAACCTGAATTTTAAAAATTCATTATCTTAAAATTTAGTAATTGAAGTCCAGGGACCATCACAGAATTAGTTCATCTTTCTCTAGAAAGAAGTTTGACATCATTTTGAGAGTATGATTTATGACTCACACAGAAAAGAAAGGATTAAACATTACTTGTACTCATTTGGCATATTACTTTGAAGTTACCATAAGTTATTTCATTAGGTCTAAATGCCATCGATCCTAAAAACACCATCATTTTATGTTCCAGTAAGAAAGAAAAGCATTGCCAGTTAAACTATGAAGCAATTGTTTAAAATCACATTAATTGTAAGTCATATCCTGATTGCAGAAATGATGAAGTGTGAAAAAAAATGTGTGTGGTAGGCAGAATAATGGCCCCCAAACATGTCCACAACCTGATCTCCAGAACCCACAAACATGTTAGGTATTCATATAGATGAATACATGCAGATGGAATTAACACTGCTAATCAGAAGATGGGGAGATTATTCTGGATTATAATCACAAAGGTCCTTGAAGTGGAAGACAGAGGCAGAAGGGTCAGAGGGAGATGTGATTACAGAAGAATCGTCAGAGAGGAGCAACGTTGTTGGCTTTGAAGATGGAGGAAGGAACTATGAGTGAAGAAGGTGGGTAGCCTCTAGAAGCTAGAAAAGGCAAGGAAATAGATTCCCCTCTAGAGCCTCCAGAAAGAATGCAGCCCTGCTGACACCCTGATTTTAGCCCAGAGAGATCTGTATCGAACTTCTAACCCATGGAACTGTAAAAGGTAATAAACCTGTGATTGTTCAAGCCACCAAGTTTGTACAATTTTTTTTTTTTAGTGAGTTGTCGTTTACTATTTATTTTAATTAATTTTTTTTTTTTTTTGGTCGTGCGGCATGTGAGATCTGAGTTCCCCGACCAAGGATCAAACCTGTGCCCCCTGCAGTGCAAGTGCGGAGTCCTAACCACAGGACTGCCAGGGAATTCCTGAGTTTGTTTGATTTTTTATGGCAGGGATAGGAAGCTAATACAATGTACATCTTAGAATCCATGAATGTAACTTGTACAAATTTGAAATTATAATATTTATATTTTACTAGATATATAAATTCGTGAGACTTATCCATTGTTATTCATAAACAATTTTAGACAAGCCTGAAAAGATTAATTATGCACTCCTTCCCCATAGGGGACAACCTTCATTAGGATGTATAAATTCAGATAAACACGTTCAGGAATCAACCTTACCACTCAACATTTCACTTGTCTCTGATGTTTTGCTCGCTTCTATTTATTACAGACATGGGAAAAAACCCTTTACAATGGGACAAAATAATGCCTATGCATTCATAATCACTGATCCAGCTAAAACATTAGAATATTCCAGAGTATTAAAACCTCTCTAACCAGATCAGATATTAGTTTTTAGTCAGTGAATCTTTATCATGTAATGGAATGAAAAACATTAATTGGTATTTATTTGGTTTCAAAAATTTTTAAATATCAAATTCTTTGTGTTAGCCCTCAGTCTAGCACATAATACATTCATTCTATACAAATGTATAATTTGCAACTGTACTACCTAAATCCAAAGCTGAATTCCTAAAAACAAAATAAACAAACTAATCTTTGAATAATCCCCAGCACCAGGTCTACTACACTCTAGATCCCAGATCTCATAATCTCATGTATAAAACCTTGACATTAAACAAATGAGTCCAACATTTTTCAGGCAATTTGGAAATGTCACCTCACCTGGGCACAGTGAGCTATCCCTCAGGGGGCACAGTACTCTGAGTACAAAATAGATGACCTAGGCATTGGTTTGGAGCACCAGCTCAGCAAACCATCAAAGAAAATTATTCTTTTGTTATTCTTATGCCATTATCCTTCAAGTTTCACAATTCCAGGAAGGATCTTAATTGTTACTGGGCCAAGATCTTGTTTTTTCTGGCCAAAAGTTTTTTTCTTTTTATTTCTTTGTTTCCTCTATCATTGTTGTCTTGTCATACACAATGCAATTTTCCCAACCCTTTCCCTGATCCTCTTCAAATCGAAGGTCAGTGTTTCCAGCTTCTGGGATCAGAAAGCAAATATTTATTACGGTGAAATAGAGATTTAAGGCAATATTTTGTACCTTAATATTCATCTGGCTTGGCTTAGCTTCTGCCCATCAGATAAAAAAATGAGTAAATGAACCCACTTCCCATTCACTAACAGAATCATTCTGGAGACGTTCATTTTTTGGAGCACTTATTGATAAGGCTCTTTGGGAAGCCAGCATGGGGTTTCAGACATATTATACCTGCATGGCCATTGATGCTATGCTCTAAGTCTTCTGATCCTTATTTCATCACTCTAACCGCCACCCCCCACTTTGACAGGAATTGCTGCTCACACTTTCAATGGGAAGCAAATTGCTTGGGTGGTCTCAACAGCAAATGACTGAGCCAATGAATTGTTCTATTATTGTTATTAGCCTGATTATTAGAAGTGCTGCTCATATTACAGAATTGAAATGTTTCTGTTTTCTAAAATAACCCAAAGAAATTTACAAATATTCTTTTATCTGTCTTCAGGAAGGTTATAATGCAAGTCACACTATTTCCTCTTAAAGATCAAGGGATTTGTTTTCTGGGAAGTCATAATAATTAATATTATTAAAACTTGAGTCTCCTATCTTTTAGAGTAATATTCTATCTGCTAAAATAAAATACATTAAATTAAAAATATTGCTTTGTCAGATTTGAAATTTTTTCTTAGATTTTGTCTTTAAAATCTGCTTGTCAACTGTTCATTTGTGACCCACTGAAAATATGACATACAGTACATGGGCAGAATAGCATTGCACATCAGCAAATTTCAGAATATATGAAAATCATGTTTTATTTTTGTTATAAAATAAAAATCATGGTATTTTAATCTGAATTTACTAATCTTTCTTCTAGTAATATACTCTGTTGACTAAAAAAATCACCAAGGTTATAAAATCCATAAATTAAAAAAATTCTTTTGAGACCAAAACATTTGTACAAGGCTAAACCATCTCTCTGGAACTCAGTAAGAAAGAAGAGGTGGGTTGGAAAAGATGTCGACAGGGCCAAGTTGATACACAAATTTATCTGCTAAAGATCAATTCAAGATAATTTACTCAAAGGAGAGAAAGTTGGGCCCTGATTCCAAGATAATTTACTCTGATTTTAAATTAAATTCTAACAACCTTGATTGTTTTGTTTCAAAGTCTACGACTCACTGAAAGTAACGTTTCCATAAACAGATTACAGCAAGAGGCAACAATTGATAGCCTAGTAAAGAGACTTGAAAAACAAGTGAAAATGAAGAAAAGTCCCACGGTGATCTAGGGGCCTGGGCTAGCACATTTCAACCTTCCTCAGTACGGCTGAGAGGGTCCTGGACTTACAGCACAACACAGTCTTGCACTGGAACTCAGAGCTGAAATGCTAGTCTAGTTCAGACATAACAACTTATTATCTGAGTGCCCCTGAGCTAGTTACTGCGGTGCTATGAGTCTCACATCCACCTAATGGGAAGAGTTATTCCTGCGTTGCCTATTCTATCAATGTTACAGGTTGGGAAGACTAAATGAGATCACGTATGTATTAGGTTATTGATTCAGCTGCATGTGAATTCTTTCCACGAGAATAAAGACTGTATTTCTTAGCCTCTGGGTGTCGCCCTAGAACTAACTCTGGCCATGGTGGTGGTGAGAATGCAGGTGTGGTGGTGAGCAATCCTGGGCTGTGAGGATAATGGCAGCAAGACCAAAGGGACCTACATTCCTGATGACTCCTTCAGCAGAACAGGTATACTCAGCTCAGACTTTCATGTAAAAGAAGAAAATTCCCATCATGTTTAAGTGCCTTCAATTCAGCTGCATGTGGTGTGTCCCAATCACACTAAATATGAATGACCTATGCCCTGAAAATTCTGGATGGGATTTGTTATAAGATGCTTAAAGAATAAGAAAAATATTGCTGTTTCTTAAGCTTAAAAATTATATTCTTAGCTCTCCACATACAAGTAAGAATTCTCGTGATGATTTGCATTTTTCTTCGGAGATCATAGTAGGAAACAAGGATTTTGGGACTCATGGGCTGACTGCACAGGTCTCCAAGTTCTGTAGGGCAGGTCAGAATGTGTTTGTTTTCTTTTTTAATAAATGTATTTATTTATTTATTTTTGGCTGCACTGGGTCTTCATTGCTGCCCGCGGGCCTTCTATAGTTGCGGCGAGCGGGGGCTACTCTTCGTTGTGGTGCGCGGGCTTCTCATTGCGTTGGCTTCTCTTGTTGTAGAGCACGGGCTTTAGGCGCACGGGCTTCAGTAGTTGTGGTACATGGGCTCAGTAGTTGTGGCTAGTGGGCTCTAAAGTGAAGGCTCAGTAGTTGTGGCACACAGGCTTAGTTGCTCCGCGGCATGTGGGATCTTCCCGGACGAGGGCTCGAACCCATGTCCCCTGCATTGTCAGGCGGATTCTTAACCACTGATTCACTAGGGAAGTCCCCCAGAATGTGTTTTTAAGGAAGAAGTGATGAAATGGAGGCTAAGTTAGCTAGGCCTAGGACCAGCCCAATGCCCATCCTCCCCATAATGGTTTTTGGGAAATCAGCTCTTTCCTCCAAGGAGGGAAACAGTGGAGCACAGAAAATCAGAGATAAGAAGAAAGGCTGGGATTTTTCATTTCCCCTAATCACCACTTCTACAACTTTGCCTGATGTTACCATGGTTACCACATGACTTTTGAATTAAGTTCTACAGAAAGAGCAATAGTGGACCCCATAAGCATAGCGTTTACCCAGGTGCCTTCCTTAGTAATAGGAAGTTACAGGCCATCTGCTAAAAATACATGATGGGGTAGTCCTGTCTTTCAAAATTTACTTTCGATTGTTCACCACAAATTGGGGACATAGAATTGGGGGCACAATGAGAAGAATGGGGAAAAAATACAGCTTTACTAGGGAATTTAATATTCCTCTAGCTACAGCTATCAGTGTAGGTTCTTTAGAATACTGGTTACTAGCAAGGCTCTAAAACCAGGTTCCAAATAATTCATTAAGTGGAAAATGTGGAATAAATTCTGTAAAAGAAATGTTTTGTCCCAGTTTCAAGATTTTTATGGCTCTTTCACTCAAAAAAAAATTCCACTAAACTGGAATACACAGACGAATCACCTCCTGCCTGGAAAACTTCAGAATTTGTAATGGGTTTTCTAGCTTTCTGTTTCTTTCTTCTATAAAGAAAAATGCACTTGACTGGTAGGATAGTCTTCAGAAAGCATTTTTATCATATTACTTACCTGTCAAGAGTCTAAATATTATTATTTTGTTTAGTCAATTCTCATTCTCTAGACTACCCTTCAAAGTCCTATATCAGCCAATCTTCCTGTTACCACCTTGCCAACCTCTTTATTCCTTCATTACTTCTTAGGTCAACATCATAACATTCTCTGCACATATCATACTTTTCTTTTTTTTTATAGAACCATAAAGTATATGTTCTTTTGTGTCAGTTGCTTTTCCTCAACATCAAGTTTTTGAGATTCATTCGTTCTGTTGCATGTTCATTCCTTTGTGTTGATGAGTAGTATTCCACTATGTGGATATTCTACAATTGTTTATCCACGCGCCTATTCATAGACATTTGAGTTGTGTCCAGTTTTAGGTTATTATGAATATGACTACTATAAATATTCTTGCACAAGTCTTTTGTAGACATATGTTTTCATTATTCTTGGGTAAATGCCTAAGAGTGGTGTTATTGATTCATAGTGTAATAGTGATCAATTCATTATTGATTCACGTTTAAATCTATGAGAAATTGTCAGCTTTCCAAAAATCATTTATTCTCCCACCAGTGATGGATGAAATTTCTAATTGCTTCATACCTTTGCTAGTATTTGGTATTGTCAGTCTTTTTAATTGTATAAAAATTATATAAAATATAATATAATGTAAAAAATAATTATAATGTATAATATAATATAAAATTGTATCTTATTGTGGTTTTAATTCACATTTATTTAATGATTAATGATGTTGAGTACTTTTTCATGTGCTTAATGGCCATTCCTCTATTTTCTTTGGTAAAGTGTCTATTCAAGTATTTTGTCATTTTAAAATTGGATTGTTTGCTTTTTGTTACAGGAATATATATACCAGATTCAAATTCTTTGATATATGTTTTATTTTTTCCTAGTCTACATCTTGATGCCTTTTGATTTGTAGAAAAATTATAAATTTTGATGACATTAATTTATATTTTTTTCTTTTATGGTTAGCATTTTTTGTGTCCTCTTTAAGAAATTTTTGCTTTTTCAAAACTGAAAATACATTCTTCTACATTTTCTTCTAGAAGCTTTATGGTTCCAACTTATACTTTTAGGTCTATGATCCAATTCAAATTACTGGGAATATCCCCAATTCTTTCTGAAATATTTCAAGAAATTTATTTCTGCCTTCTCATAGGGAAACTTAACTCTCACTCCCAAAATAGTTACCTTCATACTTTGTCTTATTACATGAGAAAAAATACTGAAGGAGGATAAAGTAATTAGGCTTCTATGGCAAACCTGTTGGTATATCTGTCCCACATCCAGCCATCCAAGGAAAGTTCCCTAAGCTCTGAAATAGTGAACTATTCTTTATAATTTTCTATATTCTTGCCATAGAATCAGCTATGGATTAATAGATTGCACTCCCATATCTAAATAAGGATTTAAAAAATAAGACAGCTCACACAATATGTAAGAGGAATTCAATTTTTAGTGGACAAGGTTCTAAAAAAAAAAAGACTGAGGATAAGGAACAAAGCCTTTATATAGAGATAATTGAGAGGAAAAAGAAGCCTTACCTCTGGAAACTTAAAAAAATTCATATTTAATATGGAATCAGAATTACTTTTTTGAGATTATTTAGGTTTCAACTCATTTTTTTCTAACAGACTATTTGAATAGCTCTTACTTTCATTTAAGAAAGAATTGTTCTCTTTTGAAAATGTATTTGCATTTGCCCTTCTCCCTAAATTGCTTCATAATACTGCTAAGTGACACTATGAAATATGCACAAAATCTGATGACTTGATAGGGAGATGTACAGTGTAGAGAAAGCAGGTGGCAAATCTTTTCTAATTAGCACCTCTGGGCCCCAAGGAAAAGCAGCTTATTTCAGAATTAGGGTTCTTTTAGTATCTGTGAGTAAAAAAAAAAAAAAAGAAAGAAAAGAAATTTAAAAGACAAGTGAGTAATAAGAAGGCAGACAACTCAGTGGAAGAGTGGGCAAATTACTTAGCTGACTACATGTAAAAGAAGATATTAAAATGACCAGAAAACATATGAAAACCTTTTCAATACCATTGGCTATCACAACACTGTGATACCGCTATATACCTACCAGGATAGCTAAAATGCAAACACAATTAATAGCAAGTGTTGGTGAGAATGAGGGGGTGCTGCTGGTGGGAACGCACTAGGGTACCGCCACCTGGTAACACTGTTTGGCAGCATGGACTAATGGTGAGCTTACGTGTACAATATGACCCAGCAGCTCCCTTCCTAGGGATATAACGCACAGAACTGCTTACGTGCGTACACCCAAAGACATGTAGTATAATGTTTACTGCACTACTCGTAATAGCCAATACCTGGAAACTGCCCAGATGTCCACCAATGGTAGAATGGATACATTGTGGAATATTCCTAAAATGGAATACTATAAAACAATGAAAATGAATGATTTAAAACTACAGGCAACAATACCAATGAATCCAACAAACATAAAGATAAGCAAAAAAAAAAAACAAAAAACAAAGCCATGTTGGAGCGTGTGCTGTCTGATTACATTCATGTGAAATACAAAACCGGGCACAATTAACATGCTGTCAGAAGCCAGGATACTTGGACCCTTGGCAGGCACAGGTGTGATCAGTTTGTGAAAATTCATTGAGTTGTACATTCACGATTTCTCCACTAAAACTTGCTGTAACGTTTCCTTTTTTTTTTTTTTGCAGCTGCAGACTCAAATAATTTTAGAAGTAATTTCAGAAAACTTGCAATCTGGCACTTCCTGGGTCTGACATAAAGCAAAAGCACTAACAATGAGTGGTGGTGTGCTGGAGCTGGCTTGTTCTGACTCTCATCCCAGCTCCAAGGTCATTGCTTTCACATCAGGATAGCTTGAAGTCAGACATGGCAAACCCTAAAAATCAGGGCTTTACTTTTTTTCTTTTCCAGTGTGCCACTGAACCACAGCAGTGATAAATTTCTTCTGCATAAATAATAATCACTTGAAATTGAAGAAATTTGGCATCTAAAATGAACATTCCCCTTAGAAGATTAGCACCAGACTGGCTCTTGCACTGAGATAAGGAACTCCACATCAAGACTCAAACTTCAAAATCCTCATGGTGGGTAAGGGAGAAGGCTAAAGCACATTTACCCATTTTGTTTTCACCTTTTATCTCTCTCAATCAAATCTTCTCATTTTAGGAAGTAAATAATCAAAGTAGCTTTTTTGTTCCTTTTTGACCACCCCCTCCGCCCTGCCCTTTTCTTTCTCTGCAAGGAGGTGACAGTGAGTGTCGTCTGTAGACAGGGGTCATTACAGACCCGCCAGTGGGTTGTCCCACTCAGGATAGAGAAGCAGAAGTCAAAGCTGGGTGACGCGTGCTCCCCTCTCCCCGCCTAGCTGCCTCTGCCCATTCCACCCTGTGCTGTCAGCCTCCCTCTCACACGGCTCTGGAGCCCCTGGGGCACTTCCAAGGCCAGGGTAATATGAGGGGAACGGAAGATGCTGCAGCTACCCGGTCCATCTTCTTTTGATCCCCAAATATTGAAGCCCCCAACTGAGAAACTTGAAACAGTAGGAAAATTAAAGTGTCTCTTCACAAAGGCACAAGTAGCAGGCAGCAGACAGTTTTATCCAAGAAACTCTTGTCAGGAAATGAACCAGAGAAACATCAATAAACCTAGATCCCAATTAAATTTGACACTGACGGTGACTCTAGCTCTCGTCTAATCTTACATTCTTATTCTATACATAAGAAGCTGGATGTCCAGAGAAGCCAAGTGGGTTGCCCAAGAGGTAGACACAAGGTCAGAACAGGGGCCTCTAACTCTGTGTCTCTTGCTTTTTCTATTTATATTGGGACTTGGTTGCCACTTTCATAAATTCCTGATGGAATTCTCCCCCACTCCTACTCCATGTTAATGTTTCTTTTTTTTTTTTTTTGCGGTACGCGGGCCTCTCACTGCTGTGGCCTCTCCCGTTGCGGAGCACAGGCTCCGGACGCGCCGACTCAGCAGCCATGGCTCACGGGCCCAGCCACTCCACGGCACGTGGGATCCTCCCATACCGGGGCACGAATCCGTGTCCCCTGCATCGGCAGGCGGACTCCCAACCACTGCGCCACCAGGAAAGCCCATGTTAATGTTTCTGAATGTGGGATGTACCTTGTAATTCTTTTTAAAATTCTTTTTCTTGTTTATCATTTTTTTCCTAGAAATAAATTAAAGCCTGTTATTAACTTGTTGGTGTCCTAGAATCTAGGCAATGTAGATTTACAACAGATATTTACATTTGAAAAATATATACCGGAGATTTCTTTGTAGGAAATGTTTCTAGTACATTTAAAATGTGATTTTGTTGGGCTTCCCTGGTGGCTCAGTGGTTAAGAATCCGCCTGCCAATGCAGGGGATAGCATTCGAACCCTGGTCTGGGAAGACCCCACATGCCACAGAGCAACTAAGCCCATGTACCACAACTACTGAGCCTGCGCTCTAGAGCCCGCAAGCCACAACTGCTGAGCCTGCGTGCCTAGAGCCCGTGCTTCACATCAAGAGAAGCCACCACAATGAGAAGCCCGCGCATCACAAAGAAGAGTAGCCCCTGCTCTCCGCAACTACAGAAAAGCCCACGCGCGGCAACAAAGACCCAACACAGCCAAAAATAAAATAAAATTAATTAATTAAAAAAATTTTTTTAAATATGGTTTTGTTTACATGAAGTTTACAGGAACACATGCCCACTTGGGGCTGCATTTTGGAAGCAGTCCTTAGCAGCTTGTTGCCTGTCAATCTTTTTTTCCATTTTTGCTGTCCTCCTTGAAGTCATGGCCCGAATTCCTCACAAACACCCAGAGGTGAGTGAGAGAGTCAGGAATCCTTGGAGCAGCCATTGGGGAAGAGCAGACGGCAATGTGGATGGCTGCGCTACCCTCACTCTCAAGCCTATCTGAATTTCTCACTGCTCTTGGCCAGCTTCTGACTAACCCAATGTGCTGGTTAATTTTCTGTGTCAGCATGACTGGATCACAGGTATTTGGCTACACATTATTTCTGGGTGTGCCTGTGAGGATGTTTTGGGATGAGAGTAGCATTTGGATTGGTAGACTGAGTAAAGCAGATTGCCCTTCCCAGTGTGAGCAGGCATCATCCAATCCACTGAGGGCCTGAATAGAACAAAAAGGTGGAGGAAAGGAGGATTTGCTCTCTATGACTGGCTGCTTGAGCTGGGACCTTGCTCTTCCCCTGCCCTCAGACTGGGAATTACACCATCAACTCCCCTGGTTCGAAGGCCTTCAGACTCAGAGTGAACTACACCACCAGCTTGCCTGTGTCTCCAGCTTGTAGCTGGTAGATCATGGGACTTCTCAGCCTCCAACTGTGTGAGCCAATTCCTAAAAATAAGTCATATACATATATGACTTATTATTATTTCCTGTCCTATTTAATAGGTAACAATAGCTCACATTAATCATGCACTTATTCTGGTCAGGCTCTGTTCCAAGGGTGTTGTATCTACCATTCCTTTCATCCTTCATCCTCACAACAATCCTTGGAGATCAATCTGATTATTATCCCCATTTTACAGATGAGAAAACCAAGGCACAGAGAGGTCAAGTAACTTACCCAAGTTCATGCAGTTAAATGGTAGAAAATCTAGGGTTTAAACCCAGGCAGTCTGCTTCAAGGTCCGTGTTCTTAACTCCTCCATTGTGTTGCCTGAATAATAGCAGACCCAGGAACAGAACACAGCTCTTCTGGCCCTATACTAACTTTTCTGGCCCAGTACCATGCAGGCACTTCCACTACAGCTTTATCATGAAAAGGCCTCTTCAGCTGGGCTCTAGTCCTTTGGTTCTAACTCCCGTTACAGCGCTTACTATAAAAGGGCTTAACCAGAGACTAGTCTTTACATTCCGCCATGCTCATTCTATTTCCTGTTTCTCCTATTTTATTGTCTGTTACCTGAATTCCTGCTGTGCAACTCAGATTCTTCTAGTTTATATGTAGTTTTAAAATGCTTGCCATCATTTGCTCTCAGCCAACAAGGCATTGATGTGGCAACTTCACAATGGCATACATGGTCAACTGCTTTTAGGAGTGGGGAGGAAGGAGTCTCATGTTTCTGGTAGGTGACATGGTGGCCTCAATAGGGTATTTTAAGGTTTGAGGTAAGGTGATCATGAGCTGTCAGACTTTAGTCCTGGCCCTGAGTCTCAACTTCAACATGGATGAAGCCCTCCTAACCCAGTTATACTGATGATCACTGTTAAACCAAAGAAATAGTTCATGGTGGAAAAGACACTGATGCGACATCACATCTCATAGCACAGTTCACACAGCAAATCCTGTTCTAGCAACAACTGTTCCGTGACCTTTGTTTTAATACATTACAAGAACCAGTTCTTCTCAGAGGTGCTTGGGAGTTAAAATGGTCACACGCCATTATCTGTGTAACCATTATCCACTCCTCTTTCTGGGTACATAAAAGTGCTTTGTTTTTATGATCAAAATGGAAATCTCCCTCATTGTATGAGTTTCCCCAGTTGAGCAGCTGAATAAACCCGGAGCTCAGAGCTGGCTAAACAGCCAGTGGTCTCACGCTGCACCATCAGTATCCTGAACTTGATTCAACAACAGTAAGGTCCTCACTCAGCCCACACTCGGCCTTGAGGAAGTTACAGTGAGGATTGAGCTCTGAATACAGACCATCGAAACTCCTTAACATGGCTGGGAAGATTAAAGAACAGTAGGAACGTAGTGGGTTTAGTAGACCACTGATAAATACGATTTAATCCCTGAAGAAAATCATGTGATACGAACAAATACTAAATGAAATTAATTTTCAAATCTAATATTTATGCAAATTTTATACCAATCCCTTCAGATATACTAACTATAGAATTTCTCTAAAAACACTGGGTTAATTTTTGATGGCTGTATCTCACAATAATAACCTTCTATACATAGTTTTAGAAAACTTAATAACTGACCATAACCCAAAAGCCCTCATAACATGCAAATTAAATAATGTGAATTGCAAATTGATGACTTTGTTCTTATAAAAGTAAATATAAGACCTAAGGGAGTGAAATTGTAATATAATTGAACTATTTGGCTCCACTCAGAAGAGAGTAATTGACCAGTCTTTGGCCAGCCTCCAAACTGGGTAATAATCTTCTACCTACTAATTCATTCCTTCCCAGTTTTGCAGATAAAATTTATAAATTATTCTTTAATTCCTGCCTTCAATGTAAGCAGAGCTTCCAGGTTCTACTAAAGAGCTGCCATATTTCATTTCAGTGGTGGCTATAAGTCAATGGATTCTGTGTTTGTATTTAGTTAAATCATTTTATGGCATGTTTCGAAAGAAAAGTGTCATGTGAGTTCATTTTTATACAACCCAGATGTATACGTTGTAATCTTATTTTAACATTACAGGTGATCGGCCAAGTACATTACAGTAATCTTTTGCTGGGATCAGTGCCGGCCCTGCAGCTGCTACCCACGTGGTATGAGCTGAGGAGCTGTCAGCACTGGGACGTTTACTGGGAAGGAAGCCAGGGCTGGGAAAGTCAGTGTTAGGTTGGAGGCAGAGGGTGCACAGGCCGGATGGGCTGGGCAGAGAGACTCCCCGGAAGTTGCTATCAAGGGTCTGAAGCTAGATGAGCGGACTGGAAACACACTGGTCAGAGCAAGGCATGGAGATGGCTGGAAGGAAGGGACAAACATTGAAACCAAAGCTGGGCCCCCAGACAGGTGAGCAGAAACCAGGAGATTCACAGGAGACCACAGTGGGAGTGGGAGGGGGGGAGGAGTAGAAAGGGGTGGTGGCCAGTAAGGTGCCAACAAAGCTGGCAAGCAGTGCACCAGAAGGGGGGGAGGGGCAACAGGAGACTCTTTCGCATCGTCTCATAAACTTCTTTTGTGCTTTTGGCCAGGGCAGGAGCCAATCAGGGGACAGCCATGCTGCAATGCAGCAGTTCTCCCTGCGAGAGGGACAAAGGAAAGCCTGTTGCCTACAAATTCTTCCTTTTCCAGCCTTTATGCTGAAATTCCTACCATTAGATCGATGCTTTGAGCAAAGGCACTGCGTATTGAAGGCAAATGTTAAAAAAGGACTATCATTTATAATGAAGGAACATTATTCAATAGTACAGACATATATAATTTCCCCTTCAAGAGGGAACAACAAGGTTAAGGTAAACTTTGATAGTTGTAGTCATGGAGTGTGGGAAAAAAACTGTGATTATGCTTGTCTGGGGGCATGGGAAGGCCTCCAAAAGAGAGAAAAGGTGTTTCAATTGAGCTTCACACGCATGTGCGTGCAAACACACACACACAAACACACACATACACACAGAAGCAACTGAAAATAGGTCCTTGGTTGTTCAGAACAATTAATATAAGTTCTAAGAAATCAAAGGCATTTTTGGTAATACATACTGTACATAATTTACTGAAGTGCTCTGGGATTTATTTCTCTGACTGTTGAGGGGGTTGGGCAAATGATCCCGATTCTATCATTTTATAACTCTCAAATATAGGGGAAACGTCCACCACTTTGACACCCTGAAGTGACTTGTTTGAATACCACAATGGTAACCTGTAAGTAACAGGAACCGCAGAACCACTGGAACTTTATGATATTGTACTAAAGTGAACTCCATCACTAAAGTCGGGAGGAGTAGAACTTGAGGTAAAGAGGAGACACAGCCATCATATTCAGGGATTTTGATAACGAAATTATTTCCTCCCCCCGCTTTTGGATTTCTCCATGTTTCTTATTTGTCATGAGCCAATCCTGGTAGAGCCTATCTGAGCTCTGCTTCAGAACTGGCTGATAGAGGTTACTGGGAAAGGAAGCAGCAGTAGGTCCTGGTAGGCCAGTCTTGACAAGTTTTTTCTCCCACTCATATCTGTGTCTGATTTTTTTTTTTCCTGTGTCTCTGAGAGATGAGAGGCTCACACCTCTGTTCCTTTCATTCAAAAAGTGAGTAAACTTCAGAATATATAAAGAATTCTTACAACTCAACGATAAAAGAGAAGTAACCCAATTTCAAAATGGGTAAAGGCTTTGAATAGACATTTCTCTAAAAAAGGTATAAAGATAGCCAGTAAACACATGGAAAGATGTCCAACATCACAGTCATTAGGGAATTGCAAATCAAAACCACAATGAGACGCCCGTTCACATCAACTAGGATGGCTCTAGGCAAAAAACCAGGCAATTACAAGTGTTGGGGAGGATATGGAGAAATTGGAACCCTCATCCATTGCTGGTAGGAATGTAAGATGATGCAGCCTCTTTGGAAAACAAGAATCAAGGATATTCTCAATGCTGGAAGCATTAACTTTCTCTTTGGCTTGCTGTTTTTTTAAATTAATGTAAAATATTTGTGTGTTGACTTGCCAATTAATACCAATATTTATTAATATGTTTTTTAACCTACATAGCAGGACCTTACTGTCAAGTCAAACTTTTCCACAAAATTTCTATATACAGTGACCAGAGCAGCCATTCTTAGTTCACGTGGAAAGGTGTCATTTTTGAATGGTAAGGGAATGGTAGTTACACTCTACACTTGCTTATCATGCTTCTTGAAGCTATCCTGGAAATTCAGTGCTCATACAAGTTCCTATATTCCATATTTTTTGTTCCTCCAAGTAGAATGTAGAGAAAATTTTATTAAATTCTGAATAATATTTTAGTTCCACCAATGGGAGATTTGCTTCCATAATGGCAGAAGGTAGCCAGGTAACACAAGTTGAATGTAAACATGGAGCTTCTTCACACTGCACTGACTGTGTGCTAAAAGCTGTTTATCGTATTTCCTTGCTGAGTCTGGGCCAGATGATTGATGGTCAATAAAATCAATAATAACTGCTTGTTAAAAGCACCACAGATTTATCCGTGCCATGTAAGATTTATTAGATTGGATGGAAGTCCAATATTACATTTGATTTTATGTGACTAATGCTCTTGGGATAACATTTCATAGACGTGGGGGTAGGGATGGCACAGCACAAGTGACACCATCTTCTCAAGTTCATGAATTGGTGTGTCTGGGTGATGGCATAAATACCCTCAGTAAGTAGCACATCTATAGTAAAATCAGCTGTTGATTATGTGCACTGATGAAAAGAAATTAAAGTACAGATGATCAAAACTGGTAGATTATGTTATAAAGTCACTTCCCTTGGGCTTTGGGTGAGTTATAATTATAGCTGAATCTGTGTATATCTGACCTTCTGAGCATTTGTTCCTTACAAAATCAAAAAGCCTGTCATGAAGACCTGCCTTAGGTAGAAACTGTTTAATCCCCCACGTTCACATTTACTTCTCTCTGCAACTGGCTTTGTTCAGAGACTAGATAATGTCTTAGACTGATATACAACACAGGTCAGAGCAGCACGGCCCTCTCGCAGGCTCTTCCTGGAGCGTGGCAGGGAGTGATAAGTGCTTGGTGTCAAACAGTTGCTTCTTAACATGCAAGCTGCAAGGAAAGTAAGAGTAAAGAGAGGATAAAGAAAAATCTCAGTCAGCTTCAATGAATAAATCAGCAGTAGATGAGGATGAACCATCTATGTGTACTGGCTAACGACAGAAGGTAGTTATTCCCATACCAAAGCACAAGGTTCAGCATTCTACTTCCCAAGCTAATTTTTTAAGGAACAGTTTCTTCTTTGATCAGAGCTATTAGGATAAAATGTGCAGTTCTGGTTCTATGCAAGGCTTATGAAAAACCGTTTTATTTGGTTGTGCTTTAATCCATTCTTAAACAATAGGCTTTTCCAGGTCACATATTCCTTTCTATATTTATGGTAAAAGGCAGGTTAGGTCTTTTCCTGAACAGGAATACACATAATTTTTTTTAACCATCTTGGCAAAAGGTGCAAGAAAAAACTGAAAGTAAACAGAATTAATAACTGCTTACAGGTTTGAATGCATTTTGATGTTTTCCAGGATAGACTTATAAATGTTTTAGATTTACAGAAATATACTTAAAATGCCAAAATATCTACTTGTTCTTTTATATCATTTCTGCCTATAAATTTTAAGATGATTATTTTGTTAGAAGAGCACAATGAACCCCCTGGCTGAGCTGATAGAACCTTACTGCCTATCTGTCGCTTGCTTGGTTCTGACAAGGCCGAGGTATCCAGCACACTTCCAATGATCTGGTCTATGGAACACTCAACGTACTTGTCTCTCCCTTCCCTCTACCCCCTATTTTGCTCTTTAAATTTATTTTGTCACAAGGGGACTTAGGAGACAAATGACTTTTAATTTCTCACTAATTTTCATACACGAGAACTAAAAGATCTCAGTTATGTCTTTGAATTTGTAAGAACATAAAACTGTGCTTTGCAGTCATATGTTTCCTGGGATTATCAGAAGGTAGGACAGAAAAGCAGTTCCACACAGGAGCTCTGGAGTCAGCCTGGATTCAAACTCTGGCTCTGCTTCTTACAACCGGTAGGACTTTATAACCTTTAAAGTCCCAGTGCCTCAGTTTTCTCAGAGGAAAATATGTGAATTCTGGAGATTAAATGAGAAAGTGGCTAGAAAGGGCTTAGAACAGTGCCTTGCATGTAGTAAGTGCTCAATACATCTTTTTTAAAGAGAATAATTTATTTATTTATTATTTATTTTATTTTAGGCTGCATTGGGTCTTAGCTGCGGCACGCGGGCTCTTCATTGCGGCGTGCAGGCTTCTCTCTAGTTGTGGCCTGCAGGTTTTCTCTCTCTAGTTGTGGCACGCAGGTTCCAGAGCACGTGGGCTCTGTAGTTTGCGGCACACAGGCTCTCTAGTTGAGGCGCAAGACCTCAGTAGTTGTGGCACGTGGGCTTAGTTGCCCCGCGGCATGTGGGATCTTAGCTCCCTGACCAGCTCCCTGACCATGTCCCCTGCATTGTAAGGCGGACTCTTTACCACGGGACCACCGGGGAAGTCCCAGTGTTCAGTACATTTTTAACAAAAAGTGTGAAATACAGGTTTTCAAGTCTAATTATTACAGTCAGGCTCGTATGAGAAACAAAATATTAGGATATGTTGCTAATCATTAATCTTTTTCGTACTGATTCTTTTTTTTATTAAACAAACCTTTTTAAAACATCTTCTGAGTGCAGAAATGGGGGAAAACAGAGATATATAAGAAAAGTCTATGACTTTGAGTTATCAGGGTCCAATGGGAGATTCTAAAATATGCCATTATAATACAGTGGGAGGATGTTCAGTGTTAGAACACAAAGATGGGAGCTCTGCGGGGGTTGGTGGGTGGGCCGCACAGAAGGTAGAACAGAGTTTGGGACCACACTGTGGACGGGCAGGGCACTGAAATGACCGGTTCTGTTCCAGACATGCAGGTACAAGTGGGAGTTGAAGCCATGGGGTAGATGAGTCTCTAGAGACAGGTGTGTTGAGAACAGAAAAGTCAGTGATGTTTCTTTATTCATGACTAGAAATTCAAGATGAGTTTTCTTGCTCTTTCAGCTTAAAATCAATCAGTCAAAATGAAGAAAACTCTTTCTACAGTTAAGGAAAAAAAGTGTCTGTAATTAAACCCAGCTGGGGTGGGAGTTCTGCTGGTGCAGGAGAGGCTCTGCTGGAACACAGAGCTGCACCCAGGTTCCCGGTGGGCATGCTGCTCTGGGGCAAGGCTATTGAGGCTGGCTCCTGTGAGCTGGGCCTGGCAAGCTTAGTGGGGTGATTTGAAGGTCTAGTCTAAGAAAATGGTGGAGGGAGTCCTGGTGGACCAGGAGAGGGCTGGTGGGGAAGCTGGAAGGCCATGAAGGTCAAGAAGGAAGAGGTAACTTAGACAGGCAGGTGGGACTATGGCTGTATCTGCAACATAAACCAGAAAAGTTAAAAAGATGGCAAAGTCTGGGCCAAACAGAAGTGAAATGAAAATTTCCCTGACAATGATGTCAAGTGCCTTCTGTGCATTCCGCTTGGGTTTTTCCTAGTAATCTTACTCTGAGATAGTTCTCAGTTTAAGACAGGGGCCCAGTTTCAGGTTAGGGATAAAACTGCTGTGAGAACACCCCAGGACAGTGGTTTTTGGCTTTGAGATGTTTTAGGGGATGAATTAGACATGCTGTTGACAAAACCTAGATGGTCTCTGATAATCTAGGTTCTCTGCTGGTGGCCATTTTATAGTAACTCCTTTTCCAAGGTTAAAAATTGATCCTGAATGTCAATATGAAAATATTAGAAAGGCTGGGATGTAACAGGCAAAGTACTACTCTTAACTTTCACACATTGTTCTGCTCTGTTGTTACAAGAGCAGCACCAGTTTTGACCTTTCAATATTGTCCTTTTGGGCTTCCCTGATGGAGTAGTGGTTGAGAGTCCGCCTGCCGATGCAGGGGACATGGGTTCGTGCCCCAGTCTGGGAAGATCCCACATACTGCTGGGAGCGGCTGGGCCTGTGAGCCATGGCCGCTGAGCCTGCGTGTCCGGAGCCTGTGCTCTGCAACGGGCGAGGCCACAACAGTGAGAGGCCCGTGTAGCGCAAAAAAAAAAAAAAAAAATTGTCCTTTTTTGCTTTATAGAATGTTTAAAACAATCTATTTCTATCACAATTTAATGAAAAACTCAATCGAGCCAGTCATTGGGCATCATGTATACAAAGTGTAAAAGTAGTCAGAAGTAGATCAAAGCAGTTATTTTTAATTATATTACATTAGTATTACTGATGTCCAAAATCATTTTTTAGTTATTTATAATAGAAAGAGAAGCAACATATATTAAATATATGTACATACATACTACAAAATTTATATAATTGCTTTACCTCTTTGTCTTTGACTTTAATATTTAAGGAATAATATAAATTTAACTTTTAATATTTTAGATTTAACATAAGATTTAAGGATAGGCTAATTAGGGACATTTATCCACAGGGTGGAGTTTTAGAGTAGTCTACTCTGCACACACAAGAAATTAAGAACACTGACCTCCTTACTGACTTATTGGCTAGTCATTGCCTAGAATGATGTCTCCCAAACTTGTGTGGAAGCAAAGAGAGCTTCCACAACCTAAGTGTCCATCCACAGATGAATGGATAAAGAAAATGTGGTATATATATATATATATATATATATATATATATATATATATACACACACACACACACACACCTACACACATACATGCAATGGAACATTATTCAGTCATAAAAAGAAGGAAATCCTGCCATTTGTGGCAATATGGATGGACCTCAAAGGTATTATGCTAAGTAAAGTAAGTCAGACAGAGAAAGACAAATACTGTATGTTCTCACTTTATATGTGGAATCTAAAAAATCTGAACCCAAAGGAGTAGAGAGTAGAATGGTGGTTGCCAGGGGCTGGGGGTGGGGTGGGGGTGGGGGGAAGTGGAGAGATGTTGGCTAAAGGGTACAAATGTCCAGCTATAGGATAAACGTTATGGGGATTTAACGTACAGCATGGTGACTATAATTCAAAATGCTGTATTATATATTGAAAGTTAAAAAAAGAATGATAATTATGCGAGGGGATGGACGTGTTAACTAATCTTACTGTGGTAATCATTTTACAGCATATACATGTATCAAATCATCATGTTGTACACCTTAAATTTATATATATATCAATAACGTCTCAATAAAGCTGAAAAAAAAGGAAACGAACAAACAGAAAAGAGTTTCCAAAGTCAAATAAGTTTGGAAAATTCTAGGTTGAACCAAGCAGGTTTCTTTGTTTCAGGATCGATCGGTATATGGATATAACAATGCAGAATGTGGATCACCAAGAGCATGTGTAGAGTAGAGAGTCTCAAACTTATTTAATTATGGAAACTTCGAGGGAATACACTTAAAAAAATTCCCACCTAGAGAATGGGTCAAAACAACATGCATGTCTTCAGAAGTTTCTTGCCTTTGAAAACAAAATTGATTTTGGGCAGAAGTTTGATTTCAGAACCTCCCTGTCCAGCCTGTTGGTCTTAACCATAACATCACCATATATGCCAAGAAATTTAGAATTGGTTAAAAAAAAAATCCCTGAGGCTTCTTTGTAAGCAATCTCTCAATAAGAATAGAGGAGACTAGCCAAAAACTAGTGAAGATTACACAGTGGTCAACGAGTAGACAGAGTTAGATTAAATATTATATAATTTCTGCTTCATTGAATCAAAACTGCTTTTTTTGTATTTATGGCATCAGAATGCAGCCTTCCAACTATAGTATTCTACAGATAATACTTAAAATGAATAAGAATTAGTATCTTCAGATACAAATGTTTATACGTGCTAAATCTCAGTTGAAAGTGACAGAAAACCAATACAAACTAGCCAAAGAGAAAAAGGAGGGGGAGGTTTGCTGACTCACTTAACTGCAAAGGCAGGAGGGGGTAGAAAGGGGTTATGAAGGGTTCCAGGGACTCAACAGTGTTCTCAGAAGTCTCTGTTTCTTACCTCTGTAACTCTGGGGATTGCCTTACTTTCTTCTACTAATGGAAGAGGAAGAGGAAGAGTCAGGGACACAGACACCTCTGGCTTTTATTCTAGCTGCAACAAGCCCAGAGGAAAGCAATGCTCTTCTGTCCCTGATTCAGTATCTATAAACCTCAGAAGAGGACTCTGATTGGATTGGCTTTCTTCATGTGCTCATTTTTTGAATTAATCACTTTGGCCAGTGGGATAGGGTGTGACACTTGGTCAGGCCTATGTCACATGTCCTCCCACTTGGCCAGGTAAGGCAGAGCACTGGATTGGCAGCCCACCAGAATCACAAGGACTGAGCAGAGGCAGGAATGTGGTGGTGTGGGGAAGCACTTAACTAAGTAAGAAGAATACTGCCGTTATGAGACCAAAACATAAACAACACAAAACACTAAACTCTATGGTTGCTATACACGCTTTTCTTCTAACAAATAGATGGAATTACTGAAATGAAACTATATGATTCCCCCCACTCCCAACCCAATCACATACTTTTCAAGAGGCACCTGAAGTTAGTGCAAAATTGTGTTTTGGCACCTTCTGTCCTCCTTCCTTCACTCATACACAAGCCAAGTGAGGGATCACTTTGCTCTTAGGTGGCCACATTTACCATAATATATAATAGCAGTAGGAATAACCACACAAGCTGCTTGGTGGTGGAGCATTACTGGGGAGAGGAAGCACTGAGCTATAGCTATCAGTGTTCTCTACCCTCTTCTGTCTTCTTTTTCTTCATCAACTCTGTTTCTCCACTTTTTTTTTTTTACGCGCAGGCTCAGGGGCCATGGCTCACGGGCCTAGCCACTCCGCGGCATGTGGAATCTTCCCGGACTGGGGCACGAACCCGTGTCCCCTGCATCAGCTGGTGGACTCTCAACCACTGCGCCACCAGGGAAGCCCCTGTTGCTCCACTTTTGAAGCATCTCAAGAAATTAGTGCTGTATTTAAAATGCAGAAGATCCAGGGAGAGCAAAAAGGCTTTCTTCTGCACTCAGAATGGTTTCCTCTTAGACTGTACAAGAGGCGCCGGTCAGTGCCTCCCTGTCCCTGCTGCTCACAAAGGCATTCTGCCCTGGGCTTTCCTCCAGCTGAACAGTGAAACCAGGAGCCAGGTTTGTATCAAGTGTCTGTTCATTAGGGCCAGGACTAGGGTGAGGGGAGTAAGGCACTCTCCTTGATGCAGAATTTAAAAGGGTGCCAAAAAACCTCAGTAGTCGACACTAATATTTTAATGGAATATTTTTAAAAATAAAAATGAATGCCCTAAAATACATGATGAACAGAAGAGCAAAATCTTAAACAAAGATAGGATCAATACTACTGATTTTCCCTTCAGACTCAGGCTCCAATATGGCTTTAGCATGGCACTGTTACTGATCAACATTTAAAATGTTGATATTCTGCTCATCATGGAGTTTTTGTATTCATCTTTGTTTTTTAAGACATTGCCTTACAATATTTTTTATCCTGATTACTGAGTTTTTGGTACCCCCTTATGTTTTTCACCCAAGGTGAGTGCCTCACTTGTCTCACCCAAGTCTTCTGCATACACCTCACTAAAGGGGTAGGCTTGTGACCTAGGCAGTCATCAGTAGACCCCTGACTCAAGTTGGGCCAATCACACTCTTTCTCTAAACTTCAAAATGTGGCCTAAGAGACACAGAGACAGTCGTTAGATGAGAGTGGATACTTGAACAGAAAGGTCATGGTGCACTGGGGCTGGAGGAGTCATGTCAGGCCTCGTGCAGCCCAACGAAGCCCATCCAGAGAGAGAAGCAGGCATGAGAGAGTTAGGCATACACCAGACTGTATTATTTGTTCAAAATATTCTCTGTCCTCCTCTACAAGGCTCTTCTCGGTGCCTTTCTCTGTTGGAAGAGTGAATTTCCTGTAGCACCGATGTCAGTCTTGGTCACATGGTTTGTTTTAGCCAATGGAATGTAAGCAGAAGAGACATGCAATGTCTGAGTGGAAACTTTAAGTGCTATTGAGTGGTTCTGCTCTACTCCCTTCTCTCTGCCCTAAGGTTGGTGTGTTCCAAACATGCTCTTTCTGCCTAAGTTCAAGAATAAGGAGGATGTGGAGAAGGGCCAGAGCTGACTTTCAGTGGGTATTATTGTAAGAAATTATATGATATTGTTGTAATTCATTGAGAATTTACAAAATTAATTTTTTAATTAAAAAATTATTTTTTTGTTTTTTAAAACAAAAAAATTGTTTGTTACTGCAGCATAACTTAGTCCAAGCTGACTGATACACAGAAGTGAATTTAATCTCTAGATTTCCAGTTCCAGTCTCCTTGTGAGTTGATCTTATTTCCCATGAAATCCTCTGAGATCCCCTAAGTGGGTTTCTGTTCCTTACTACCAACAATCTCTGATAAAACTGATAAAAAACAATATTATTTAGAACTATTTTTTCTTAAACATTTATCATACAATAGGTTCTAGCCTCCTCTGTGCCAAGACTAAGTTATACGAATACACACACTTTGAAAGGTGCTTAGGTGAGAGAAGTGCAATTTATTGTACTCATGGTAAGGATAATTTTTGCCTGTGCATTATATTTATTACTCAATGACAGATGGCTGTGACAGTTTTCTCTAATTTTATGAAAACTGTGAGTTGATCTGAAATTCCAGTTAATAGCATCTTTTCATGGTATATACAGGAAGAAAAATTTCTGCTGCTTCAAAAGTGATAATATCTTCAAAACTGAATCATATCAGTTATCATTTTAGCTTTGTAATTGAAAAACAAAATACCTTTGTTTAATATACAAATAAGGGCTTCCCTGGTGGCGCAGTGGTTGAGAGTCCGCCTGCTGATGCAGGGGACGCGGGTTCATGCCCCGGTCCAGGAAGATCCCACATGCCGCGGAGCGGCTAGGCCCGTGAGCCATGGCCACTGAGCCTGCGTGTCCAGAGCCTGTGCTCCGCAATGGGAGAGGCCACAACAGTGAGAGGCCTGCGTACCGCAAAAAAACAAAAAAACAAAAAAATCTTTGTGTGTGTCCTTGTTCCTTGGGGTTAATTCAACTGACTATTCTCCAAGGACGCATGAGGATCTGGCTCACTCTTTTAGGCCACCTTTAAGAGTAGCCTTTGTATGGCACCTTGTGCTCTGTAAGGAGCAAGCAAATTATCCCAAATTGGGGGATGAGATTTTTATGCAGTAACTGTTGACTAGTGAGACAGTAACTTCCGTTTTATGCAAAAACTTTCTATTTTGCCAACTGAAATTAGTAAGTTATAAACATCTAAATTACTTTTTCAAAATATTTTCACAAATATAGTTTTAGGTGCTTTACATCCTGTGTGTAGGAAGCACAGAGAGGTTATAGACTTGCTTAAAATTACCAGCGAGTAAGTGGCAGCATCTGGTCTGGAACCCAGAACCTCATCTAGTTCTTTCTATTTCTGCCTCAGCACAAAGAGGAACAATTCATTCTTCTGAATTCAACATTCTCCTTAATACCTGTAAGAATATTTACAGTGCTCACAGAACGTTCTGATTATACTAAAAGTAAATTTTTAAGAAGTTAAAAACATGAACATATGTTACCTGTTACATTTACCATACAGACATCTAGATTATATTGTATTTACTGCTGATATATATTACATATATTATAATATATGTAATATATTATAATAATATATATAATAACATAATATATAATTATAATATATATTTTATATATATATATATATATATATATATAAAACTGAACACCACTTTGGTTACATTAAATAACACATTTACTACACAAATTTTTGATGAGATGCCACCATACTACAAAGCAGGTATTTTTTCCAGAAGTCTTCGAAGGTGAAACCATAATAACTGATGATTTATTTTAAAATGTTTAACTTGCAAATCTTTGTTTAAAAAAAAGAAGGTAATAGAGAAATAACATTTGAGACAAGATTCAGAATGAATAGTCAGTGTTTAGAGTACAAAGGAAAAGAAAATTCTTGCTCAACAGTACAAACACAAAGGAACGGTTACAAATGTATTACTGATTCAGTGATGGATAAAATACACCAAGAATTCAAGGATAATGTTAGATTTAGAAATATGAATTGCCAAAATTACAAAGTAATAATAATGTTTCCAATTGCCTATATGAAAATGTCTACAAAATCTTTTTTTGTGTGAGTAGCAATTCTTTATACCAACCCAAGTTTGATAAGGAATAGAGCAAGTGCTGATACTAAATAAAAAGTGTCACCAGATATTTGCCCTATAAGGCCACTTCCTGCATCATTTTTCATGGATTTTGAAGGCCATCTATATCTGAAACGTATTTAAATTTAGTCAATTGACAACTAATGAATTTCAACTAGTTGTTTTTAATACCATTTAAAAGATAAACTTCAGCCATTTTGTCTTAAATGTGTAAGATGATGACTTTCTGAGGGAAACAGTTATTTACAGGGTTTTCTTTATCCCTGGAAATGACTAAATATTAATGAAAACTTTCAGGTCTGGTGATAACTTGTGTGGATAACTAACTGCCCAACTTTGGGAGAACTACTTAGTGTAATTCTTTGCTCTCCTATGTTTTGAAGGACATAGAAACTCTGGCCCATAAGCTTTTTGTGAGGATGGAAGATAAATAGACATAGGAGAAAATCGCACATTATCACATTACCTTATTAAGGAGTTAAGGTGGGGGAATAATGTTTGTTGTTCATCTAACAGATGATAAGTAAATGTTAAAATCTGTCATCCTTCTGCCTTATATTTATTGGCAGTTTAATAATCTTGATATTGACTGAACAAAAATATAACTATTTACTCTTTTGAAAAAATGTGCAAAAGATCAGAGAAGAAATGGTCTTTTTAAAAAATGAACCAATATTCCCTTCCTAGCCTACTTATGTCATGTCTGAAGGGCTTTACATTATTCTTTTTTAGCAGACATCCAAATTTCAACCCTGTCCACACCACAGTGTCTACTCACAATGTCCATTACCGATAAAACAAATGGTTTAACATTTCAAATCTACATGGGGCTTGGCGGAGATTTAAAGGCTGCCTTTGGTCTTAATGGATAAAGTATAGGCTCTTCTTCATAGAAGAATAATGCAGTGGTTTGACCATCCTAATTAGCATGTGCCTCTAAGTTCTTTTTCCAGACAGGTGATTAGTTTCTTAGTTCCAAGGAGAGTTTTGTAGGGCAATTTAACATAGGCTATAGTTAGCAGTTTAAGAGTGAAATCATAATATGAAGAAAAAATTGGCCATGAACTAAAGTTCTGAAAACTTTCAAAATTAAACATCATTTAAACAAATTGAAGTGTTTAAAAAATAGTGGCATGTACCTAGGAGGGGAGCTCAAATTTGTGCTGAATTAAGTCTCTCCATCAGTACTAATACAGTTTAATAGACTATATGTGAGAGCATAAATGACTGTAAACATGGATCCCATTCAGTATTGAGTTGAGCTCCCAGATGGCTGAATATGGTGATGTTTTATTTTATTTTATTTTTTCTTGCTGCAAATAAAATATCAATGTTCTCCTCCTTAACCCCAAGGCCTCTCTCAAAGGCTAGCCTTTCTAGTCTCCAAGGAATGCCAGGAAACCCTGAGTGGGGCAGAGCTGATGCCTGAACACCATCTCTACTGCCCTGCCTCATCCTGGGGCTTGCAACGCAATGATGTGAAGAAAACCTCCCTACAAGAGTCCTGAACCCCTGCCTTGCCCTTTGCACACCCAACTAAGTCGATTATTTAAAAAGTAAAAGTCCAATTCATGTACATCTCCTCAAAAGTGGTTCCCTTCCTCCTAAGCAGTGTGGGCAATAACATTATAAAGATCTCTTTCCTCACGAAGCCTATTTTGTTTGTGTATGTTGTGCGGGAGGGCAATAGATAAATACAAAAGTAACATGATAGTTAAAATGTATAGCATCCCAGTTAGTGGTAAGTACTACTGAGGAAAATAAAGCGGGGAGGGAACCAAGGGGTTCAGAAAGGTCTCACTGCAAGGGTGACATCTGAATAATGATCTGAAGGAGGCAAGAGAGTGAACTGTTGAGATGCAGGCTGAAGGAACATCAAATGCAAAGGCCCCGGGTTCAGAAGGGGCCTGGTGTTGGTGGAGGAACAGCAAGAGGGACTGCGTGGCTGAAGCAGAGGGAATGGGAGGAAATGAGGGCGATGAGGCCAAGTGGGAACAGGTCATGTGAGGTCCTGGTGGACTACCCTAAGGACCATCTAAGAAACGCGGGGGGCAGTTGGAGGATTTTGAACAGAGGAGTGGCATCACCTAACAAGTCGTTAAAGGCCCTGTTCCGGAGGCTAGCTTTGGCGGAGGTACTATCAAATGACATCAGAAAGATAAATTTGGTAACAGGTGTCCCCAAATTTTCACAGACAACTACTGACTGTGAGGAAAAGGGTTGGACTCTGGACAAATAGGTGTGTGGGTGATCGATAGGAGGGGGTTACACTGGGAGACTGGGAGATGCACCTGCCTAGCTTTCAGGCCGCGAACGCGCAGAAACCTCCAGTCCTGCTACTCCAGCCCAGATCCCCTCCGCGAGGGTCAGGGCCGCAGCCTTCAGGCCGTGTTGCCATGGCGACTACAGGATTTTTTTTTTTTCTTTCTTTCTTTCTTTTTCTCCACCCCACTCCACATTCGCACACCTCTGTGCGCAAAGCACCCGGACCCGCATCCTTACTGCGCTGCCGCTGGGCTTGGGCCAGCGCCGACTTATCAGCATTCAGCTCGCGGCGTGTTCCCCGCCCCCTCTGAGAATCCAGGCTCCAGCCTATCCAGCAGCTCCAGCACCCAGCGGTCCGCGCCGTCCAGCCGCGCCCACCTCCTCCCCGGGGACCACGGCCGGAGCCCCACAACCGGCTCTGCCCTGGAGCTTCCCTGGCGGCCCTGAGCACAGTCGCGGATCGGCCCAGCTACTCATCGCCTTCCCGCACGCTGGTGGCCGCCGAGAGCTGCACGTCCGCGGCGGGGAGGGGGCGCCCTAAGCCTGGCTCGCAGGCAGCGTGCACCGGGAGACCCGCTCTACGCATCCCCGAAACAACTCTCTGGAGAGGTTCAACTCTCTGGAGAGGTTCAACTCCCCTGTGCGCCGTTTACGGTCCCCTGCGCTTCCTGCAATGCACCAGACGGGGGAAGCAGATATTGGAGGCACCTGCATTGCGCCCCAGTTGGGAGGCTCTGTGCGTAGAAGAGGGGGACCGTCTGCTGCAAAACCGGAGGATCGGAGGCGCGGGGAGTTAGGGGTGGGTTTTCTTAGGACTCACCTTGTGCAGTTTCCACATGGCTCCCAGAGCCTTGACTTCGTGGCTGGAGTGTTTGCCCTCCTCCAAGCACTGGTAGCACACGGGCATCTTGCACTGCACGCAGTACATGCTGTGGTTCTCCAGCTCGTGGTCTGTGCAGGTGGAGACCTTTCTCGGGCTCAGCCGCCGGCTCACGCGGCCCTGGGCCGGGGGCACCAGGCGGTGCTTGGCTAGGGGCCCCCGGGGCGGGTGGCAGCGCAGGCGGCACGGATCACAGTAGAAGACATCGCACTGTTCGCACATGACGGTGGCCTCCTTGGGTGCCTTCTCGCAAAGCTGGCACTTAAGGGCCGCCGCTTTGCTCTGCTGGTAGCGGTCAATTACCCCTTCCAGGACGCGGTTCTTGGGGAAGCCGCGGAGCCCCCGGTCATCCAGGATGAGGCTGCGGTGGCACTGGGGGCAGGTGATACAGGAGTTGCGGGGCACCGAGGCCAAGGCCGGTGACAGGTGTGTGGCCGGTGGCGGCATAGCCGGGGGGAACACACGTACGCCGTTGGGGGACTTCTGGCACGGGGTAGTGGGGGCGCTGGCGAACCCCCCGTAGGAGCCATAGCCGCTGTCCGCCTCGCTGTACAGGCTCATCTTGTCAAGGTCCAGATAATCATAGTCGGAGACCCCGGAGCCCGAGGCCCGTCGGCTCTGGGGCGACTCCGACTCCGGGGTCTGCACCAGGATGTTGCGGGCGCACGCCTGACATATATTGTGAGAGCAAGGCAGGATGATGGGCTCCCGATAGAAGGAGCCGCACACGGGGCATTTTAACTCTTCTTCCATCTCTTCCATGGGGACCTGGCTGGGAGCGAAGCAGCGGCGGCTGCAACTGGATCCTGAACTGACGAGGTGGCCGGCCGGCCTGTCGTGTCCAGCACCTTGGCCAGCAGCGGCGGCGGTGGCGTTGGCAGTGGCGCCTTCCCGCGTCGCTTAGGCGCCGACTCCCCGTGAGGCGCTCTCTCTGTGAGCCACCGAACCGCGGCGCCGAGCGCCAACCCGGGACCGCCCCCTCCTGCCCCTCTAGTCCCGCCCCAGCCTGTAAGCAGCGGCTTATTGGACGGCGGGCGAGAGAGCAAAGCTCTCATTGGCCACACGCCCCGTCCTTCTCCTCTCCTCCGCAGGCCACGGGGGGTTTGGTGGAGGATTCTGAGGATGAGGGGAGTCTTCGTTTCGGGCTGCATAATCTCGGGAGGGGGCCGGCGTGCGGAGGCGAGGGGACCGGGAAGGAGGGATTAGGCGGGATGACTCATCCCTCGCCCCGCTTCCTTCCGACCTCCGGCTCAGTCGCCCAAGAGCGGGGCGTGAGAAACCCCTCCGCGCTGCGAGGGGGCTGGTAGAGGGGCTGGTGCCTGGCGCCGAAGTCTGCGTTTGGCTTGCAGCTGTAGTCTCCGCGCCGATCTCCGCTCGCCAGTGCTGCGCCGCGCGGGAGACCCCACCTTCTTCCGCTGCTGGCGCCTCACCCAGGCCTAGGTTTCTGTACCCGAGCCGGGCCATTCTCCCGCTCAGGAACTCGCGAAAGCCGGCCCCTGCGCTCCTGCATCCCGGGGGTCTGACGGCGCAGGCCTGGCAACAGGCTTCTTGCTTCTTTTTCTCCCTGTTCCTGGTGTCTAAAAGGGGATTGACAGTATCGATTTCCTAGTGTTGCTGTGAGATTTAAACTACGCGACCCACGTAAAGGCTCAATATATTAGTTAAAATCTATGCCCCCTTCATTTCACGCTTTCAATTCAGGCTTGGCCCAGAGGCTTCTTACCTTGCGGTGTGAACGTGTCTCTATATCCCCTCTTCATGTAAAAGAGCTTCTGTCCCCTCTTCAGTCCTCCTCCCCCCAAAGCTGTCCTCTCACCGGAGCTCTCAGCACCTGGCTAAGCTTTCACAAGGCCAGTAGAACCTTTGGTTCAGTTGAGGCAGGAATGCGTTGCTTATTTCTGAGTGCCCGTAGTTTAGTAAACTAGCTCTGTAGATGAATCACTGTGTCACTGTCGAGTCTCAGTGTGTGACTCCAAATAGCTTTATTCAATCTTATGTGGCCCGAGCATCTACCACAGCTTCCAGAATGATGGATTCTTTCTGTTTCTTCTAGTGAAGTGCGAGAGGTGATGGTGATGGTGGGGGCCTAGTTCTAGTGTTAGTCCTCATATATTAAGCTCCATTCTTCTCCCTCTCCCCAAACATCGCTGGAGATAATTGGTCCTGCCCCTTGCCTGCAGAACTGTTGATTTGATGATGGCGAACAAGAAAATCCAAAAAACAAAAAACTCATATTTATGTTAAGTGACTTAGTGATATTCTGAGGTAATAACTTATCTGAAGTTGCACATGGCTGTTTTGCTGAGTGTTTCATGAAGTAAATGACAAAATTTCTTTCCAAGTTTTAACAAATCTTCTAATTTTCCGCCTTCCAAAAAAGAGATAACTTGATTATATGCAGCTCACTTAAATCACTCTACTGTGCAGAAAAAAAAAAGGACTTTTTATAACCCTGCCCTTGGAGAAATAGTCCGTAAACTAGGTTATCTGGTTATCTTTCCCACCTTCAACTGCAGTAAAAACAGCACGTGATCATTATTTGGGGAAAAATTTTTCATTGTTTTTTAAGTTATGTTAATTACAAATGCTATGTGATATTAAAAAAATATATATTGGAGTATAGTTGATTTCTATGTGATTTATTTTTAACCTAGCTTTTAACTAGTTGAGTCCAGAGCATCCAAAGGCATATGTACTCTGTTTATAAACATTGAACTTCTTCGAGGTTGGAACATTATCTATTTGCAGGATACATCTAATTTATAGGTCCCAAGATAATTTGCTAATAACAAGTAGTTAATAATTAATAAATAGTTAGAAAGGAGCGTCAGTACCACTCATAATTTACAATCCTTCAAATGACTTTTATATGCATTTGGCTGATTGTAGTAGCCTTGAGCCAGTGCTTTGGACATTTCAAGGTGTGCAGCTGTTACTCTTTTTATGAGTTTGAACTTTGCTTATCACAGTATAACATCTGCTATGGATTGAAAGTGTCGCCCCAAAATTCCTATCTTGAAATCCTAACTCCCAAGGTGATGGTATCAGGAGCTGTGGCCCTTGGCAGAGCCTTCATGAATGGGATTAGTGCTCTTATAAAAGTAGCCCAAGAAATCTCCCTTGCCCCCTCCATCATGTGAGGTTACCATGAGAAGACCACCATTGTGAGGATCTTCACCAGTTACCAAATTTGCCAACACCTTGACCTTGTACTTCCCAGTCTCTAGACCTGTGACAGATATATATGAAATCCATGAAATATGAAATATATTGAGATGATTTGTTAAATCTATTTGGTCAGGATTAGCTAAATCAAACAGGAGATTTAAATGAGTATCATTTGTTTAGTGTTCACACTGTTCCAGGACATAAGTTAATTTATTTACATGCATACCTAGTTCAATCTCTGTAATAATAAGAAGAGATGAGTATAATTATCCCCATTTTAAAGATGAGTAAACTGAGGATAAGCAAAGTTCTGAAGGTCAAATATTGGTGAGGCTGGGACTTCTTTCTTTCTTTGTTCATTCATTCATTCAACAACTGCTGAGCTCTACTCTCTGTTAGGCTTTGTGTGTGATAAATACCCCAAATGATCTTTTTTTTTTTTTAACATCTTTATTGGAGTATAATTGCTTTACAATGGTGTGTTAGTTTCTGCTTTATAAGAAAGTGAATCAGTTATACATATACATATGTTCCCATATCTCTTCCCTCTTGCGTCTCCCTCCCTCCCACCCCTCTAGGTGGTCACAAACCACCAAGCTGATCTCCCTGTGCTATGTGACTGCTTCCCACTAGCTACCTATTTTACGTTTGGTAGTGTATATATGTCCATGCCACTCTCTCACTTTGTCACAGCTTACCCTTCCCCCTCCCCATATCCTCAAGTCCATGCTCTAGTAGGTCTGTGTCTTTATTCCTGTCTTACCCCTAGGTTCTTCATGACATTTTTTTTTTTCTTAGATTCCATATATATGTGTTAGCATACGGTATTTGTTTTTCTTCTTCTGACTTACTTCACTCTGTATGACAGACTCTAGGTCTATCCACCTTACTACAAATAACTCAATTTCGTTTCTTTTTATGTCTGAATAATATTCCATTGTATATATGTGCCACATCTTCTTTATCCATTCATCTATTGATGGACACTTAGGTTGCTTCCATGTCCTGGCTATTGTAAATAGAGCTGCAATGAACATTTTGGTACATGACTCTTTTTGAATTATGGTTTTCTCAGGGTATATGCCCAGTAGTGGGATTGCTGGGTCATATGGTAGTTCTATTTGTAGTTTTTTTTTTTTTTTGCGGTACATAGGCCCCTCACTGCTGTGGCCTCTTCCCTCGCGGAGCACAGGCTCTGGATGGGCAGGCTCAGCGGCCATGGCTCATGGGCCCAGCTGCTCCGCGGCATGTGGGATCTTCGCGGACCGGGGTATGAACCCATGTCCCCTGCGTCGGCAGGCGGACTCTCAACCACTGTGCCACCAGGGAAGCCCTATTTGTAGTTTTTTAAGGAACCTCCATACTGTTCTCCATAGTGGCTGTATCAATTTACATTCCCACCAAGAGTGCAAGAGTGTTCCCTTTTCTACACACCCTCTCCAGCATTTATTGTTTCTAGATTTTTTGATGATGGCCATACTGACCAGTGTGAGATGATATCTCATTGTAGTTTTGATTTGCATTTCTCTAATGATTAATGATGTTGAGCATCATTTCATGTGTTTGTTGGCAATCTGTATATCTTCTTTGGAGAAATGTCTATTTAGGTCTTCTGCCTATTTTTGGATCGGGTTGTTTGTTTTTTTGTTATTGAGCTGCATGAGCTGCTTGTAAACCAAATGATCTTTTTTTAACTTCTATGCTTATTCTGCTTACCTTCTCTGATAGTTTAGCATTTTCTTGAATTTGTTTCTCTAAAATATTTTATATTTTCCCCTCATGTTGCAGTATTTGGCAATATGTACTTTACAACCCTCCAATGAGTTGTATTTAAAGGAAATAAAAATCTGAATGTAGTTGATACTATAGAAATACTATAGGGACTATCTTCTCTCTTCCAGCTGGTGATCAGCCCATGCCCTGAAGCATGAGGATTGATAGCCCTGTAATTTTATCATTCCTGGAGTGACTGCAGATGTTTTCATTTGTGTAAAGTGCCTCTGAAACTTACTATTCACCCAAATGATGTTCTTTAGCAACAAGTTGAGCAAACTTAAAATGTACTAGCAGCTTTTCCATTTTTTTTAAAGACAAGTGTTTTCCAATGAAAAATTTAGGTGCTTTCCTATTTACTTTTGACTACAGTGCTTGATTATTAACATAACTGTCTCTGATTCTAAAGAATGAACACTCAGAGGAGAAAAAATTCTCTCTCTTCCCCACACCTTCTCTTCTAGTGCCATCAATCCTTAGGTACAAGGGGAAAAAAAATCAATGAAAGGAGCTGATTAAAGGCTCTGGCACTTTAAGATTCTCTGAAAAATAGATAAACATATTCTGTATTTATTTTGTGATTAAGGATATTGCTGAATGTGGTTTGTAAAAATTGCATTATTTGAAAGTAATGGAGGTGATGTTCTATTTCAAAAGAAATTTGAGGAAACTTTTTAATGGGGTAACTTAACCCATTAGTATTTAATTTTAAACTTGTAATGTTTGTGCCATCCTTTAATAACTTACATATTTATTTATTGTTAATATTCTTTTTTCTTTTTAATTATGCAATAATTACAGTAAATTAAGAGTGTTTTGCCCATTTAGTACTACTGGAACATGACCTTATTCAAATTCTGTTTCTAACTATGAGTAATATGAGACTAGTACTTTGGAAAGGGTAGACAGGAGAATCTGGGAAGATGAAAATTTAATGAATCTTATATTAAGGTAAAACAGCTGGAGAATAAATCCAGGAGACCCAACTTGTGAATAATAGGAATCCTAGAAAGAGGAAAAGGCACAGATGGAGGAAAGATCACAACTGAAAAAAATAATTTTCCTGATATAAGATTACAGATTGAAAGGATTTTAGAATTATACGTGACATTGATTTAAAAAAAAGACTCAAGCACATACAGATACAATTCTTGAACTCCAAGGAAAAAAGAACATCTACAAGCTCTCAGACAGAAACAACTTAATTATAAAAAGAAAAGAATCAGATTGGCATTGGATTTCTATTTTGCAGCCCTGAAGGCACGAAGAATGTGAAATAAATTCTACAGCCTACTAGAAGTAAAAGAAGATGTCTAAGTATTTTATAGCCAGCCAAGAGATCACTTGATTGTCAGGTTAAAAAAAGATTTTGCAAGAATTTAGAGAATACAGCGCTCACATATTCCATCTAAGAAAAATACTTGAGAAGGATTTTAAACTAAATAACAAATGAATCTTAGAGTCCACAAGATGCGTAAGGAGCTGATGGGAAAGTAAAAGTATTCTGAGGACCTCAGAATTGGGGAGAGAGAAAAAATGTGAAAGGATAGGTGAGAAATAGAATATTTTTGTTGGAGGGATTACTTATTATCTTTTCTTTGTCACTTAAGAGTAAATATATGCATGCATTATGAGGCCTGGGAAAGGAAATATAACTATTAATATAATGGAAAGTACAATATAACTCACAATTAACAAACCTGGGGGCAGTACTATGTGAAACTCAATGACAACAAATTTTAAAACTTAAAGAAATGGATATTTTCCTGGCAAAATGCTATATTAACTGAATTAATCCTTCAAAGTAGAAAGCTTAAATAGACCAACCTCCATAAAAGACATTTTAAAGGTTAAGTTTTGATTTATCATTAAAAAGGATAGCATGGTTATACAGATGAGCTCTAGTTAACTTTTTAAGAACAAGTAATTTTAATGTTATTGAAATAACCTAAATTAAAGAAAAATATAGAGTGTTCCCTAGTCCACTTTATAAAGCCATCATAAGTTTAGTAACACAATATAATAATATACTTAACAGAGAATGCAATAAATCAAAAACTATAGACCTAAACCACCTAAGTAATAGATGTAAAGATGCTAAGTAGGATATTAGCAAACAGATTTCAACGCTGTAGCAAAAGGTTAGGATCTTAGGATTTCCCCAGGAATCTTAGTACGGTTGAGTGTCAGGTAAACTATCAACACAAATTATTACATGAAAAATTAAAGGGGCAAAATTCCCTCTTTTGGCCATATGGGAATAATCCTCCTTCCATAAATGACTAAAAAGCAGGATTAACTATAGGAATCAACTATTGTCAGACACTAGATAACAGACAGTGTAGGATTATAATTCCTGAGAGAAGGCAGACAAAGAGGTGAGCCCTACCTTCAACCAGGCTTTCGACCAAATGGTAATTTCCAGACTGTGATACAGAGGAGGAATCCAAACAAGCCCACCAATCTCCCTGAGTTGAGGAGAAAGAGATTCAATTTTGGGGAGGTGAAGGAAGCTAGAATTGGAGAGAGGAAAGAATCAGACAGACAGTTTCAAGGAATCTGCACGTGGATTTGCTTGAGTGCTTGAACACAATGTGTGCATGTATAGGGTTACTCTCCACAAGAATGGGCAATAACAACTTCTGAGGAAAGAGCAATTATTGGATTTGTAATTTAAACAATTCTCAGAGCACACATAGGACCAGGAATCGTTCATATTCTCTTTAGCCGGAATGAAGAGGAAGCACTGAATATACAAAAATACATTAGCAATGCACAATTAGCAACCGATATTAAAACTGTACCATTTATAACAGCATCAAAATTTCATGAATTTGAATTAACAAAATATGTATAAGATCTATACACTGACAAATACAAAATGTTTCAGAGAGAAATTAAAGCAACTTTAATAAATGGTGAGATATGCCATGTTCATAGATTGGTAAGACTCAATATTGTTTAGATGGCAATTTCCCCCCAATTGATTTATAGATTCAATGCAATTCCAATGAAAATTTTCAGAAGGCTGTGTTTGAGGGTAAGCAATTGACAAGCTGATTCCAAAATCTACTTGAAGATGCAAAGAAGCTTGAACAGCCAAAAGTATTTTGAAAAAGATCCGACTTGCAAGATTTATACTAACTGATTTTAAGACTTACTAAAAAGCTACAGTAATTAACCTGTTGTGTTAGTGGCTTAAGGATAGAAATATATATCAATGAAACAGAATAGAGTTTAGAAATAGACTCATATATCTATGGTCAATTAATGGTAAATAAAGATTCTAAGTAAGCTGTGTGGGAACATCTATTAAAGTTAAAAACAAACATCAATAAGGTTAAGAAGTTCAAAAAGCAAAGAAAAATGTTGGCTTAGCCTTTATACACTTTGTTCTAGGTTATTTCACTTTTTGTAACAAATGTGTTACAAGTGTGTTATAACTTGAAAATATCTAAAAAATAATTCTTACAAGAATTTTGAAATAATTTCTGAAGGAGTGTGACTACTGTTACTTGTAATTCCCTTTCTCCTATCTAATATTGTTACATGCCAGAATTAAAAAGCATCTCATGTTTCTGATCTGAAATTTCGGAATTCTACTTTACATATGCTGTTACAGTGTTAATCTGACAATATATCATGTATTCTATCCTGGTAGGAAACCAGAGCTAGTTTCTTCTTAAGCTTCCCAGTACAGTTCCCATGCCATTGCGCCTTAGAGTGTTCTCTGGAGCTGTCTTCCTGGTGAATTTCTCTACTTTCTACAAGTTTTCAAATACTTTTTCCCTGCCTTTAAGAAGCAGATAATTTGCTAGAAAAATTAACTTGTCAGCAGAATTCTTTTGCTGTAGGTGTTCAGTAAACATTGCCACAAGCTCTTCTCTGTTTAAGTCTCAAAGTCAGAAGTCATTCACAATTTCTTTTAAATTTAGTTGTTATTACTTTTGGTAATGCTGGGAGACCAATACAGGAGAATATAGGACATAGGAATATAGGAATTCTTCTCTTAGGATTTTGAATTTGGGAAACTGATTGGAGGTGCAAACCAGAAAGGTCATGAAGTGTACTAGAGGGCAAATTAGCCAGTACGGTTATATGGAAGCTAAAGTTTCAAGGAACATGTCTGGCGTGGCAGATGTTATCAGCGCTTAGCAATATCTTTTCCCTCCTGGGCGTATGTATGGGAGACTATGCAAACTTTTGTTGTTAGGCAAGACTTTGTGACCAGGTCTGGCCATAGAAATGTGTGCAGAAATGTGTGTTACTTCCAGACTGAGTTAATGAAAATCTCCTGCACAAAGTTATGGAAAATGTGTTGAGATTTTGTTGAACCATAGATCAAAGCTGTTTGGATCCCTGAATCTGCACATAGAAAGCAGCTATCAGAATTGGTGATTCACTGCCTGAAGAACAACTGAGGAAAATTAGCTTTTGCGTGTTAAGCCAGAGATGTGAGGGTTCTGTGTTACTGTAACACAGCACAGCCTAACCTGACTAATATAGTAGTAAAGAGAGATAAATGGAAGAGATAGGCAGAGACAAGTCATGAGTATAGCCCTTAAAAGAGACAAAGTAGCTATATTGCTTCTTACCTGTTTATTTGTTATAGTTCCCATTAGACCTGGCATTACTTTGGTTTCTGTACTGGTATGTCACAAATTTATTGGTATCTTTACAATAAATTTAACTTTTCTTGGTTAGCTGAAGTGTGCTCTCTTTCCTTCCAATCAAAAGACCAAAATCAAACTATTCAGTTAGTCACATTTTAATCACTTAGATATTGAGATCTGCATTGTCGTAGATGCTGTTGGCGCTCTGTCCACTTTTCTTTAGCATGTACCTCTTCATGCCAAAGGCCACTTAGTGCAAAAAACTGTGAGTTTTTGAGGGATTTTTCTAGCCAAGGAGCATGCTCAGCCAAGACACAGGGGAAGCCTAGAGAATCAATGCCCCTGGAAGCAGCCCCAACAAGTGATGCTGGGTAGGTGAGGGGTTGGTGGATAAATAACTAGGTTCCTAACATCTCTTGGTTGAGATAATTTTGAGACTTTTTCCACATTGCCTCCCAGAGTTCCCCAGTAGGATCAGCTCAAGTTGCCCAAAGTGGCTTAATAACTCACCCTTTACTGGCTGCCTTCTTGTCTTTTCTTATTTCAATTCCTTAACAGTGTTCCTTAGGATCATCCCCCAAATAAAATACTTGCACTTAAATTCATGTCTCCAGATGTGCTTCCAAACCAAAATAACCATTTTGTGTGCATAAGAAGGCAATGAAGAGAATCTTCATCTCATGAAATGGTCATTTTTTCCCCCATTTTTTGTGATGTTTGACCCATTCTGCCTTTTATACTACCTAATTTCAACTCCAGAATCTTAAGTTCGTTCCTTTTTAGTTTCCATCCTTTGTTTATGATTCATTTTTTTCATGCATCATTTTCCTGATTTCACTTAGTGGTTTGTTTGTGTTCTATACACATTGAACTTAAGACACCAATTTTGAATTCTTTGTCAGGTAATTCATAGACATCTGTTTTTTCAGGGTCAATTTCTGGAGATTTACTTTTGTTCCTTTGATTGGGCCATCTTTCCTTGTTTCTTTGTATGCCTTGTAATTTTTTTCCTCTGAGAGTGGGATATTTGAAAAAATAGCCACCTCTTCCAGTCTTTATGGAACAGTTTTGTACAAGGGAAGACCTTCACCAATCAGACAGGCCAGAGATTCTGGGGACCTCTCAAGCCTTTCCTGGGAACCCATCTTCTGCGGGCTTATGCAGATAATTTCCCAATCAGAGAGATTTGCTGGCTTACTTTTTAGGAGCTTGTTATCTCATGCTTTCTGTTTGTGGTACTGCAGGTTCTTTGGTGCTGCAACAAGTCCCAGAGTTCTCTTTTGTTCTCCATGACCCCCAGGCATTCAAAATATCAGGAAGACAGAAGTCAGTCCCTTGGGGAGCCCCTGAGAAGCCAGAATGTTGAATGCACATTCCAAGCTTCTCTTTCCCTCTCAAGGGAGAAGCCACGAGTTGGGTGATCTCTCCCTATTGTGCCAAGCTGTGCCAGCTGAGGTGAGGTGCAAATGCAGACAGAATGCAATGGCTTTCCTTACTCATTTCAGCGCAGCTGTTCTTGGCTTTGCACTCACCTGGCGTTCTGCAACATCTTGACTCGTTTCTGAAGTTCTTGTGAATGCATTTTGGTCTATATATTGTTGAGTCAGTGTCTCTGTGTGGGAACGAGGGCTGCAGCTTCCTATTCTGTTATCTTTCTGACATCATTCTATTTCTTTTTAAACACCTTTATTGGAGTATAATTGCTTTACATTGTTGTGCTAGTTTCTGCGGTATAACAAAGTGAATCACCTATGCATATACTTATATCCCCATATCCCTTCCCTCTTGCGTCTCCCTCCCATGCTCCCTATCCCATCCCTCTAGGTGGTCACAAAGCACCGAGCTGATCTCCCTGTGCTATGTGGCTGCTTCCCACTAGCTATCTATTTTACATTTGGTAGTGTATGTATGTCAATGATACTCTCTGACTTCGTCCCAGCTTACACTTCTTAATCCCCCTGTCCTTAAGTTCACTCTCTACATCTGCGTCTTTATTCCTGTCCTGCCCCTAGATTCTTCAGAATGAGTTTTTTTTTTTTTGATTCCATATATATCTGTTAGCATACAGTATTTGTTTTTCCCTTTCTGACTTACTTCATTCTGTATGACAGATTCTAGGTCCATCCACCTCACTACAAATAACTCAATTTCATGTCTTTTTATGACTGAGTAATATTACATTGTACGTATGTGCCACATCTTCTTTATCCATTCATCTGTTGATGGAAACTTAGGTTTCTTCCATGTCCTGGCTACTGTAAATAGTGTTGCACTGAACATTGTGGCACATGACTCTTTTTGAATTATGGTTTTCTCAGGGTATATGCCCAGTAGTGGGATTGCTGGGTCATATGATAGTTCTATTTTTAGTTTTTTAAGGAACCTCCATACTGTTCTCCATAGTGGCTGTATCAATTTACATGCCCACCAACAGTGTAGGAGGGTTCCATTTTCTCCACACCCTCTCCAGCATTTATTGTTTGTAGCTTTTTGTTTGTAGGTTTTTTGATGACGGCCATTCTGACCGGTGTGAGGTGATACCTCATTGTAGTTTTGATTTGCATTTCTCTAATGATTAGTGATGTTGAGCATCCTTTCATGTGTTCGTTGGCAATCTGTATATCTTCTTTGGAGAAATGTCTATTTAGGTCTTCTGCCCATTTTTTGATTGGGTTGTTTGTTTTTTTGATATTGAGCTGCATGAGCTGCTTGTATATTTTGGAAATTAATCCTTTGTCAGTTGCTTCATTTGCAAATATTTTCTCCCATTCTGAAGTTTGTCTTTTCATCTTGTTTATGGTTTCCTTTGCTGTGCAAAAGCTTTTAAGTTTCATCAGATCCCATTTGTTTATTTTTGTTTTTAATTTCTATTTCTCTAGGAGCTGGGTCAAAAAGGATCTTGCTGTGATTTATGTCATAGAGTGTTCTGCCTTTGTTTTTCTTTAAGAGTTTTACAGTGTCCAGTCTTACATTTAGGTGTCTAATCCATTTTGAGTTTATTTTTGTGTATGGTGTTAGGGAGTGTTCTAATTTCATTCTTTTATATGTAGTTGTCCAGTTTTCCCAGCACCACTTATTAAAGGGGCTGTCTTTTCTCCATTGTATATTCTTGCCTACTTTGTCAAAGATAAGGTGACCATATGTGCGTGGGTTTACCTCTGGGCTTTCTATCCTGTTCCATTGATCTATATTTCAGTTTCTGTGCCAGTACCATACTGTCTTGATTACTGTAGCTTTGTAGTGTAGTCTGAAGTCAGGGAACCTGATTCCCCCAGCTCCGTTTTCCTTTCTCAAGATTGACTTGGCTTTTCGGGGTCTTTTGTGTTTCCATACAAATTGTGCAATTTTCGGTTCTAGTTCTGTGAAAAATGCCATTGGTAGTTTGATAGGGATTGCATTGAATCTGTAGAATGCTTTGGGTATTATAGTCATTTTCACAATGTTGATTCTTCCAATCCAAGAATATGGTACATCTCTCCATCTGTTTGTATCATCTTTAATTTCTTTCATCAGTGTCTTATAGTTTTGTGCATACAGGTCTTTTATCTCCTTAGGTAGGTTTATTCCTCAGTATTTTATTCTTTTTGTTGCAATGGTAAATGGGAGTGTTTCCTTAATGTCTCTTTCAGATTCTTCATCATTAGTGTATAGGAATGCAAGAGATTTCTGTGCATTAATTTTGTATCCTGCTACTCTATCAAATTCATTGATTAGCTCTAGTAGTTTTCTGGTAGCATCTTTAGGATTCTCTATGTATAGTATAATGTCATCTGCAAACAGTGTCAGTTTTACTTCTTCTTTTCCAATTTGTATTCCTTTTATTTCTTTTTCTTCTCTGACTGCTGTAGCTAAAACTTCCAAAACTATGTTGAATAGCAGTGGCGACAGTTGGCAATCTTGTCTTCTTCCTGCTCTTAGTGGAAATGGTTTCAGTTTTTCACCATTGAGAACAATGTTGGCTATGGGTTTGTCATATATGGCCTTTATTATGTAGAGGTAAGTTCCCTCTATGCCTACTTTCTGGAGGGCTTTTATCATAAATGGGTGTTGAATTTTGTCAAAAGTTTTTCTGTATCTATTGAGATTATCATATGGTTTTTTTCCTTCAGTTTGTTAATATGGTGTATCACACTGATTGATTTGTGTATCTTGAAGAATCCTTGCATTCCTGGGATAAACTCCACTTGATCATGGTGTATGATCCGTTTAATGTGCTGTTGGATTCTGTTTGCTAGCATTTTGTTGAGGATTTTTGCATCTATGTTCATCAGTGATATTGGCCTGTAGTTTCCTTTCTTTGTGACATCCTTGTCTGGTTTTGGTATCAGGGTGATGGTGGCCGTGTAGAATGAGTTTGGGAGTGTTCCTCCCTCTGATATATTTTGGAAGAGTTTGAGAAGGATAGGTGTTAGCTGTTCTCTAAATGTCTGATAAAATTTGCCTGTGAAGCTACCCCGTCCTGGGCTTTTGTCTGTTGGAAGATTTTAAACCACAGTTTCAATTTCAGTGGTTGTGATTGGTCTGTTTACATTTTCTATTTCTTCCTGGTTCAGCCTCGGAAGGTTGTGCTTTTCTAAAATTTGTCCATTTCTTCCAGGTTGTCCATTTTGCTTGGCATAGCGTTGCATGTAGTAATCTCTTATGATCCTTTGTATTTCTGCAGTGTCAGTTGTTACTTCTCCTTTTTCATTTCTAATTCTGTTGATTTGAGTCTCCTCCCTTTTTTTCTTGATGAGTCTGGCTAATGGTTTATCAATTTTGTTTATCTTCTCAACAAACCAGCTTTTAATTTTATTGATCTTTGCTATTGTTTCCTTCATTTCTTTTTCATTTATTTCTGATCTGATCTTTATGATTTCTTTCCTTCTGCTAACTTTGGGGTTTTTTTGTTCTTCTTTCTCTAATTGCTTTAGGTGTAAGGTTAGGTTGTTTATTTGAGACTTTTCTTGTTTCTTGAGGTAGGATTGTAGTGCTATAAACTTCCCTCTTAGAACTGCTTTTGCTGTATCCCATAGGTTTTGGGTCGTCGTGTTTTCATTGTCATTTGTTTCCAGGTATTTTAAAATTTCCTCTGATTTCTTCAGTGATCTCTTGGTTATTTATTAGCATATTGTTTAGTCTCCATGTGGTTGTATTTCGTTGTAGGTTTCGTTGTAATATTCGTTGTAGGTTTTTCCCTTTCATCATCTAAAATATGTCCTGCCAGTCCCTTCTGGCTTGCAGAGATTCTGCTGAAAGATCAGCTGTTAACGTTATGTGGATACCCTTGTATGTTATTTGTTTTTCCCTTGCTGCTTTTAATATTTTTTCTTTGCATTTAATTTTTGATAGTTTGATTAATATGTGTCTTGGTGTGTTTCTCCTTTGGTTTATCCTGTATGGGACTCTCTGCGCTTCCTGGACTTGATTGACCTTTTCCTTTCCCATATTAGGGAAGTTTTCAACTATAATCTCTTCAAATATTTTCTCATTCCCTTTTTCTCTTCTTCTTCTGGGACCCCTATAATTTGAATTCAGTGTGTTTAATGTTGTCCCAGAGGTTTCTGAGACTGTCCTCAATCCTTTTCATTCTTTTTTCTTTATTCTGCTCTGCAGTAGTTATTCCCAATATTTTATCTTCCAGGTCACTTACCCGTTGTTATTATTATTTTTTTTTGCGGTATGCGGGCCTCTCACTGATGTGGTCTCTCCCGTTGTGGAGCACAGGCTCCGGACACACAGGCTCAGTGGCCATGGCTCACGGGCCCAGTTGCTCCGCGGCATGTGGGATCTTCCTGGACCGGAGCACGAACCTGTGTCCCCTGCATCGGCAGGTGGACTCTCAACCACTGCGCCACCAGGGAAGCCCATCACTTATCCATCCTTTTTTTTTTTTTTTTTTTTTTTTTGTGCGGTACGTGGGCCTCTCACTGTTGTGGCCGACTTATCCATTCTTATTCCTCAGTTATTCTGCTAGTGATTCCTTCTAGAGAATTTTTAATTTCATTTATTGTGTTGTTCATAATTGTTTGGTTTCTCTTTAGTTCTTCTAGGTCCTGTTAAACGTTTCTTGTATTTTCTCCATTCTATTTCTGAGATTTGGGATCATCTTTACTGCCATTACTCTGAATTCTTTTTCAGGTAGACTGCCTATTCTTCACTTCTTTGGTCTGGTGGCTTTTTACCTTGCTTCTTTGTCTGCTTTTCTGTCTTCTTATTTTGCTTAACTTACTGTGTTTGGGGTCTCCTTTTTGCAGGCTGCAGGTCTGTAGTTCCCATTGTTTTTGGTGTCTGCTCCCAGTGGCTAAGTTTGTTTCAGTGGGTTGTGTAGGCTTACTGGTGGAGGGGACTGGTGCCTGTGTTCTAGTGGATGAGGCCAGATCTTGTCTTTCTGGTTGGAAGGACCGCATCTGGTGGTGTGTTTTGGGGTGTCTGTGACCTTATTATTATTTTAGGCAGCCTCTCTGCTCTTGGGTGGGGTTGTGTTCCTGCCTTGCTAGTTGTTTGGCATGGGGTTTCCAACACTGGAGCTTGCTGGTTGTTGAGTGGAGCTGGGTCTTAGTGTTGAGACAGAGATCTCTGGGAGAGCCCTTGCTGATTGATATTATGTGGAGCTGGGAGGTCTCTGGTGGTCCAATATCCTGAACTCAGCTCTCCCACCTCAGAGGCTCAGGCCTGACAGCTGGCCAGAGCACCAAGACCTTGTCAGCCACATGGCTTTTGGGAAGTCTGCGGTCTTCTGCCAGCATTCAGTAGGGGTTCTGTAGGAGTTGTTCCACATGTAGATGTATTTTTGATGTATCTTGAGGGAGGAGGGTGATCTCCACATCTTACTTTTGCACCATCTTGAAGGTCCTCTCTCTTCACACCTCCTGCTGCTAGAGGGTCCACATTTCATTTGGAAAGGACATAAATCTGGCAATCTCACTTCAGGCTTAGCCCATCCACCTTTTTTCCCTTTGTGCTTAGTCTGTTTCACTTGCTCATAACGGGCCCCATGCAGAGGCCTTGCCCCCAGCCCTTCAGACCAGAGTTCCTCGTGAAATGGCTGAGCCGACACCTCAGCTTGGGACATGCGCTGAAGCTCCTCATAGGACACTCAACTCAAGAATCTGACATCATTCTTATCCTACATTTTACAAAGAGAATTTAAGTGGTTTGTATTTCTGCCCCATAAAATTTTCTCTTTTAATCTTCAGAAACCTTCCAGGAGATCAAATAATAAATAATAAAAGTGCCTGTGTTCACTCGGAACTGTATAATTTAATAGGAGATATTCACATTAAGAGATATATTAATAGAATAAAAGGTATTCACATTCACGTTCTAATTTGTTAAAACTCTGTAAGGTAATTAAGACAGGCACCTTAGTTTTACAAGTACAAAAACAGGGACTTAAAGAAATCTAGTGACTTATCCAAGGTTAAAAATTAAGGAGCAGAGCCAGGACATTAAGCCAGGACTTCTTACTTCTGGTCCAATTCTCTTTCCCCTACATTGAGCTATCAGAAAAACAAGAATAAAATTATTGTTTACATACTGCTTAATGTTGGTGAGGGAGAGAACAAGTTAAGGAAATTTGTAAAAATCTTGGACTTGAATGTGAAGACTCGAATGGACTGAGTCTTTCAACTTGGCTGCTCCTTGAAGAAGAAAGCACAGATTACAGTTCTAAAATTAGATTTCTCAGGATTATTTGAGCTATATGATCTTGTGCATGTCCTGTACCATGTGGGTCCCAAATTTCCAAGTCTTAAGGATGCCTAGATGGTTCCTTGGGTCCTTTGAAGCTCTATGAAACTCTGGCTTTCATATCCACATTATATTTCTGGGAAGAAGGAGGAGGCAAAAGAGAAGGGGATAAAGAAGAAGTAGAGGAGCAGGAGGAGGAGGAGGGGGAGGGGGAGGAGGAGGAGGAGGAGGAGGGGAAGGGGGAGGGGGAGCAGGAGGAGGAGGAGGAGGAGGGGAAGGGGGAGGGGGAGGAAGGGGAGGGGGAGGAGGAGGGGGAAGGGTAGGAGCAGGAGGAGGAGGAAGAGGAGGAGGAGGGGGAGGAGCAGGAGGAGGAGGAGGAGGGGAGGAGCAGGAGGAGGAGGAGGAAGAGGATGGGGAGGGGGAGGAGGAAGAGGATGTGTCCTATAGTCTTCAAGGAAAAAATGTTTCATATCATTTTCTCCCCAGGCTGACTGAGAATGAGAATAGGCTCTGGGGAACACATAATACTTAAAGCATCCTGTACGAGTTCTTGCAGTAAGTGAAAAGTCAGATCCACTTGCTACATGATGACATCTAAATAGGATTAAATAGAGCTCAAACTCATTTGGGAGAGGAAAATTGCTAAAATATGGCTGTAGTACTACTAGACATTTCATTATTAATTTCTGTTCTTTGGTATGAATTTTTACTCAAATATCAAGCAGAAAATATCTATTTATGCCTTAAAATAAAATACAAGTTTAATGTAGTAAACATATTGATTTAATATTTAAGCAGAGAAGAAATAATACCTTTGGTATGATACCCCATTTTTCATGAACACTTTCATGTATTAGATGTCATTTGGTTCTCATAATCCTGGTAAGTGACTTTATCTTTACAGACACAGAGATTCTTAAAGGTTAAGTGGCGTGCCTAGGGTCATGCAGATGGCATTGGGCTATATAATTCAGTTCATACATAGGAGTAGCCAAACCAACTTGTAAGAGAATATTTTGTTGTCATAATTTCTAATAGTAGCGTTCTCTTATGCAATGTTTTCTCAGCTTCTATGATATTTGTAGGGTAGTAACATAGAAAATGAGGTGCCATTTTTATGAAGTGGCTAATATTTATTGCTCCATATTTCTCTTCCTTGATGCCACCAATGGATAGTGTATTAGAAGGCCTTTATGTAGATCTTAGGATAGTTTCATTTATTGCTGGGTTTTGAGCCCCAGATTTTCCAATTTTCCTGATCTACTTCTGATGAGAGCCTGAATGAGTAAGATCATTTTTCTTGCTCCAACTCCATAATTCAAATCTCTTTGAATTGCTTGCAATCACCTCTTAATTGACTGGCTATTAAATTATTTTATAACACTTCACAAATTTGGATGTACATATGGTTCTTCACTGCAACCTCCAATTATCCTGGAATTATTATTAGTGCAGTGTAGAGGACAAATAATTATTTATGGGTTGAATGAAAAATCCTCTTTTACATTCTTACAGATTCAATAACTGTAACATGGGCTTTTATTTGAGTGGCATGGTTATGTGTGGTTTTGAAAATAGACGGTTCTCTAAAATGACAGTTTAAAAAAATCTGGGTAGAGATAATTATGGGCTTAAATTTTTAAAAATAACACAATCAATTAAAAATATTTATTGCTCACTTGTTGATTATGAGAGACTAAAGGAACACATCTCTGCCCTCTCAGAGTGAATGTTTATTAGAGAATAAGACAAAATCCCTCAAGATCACAGTATAAGACTGTGAGTGCCATAAATGTGTTCCATAGTGTCATGGGGGTCAGAGGAGGGAGCATGTGTGGATGAGGTTATGAAGCCTTCATGGGTTGGATTTCAGAAGAAACAGTTAGGGTTGGGAAGAACATTTAGTAGGGAACATAGTAAACAGAGAAGTTGGAGTTTGGGGTCTTTTGAAAACAAAATTTGTAGTAAAGGGAATCAACCCAGAGTTATTATTTTAGTGTATAGGACACAAGAACATATGTATGGAAGAAGGAGCTGGACTTTTTCCAAAAGGGCAGAAACATGTCCATGAGCCTTAGCATCCTCTGAAAGAGTCAGAATAATTCCTTGTTAACTAACAAAAATCTGATACTCTCCAGAGTCTAGACAGGAAAAAGGGAAATTAACAATATATTTTAAGTAAAAAAAAATAGTATACGTTAATCGTTTAAAAGAATAAATAACTTAGGGACTTCCCTGGTGGCACAGTGATAAAAAATCTGCCTGCCAATGTAGGGGACATGGGTTCGAGCCCTGGTCCGGGAAGATCCCACATGCCGCAGAGCAACTAAGCCCGTGTGCCACAACTACTGAGCCTGTGCGCCAGAGGCCGCGAGCCAAACTACTGAGCCCACGTACCACAACTACTGAAGCCCGTGTGCCTAAAGCCTGTGTTCCACAATAAGAGAAGCCACCACAATGAGAAGCCTGCTCGCCACAACTAGAGAAAAGCCTGCGTGCAGCAACGAAGACCCAACGCTGCCAAAAATAAATAAATTAATTAAAAAAATAATAGTCATAAAAAGAAGAATAAATAACTTAGAACCAAGAACTGAAGTACTTTTACTTTTTGGGTACACTAGCTCTTTTATTGTAGAGCCAAGGCAGGGTCACATAGAATTTATTCAGGTTACACAAATATTGTAATTGTCTCTTTGAGTTCCTCCATTCCAGCTGCCATATGCAGTGAAAAAAAGCATGAATATTGGGATCAGACAGATCTGGATGTAAACCCACTTATTAGCCACAAGAACATGGGCATAAATTCCATGAGGACATTGTTTTTCTCATTGCTATATATTCCAGCATCGAGAACAGTGCCTGAGATATAATGAGCGCTTTGTAAATATTTGTTGGATAAATTAATGCTCCTTTTGAACCTCAATTTCCTTATTAATATAGTGGGAAACATAATACCTAACTCAAGGAGTTGTACTGAGAAATTAAATAAGAAAATGTTAGGGAAATCCTCTAACACAGTATCTTTCATGTACCAGGTTTCTAAACACATGACTTTCTTTCCATCTTCAGATCAAGATGTACTAACTGTATCTTTCATTAATTAATTACTTTTTTATTTTTATGACTGTACATCTGGTTTTTAAAAATATGTGGTCTAATATCTGTAGGCCCAAGAGCCCCATGAAAATGTGCTCTTTCCATGGATTAGAAAGAGAAACCAGTATTGGCTGTGACGTTTTACGCTGGCTCAGCCACAGCCTGTGCTGAGAGAAATGGAGACAAGGCACAGAGCGACAGTAGGGCGAATCCGTGATTCTCTCCTCTGTGTCTGTCTGGGAGCACCAGTGGGTTCACCTGTTTTCAATGACATGACCCATGAATTTAGTTTTACAAAAATGAAAGCAGGCCAGTTGATCTAGACTTTGTCCATAAATGCAGCTCAAGTTAGAAATAAGTTACTTAAAGGACTAGCTCCTTTTATTCAATATAGATAAAACTCCTGTACTGATAATTTCATTGAATTTTACAAAATCAATCCAATAAAATGTGGGCCAAGAACTATGCTAGATGCTAGGGGATACAATGGAAAATAAGAAACTTTATTCTGTTTTTAGACTCAGGATAAGATTTGCAAGTGATAAAGAAGAAGAAATAGTGAGGCTTTGCCTGTGTAGGTCAATCGACCTTTGAGAATAGCTTAGATACACCCACAAAAGTGGCTACTGTTAGGCCCATGGCTGGATAGGCCTCTGAGTAGTAGTAGGTTAGCTCAACCTTAAAAATTAAAATCTCCAACCACCACCATACCTTAGATTGCCAGTCCAACCTCTGGCTCTAGAGAAAGTCCTTTCCCACCCTCATTGCAAGACCCACCTCCATTCCTATTCAAAGATGACTGGCAGTGAGCTGTCATTTCCTGTCCCCGGAGACTGACAGATAAACATCCATTCCCTTTAGGAGTAAATAGGGAAAAAATTCTTCTCCTGCTACTAAGGGCAGAGATAGACCCAATACATTATTAAACTGAACACCGAGCATCTCATTTGGATGTATGTGCATTCTAGTTAATGCGGACAAGGCAGTTTTCCACCAAACAAAGGTGAGTATTTCCTTAGTTTGGAGATTTTCAGTAAAAACAACAACAAAAAAGAATCTGTTCCATCGATGTCACCACTGCTAAAGACAAAAAAAATATTCCCTTTTAAATGACACTTCCCCAGTTCAAGCCTCCATCACCTGCTGCAGGAGACGATTAAGCCTGGCATCCTAAGTGTCTGTGGTGTGTCAGTGACTGCGCTCTGTGAAGGTGCAGACTCGAGTCACATTTTGGTATCTTCTTTGTCTCGTTGTCTGTTAATGAGTATCTACTAAGTGCTTATGGGGAGCATTACATTATATTAGCTGCTTTTAATTTCATTTTATTCCTTTAATTATTATTCTAAGGGAATTCTGTGATTGAGCTAGTCATAATTATATTCTCTAGTGGGTTCTTTGGCCTGTACAAGATAATAGATCTGCTTGTGAGAGCATATGAAGATTTTATCAGGTCCTGCAAAAGGCATTGCAGGACATTTGTGGAAGCTGTCACATCCAGTTGTATCAATCCAAATTCCTCCGTGAACCACTAAAAAAAATTCAGAGGATTAAATCATTAATGGCTTTTGTCTCCTTTCATTAGTATAGCCTAAAAGAATTAAAAAAATAAAAATCACACTGACTGGTTGATAAAATTGACTGACAAATTACAATGTGATGAAAGGCGAGACAGCATAGTCCAGTCAGACACAAAATCAGTGATGTGGGGAATCAGTGAATCAAAGACTATGGGTGTGCACTTGCAAACCAAGCTTACCCATGAATAGCTAAGCCAGCCTAGGGGGTGAGGTCACCTGAACAGTCAGAGAAGCTTTTCGGAGATAGAAGAATGTAATACAAAGGAAGTCAAGTGTGCTCCTCTCTTCCACCCTCCTGTTTCACTAGGGGATTTAAATGTAAAGAAGCTGAGCTAAATAGACCTATTGATTCATCATTACTTAAGAGAAGCAGAAAACAAATACATCTTTACTGGGTTCAGCATTTTAGTGAGCGAAAATATATATACAATAAAGTTTCAGTTATAGCATTTATAATAACCACAAGTCAGTTTTTCTTCTCTCTTCTGCTAGACAATGGGGAGGTGTCAGGCTAACAGGAGCCGAGGGAATGTGTCACTGTGGTCATTTCTGTTCTGATGGAGATGTTGAGAAATGGTTTTCTGCAAGGCTCATGTAAAGAACCATTTACAACAGAGAATTTCACTTCAATGCAAAAGGTTACTTGCTTACATTCTTCTTGAAGAGAAAATAGAAGTCTAGAAAATCAAACCTTTCTCTATTTTTCTTTTGTTAGGCTACTTCTCCAAAGATTTTAATGTATATTCATGTTGGGTGAATTTTGAATTTGGGGAGATGCTAAATTATCAGGCTAATGATGCACTCTTAATAGCCAGGCTCCAGAGGCCTGAGGTAAGAATGGGACCTGGGACTCAGCCTCTCCACTCAGGATTTCTTGTGTCTGCGGCACAGTGCAATCAGCTGTATCGCACAGGGAAGTAGATAAGAGATAGATAGCTAAGTCAGAAGGGGAGGTGCAGTGGGCTGTGGGTACCAAAGAACAAATGAGTGGGCCTGGCAAGACGAGTGAGGAGGACAGAATAGAGCACAGAGCTGCAGGATGGGTAACGTTATGGACTCCAGATTAATGAATGGAGACATCTCATGCCAGAGTTGGGATACAGGGATAAAGAGAAGACAGAGCAGCTTTCTGCTGCTGAGGAGGAATGGCCAGGGGTAGACTGTGCACACTGGGAATAAGACTCAGAAGGAGGCTACATCTGGTTTTTTTTTTTTTTGTGGTACGCGGGCCTCTCACTGCTGTGGCCTCTCCCGTTGCGGAACACAGGCTCTGGACGCACAGGCTCAGCGGCCATGGCTCACGGGCACAGCCGCTCCGCGGCATGTGGGATCTTCCCGGACCGGGTCACGAACCCGTGTCCCCTGCATCGGCAGGCGGACTCTCAACCACTGCGCCACCAGGGAAGCCCTACATCTGGTTTTATATTTTGGCATTATCTACCTGGCTGTTTCAACCTCAGCTTTATTTCCATTTATAGATAAAAGCACGGGAAAAGCCTCAAAATATGCAGTGGATACTAATGTGTTCACCTCTAAAATCCCAGAACCCAGAGGTCCAAAGTGGCTCTGTTCCTGCTTCCTGGAGGGATACAAGGCAACTGGACATACTGGACATACTGATTGTGTAGATTGCCTTGAGGGAAAATAGTTTTCAGTGATCTGTTTCATAACCTTTTTTGTAAAACTGTGGGGCAGGAGAATGGTATAAGTTTTAGTGTTGTCTTCCTTTCCCATGTAGGGAGTTTTGATTGCTAGAGGAACCATTTATACCAAAAATAACTTAAGTGTTAAAATACAGAATGTTTATTTGAAATTTAATGTGCCTGGCCTGAAACCACAGTTATTAGATAACTGTCCTCCAAGTCAAGACATTTACCTGAGAACCTACACTTAAGAGGCTTCCTCAGAAAGTTAATTAGAAACAAGCTACTTACTTATTAGTATAAATATAGTGGTGTTAGCATAATTACTCACTGTTCTTTAAGTTTAAATTTTATTTCATTTGTTGGTAGACTCTTATCTGCCTCTTTTACTGCAGTACGGATTTTTCTTATATTTTCCCATAATTCTTGTCTACATTTTGGAGACCAAGACCACATCTGTAACTTCTGCTGCCAACTGTATGGGAATTAAGGGCCCCTTAGTAGTGAGAAGCCACCATTGCGGTGTGATCCAGTAACAGATATTTTTTGAGTATCTGTGGTGTAAAGACAAATGATGTACAGAAGTACTGATTTCGTCAGTACTTTGTATCAAGTTAAAATTCTACTGTAATAATAGTAATAATAGCACTTTATGAAGTGCTAAGTACCAGGTACCACACAGACACTGTGCTAACCAATAATGTGTATTGTCTCATTTAATCCTCACACCAAAATGTCCATCAACAGATGAATGGATAAAGAAGATGTGATACATATACACAATGGAATATTACTCAGGCATAAAAAAGAACGAAATAATGCCATTTGCAGCAACATGGATGGACAAAGAGATTGTCATACTGAGTGAAGTAGGTCAGACAGAGAAAGACAAATATCATATGATATCGCTTATATGCGGAATCTAAAAAAAATGGTAAAAATGAACTTATTTACACAATAGAAATAGAGTCACAGATGTAGAAAACAAACTTACGGTTACCGGGGGGAAAGGGGGAGGAGGGATAAACTGGGAGATTGGGATTGACATATACACACTACTATATATAAAATAGATAACTAATAAGAACCCACTGTATAGTACAGGAAACTCTACTCAATACTCTGTAATGGCCTATATGGGAAAATAATCTAAAAAAGAGTGGATATATATGTATATGTATCACTCTGCTGTACGCCTGAAACTAATACAGCATTGTAAATCAATTCTACTCCAATAGAAACTAAAAAAAAAATCCTCACACACACCTCATGAGACAGGCATTATCATCTCCATTTATAGTTGAGAAAACTGAAGCTCAGATAGTTAACTGACTGAGATTTCACAGTTCCTAAATGGAAAAGTTGCGATTCTAACACAAGTCTTACCAACTCCTCTAAGCTATTTGTATTAGTCTGCTTGGGCTGCCATAACAAAATACTACAGACTGGGTGGCCTAAACAACAGAAACTTATTTCCTCACAGTTCTGGAGGCTAGAAGTCAAAGATCAAAGTGTCAACAGGGTTGGTTTCTTCTAAGGCCTCTCTCCTTGGCTGGTAGATAGCTGTCTTCTCCCCGTGCCTTCACATCGTCTTCCCTCAGTACCTGTCTCTGTCCTAATCTCCTCTTCTTATAAGGACATCAGTCATATTGGTTAAGGCCCACCTCAATGATGTCATATAACTTTAATTACTTCTTTAGAGACCCTATCTCCAAATACAGTCACATTCTGAGTTACCAGGGGTTAGGACTTCGACATAATGAATTTTGGGTGAACACAATTTAGCCCGTGTCTTTAAGTCACAAAATCTGTGTATTGCCTATAAGAGGAAATATTAAGCCACTAGTCATTTCTACTCTGGTATGAACTAGTTTTCCTACAACTAATTTCCTGCAGAAAGATTTTGATGATGAAACTAATGGAGAAAGTTGGGGCACTGGGTCCTTCAGAGAATGAAGAAAAATGAGCAAGAAAGGGGGCCCGGGGATGCTAGAAAGCTGGCATTCTCCTAATTTGCTACTTTTTTGTGTGTGTGTGTGGTACGCGGGCCTCTCACTGTTGTGGCCTCTCCTGTTGTGGAGCACAGGCTCTGGACACGCAGGCCCAGCGGCCATGGCTCACAGGCCCAGCCGCTCCGTGGCACGTGGGATCCTCCCCGACCGGGGCACGAACCCGTGTCCCCTGCATCGGCAGGCGGACTCTCAACCACTGCGCCACCAGGGAAGCCCTAATTTGCTACTTTTGGTAGAGCCAGATTTATGGAAGTAAATTAAACAAACACAAGCATTACTTTGTTTTTATTTCTATATTCCATCTTTCTCGCTTCGTTTTCTTTTCTGAAAGTGTCACTGCTATCCATCCAAGCCGGCAGGCTCCTTAGCTCTTGGAAAAGCTCCTCAATGACCTCATTGTCACTTATAAAATGGTACACACATGCATACACACACACACACACACACACACACACACACACACACACACACACCGGCAATAATCTGCTAGACTATCACTTAAAAATAAGTTAGTAAACATTATAGTCCTCTGTTGATACTGATTGGAATCCAGAAATTGTTAGGAGGTGTTTGGAATATTTAATAAGAATTCAAAGGGAGCCAATCATGAGGGATGATTTTTTTCCTGGTGAACTCCTAATTTCCAGCAGAGCTGTTTCATGGAAAGGAATATATCAGAGAGTAAATCTGAGCACTGCTCACACTCTGCCTTCTAAAAGCCCTGATTTCTATAACCTCTAGGGAACCAAGCCTAATGGGAGGGGCAGGGCCTTCCCCTCTATCCTCATCTGTCAAGAGTGGGTTCTCCCATGACTCTCTCTTCTCCCATGCTAGTGAATTTGCCCATGGATGTATCCTGCTGAATTTGCCACTTCTCTGGTGGCAAAATTAACTACCAATTTACTTTTGGACACCAAGCTCAATGTTAATAACCCTGCTTGACAGCTTTTTAAGAGCTTCCTGAATCAGGAAGGGCTAATAGGTTTCAGTTTGCACGCCAACTCCAAATGATTGATTGGTAGTGACTGTCTAGGAGAGGGTGGTGTTATATGAAGGTTGTGAGGCCATTTTTTAAAAGAAGGAATGGCATAATCAGTTAGTGAGGTCTACTATGGGAGAGAGACTAGTGGCACGAGTATAAATTAGCTTCCATCATTAATAAATTCAAAGCTACAATTCATTGTGCGCTGACCCTGTGCCAGCCACTGGGCTCAGCCGGGTACATTCATTACCTTAGTAAACCTTCACAACTCTGCAGGATAGGTGATATATCCCCCCTTTGCAAGGGTAAAGAAATGTAGGCATAGTGGGATTAAATAACTAGCCCAAGATCACCCAGCTAGTTAGAATTTGCACCCTGGCAGTAGTGACATAGACTCCTTGAAACAATACACCAAATGTGTGGATTAGAATTTGAACTGAGGCTGCCACAGGCAGAGCCATGGTGCTCCAATCACCACCAGACAATCACCACCAAGGACCAGGGAGTGCCATTTCCTTAGATATGTCCTCTGTACCTCCTTTCTGGCTTACAGATGGGGATGGAGGTAAAGGTGGGGTTTCTGAGAGGAGGACTTGTCTTCCTATAGTTAGTCCACACATATTTAATGAGCACCTACTCTGTGTCAAGCATTTGGGGATGCAGCAGCATTTCCTGCATTCAAGGAGCTTATACCCAAGAGAGCTTATGCCCAATAAACTTAAACAAATAAGGTAACATCAGACCCTGAGAAATGTCGTAGAGATGATTAATCAGGGTTACAGGGTGGGACTGAGTCGGGAGGGCTACTTTAGCCAGGGGTGAAGGCCTCTTGAGAAAGGACCAAAAAGACGGGAAGGAGGCAGCTAAGGAAAATCTAGGGACAAGCACCCCCAAACAGAAGAAGTGGCAAATGCAAAGACCCTGATATAAGGAACTTGTCGTGTCTGAAGGAAAAAGGCTCAGATATTTGCTATTACCTCGTTCAAGACTAAAGACATGGCCATGCTACAGGGATTGTCTGGGGTTCTCCTGCACAAAACCACTTGGTGGGGGAGACAGAGGCAAGGGATTTGCCTTCTCTTTTCTCCCTTTCACGCTCTAAATGTATCATGTTGATAAATCAATGAGGGGTCACAGGTGCCAAAGCCTTCAGCTTTGGGAAGGATTGAATTAATTTGGTTGGAGAAGAGTATGAATTACCACATGCCTTGTAGAAAGTGTGAATTGATAATATAATGGTCACACACTGATTAAAACTACTAGTAGAATACCTTTATTTACATGATTTACAAGTTTATCTTTGTAGAGAATGGGTTAGAAGATTCAAGAAAAGGGGAGTCATTTTCATTAGTCCTGCTACATCAATCATGTACTTCCACAGAGTAGACTCTCCTTGTCCTAAGCACAGGACCCTTTGGAACAGCTGTGGGAGATGGATGCTGCAGGTTAAGGGATTTAGTGAAATGACAGAGCTCTTTTTTTTCTTTGAGTCTTTTCCAACATTGATTTGAGGTTGATTTACATTAGCTTATGTACTTTTTAAAGTAGAAGAATGTATACGTCTTTCATGATCATTATAAACAGGACAATTCTTGGCTAAAAGCCTGAATTAACCTTTGCAAAATAGCTTAACCAAGTTTCCTCCTGAGACAGAAACTCTGGCATTGCTGTTTTACATGCCTGTGCTTATTTAAGGAGCACTTATCAGGCCCCAACTATGTACCCAGAAAGGACCAAATTCTATGGGAGATAAACTTACAAGCAGAGAAGTCATGGTGTCTACCCTTGAGAAACTAGCATTTAGTTGGGGGAATGGTTGGATAAGTATTTGAAAGAGCTAAGGAGCAAATCTAGAGCAATGCAGAAAAAATGATAGTAACCAAGATTGCATAGCACACTATAGTTCTTAGATCATTTTCACATACCTTTCTTTGTTTCACCCACACACTGGTCCTTTGAGATAGTTATTGATGGTATCCCCATTTCACAGATGAGGACACTGAGGCTGAGAGAGATCAGATACTCAAGACAATTAGTAAGGGGCAGAAGCAGAGCACTGTAGTAGTTAAGACCTTGGACTCTGGAGTCAGACAGATTGAATTTTTAGTTTTGGCTCCAACTCCAATTCCTTACCCCTTCTAAACCTCAGTTTCCCCATTTGTAAGGTTAACAATAGTGTTTACCTCCCACAGGTGTCGTACTAAATGATAAATGTACTGAAGACGCTTAGCACAGGGCTGGGACCACAACATGAACTGGATGAATGTAGCCTTCGCTATGAGGAGGTAGCGAGACAGGACTGAATCCCAGCATTTCCAGCCTCTCAGTACAAGGCCCTGGGTGTGTGACTGGGAGTGAGCTATTTAACGGCTCTGTTTCCTTGTTTGTAAAGAGGGGATAATATAGTGGTTACCTCATAGGCTGATGTGAAGATAAAGTGATTTATTACACATACAGCACTTAGAACAGTGCGTGCACACAGTAAGCTCCCTAAAAGAATGTACCGCAAAGGCTGAAAGATGGACGTGGGGTGAGTTTAGCTAGGAAGGCTTCTTCCAAGCAGCACTCGTCACGTCTATCCTGATGGAACAAATACCAGCAGGAACCTACACGCATATCCTGCTGATTATTCACCTCGCACAGTTGGGGGAGGCATCGTGGCTTGATTTGCAAACCTACCTCTGCTGCCTCTCTTGCACCTGTCGAAACTGTAGGGGCTGCTCAGCAATACATGAAAAATCTAATTTGCTATAAAGTCATTTTTCCCCCCAAATACATCTGTCCATACCTGAAGGTGGCAAAATACATTTGAGAATTCGCGATCCCGCATAGAGGGCATGGACCTGTCAGCTTGTTCTGTCAACAGGTTTGATGTTAGAGCGTTGTTGTCATCACAGGGAAGCTTGTTATCTGCCAAGCCTGATTGTTTCTCTCTCAAGTGGGAATGCGAAGGTTCTCTAACGCGAGAAAAAAGCTTTACCAAGCCCCAGATACAATTAAAAGCCACAGCCCTTGACTTTGTAAAGTAGAAGGTTTGGTCTTTGCGTTCTCAGCTGGTTGAGCTCCATGCCCTAAGGCTCTTTCCTGTTTCCCTCCTCCCCTCCCTCCACCTTTCCTTCCTTTTCTCCCCTTCCATGGCCTGTCTAACGGGGGTGGGAATTGGGTCAGCTTTGTTTGCCACTCTGTATTTTCCAAATTAAGTTTCTATTTACTGTACATCTAACAGATGCTTAATACATGATCTTGTTTAGTCCTCAAAAAATCCCTGAGGATTTGAAATAGGCCTGCCTGATGGCAGGGCCTGGAATTTAAACCATGATGCTTGTCCTGAGTCTGTGCAAAGAGCTTGCCTCTCTTGCCTGTTAAGTCACGGAAGTTTTGGGTTTTGTAATAGGGGACTGTAGTTTAATTGTATACCTACATTTTGGACAACTGAGAAGGGTCAAATATAAGCAAGTAGTAGATTAAATAAAAAAACAGGAGAAAATAATCATAGATATAGAAATTAAATTAGATGAATATTGGTGGCTTCTTATAAGTGTCATTCAAATAGATTTTATTAAAATATGACTGGATAATAAGAAAGGGATCAGACTCATGTGGGATCACATTCTGACTCCATACATGGTCTTGGGCAAGTTATCTCATCTATTAAAGAGACTTAATTTCCTCAACTAGAAAACAGAGATGATAACACCTAAATTATAGAGTGGTTAGGAGGACTAAATAAGCTAACATATGTAAAGCACCTGGCTCATGGTTACTCCTAAATTAGTTTATACTTCCCTCTGTTTGAATCACACCTCTCTTTAGTGGATATAAAAGGGGACATTTTTCAACAACTCAAAGAACCACAACATGGATGTAATTTTATTATAAAAGAAACACTTTTCTGTCATGACCTGTCCAGATAGGTTAAAAAAAACAAACAAACAAAAAAACTACTTAATAAACAAAAACAGAGGCTTCCCTGGTGGTGCAGTGGTTGAGAATCTGCCTGCTAATGCAGGGGACACGGGTTCGAGCCCTGGTCTGGGAGGATCCCACACGCCGCGGAGCAACTAGGCCCGTGAGCCACAACTGCTGAGCCTGCGCGTCTGGAGCCCGTGCTCTGCAACAAGAGAGGCCGCGATAGTGAGAGGCCCGTGCACCGTGATGAAGAGTGGTCCCCGCTTGCCACAACTAGAGAAAGCCCTCGCACAGAAACGAAGACCCAACACAGCAAAAATAAATTAATTAATTAATAAACTCCTACCCCCAACATCTTAAAACAAAAACAAAGGAGACTAGTGAGGCAAAAAAACAAAACAAAACAAAACTCTCCCCCCCATATATATGTATGTATACATATATATATATATACACACACACACACACACACACACACATATATGTATATATATAAAATAATGGCATCCTGCCATCTAGTAAGAGTGGCTTTTTGCTGCCATTACAGCCTTTTCAATTAATTTTTTTGGGAAACCATTGCTAAATAGCAAAAAAGAGATTGAATTAAATTAATAGAATTTTCAGCTTCTCAGAGGAAGCTCCATTGGTATACAGCATAATTGCCAGGAGAAAGGAGTGTATGTTTTGAATATGGGCAATGACCTTAGGAGATCCAGGCTGAACTTAGAGAAAGCAATGTGAACTTAGGTCATTTTGCTCTGGGAGATTCCAGTTTCCTGTAATTGATGTTACTTGTGCCAAGGTCCACTATCATAGAAGACAAATGATGCAGATGTGGGCATCTTTTTGTTGCTTTGCTAGGTATAAAAAGCGCATGTGGATAAGTCTCACTGGTAACCAAGTGTCATAAAAAGTTACTTGGGAATGCTACTTTTTCCATAGACTGATTTTGGGAAGAGTATTTTGAAAACCACTCTCTTCAAGCTGTTTAGTTGTAAGTAAAAATAATAATGAAAATGTCAATTAATTTCATGGTGGAAAAACAATCAAACTTTAAAACAAAGATACGTTTAATGAGGATTCAAGAACTATTCTTCCTCCTCTAGCGTTACTGCTTATTGCTTCCTCTTGGCAACTTCGGCCATGTCAACTTTAGTAATAACGTATGGAAAAATTATCAAGTTCCACCCATTAGAACTGATTTATCCTTTAGTTTTTTAAACCAAATGGTTGGTGGTTTGTCACAAAGGGAGACATTTTGCTCTTGCTAAATGACTAATGGTACACTTTGTTTTACATCACCAAAAGAGGAGAGTAATTGACTTGAGAGCTTGTTTAGAAAGGATTTTTGAAGAAACACGTCTTCCAAGAATGGGGCACCTGAAGCATGAATGAAGGTTCTAATCAATCCTCCTTTGTTTCAGAAAATTGAAGACTGTTAAAAGAAAAAAAAAAAAACAAAAACAGAATGCAAGGAAAAGATGAGATTCTAGAAAAGGCACTGAGCAGAAAGAAAAGCTGATGGATTTAAAAGTTAGGGATTTAAAATGTTAACACTGGCATCTTCTCCTTTTGTAGTATCTATTTTCCGTAGGCTTTAAGTATAAAAGTGTAAAAGTATAAAAGTGAGGACAGACGGTTAAATCAATTTGTGTCACACAGCATTGTAAAAAATGCTTGACATTTTTTCAAGATCAAAATAAAGCCATGTTCATCTCAATCTGACAGGTTCCTGCTTTTTTAAAAAAAAAAATTCCCTTACCATGGATAATTGATTGCAGGTATACCTCTTTCTCCTGGATTTGAAACCAGTTCTGTGTCAGCTGAGGTCTTGAACCACTGTTGAAACTGGGATAGATTGGGAGAAAACAGAACCCCTCAAATTGGTGACTGGATATGGAATCATTTGAGAAGGCTTCCTGAAGGAGGAGAATGAAGAGAAGCCCATTTCAGGTGGGAGAAAGCTATATTGTGGGAATAAATCGTATTTAATGGAGATAATAGTAACTTATGTTACCAATTCCCAATTGATAGACATGTCAGTTGTTCTACCATTTCTCTGTTTCAATCAATGATGATCTATCTGTGAATCTATGCACCTATGTATCTATGCATCTATCTATCTATCTTATGTATTTATATACACACACCACGCAAATATACTTTTAAGATACAGTCTTAGAAATGGAATTGCTAATTCAAGTAGCTAAGTAAATTTTTGTAGATATTGTCAAGTTGCCATCTAAACAGTTCATAGAAATGTAGTGTATGGGACTGTTTTCCTCATGTTTATACTGAATGTTATCAAACTTCTAAATCTTTGCTAATCTAATATGTGAGAAATAGTATATTGTGATTTTTATTATTATTTTTTGGTTACAAGGAAGATTAAATTATAATATTTTCACATATACAGTTCATCTGTGTTTCTTTGTAAATTGTCAGTTCATCTTTTCATCCATATTTTCTAAAAAAATTAAGCCTAGCTTTTGTAATTCTTTGGCTTTTAACTTTCAATGTGGTATCTTTTAAACTTTGACCTTTATTTACTTTTATACTTTGTACTGTTTTCATGTTAATATTTTTTGTCTTTACTCCAAAATAATCTCTTGTGGTTTTTTTCTATGTAAATTTATTTATTTCATTCCTTTTAATTTTTAATTCTCTTATTTTATAAGTAACCTTTTGGTTGCACTCTATTCTTAACCTACCACTGAACTTTACTATTTAAGTCACAGGACAGCAGGGCAGACTGGAGGCCACCTTTGCAGCTGCCCTGTCGCCCCTCTTGCCCCTTTAATGAATCTCTTACTCTTTCATCTTCACCTTGGGAACTTCAAAAAACTAAATAGCTGAACAACTCCAGGACAACTCCAATTTTCTCTTGGACAGATGGTGCTTTTGTTTTCCTGAAATGATGATAGTTTTGATATCACACACTATCCAGAAACCATTTCCAAAGATAACTTCTGAGTAGTAGTATGGGGTTTGTGAATGGGAAAGAAGATGAGAATCTGTCCTTTGTACTTATCCTTGTCTGCACTGTTTGGAATGTTTCCATAACCATGTAGTATTTTCAAAAATAAATAAAAACTAATAAATCTTGTATTCTTCAACACTTATAGGCAATGGCCATGGGACAAAGTATGTCATTAGCGTCCCAAAGGTGGCATGAGAAGTCTGAACTCTGATGTTGGTAGAAACGTCTCGACAGGTACTCCTGGGATGTGGCACCAATGAAGGTCTGTGGACAGTGGTGGACAGACCCTAAAGTGGTCCCCCATGATCCCTGTCTTCTGATATTCATGGCCTATATAATCCCCTCTCTTTGTGAGTGAGACCCAGGACCTGCTTCTAACCAAGAAAACATGGCAAAGGCGATGGGCTGGCACTCCCATGACTGTGTTACATTACATCAGATCACACTCCTTGTTGTTGACTCTCACTCCTGCTCCCCTGCTGGCTTTATAGGAGCAAGGAAACTTTGCCTGTCCTTCACCATGCATCCTGCATCCCTGTCCCCACGGTAACGGTTTCAGGTCACAGCTCTGGCTTCCACTGACCTCCTTTCTGGCACCAGGAGATGTCCCTATTTTGTGTGTGCGTTAATTTGGCTTTGCATTTATAAGAATTTTTATTGTATTTTACAAACCCTTTCTAGGGGTTGCAGTGGGAGGGTTTTCAGGTTTCCTAGTCTGCCATATTGCTGAAACTGGATCAATCAAAAGTGGATTTTTCTAAAGTTCTAAGTCATATTTCCTATCTCTGAGGGCCTTAAAGTTTTGTTTGGTAACAACCACTTCAATGCCTCAAAGTGTCAGCTCTCACCCTGCAATCACCTTCCTCACTCAGCATCGCTATGGGCCACAAATCACAAGACTCCAGATACCACCTGGTAAAGTCCCACCTCTTCCTATCCTCAGATGCAAGCACATATATGAACATATGCTCACACATATGCATGTCTTCCTTCCCTGTCCACAGAACTTCTGAGGGGACACCAATAGGCCAGAAACCAGTAAAAGCAGGAAGCTGTTGCCATAATAAACTCTCTCTTGTTCCCTGAGAGTGCCATGTTCTCTTGGATATTCTCTGAACTTACTATTCCCTGCTTGGGCTATTCTCCTTCCTCCCATCTGGCAAACTCCTGTTCGTCATTCAAAACCAAGCTCAGTCATCCCTCTGCAAAGCTTTTCCTGCCCCTTTATTGCCTTGCATATCCTTCTATTATTGGATTCATCACCCTATACTTTTGCATTTAAATGTCTATCTTCCTCACTAAGCTTTGTGCTCTTTGTATCTTTAATGCCTGGCCCTGTTGTTACCTGGCTCATAGTAGGCATTCAACGAATGTTTACTGACTTTAACTTAGGATTTCAGCGTGACATCAGGGAAATGTACTGTCAACAGTGATGCTTCTACTGGCAATCTTCCCCCAGTACCTTGAAATCTGGGAAAGTAACACAGAGGTTATATCTTTTCAAAGGTATTAAAAGGGAGAACTTTTTGGGAATGTAAAATGGTACAACCACCATGGGAGCCAGTCTGATGGTTCCTCAAAAAGTTAAACATAGAATTACCATACGATCTAGTAATTCCACTTCTGGTATATACCCCAAAGAACGGATACCAGGGACTCAAATATGTACTTAACATCAATATTCATAGCAGCATTATTCACAGTAGCCAAAGGTAGAAACAACCCAAATGGCTATCAACAGAGGAATGGAAAAACAAAATATACATACAATGTGTGTATGTTGAATATAAATACAATGGAATATTATTCACCCTTAAAAAGGAACTTCTCATACATGCAACAACAATGGATGAACCTTGAAAACATTATACTAAGTGAAAGAAGCCAGACACATAAAAGGACAAATACTATGTGATTTCAGCTATATGTAGTATCCAGAATAGGCAGATTCATCAAGACAGAAAGCAGAATGGTGGTTGCCAGGAGCTGAGGGGAGGGAGTAGTGGGGAGTTATTGTTTAATGGGTACAGAGTTTCTACTTGGGATGATGAAAAATTCTGGAAATGGATAGTGGTGATGGTTACACAACTTTGTTAGCATATCTAATACCACTGAACTGTACACTTAAAAATGCTTAAGACAGGACTTCCCTGGTGGTGCAGTGGTTAAGAAACCGCCTGCCAATGCAGGGGACACGGGTTCGAGCCCTGGTCCAGGAAGATCCCATGTGCCGTGGAGCAATTAAACCCATGAGCCACAACTACTGAGCCTGCGCTCTGGAGCCCGCGAGCCACAACTACTGAGCCCACGTGCCACAACTACTGAAGCCCACGCGCCTAGAGCCTGTGCTCCACAAGAGAAGCCACCGCAATGAGAAGCTCATGCACCACAACCAAGAGCAGCCCCCGCTCAGCGCAACTAGAGAAAGCCCGCACGCAGCAAGGAAGACACAATGCAGCCAAAAATAAATAAAAATAAATTTTTAAAAATGGTTAAGACAATAAATTTTAAGTTATGTCCCTGGGATTGGGGAAGGGTAAAATTCATCTACAGAAAGGATCCACATCTGAGGGTCTGGCCTCTTGTCCCAGGGAAGAGTCAACATCTGCAATCAGAGCTTAATTTTCCCTGCAAATTACTTAGGAACAAAGAGAAAAAGAAATAACTCCTTGTTGCTTCTTCTGAAATGAATTTAGATTCAAAGAACATTTCCTTGTACCACCTGGATTAGGTCTTAATATTTCCAAGTAATACTATAGTGGTAGAATCAGCTTTGCTATTAGATCAAACACTGCATTAACCGGTAAATGTTACAGTATAACCAGAAATTTCAGCCAACCAGGTTAAGCCCAAGTCAGCGATTGGTTTATGCCGCATTTCCTGCACAAGCTGGGGAGAAAGGCTCGAGCCTTCTTTGTTGCAGGCAAACCTGAAGACCCAGGTCAGAGAATGCATCACACTTCCCTTGCCGGAATTTCACCACATAATCATAATGCAAACTGACGGAGGGAGTTGGAAAACAGACTGTATCTGTCTTCATTCGGCCTGTGCTAAACACAGACAGCATGTGATTGTGTTATAAACTCTTGAGACAGACCTGCTTCTGGAAACCTGTCCTGTTGCTGCTGTCATGGCAACTGCTGGAGGTTTTGGTGCTGTCTTGGCCCTTCCTCCAGTACTTGACGGTGAAGTGTGACTTCTGTTAAGTGCTCTAGGAAAGCCCAATTTTGAAGACTGCTGCAGTCTCTGAACATCATAAGTGGAATTGTGTCTTCTTTTCGCTGCTCAGCGCAAAAGTTGCAATTTGGGGTCTGAGCCCTCTCTCTGCCGGTGCTCCTCAGAGGATCTGGGTTGCCCCTTTTGGGGGGGTGCTTACGTAACCTGGAGATGAGACGGGGCCTGCTCCTATCCCACTGTGTGACTCCCACAGTGGAAAAATAACTACAGCCATGGCGGTGAGTAAGTAGGGGGAAAAAGCAAAGAACTGAATGATGTGCTTCTCTGGCATCATGTGACAGTTTGGAGGGGAGATTCTCATAATAGTGCTTCAGGATAGAAGCAATAGCCAACACTGAAAAATATCAAGCAGCAGTTTAGAAAATGTTGATTTCCACTTCCAATTTCATTAACATGACTTTCTAGGTTAGTGGATTAAATAGAATGCACAATCTGAGAAGTGGATTTAAAGCATCTTTTTAGACTTCGTTTTAATACACAATATTTACAAGTCATTGTGGCAGGTGACTCTGACCATTGTCGATGCTGGGGGACCACTGTTCACTAACATTTTTTGTAAAGATAAATGGTTTTGTAAGAAATTAGGGATAGATCTTTATATTTAAAATGACTCCTTTCTTCAGGTTTTCATTTATACATAATTAAAATTCATAGAAGTACATAAAAGGCACTGGGTCTGAGGATGGTCAGACCTTAATGTAGTAAGGAGAAATTAGTTTTCTGCATAATAAGGGCTTAGGAATTTGTAATTCGTGGCTTTTATCATTTTGCTGAGCTCATATTTTTGCATTGCTTATCACAGTGTATTAACGAATAGTCGTTAAATCCCTGTGAACAAAATCCCTTGAGTTAAAAGACTGATATCATCACTGTCTTACCTACTTTGTCAGAAGAGAGAAATGAAGATGGATTGAGCTTGTTCTTTCCTTCCTAGAGGAATTTGGCTAGAATAATAATTCACTTGCCTAAAACTGGCTGGAAAACATGGGAGGGAGGTGGAAAAGAGGCTGGAAGGGAAGAAGAAAGCATCTATATTTAAAATTTTTACTTATATTCTGACTCCCTGGAGATTTGAAGGAAGGCAAGGCTCTTGGCTTCATCTAAACTTTCCACTGGTGACTATGTAAATGGATTCATAACACTTAACACATGCCAGCTCACGTGCCCCTTCTGTTTTCTTTGCATCATGTTGTAGATCTGCTTGTTTGTGTTCCCTCAGTCTCTCTGGGACATTTGCCTCAGATGCCCCAACACCAAGGAGTCCTCTGATCAGAATGGTGGAGTGTGCGGCCCAGAAGCAGATATCTGGCCTCAGGGTGAATCTCAGAGCACCCGCTCCCAGCACAGAGGTCACTTCACCTACTACACAGTGGACATCCACCACGTGACCCCTGGGATCAAGGGCGGATACACGCAAAGCATCATATACCATGTGTTTATCAAACTCTCTAAAGTCACCATCACTCTTCCTGGTTGACCTTCCTCTTTGGATTCAACTTTTTGTTGTTGCTTTTGTTTGGTAAACCTTTACTTGGTCATATTCTGTATTTGAGTAGAGTATCTCTGTTTGGAAATTGAAGTTCAACTTCACACTTTTCTTGCAACATTCATTTGTATAGAAAAGATACGTACAGACGCATATGCATACGTAGCAGGAAGAAAATTTGTTATTTTGAGGTTTAACGGAGAAATTAAGGGGGTGCAGGAAAAGGAGATGGGAGAGAGACGTCTCTTTAGAGACAGTGGAGAGAAGGAAATAAGGCCTATCAGAGATGGTAGCAACTTTAGAAATAGTGATGTCTGATTTATATATCTGTTATATATATATAATTCACATGGTTCAAAAATCAAAAATTGGAATCTCCCTCCCACCCCATCTCCAATTTATCCAAACTACGTCTTCCACTTTCCCTGCCCTAGTAACAACTGTTATTTTCTCAGGAAAGTTTCCGGAGTTTCTCTGTGCATATACAAGCAAATGTGAATAAATCTATTGATTTATTTGTTCATTCAACAAATTATCAAGTGTTCCAGGCAAAACACAGAGAAAGATTCCTGTCCCCCAAAAGATGACATTCTAACTGGAAGAGACAGATGATAAACCATAGGCGTAATAAATTTGAAAACAATATTTTCCATTAGATTAATGGGGCTAATGAAGAAGGTCAAGGAGAATCAATATGGGGAGGTGGGTTGCTATTTTCAACGTGGTGGTCAGAGGAGGCCTTGTAGAGAAGGTGATATTTGAGCAACGACTTGAGTTGAGAAATACCCATCGGGGAAAAGTTCAATCCCATTCATAATGAGAAAATGGTCTTCACCTGTGTTTCCCATGTAACCAAGAGGCCGTCTCAATTACACTGGGAGGCCGGCACACACTGCCACATGTTAGGGGATACACATATTCACCCCACAGTCAATCCTCCTCAGGAAAACACACATTATATTGCTAGTATAAAATTTTCTTCTTCTAGGAAGAAACCAGAAGCTGCTGCAGTTCAGCTGTGGTGACCACATCTATGAGGTAAAGCAAAGCAAATCTGTTTCTTTGCTTCCAGCAGTAGCAGACAGGGCATAGAGAGGGTAATATAAAGTCTTCTCACTTATTGAGCACTTACTATGTACCAGGCCCCCTGCTAAGTACGTTATCTCATCTGATTCTTACAGTCTTGCAGGAAGGGTATTTCTCTTTATTTTTATAGATTAACTTTATTAATTTTATATATAAAAATCTTAAACTCAGGTTATGGAAACTGGCCAAGGTCACAAAGACCCTAAGTGTCTAATTCTGAAGCCAAAGATTCTGGAGTAGATTAGACTCACTGCAGTCCTTGCTTTGGAAAGTAAATACCAGGCAGGGGAGTCATCTGCCTTCTGTCCTTCATGTTTAGAGCAGCTGGGCAGTGGCTTTGAGTAGTACAGGTAAATATGTATGCAATGTATGTAATGCTATCATTCTGTGGTTACTTACAGAATGCGTCATACTTGGCATTCAGCTTGATATTTTTTCCCCTTTTGTTATAAAATACCATATCAAATCCACTCTTGTGAGGCCATCAAACGTCTTCATTGACTGTCACATCACTAAGCTTACCTCCAGGTTGCTAAGGCAGTTTTAAAATTAATTGCAGGGTTCCCACATAAAACTCACAGAGTCATTGTTTTGTTACTATGATAAACATAGTTTTGTTACAATGTTTTGCTATTTAAAAGTTTTAAGAACACATAATCTCACATAGCTTCCAGACCACTATTTGTTAGGTGACTAAATTCCTTGATTTATTGCTGACAGAGTTTACAGGAAAAAATTTTTTAGTCAAGTAGATCTATTTTAGGAAAAAAATAGATCCTACTTACATTAATGTTTACATTAAAATTGTATCTCTGATGTTCCTATCTCTATTTGAATTCTATGTACTCATTAAAGGCAACAAATGTAATATCTTTATGGGATAAAACCCATTCCCAGGCCAATGCCAGATGCTTTATTTGAGTTACTGGAGCTGGACTGTCAATTCTGTAATTAATACATCAATATTCAGCTCTTCAAAAATGTGGTCATTTTTCTGTTCTTCTATTCTTCTCTTTGATTCTTAGAAAGCAAGATCTAAAACAAACTTGAGTTTGTAACCCTGATAAAGAATTAACCCAAGTACTTCTTCCTGTCGTTGAAGATGTATTTTAGAGATTGAACGGTCAGCCTTGAAGTACTCCGTTTTGCAGAAATGAAAGGTCTGAGAAGTTACTCAGTTAGGATCTTTTTATGTGTGACTAATGTATTAAGCAAATGCATCTGTGATTCCAAAAACATAATTTTAAGAAATACGTTTAGTTATTGTTTCTCAATATACCACATATTCACTTCATTTTTAGATGCTTCCACCATAAGTGATACATAGAAATGATATAGGAGGGACAGAGATCGATGGAAAAAGAGTTTCTGATATTCTGTTGTGTTTTAAAAATTATCTAGAAGCAATACTCAGAAATATTCCCCTGGGACTTCCCTGGCGGTCATGGTTAAGACCCCATGCTTCCAATGCAGGGGTGCGGGTTTGATCCCTGGTCAGGAAACTAAGATCCCACATGCTGAGTGGCGTGGGCAAAAAAAAAAAAAAAAAAAAAAAAAAAAAAAAAAAAAAAAACTAAAAGAAAAAAGGAATGTTCCCTAAACAGTTGCCGGCTTCAGCCTACATTTTGTAGCAAACTCCAGTTTGATGTCCAAAGATACCTCTTTATGGGAGGAAAACAAAAATCATAAGTGTAGAACCACTTGGCACTTTTGGGAAGTTCTTGTAAGCTGCCAAACAGTTCTAGCCTGAAGTACAGACAACAGAACAAGTCAAACCACTCACATGGTTACAAAGGCAAAAATGTCCTTGTCTGTTTTATTGTTATCATCATTATTATGATCTTTGATACTAAGTCTAGGAAAACTGCTTTCTATTGGCTTTAGATATATCTTTAATTACCTGCACATAGTAGATGCTTGGTAACCTTTTTTTTTTTAAATGAATGAATGAATGAGATGTCTATGTTTATGGCTGAAATGGGAAAGAGTTGGAGGATCTTAAATATTTCAGAGTTGTTACATGAGTCAGCAATACAGTACTCATGCTAAGGAGAATCTTTCAGAATTATCTTTTCCCAAGTTATTTCCTGCACGAATCATTCCAAAGTTCTTTCAGACATAGTGGGACTCCCAAATGCCTATGATGTAAAGCCTCTGCAATGTGTGAACGTGTAGGAAGTGCTTTTAAGATTTTCTTTCCCAATCATCTTGCTTTTTGCCAGATGACACAATGGAAGTGCAATATGTAGGTGGACATTTTCTAAATTATAAAATATAGGCGGCTAGTGGGTGACTGCAGAGGCAATGGCATTCAAAGTGGAGAAGATAAGGTTTGAGAGTTCGAAAAAGCACTAATTCTTTCACAATTAATAAAGAGTCATGAAATGTGATACTAATAGAAAGGATAAAGGAACCAAAAACATACCCTCAGCATTCTGCAGGAAGAAGTGCTAGAAAGGCAAAGATCGTATTTTTTGAACCAAAACTTTCATTTTGTATGCTCTTCCACTAACCTAATCTCCCATTTTTGGATTTTACACACACACACACACACACACACACACACACACACCCTTACATACAAAAGTATAGCGTAAGCAAATGTGATTTATAAAACAAAATTAGACCATACAGTATCTTCTAAATAAAGTAAAAATTGGAAAATGTCTTCTTTGTGCAGGATTCCATATGGTGACATTGAATAGTTTAGTCCCAAGTCACTGCATTAGGGAGTTTAGCAGCAACAGAAGTTTGATTGTCAGCCTTGGAGATTGACACTTGGTTTTGTTGTTACACCAAGAGTGGAGCCATCTCTCTAGGGCTGACTTATCGGAGATTGATGTGTAAAATCAAAATGCCAGTGTCTTACTGAACCTTGAAACATAAAACTGTCACAAAGTCAGGAATCCTCACATTGAATGACCAGCTCATTTTCTCCCTGTAGAAGACCAACAGGGGAAGTCAGGCTGGAAAAGAAGATTTTGTGAGCAGCATGGATTCAAAACACAGGAAATGAGGCCAGCTGAAGGTATTAAGCTGGGGGTGGCCAGTGCAGATGTGTCCAGGGGCCAGGGACGTAAGCGAGCTGAGTGAAGGGGCCTGGTGTGGGCTGTGGACAGCAGAGAGCCGTCTGCAGGGGACAGCTCTTACACAGCTCTAGCTGACTGCTGCCACGTGGGAATGTGGGATTTTTCAAAAAAAATTAATAAAAGGATAATCTTACCTAAAATCTTTTCAATAAAAAAAAGTTTCCAGTTAAAAAGAACCTAACAGAGCCAGACGAATCCAGCTGTAAGCGAGGTTAGGTGCCCAGTACTCCAGTTTGCGACCTCTGCCTTGAGTTTCCAAAGCCTGATGCATCTGGCTCACATGATCTTGAGCCATAAGACTCAAGTAATTCAGAGCCATTGGTTAAGGCTCCCATCCCCTGAACAATGTTTAGACACACACAACCAACACTTGTCTGAGTGACACTTTTTCCTGTATTTCTCTGATGGACCAACATCACACACCGCCTCCCCCCCACACACACTTTGGGTGAACATACTCTTTAGGTATCATAATATATTCATTCTTTGACAGCCCAGTCTTGCTGACCTGACAGCTGTCTGGTCTCTAAGCAGATTTATATTCTCAGCTCTGATCACTATATATTGATTGCACAGTTTAATGCTCAAGTGAATCTTTATTTCCCTCATTTTTAAGTTCCAGGGGGACACATCACTGTACCTTCATGAACTGATAACACTGTCTTATAAAACGTACATCATTTTGTCAAAATCATAATTTACTTTTAGCGCTGCCCATTTGACCTGGGATACATTATTTTCCCTACCTTTTGATAAAAACAGTGATCTCCCAGGTGGCTTGTTTAGAATAGAACCCATCAAATGGGCCATCTGTATGACATCTGTATTACAGTTTTGAAAAGATAGAGAGTAATATGTGAGAACTGTTTAGGATGAAAGAAACTGCAGAAATGATTATTAATGTTTTTCTGTCTAATCACAGCTGGCTCATTAGCTATGCTATTTTTGAAATCAGCAGCATGGCCATAGAAACACTTTCTTCTCAATTTGCCACACCAGTAGGCATATGGTGCTGATGTCAGCATGACAAAATTGAGGCAGCGAGGCCTTAAAAAACAACCCATATTATTATGTTTTACTTTGGGTGCTAACTTGAGATTGAGCAGCTGTTCAACAAGTGTGGGAGGCACTTCAGAGACAGATATTGGGTCTGGACCTGAAATTCTGCAGGATGGAATGGAAGGTTCTGTCCTACAAGGTACCAATCTGGGCTTCAACTCCTAGACAGGATGCACACTGCAGAGAGGCTGTGGTTCACAGTCCTCAGCCCTCCACAGAGAACTGAAAACAGGTTTTATTTGGCCAGTCTGATCTGAAAGAAGTGTTGGGAATATTCAGTACGGAGGGACATTTTATCTGACAAATGACACCTGGCCCTGAAGTTTTGGTTGACTTAAACAACTGTTCCAAGGAGGGAGAATTTTCAGAGCAGTTCACTGAAGAGAGAGGGAGCTACTTGAGCCATCCACACCCAGAACTTAGGGGTCCAGCTTTCTTTACTTATAAACTACTCGTTCAAATCATGAAAGAAATTTCTCATTATGGAAAATTTCAAACATGCACAGAAGTCGAGGGAATACTATAATGACCCCCTTCCCCATGTACTCTGCAACCAGTCTCACCAGTTATCAACTTTGGCCAATTTGTTTCATTTATACATCTACTTGCCATTTCTACCCCCAATGTATTATTTTGAAGTAAACCTTAGGCATTATCTAAAATATTTCAGTGTGTATCTTTAAATAATGACTCTTTTTCTAAAACACACAATAGCATTATTACATCTAAAATTAAACGATAATACCTAAATATCATCAAAGATCTAGCCAATGTTTTAATTTGCCTGATTATCTCATAAATAGCTTATAATTAGTTTGTTCAAATTAGGATCCAAACAAGGTCCACAGATTGCAGTTGGTTGCTGTGTCTCCTAAAGTATCTTTCTCTCTTTTATTTTATTTTATAGTTTTAAATTTATTTATTTTTATTTTTGGCTGTGTTGGGTCTTTGTTTCTGCGCACGGGCTCTCTCTAGCTGCGGTGCGCGGGGGCCACTCTTCGTTGCGGTGCGTGGGCTTCCCATTGCATCGGCCTCCCTTGTTGTGGAGCACGGGCTTTAGAGCGCAGGCTCAGTAGCTGTGGCTCGCGGGCTTAGTTGCTCCGCGGCATGTGGGATCCTCCTGCACCAGGGCTTGAACCCGTGTCCCCTGCACTGGCAGGCGGATTCTTAACCACTGCGCCACCAGGGAAGTCCCCTCTTTCTCTCTTTTAAAACAATTAATTTTATTAAAATATAAAATAAAGATATGGAAAACTACATGAAACAAATGTATGACAATTAATTTTTATAAAAGTGAACAGCTTTGTAACTACAACCCAGGTCAGAAAATAAAACTTTGGTTTCCACTTCAGAAGCTCTGTCCATGAGACTCATTCCAATGATGAACACTTTCTTTCCCAATTACTTTTACAGTAATTGCTGCTTTGCAAATAGTTTTATCACCCAATTGTGATCAAATGTCCCTGGACATTATAATTTAGTCTTGCCTATTACAAAATATATTTTAAGTTTTAACTTAATGATCTCTTTCTTTCCCTTACATTTTATCTGCGTCCTTCGACTGGCAGAGTTTCCCACAGCCTGGATTCTGTTGAGTGCATGCTCGTGGTGTAATTCAACAGGTTCTCTGTCCTCTGTATTTCCTGCAAATTGGCAGCTGGATCACGTTGATCCTGTTGTCAAGGCAAGCAGGTGTCGGGCAATTCTGTAGTAGGCACATCAGGTTGTCTCCCTCGGTGTGATGTCAGCAGCCATTGGTGATTATTACTGCCTGTTATCTAGTAGTTCACTTGGTTTGCAGAATGGAGATATTCTAATTTTAATAATTTCTACTCATCTGTTAGTTGAAACACTATTATAAAGAGATACTCCCCCAATCTATTATTTGGTTACCCAGTGGTATATAGTTCATATAGAAAGGCAGGATAGATTCTTTGTTTTTATTTAAACCATTTTTCAAGATAATGAATTGATGCCCTATCACATTCTGAAGGTGATCAATTCTTTTTGAGCTCATAGATTTAAACATATTTGATTTGTTTTAATCCATCAAAATTACTATTATCATGACTGAAGCTCCAGTTCTCTCATCTTTGGCCAGTGAAATCTTCTTCAGGTGGGCTGTGAAATGTTTTGAGGTGATCCTAACAGTCTTTGATAACCTCCTTGGTATTTGATAGACAAGATACTCCAGGCTCATCTTGTCATTTTCTGCCACAGACTTGGAATTAGCCATTTTTTCCAGAGGCTCTGGTTTCTTTTAGTGAGAAATAGTATTTCAAGGCCACAGTGTGGGCCCTAGGGATACTCATTGCTAATAGGTCGGTCATTGTTTCTACTCAGTCTCTGCCTTTGTCTGTCTCTATATATTTATATATGTATATAACTTTTATATTTATATAACATATAATATATAAAAACATACTTTTTGAATCATTTAAAAATAAGTTGCAAATATCATGACACTTCACCCCAAATGACACTTTCAATGACTTGATAATATCATCTAACATACAGTCCACTTATCTTCAAAATGGCATTTACATATTTTTAAAATCCAAGATGAGGGGACCTCCCTGGTGGTGCAGTGGCTAAGACTCCAAGCTCCTAATGCACGGGGCCCAGGTTCGTTCGATCCCTGGTCAGGGAACTAGATCCCACATGCATGCTGCAACTAAGGAGCCCGAGTGCTGCAACTAAGGAGCCCGACTGCTACAACTAAGGAGCCTGTGGACTGCAACTAAGGCACCCACGTGCTGCAACTAAGGAGCCCGCCTGCCGCAACTAAGTCCTGGTGCAACCAAAATTAATAAATAAATAAATAATTTTAAATAATCCAAGATGAAATCCAGATTCATGCATTATGTCTGGCTGTTACATCTCTTTCGTCTCCTTTAATACAGAATAGTATCCCTCTGCCTTTTCTTCTTTCTTTCCTGACACTGACATTTTGAAGAAGCTGAGTTACTGTCTTATAGATTTACCACAATTCTGGATTGGTCCTAATGATAAGATTCAAGTTAAACATTTTGGCAAGACAACTACATAAATGACATTGTGTATTTCCCCCTGTAGCTTATGAGAAAGAGGTACAGAATGTAAATTTTGTTCTGTTATTACTGAGAAACAAGTTTGATCACTTGGTTAAGGCGCGTCTGCCAGATATCTTCACTGTAAACGTATTTTTTCATTTTTGATTAAAGAAGAGTCTGTGGGGTAATAATTTGAATAATATAACTATCTTATTCTCCAACAAACTTTCACCCAATGGTTTTAGCATCCTTTATTAATCCTTGCCCAAATCAATTATTATATAAGGGTTACAAAATGATGATTTCTAATGAGATCATTTTGTTTCTATTTATTATCTCCTTCTCTCTAAGTTATTCTTCTATAAAGATCTTTTCCTCTTTTCTCTTTTTCTATCTCTCTCTCTCTGAGTATCACTAGGGGTATCATGGACTTTCAAAATGATATTCCATATGGCCAGTGGCAACACCTTTGAGGTGGCTCCTTCAAAATGTTTTGTCCACTTTAGCTTTCTTGTCACAATCAGAAGGGCATTTTATAGACTATATGGAAATACATAATATAAGGTCACACACCACTTATCAATTTCTAGCACAGTGACCAGAATCCTGTCACATTTGTTGAAATGAACTAAATTTGCACCCTCCTGAACCATGTCCCTTCTTGGTATGAGTCCAGCCAGCAAAGAGCATTGCAAGTGTTACTGAAGGAAAGAGAGGGTGGTGGGGTGGGGTTTGGGAGACAGGCCTAGCCAGGACTAAATTCTGCTTCTAGTCCATTAATAGCCTAATAGACCATTAAGGTCTCAGGAAGTGGTTCAACCTCTCTGAGTTTCAGTTTGCTAATCTGTTAAAAAGAGAATGAGAGAGAGAATAATAAGATCTATCTGATAGGAGTGACTCTGAGGTTTACAGAGTGTCTGGTTCGCTGCAGGCATTCAGTAAATACAGCAATCACACCGCACCCAGAGTCTGAAATATCGAATGGCATAAAAATCCAATTTAATACTCGTTTTTTTGCTTTCTGTTCCAGAAGGAAAGACTCATCAGGGAGGGAGCCTGTTGAGGGCTGCCCTTGGGTACAGATTTGGTAGGAGTCTATCTTGTTTTTATCCCTTCCATGACTGAAAGATGAGATCCTGATTTGCGAGCGGAATTTTTTTCTGTCTACAGACAAGTGTTTATCTCCTCTCTGGGTTTGTCCACCCTCTCCCTCTTTCCTTCTTTCTTTATTCCTTTCTTCCTTTCTTTTGTATCATGGTAAAATAGATACAACATTAAATTTATCATTTTAAGTGTACAGCTCGGTGGTACTAGGTACATTCACATTGTGAAACCACTGCCACCATCCATCTCCAGAACTTTTCATCTTCCCAAACTGAAACTTCACACCCATTAAACACTAACTCCCCACCCTCCCCTCCCGCCCAGCCCCTGGTAACTACCAGTCTACTTTCTATAAATTTGACTACTTTAGGTTAACTCATATAAGTGGAATCACGTATTTGTCTTTTAGTTTTTGTTTAACAGCTCATACCTCATTTCTCATTTTAAAATGTTTTGTTGCAAGAGGAAAAATATACAATGCAGTATAAAACGCTGACAGCATCAAGTTTCTTATACAGTTTTCAACCTACCAGAAAGATAAACAAATAACCGACAACAGAGGGACAAGGCTTTTTTTTTCTGTTTGCTCTCAGTATTAAAGCTAAAAGTTGTATTATTGAGTAGAAACAAAATAAAAATGGGGAGACAAAATTCTCTGGGTAAATGGCTCTTCTGGCATTCTATATCTTTTACTCAAATTATCACCTTATTTTGTTATCTCTACATTTTAATGACACCCAGAACTGCCCTTTGAGGATAAGCACATCACTTACCACTGGACGGGTTGGACAGCTGTCATGTTCTGAGGGGAGGTTGGGTTAGGTTGGGGGACAGGGGGAAAATGCTACAACCTGTAGCCTCTTTCCCAAGGCAATGTGCCTTTTTGACCCTGGGGAGACTCCCTCAGTGACTGATTAAGGGCTATGTTAGAAATGTCCAGAGAACAGAGGAAGAATTCAGTCTAATTCAGTCTCTCACCGCTGAGCCAGAGGTCTCCAGTGACCCTACCTCTCCTGTGCCAAGTCTCACCTTATATGCCCCATCCCTTCTCATATGAGATGCAGCTTGCCGTGCGGGCAGAAGTACCATCCCTCCATGGGCACTGTAGGACCCTGTTGCCGCGCCTCCTTTGGCAGAAACCACATCACAATTTGGGTGTTATGGGAAAAGCAATCCCATTTGTTGATGTCCGCCTTACAGCCCTCACATGATAGAAGCAGCAGTACTAAGCCACCTCTTCCTGTTCACCAGGAGTCAACTCCAAGCCCAATAAGCCCTGTAATTCTGCATACCTACAGTGGCCTGAGTAACAGACAAACTGCTGTCTATGTGAGCAGCTTCTCCTGCTGGACCACAGACAAGTAGCTGAGCCAGGTTATTCACTTCGTAGGAGTCTGTGGTGTGGTGGAGTTGAAATTTACAGAGAGTGGAGCAAATGGCCAGTCCAAGGGGGTACGCTGAGGCGGTGGAAGCCTCTGAAAACTGTCCGCAAAACTGTTGGAAATTCTTGCCAGAAAAGTACTTAATGGAGAAAAAGTGGATGTGAGGTCAGCCACCTGGCAGAACCTGCCACAGTTTGAGGCAGGGGCTCAGAACGTGAATGTATTTGAGTGACAAGAGTGGAAAAAGCTCCATGGGACCATGCCCGAGATTCTAGTGGTTCTGCTGGTGGATGGGCCACACTCTGAGCAACTTGTACTCTCATTCGTCCACGTGGATAAGCCCCCTCAGTGCGCTGCCCGACTTCAATTGCCCTCCTTCAGCCCTTCACCTGATGGGTCTGGTCCCAGTCCCAATTCCATCCCTACCACTTCTCTCCTCAAGCTTTGGAGTCCCTCCTCTTCCTTCTGGCATCTACCATGAGCATCTCATGCCCCTCCATTATCTCCTTATTTAGCTGTACCTTCTCCTGGGTCATCCCACAGCCTTTACCTCGATCCAGCCTTCTCTCCCCCACCAAATGCTACAGTGGGGCCTCCACCAGATATTTACATGAAGGCCTTTGGCCCCTCTATCCACCACTGCGGCCAAGATTTGGGCTTTCCACCCTCTGTGGTGAGTGAAGCTGAATTTGGAGAGATCGTGAAGCAAAAGAGAGCAACTTCCAACAGTGCCACTTCCAAAGTGATTTCTGGAGCCCATGCAGGGGATGACAGGGACTTGATCGAGATGATGCTTGCAGCTATTACTGTTATCAAACAGTCTCAGGTCGTCAGTGATGAGTGTTGCTCTGTCCTCATCTCCCCCCTTAAGAGCTTCATGGCACTGAAGCCAAGTCCTACAGTGTGGGTGCCAGCAGGAGCTCTTCCAGAAAAAGACATCTGTTCAGAGATTGTCTAGCTGGTCCCAAGAGAGCAGCAGGAGGCACCAGGACCTGTTCCTTAATGAAGATCAGCATGATGATTATTTCCAAGAAAGGAACCAGGAGCCCAAGAGATACCAGAATAAAGAATGGGACTGGCACCATTCAGAAAGGAGTCTGGTTGGAAGGAAATTTTTTTAATGGACTTGCATCTCCTCACCTTCATCAGGCATGTAGGTGGATGTACCTGAGAATTTGAAGCCCTGGATTCCTCTGAGTGGGAAGAAACACTCCCTTCTATCTTGCTAGAGAAGAGCAGCACCCCCTTTGCCAACAGGTGACACAAGGGCTTTACCTGAGGCAGATGTAAGATGATACTTGTCCTGATCAAGATTGACCCCAGCTTCCGTCATTGCCATCAGATTATTTTTATTGAAGTGTAGTTGATTTACAATGTTGTGTTAGTTTTAGGTATACAGCAAAGTGATTCAGTTATACATATATATGTGTATATATATATATGTGTGTCTGCAGATATATCTATTCTTTTTCAGATTCTTTTCCATTATAGGCTATTACAAGATATTGAATATAGTTCCCTGTGCTATACAGTAGGGCCTTGATGTTTATATGTTTTATTCATAGTGGTGTGTATCTGTTAATCCCAAGCTCCTAATTTATCTCTCCCCTACTCCCTTTCTACTTTGGTAACCATAAGTTTGTTTTCTATGTCTGTGAGTCTGTTTCTGTTTTGTAAATAAGTCCATTTGTATCATTTTTTTGGATTCCACATATAAGTGATATCATATGATAATTTGTCTTTCTCTGTCTGACTTACTTCACTTTGTATGATACTCTCTAGGTCCATCCATGTTGCTACAAATGGCATTATTTCATTCTTTTTTATGGCTGAGTAATATTCCATTTTGTGTGTGTGTGTGTGTGTGTGTGTGTGTGTGTGTGTGTGTATATATATATATATATATATATATATATATATATATACCACATCTTCTTTATCCATTCATCTGTTGATGGACACTTAGGTTGCTTAGAGCTACCATATTGACCCAGCACTCCCACTTCTTGGGCATACATTTGGAAAAGACGAAACCTCTAATTTGAAAAGATACATGCACCCCAATGTTCAGAGCAGCATTATTATCAGTAGTCAAGACACGGATGCCATCAGATTTTAATAATTTGGGTCAGCTCTCTGCATTGCCCAAGCAGTCCTCGCTGCAGGAGCAGACAGCCTTCTTAGGGGAAGGACTAAAATGTACTGACAGGAACATGGAAACAAGTGTGGGAGTGGATCTTGAGGGTGATGGACAGAGGGAGGTGGAGTGTGAAGGGGGAGCATTGTATAGTGAGCATTTATTGACCTGGGAGCACCCTCCCATGACTCAGGATTTAACTTCCAGGCAGGGACACTTAATAAGTTGCTGGCCAGGTTCTTGTTGGTTGGACATGAAAATAACTTACAACAAATGAGGCAGAAATGTCACAACTGCTTGGGCAAAGTGTGGAGAGAAGAGCCAGAAGGGCATGTTTGTACTGGTTTATTATAGGACAGACACTGAGAAGCTAACCAGTGACTGTGTTCCGCAGGAAGAGGGTCCAGAAGCTTTTCTCCAGAGTCTGCTCAGTCCATGTGGACGTGATGTGGAAGTGGGGTGTGTTAATGCCTTAGGGGACAAACTTCAGGGAATGAGGAATGAGCAGTTAGTGAATGAATCCCCCCACCTCCCTGTCCTTCAGTGGGATAATCCTGGGACACATTGGCCACAGTCCCTCTGAGGGCCTGTGGCGAGATGAGTACCTGCCGTCCATGGCGGTAAAAATTCTCCCTCTACTGGCCTCAGATACAGGCTCCTCCAAAGTCAAAAGTCACTGTGCATTATTCTCTCTCCTGCTCTGTCTCCCTCTCTCAGCAGCCTCACTCCCACTCCTTGGGGTCACCTCCCAGTTCAACTCCACACTCCAGTCTGTGTCTCACACTTTGCTTTCAGGGGAGCCCCATCTAAGGCTCTTCTTCTGTGCTAGAACTTCACGTTCCTAGACTTCATGAATGGGTAGCACAGTACACTGGGCATCAGTTAGCCTATTAAAATATCCTCACTTGGAAAACATATCCCAGCTTAGAATTAAATGATGATTGGTAATATTAGCATTCTCGAAACTACATTTCACTCTCCACCCCAGGTCCATTTAGGGGAGAGGCAGTATTTTTCCCACAAAACATTTTCCCATACCCCTCATGCAGTCCTCGATGGCAGAGCCAGGTAAAGCTCACAATACAATGTATGAGCGAATCGCCAGAACTACTGTATTTCATAAAGAGCGGTTGTTATTAAAAGCAATAAGGGGACCTAATTAGGTCTAGTGCACCTGAAAGTAATTGCATTTTCTCATGTAAGCATTTCAGTGTGTCCAAGTGCTCAGCCTTAATCCTCCACACTCTCATTGCTTGTTTGCACTGTCATTTGCTAAGACCTGCTTTTCCTAAGTTACTAGCATTCCTGTTTATTCTGAATCTGACATATTTTCAATCTGTAAAACATTAGATGGCTCTGTTTCCACCTTTATCAGGAAAAATAATCTTTCCTGATTTAGATCCCAGATCTTGAAATGTTCTCTCTCTGGCAAACCCCAAACCTTACCACTTCAGTTTGAAAAGCTTCCAGAATCCCATTTCCTCCACAGATCTTCTCTCTGAGGAGCATAATACTACACCAGCTCCAGCCTCTTGAAACCCAGAATTCCTCAAAGCCCCCCTTTCCTGACCTCCCACGAGAGGCCTTCAGTACCTGGCAGGCACTGAGATCCAGACTGGTTGCTAGACGCTCCTTTGTCCTCAGTGTTGTGGTTTTTAAATTAGAAATCCCTTGACATCAAAAATAACATCTTTATAACTCAGTTCCTAGCATAAGGTCATGCACAGAGAAACACTTAATACAGTCTCTTTTTTTGGCTGTGTTGGGTCTTCGTTGCTGCGCATGGGCTTTCTCTAGTTGCGGTGAGTGGGGGCTACTCTTCGTTGCGGTGCGGAGGCTTCTTATTGCGGTGGCTTCTCTTTGTTCTGGAGCACGGGCTCTAGGCACGTGGGCTTCAGTAGTTGTGGCACATGGGCTCAGTAGTTGTGGCTTTCGGGCTCTAGAGCGCAGGCTCAGTAGTTGTGGCACATGGGCTTAACTGCTCTGTGGCATGTGGGATCTTCCTGGACCAGGGCTCGAAACCATGTCCCCTGCATTGGCAGGCGGATTCTTAACCACTGTGCCAGGGAAGCCCAATATGGTCTTTTTTATGAAGGTGGAGCCAGATGTAAATTTAGGGAACACAAAAGAAAAATTTCAAATGTGATATTTTAACATCTAATTTTGCTTGGGTTAATAGTAAAAGGCTCAGTGAGTAGGTTCACATAGCTATAATATAGTACTTAATAATTAGAAGCCAAAAGTAATTTAAAAACACACAGATAGCTATAAGTTATATGGGTTGGAGAGAACAGAGTTATAGAGCCAACTATATTCCTATATAAAGGAGTGTTGTCTATGGTATAAAGATAATAATATAGTAATACCCTAGATCCATTATTATCATTCATGTACTTTTGTGTCTATACAGCCCTAAAAGGTATAAGAAAAATTATGGCACTGGATAGGAGCTAGGTCCACTAATTGAATGTTTAAGAAATACTAAATATGGATGGAACAATAGGGATTATCTAATTCATCTCCCTGATTTTACACTTGTGGACTCTGAGGTAAAGAGATTTGGTATTGTTAGAAGGATACAGGCCCAGCAGTGAGTCTTCTGACTGCTAGGCCTGTATCCCTCTAACATGTTATGTGAATGTGGGGAGTAGACTTGTTGATTCTCCTCAAGCTGCAAGCTTATCAGGAAACCAGGGAAGACTTCTAGGGATCTATACAGAGGAAAGAAATCCCAAGATGTAGGCTAAAGTTTATGAACACATATATTCATTATTGGCTGTTTATAATAGCCAGAAAATTAGAAATTATCTGAATTCTGACAGTAAGATAATAGTTAAGTAAATCATAGGATAATGTACAATGGAATATTGTGAGACATTAAAAGTATTCCAAAAAAAAAGAAGTATTCCATAAAAAATTTAATACCATGGAGAAAAGCAGGATATTAAATTTATATAGAGAGTATTATCTCACCTACGTAGACAACAATACATGCATAGAAAAATCACAGACCAAAGCATACTAAAATGGTAACTGGATATCATGTATCTTTGGATGCTGGAACTAGCTGGTGATTTTAATTTTTTAAAAAATAGTGTTCTATACTTTTCATAATGATTTTCTAACGGGAAAAATTTTTAAGCAGGAAAGATAGTTTTCAATAACTCTGCATCAGTCTTTGAATAAGAGAGTGCATATCAGGAGAAGCCAGACTTTCTTCTCATAGTAACATGCTGCTGTGGATAGTTTTGACATGCAAAATACAAAGGAAGTAACATCAGAAAATATCAACTGGTTTTACAGAGAATTTGTGGCTCTCACAAGAAAACTATTAAACTTTTAGATTTTGGTTGGGTTTTTTTGTTTATTTGTTTGTTTCTGGTTTTTTTGTTTTTTTTTTTACTCTAGGCCCAGCATTATTTTTCCCACAGGTTTTCTTGATTTTGTTTTGGGTGACAGCATAAAAATCAAGGTCATTGTTTGTTTGGGTCCTCCAAGAAGTAGATGCCAAGATGGGGTAAGATGTGCAAGAGAGGGTAACAGCTGTGAAGGACAAAGGAAGGGAGAGCAGGAAAAGGCAGAAAGAGCTTTCAGATGGAAACAAAGGTCTGACTCTTGTGGAAGGAGAGGGGTAGGAAGGTTGGGTGGTAAGAGTCTCAGACTGCAGCGTGGCTCCCAAAGAGGTTCAGCCAAGCCAAAGGGAAGTCCTCGAGCTAAGTTAGCCATTGAAGGAGTCTTGTGTTTCTTAGGAACAGAACACATTTGTATCTTCATCATGCTCAGTCACTGACTGGAAGCAGCCTGTGGGAATTGTGACCTTGGCACAAATGTGGTGGTGCATTCAGAGGGGCAGCTATGAGGGCCACAGTCAGTTATGCCCATCACAGTGGATATCTGAGCAGCACAAGTTCAGGGTCACCACAGTCATTAAGATGCACGTTACAAGATGGATAGATGAATGGTGCCCTAAGTCTCTGAAACACAGAATGAGTGACTGTGACATTTTCTTTTCTTTTTTTTTTTTTTTTTTTTGCGGTACGCGGGCCTCTCACTGTTGTGGCTTCTCCCGTTGCGGAGCACAGGCTCCGGACGTGCAGGCTCAGCGGCCATGGCTCACGGGCCCAGCCGCTCCATGGCATGTGGGATCTTCCCAGACCGGGACACAAACCCATGTCCCCTGCATATGCAGGCGGACTCTCAACCACTGCGCGACCAGGGAAGCCCTGTGACATTTTCTTAAAGTTCATCACTATAGACAGATGTGCCAAGAGGCAATGCCTAAAGCAACTTGGAGGAAAGCCCATTTGCATTTGTGGGCTGTTAATGCACATCACTTTCTAATCGCCTCACAGATATAGAAATATTGTGTTTATATTTAACTTCTCCAGGTGAACTTTGGCTGGGGACAGGAAGCTCATCTATTCTGCTTTATTTGTGGTTTTGTTTTGCTAATTCCCTATTTCAGGTAAATATAGTAAAGATAATCATATACTGAAAATGAGACACCGATACAGAATATTTCACAGCATTTCCTTTGGAAATATTGGCTCAACAGAGACTATAATTACTGGAAAGCAGAAATGCAATGCTGTCACACAAACTGAAGTGTTTCTACTATATCTCTGAGGCATTTAATCAGTTCAGCCAAAGCAATCAACAAAGCCAGTTGTTTACTGTTATAATTCCAAATCACCTAATGACTAACTGGGTTTCTTCAGACTTAATTGACTAGATCTTGGACCGCTGTGACAACATAAGCCAGCATGCCCAAATGGCTCTTAAGGTGGCAAGATGGCAGAAAATTCACTATAGCTAATATTAATGAGTAAAACTCCTTTCAATTATTTTACACTTGAAACAAAACACTATTGCATTATAAAATGGTCAAAATAGCCAGGAAGTGTGGATAATGTAGTAAGTGCTTATTAATTTTCAAAATTTCCTTGCTATAACTGAGGGGTGACTGTATTTTAAATCGTTGTCTCTGGGATCTTCTTCACCAGTATGCTTTTGAGTTTCTGGGGCAGAACAAATCCTATATGCCCTGCTTATGCTATGAGTTCAATGACAAGTTCAATGACTACTTCTTTTTTGTGTGTTTTGTTTTCTTTTATTGTGGTAAGACTATTTAATATGAGATATACCCTCTTAACAAAACATTATGAAACATTCTTGTTGACTATAGCCAGTGTTGAACAGCAGATCTCTAGAGCTTATTCATCTTGTTTAATTAGACTTTATGCCCATTGATTAGTAATTCTCCTTCTTCCCAGTCCCTGGCAACCACCATTCTATTCTTTGATTCTATTAATTTGATTATTGTAGATCCCTCATATAAGTGGATTCATGCAGTATTTGTCTTCTGTGACTGGCTTATTTTACTTTGCATAATGTCCTCCAGGTTCCTCCATGTTGTCACATATTGCAGAATTTCCTTCTTTTTTAAGGCTGAATTCAATTGTATGTATATACCACATTTTCTTTTTTAAAAAAAATAAATTTATTTATTTATTTATTTTTGTCTGCGTTGGGTCTTGCTGTGTGCAGGCTTTCTCTCTACTTGCAGCGAGCGGGGGCTACTCTTTGTTGCGGTGCGCGGACTGCTCATTGCAGTGGCTTCTCTTATTGTGAGCCCGGGCTCTAGGCACGCGGGCTTCAGTAGTTGTGGCGCATGGGCTTAGCTCCTCCGCGGCATGTGTGATCTTCCGGGACCAGGTATCGAACTCGTGTCCCCTGCATTGGCAGGCAGATTCCCAACCACTGCGCCGCGAGGGAATTCCGACCTCGTTTTCTTTATCCTTTCATCTGTCAGTGGACGTTTAGGTTGTTTCCATATCTTAGCTACAGTGAATAGTGCTGCTAACCTGGAAGTACTAATAGCTCTTTGAGATCCTGATTTCAATTTTTTTGGATAAATACCCAGAAGTGGGGTTGCTAGGATATATGGTAGGTCTATTTTTAATTTTTTGAGGTATCTCCATAAAATATAACCATATCTCCATAAAATGGTGGCTGCACCATTTTACACTCCCACCAACAGTGTGCAAGTGTTAAAAATTTCTCCACATCCTCGCCAACATTTGTTGTCTTCTGTTATTTTGATAATAGCCATCCTGACAGGTGTGAGTTGATATCTCCCTGTGGTTTTTTTTTTGAATTTTATTTATTTTTTTATACAGCAGGTTCTTTTTTTTAATTTCTGAGATATACATTTTAAAGTAATAACTAGAATTATGACTTATAACATTATACGAGAACATATAAGATTTTTAGAAATTTCATGTGATGTCTGAAACATTTATATTAACATATTTCCATACAAATAACCCAAAGAAAGCTTAGCATTAGTTGTTTTTTGTTTGTTTGTTTTATACTGCAGGTTCTTATTAGTCATCAATTTTATACACATCAGTGTATACATGTCAATCCCAATCTCTCAATTCATCACACCACCCCCACCACCCCCAGCCACTTTCCCCCCTTGGTGTCCATACGTTTGTTCTCTACATCTGTGTCTCAATTTCTGCCCTGCAAACCGGTTCATCTGTACCATTTTTCTAGGTTCCACATATATGTGTTAATATATGATATTTGTTTTTCTCTTCCTGACTTACTTCACTCTGTGTGACAGTCTCTAGATCCATCCACGTCTCTACAAATGACCCAATTTCGTTCTTTTTTATGGCTGAGTAATATTCCATTGTATATATGTACCACATCTTCTTTATCCATTCGTCTGTCAATGGGCATCTAGGTTGCTTCCATGACCTGGCTATTGTAAATAGTGCTGCAATGAACACTGGGGTGCATGTGTCTTTTTGAATTATGGTTTTCTCTGGGTATATGCCCAGTAGTGGGATTGCTGGATCATATGGTAGTTCTATTTGTAGTTTTTTAAGGAACCTCCATACTGTTCTCCATAGTGGCTGTATCAATTTACATTCCCACCAACAGTGCAAGAGGGTTTCCTTTCCTCCACACCCTCTCCAGCATTTGTTGTTTGTAGATTTTCTGATGATGCCCATTTTAACTGGTGTGAGGTGATACCTCATTGTAGTTTTGATTTGCATTTCTCTAATAATTAGTGATGTTGAGCAGCTTTTCATGTGCTTTCTGGTCATCTGTATGCCTTCTTTGGAGAAATGTCTATTTAGGTCTTCTGCCCATTTTTGGATTGGGTTATTTGTTTTTCTACTATTGAGCTGCATGAGCTGTTTATATATTTTGGAGATTCATCCTTTGTCCATTGATTCGTTTGCAAATATTTTCTTCCACTCTGAGGGTTGTCTTTTCGTCCTGTTTATGGTTTCCTTTGCTGTGCAAAAGCTTTTAAGTTTCATTAGGTCCCATTTGCTTATTTTTGTTTTTATTTCCAATACACTTGGAGGTGGATCAGAAAAGATCTTGCTGTGATTTATGTCAAAGAGTATTCTTCTATGTTTTCCCCTAAGAGTTTTATAGTGTCCAGTCTTACATTCAGGTGTCTAATCCATTTTGAGTTTATTTTTGTGTATGGTGTTAGGGAGTGTTGTAATTTCATTCTTTTACATGTAGCTGTCCAGTCCACTGGTGGTGGGTAGAGCTGGCTGTTGCTCTGGTGGGCAGAGCTCAGTAAAACTTTAATCCGCTTGACTGTTGATGGGTGGGGCTGGGTTCCTTCCCTGTTGGTTGTTTGGCCTGAGGTGACCCAACACTGGAGCCTACCTGGGCTCTTTGGTGGGGCTAATGGCAGACTGGGAGGGTTCATGCCAAGGAGTACTTCCCAGAACTTCTGCTGCCAGTGTCCTTGTCCTCATGGTGAGACAGAGCCACGCCCTGCCTCTGCACAAGACCCTCCAACACTAGCAGGTAGGTCTGGTTCAGTCTCCTATGGGGTCACTGCTCCTTCCCCTGGGTCCCGATGCGCACACTACTTTGTGTGTGCCCTCCAAGAATGGAGTCTCTGTTTCCCCCAGTCCTGTCGAAGTCCTGCAGTCAAATCCCGCTGTCCTTCAAAGTCTGATTCTCTAGGAATTCCTCCTCCCGTTGCCGGACCCCTAGGTTCGGAAGCCTGACGTGGGGCTCAGAACCTTCACTCCAGTGGGTGGACTTCTGTGGTATGAGTGTTCCCCAGTTTGTGAGTCACCCACCCAGCAGTTATGGGATCTGATTTTATTGTGATTGTGCCCCTCCTACTGTCTCATTGTGGCTTCTCCTTTGTCTTTGGATGTGGGGTATCTTTTTTGGTGAGTTCCAGTGTCTTCCTGTCGATGATTGTTCAGCAGTTCTCTCCCTGTGGTTTTGATTTTCATTTCCCTGATGTTTAATGCCATCGAGCATTTTTTCATATAGCTGTTGGTGATTTACATGTCTTCTCTGCAGAAGTGTCTACTCAAGTCCTTAGCCCATTTTTTAAATTGGTATATTAGTGTTTTGGCTATTGAGTTTTAGGAGTTCCTTGTATTTTTTGGAGATTAACCCCTTATCAGATATGTGGTTTCTAAATATTTTCTTCCATTCTGTACATTGCCTTTTTACTCTGTTCACTGTTTCCTTGGGTGTGCAGAAGCTTTTCAGTGTGATGCAGTCCCACTTGTCTATTTTTATTTTTGTTGCCTGTGTTTTGATGTCATATTTATGAAACTGTGTAGACCACTGTCATGAAGCTTTCCCATATGTTTTTTCCTAGGAATTTTACAGTTTCAGGCCTTACATTTAAGTCTGTATTCCATTTTGAGTTGATTTTTGTATGGTGTAAGAGTCCAATTTCATTCTTTTGCATATGGATATCCAGTTTTCCCAACACGAATTGCTGAAGAGACTAAACTTTCCCTACTGTGTGCTTGTTGAAAATCAGTTGAACATATATGTGTGGACTTATTTCTGGGCTCTCCATTCTGTTCCATTTGTTTGTAGGTCTGTCTTTATACCAGTACCATATTGTTTTGATTATGATAGACTTTGTAATATATTTTAAGACCAGGAAGTGTAATGGCACCAATTTTATTCTTTCTCAAGATTAATTTAGCTATTCATGGTCTTTTATGATTCCATATGAGTTGCAGAATTGCTTTTTTACTTCTGTAGAAAATGCCACTGGAATTTTGATAGGGATTGCTTTGAATTTGTAGATTGCTCTGGATAGCATGAGGATTTTAACATTATTAAGTCTTCCAAACTGTGAACATGGGATGACTTTCCATTTGTGTCTTCTTTCGTTTATTTCATCAATGTTTTGTAGTTTCACTATACAAGTAACCTCCTTTGTTAAATTTATTTCTAAATATTTAATTCTTTCTGGTGCTATTGTAAATGGGATTTTTTTTCTTAATTTTCTTTTCAGATTGCTTGCTGTTAGTGTATGGAAACACAACTGAATTTTGTATGTTGATTTTGTATCCTGTAACTTTACTGAGTTAATTAGTTCTAAGAGTCTTCTTGTGGAGTCTTTAGGGTTTTCTACATATAAGATCATGCCTTCTGCAAAGAGGGACAATTTTACTTCTTCCTTTCTGATTTGCATGTCTTTTATTTCCTTTTCTTGCCTAATTGCTCTGGCTAAAGCTTTTAGTACTATATTGAATAGAAGTGTCAAGAGTGTGCATCCTTGCCTTATTTCTGATCTTAGAGGAAAAGCTTTCAGTTTTTCACCATTAACTATAATGTTAGATGTGGGCTTTTCATATTTGTGGTCTTTATTTCAGTGGCTACTTCTTGATTTGATTTGTATTACTCTAGAAAGAGAAAGAAGGAACCAGACCATTTTGGTCTGCGATTCACTCTCAAAATGTGGTTCCTGGACCCAGCAGCATCAGCATGTACCCAGGAACTTTTTAGAAATGCAAATCCTCAGGCCCACCTCAGACCTACTGAATCTGAAACTTTGGGAGTGGGGCCAGAAATCTGTGTTCCCACAAGCCATCTGGGTGATTCCAACACATGCTACGAAGTTGTCTGACTAATGCTATTTCCCATGGTGTATTCTTCAGGAAAGTATTCTAAGACATGTTAACAAGTGTTACGCAACAGAAGGATTCCTTATTTGAATAAATTTGGGAAATTTGGGGCTAAAAAATTTAAATAGAGCCCATGGTCCATGCCCCTTCACAGAGGTCCCCTATAGATCATTTCTCCAGATCTGCCGCTATATACAGGCACCTGTTTATGCCCCACAAATAGCTCATTCCTTGTTCTTTCTCCAACAGCTTAGTTCCCCATCTCTTTCAGCCATTAGGAGAGAGAGTTCCCCTTCCCTCAGCTTAAAGCCCACCTTTCTTTTTTCCACCCCTTTTATGACTAATGGGGGGGTGGAAAGTCAGTGTGGTCTGATGTCCTACTCCCTCCACTGCAAGGCAATCATAATAATAGGCAACATATTAAAAGTGTAGGTTATTCAGTCCTAAATAACTATCCTTTTGGGACACATTCAGGGCAATTCAAATATATATTTAGAAAAAAGAGGTTTTTCTGCAAGGACACAGTCTTACTAAAGACACATCCCATTCCTATTTCTAAACTGAATGAAAACATTCCAGTCTGAGGCAACTATATTTGTATTATTTCAGTGGTTTAGGGCTTTCCCAAAATTAATATGGAATTATTTGCTTTACATCTATCCACAATGCAAAACCTAAAAACGGCTAGCCTGCAGAATAGCTTCTGTTTCCATTTTAATATGCAGAAATTAGTTATGAACCCCCAGATAGCAGGCTTTCAGTTAAAATTCAAATTCTACCTCTAGCAACAGGAAGAAACTGCAGGCAGCTTAACAATGCTGGTTTGTCCCTGATACAGGGGCTACTCAGTAGGACTAAATAAGAGAGTCCAAATTACTTTTCCACCTATTAAAAAAACTAAAATACCCCAATGCTTTTAAATTTTAGTTTGTTACACTGTTCGTTCAACATTGTAAGCCAAAGAGCAGGAGGGCAAGCATGCAGAAAAAGGGATTCCTCCAGCTTCTAAAGAAAGCAATACTGCATTTCTTGTCTGCCTTTGCATGGGTTAAGACATATTCCCACATGACGAACTACAAACATCTAATGGTCATGTAGGGAAGAAATCTTCCAAAGCCTGGACCTTGAAGAAAGCTGATAAAATCTAGGTGACATAGAACTTGGAGATTAACTCAAGCATGACTTCAGATTTAAAACCTCTTAAAGGAACACACCAAATCATGCCAAGTTGCTCATGCCTGGTCGTAATGAGAACAATTCAGTTCTGAAGGCAAAAGGGCATTAATTTAAGCGCTGTTGGCATGGCAAGCAATAGATGACGTCTCATCCCTTTATAGCCTATAATAAGTAATGTGTCATCCTAGCCTTTCCTCCAGTTCCTCTGACTCAAATTCATGCATTGTTAAAAACGTATTAAAATGCATTGAATCAGAGCAGTGCAGACAACAAAAATAGAGGCAGCTTTTGATGCTAAGCCAAATAATTTTGGCTTTTCCTCCCAATGTTCATGTAAACAGTCAGACACCCATACATACAAATGGAAAATTATTCATAACGGGGGATGACGAGGTTCTCAGAAGAGATACGACAGCAGAGAATTAATTCACTGACATGTTGTCTGTGGAGGGCTGTTCCTTCACTTAGTGTCATGTCTCATTAGCAGATATTTCATTTCACACTGTCCACCACTAAACACAAAACTCATATGTAAATTACGGTAATTAAAACCCAGGTCTTTCTAAGCAAAAATATTAAGCCTTTCCCATGTACTGCTTCTTCTTTCTCCACGAAAAAAAAAAAAAAAGAGAGAAAGATGTGCGGAATAATTGTCCTGAAAGTTTGAAGGTCAGATCTTAGAAAAGGATCATTGAGAAACCAATCACATCTATTAAAAAAGGGGCATGGAGGGGCTTCCCTGGTGGCGCAGTGGTTGAGAGTCCACCTGCCGATGCGGGGGACACGGGTTCGTGCCCCGGTCCGGGAAGATCCCACATGCCGCGGAGGGGCTGGGCCCGTGAGCCATGGCCACTGAGCCTGCGCGTCCGGAGCCTGTGCTCCGCAACGGGAGAGGCCACAACAGTGAGAGGCCCGTGTACCACAAAAAAAAAAAAAAAAAAAAAGGGGCATGGAGCACCAAAAACTCCCAAGGGAGTTAGAAGAACCCAAATCTAGCGAGATGACAGCAGTAAAAACATAACTGGATTTTAACTGTGCTAAATAAATATATGCTAAAGGTCTTGTTTTGATTGGACGAGGGGTTATAGATTCTAATTAATCTTTGAAGCAAGTCAGAAAATCAAAATTTTAGTATCTATCCTCCCCATCTTCTATCATCTTAGGATTTGTAGCTGGGTACATGGCCTCCCAGTTTGTCTACATATCTCAGGCTCCCTTATAGGCCAGGTGTGACCTATGACAAATTTCTAATCAAAGGGATGCAGGTAGAAGTCATTTGTGCATCTTCAGGGCTGTGCCCCCTAAAGAAAAGGGCCATGTCCTCCACTTCCCATGCCCCCTCTCCACTGGCTGAAATGTGGATGATGATGTAGGTACAGGTAAGCGCAACACCTTAGTGACTAGGGCCAACGAGGTAGAATCCTGGGTGCCAAAACTGCAGTGTTGCAAAGCAGCCCCTGACTGCTCACATATAATTAAAGAAATAAACTGTCTTGTTTAAGTCATATTATTTACATTATCTTTCATAGAATTTGAATGTATATTCTAATAAATGCAAGGTATGTTTGTTAAAAATGAAAGATATAGAACTTCTAATCCTCCACAACAAGGGTTAGTAAATTACGGCCACAGGCCAGGTCTGGCCTGCTGCTTGTTTTGTAAACAAAGTTTTATTGAAACACAGCCATGCTCATTCATTTGTGTATTGTCTGGCTGCTTCACACTATAACATCAGAATTGAGGAGCTGTGACAGAGACCGTATGGCCTACAGAGACTAAAATATCTATTATCTGGCCCATAACAGAAAAAGTATCCCTGCTGTAGAGGGAAAGAAAAAGAAAACTCCATCCAGTACAGATCAGGAAAGAGGGACAAACAAAGCAAACAGGAAATCATGAAAAAGAGAATTTAAAATATAAAGTAAAAAATATGACTAAATATACTGGTGGTTAAAATAAATGTGAGTGGGCTAAAGTCCTCCACTAAATATGTGAAAATTCGTCAGGTAAGACAATGAGTCAAGCCTGGAATTGTTAGGGAATTTGGGGCATTTCGATAAAGAGTGGGAGAATCTCAGAGAAGCAACAACAGAAGAGACTTGGTGTGGATAGAATCTTCCCAGGAATATTAAAAGAAAAAGAACAAATTATGAAACTGAATATATAGTATAATTCATATTTGAAAAAAGTATGTATGCAGAAATAAAACTATGGACATAAATATTGTAAAAAAAAAAAAAAAGGAATCTTCCCAGGAAAGGGAGAACTTTACTTTCAAGAAATTGTGTGTGCAAAATCCCAGGTAGATGTTAGGAAACTGACCGTGAAAATCAGAAATCATTTCAACTGAAAAGTAAGGGACTGAGGGAAAGCAGCCTTTGCTTCTTCAGTGAGCCAAAGAGCACATGGTGAGACATCCTTGGAGCCACACAGGTACAGGAGAGGGAGAAGTGACCTAAAAAATAGGTTCCACCAAAGAACACATGCCAAGTTCAATTGAATGGGTTCAATTGCTTGTAAATCATCGGATTAGTACACACTGTTGCCTCTACCATACCCTTACATTTAATACAAAACTGTATGCTTCAGTATCTTATGGATACTGAGAAGAACTCTAGAGAAATACAGAGAAGGATCCATGATTCCAGTGATGGGTAAAGGAGAAACTCTCATTCTCAGAAACTGTGAGGAAGCCTTCAGTCATTGGGCTTCTCTGAGCTTGTTCTGTTTTTGTGCTGCCGGAAGCAGCATGCCAGCATTCTCGTCACTCACTCCAGTCTTGGCCATGCCTTCTTTCAGGGGCCACTTGGCTGGACTTCCTCCTAATGCCGGCACCTGTTATGATGTCATCTCCCCAGCCTCAACGACTTTTACCAGAAAAGATTACACAAACTCCCAAATTATCTTTAGAGCCAAATAAGAGGATGCTGACATGAGCTGAGCAGCTGCTGGGACAGGCATGGCGAGGGAGATGGAGATGCAGAAATGAGACTTCCCCTCCTCTCTCATGTCCCCGTTAGAAAGAGTAACACTCTTTAAATCCAGTGCCACGGTAAATTTTTCTGGGATGTTACAGGTTATACTTTGAAGAACTGGTCTTATTATCAGTTCATTCAACAAATATGTATGTAAGCTATTGTGTTGGGTACTGAGGATGCCAAGATGGATAAAATGCGTCCCTGTCCTTTGATGAATCTGTATCTAATGGAGAGAAAAACACTTCAAGGATAAAATATATTTTGACTGTAAAATTTTTTAATGCATTACATTGGTAGCTTTACTGAGTTTTACTTTTAGGTTATAACCTTAGATTTTATCAAAGGTCAATGTTATAAATGGTCCTATGGAGAATGATTTTGCATCTTTTCATAAATTATTGTTAAAAAAGTTAATTCTTCTGTTTCCTATATAGAAGCATCCCTTTTAAGAATTTAGTATCAGAAAGCAACTATACTCCAATAAAAATTAATTTACAAAAAGTATTTTGTATCAGAAAAATGTCTCTCTCCTGACAAACTGGTATCTTTTAACAGGTGATAATTATGTAATGAATCATAATTAAAACACTCACTTGAATTCAGGAAACTTGGAGTTCAATCAATGTTTAAGCATAGTCTAAGTTTGGGGCATATTTATTTTATTTTATTTTTATTTATTTTTTTTTTTTTTAATTTATTATTTTTGGCCGTGTTGGATGTGTTGTGTTGCTGTGAAAGCCGTTGCTGTGCGCAGGCTTTCTCTAGTTGCAGCGAGCGGGGGGCTACTCTTCATTGCAGTGCGCGGGCTTCTCATTGCGGTGGCTTCTCGTTGTGGAGCACGGGCTGTAGAGTGCACAGGCTTCAGTAGATGCGGCACGTGGGCTCAGTAGTTGTGGCTCACGGGCTTAGATGCTCCGCAGCATGTGGGATCTTCCCGGACCAGGGCTTGAACCCTGTCCCCTGCCTTGGCAGGCGGATTCTCAACCACTGCGCCACCAGGGAAGCCCTATTTTATTTTTTTTGTGGTCTCTAAATTAATGGTCTTAGGAGAAATGTCTTTTTTTAAAAAAAAGAAATTATGGGCCACGTCATGTTTTCCTAGAAGCAAACAGAATGTAAACTATAACGTTCATTAGAATATGTTATTCCTCCCAGAATCATATTTGTAATTTCCCAGAATCAGATGGAACCAAATGACAACACAAAGTAGTGGTTATTACGATAATCTGGGACATCTGTTGGCCTTGGAGGAGATTATTTTGGATGGGTGGTCTTTCCATGTCCCCCAAATCACATTCTCAGGGCACAACTTTTACAGGCACACCCTCTGGCCTGGCCCAGGGGGACTCAACCTGTTTTGACTGTGTCAGGAAGGGAGAGTTTGGTGAAAGCCTCCTGGAAGCTTGGATAGTTGGCTTGAAAGAGCTATTCAAGATAAACATGAAAAGCATGTCATTTTCTAATCAAGTCTAACCTGGAAGGTTATGCAGGCAGACCCCACGAGAGGAGGAGGAAGAGGAGGGAGGACTTAGCAACAAACTCCCCAGATATAAATATTCAAACCTAGTTTTCATTGTTCTAAATGCTATTTTTGTATCTAAAATGATGTCCTGTGGGAAAAAAAATCAGGGCAACTAGGGCATGCCTGTGAACACCTGGCACTTTATAAGAGTTCTAGTTCTAAGTAAAGGTTCTGTTTCTTTTATTCACCCACCCACCTCCCAACCTAATTCCTGGCTGGTTCCCACTTAACTTAGAAGAAAACCTGCATTTAAAAAGCACCCTCACTTTGGATCTCCTTTACATGATGTAAAATGGCCTCTTTTAGAATTTAATTCTGCACAGCTGGACAAGCAAGGGGGCGATGCAGGTTGCCACAGAAACTGCTGTTGGTGCTAGGATTCTTTATACTTTGCTCCTAAAAATAAGATGCAAAATGTACTGAGGATGTGATTAGCGCAGCACAGAAGGGAATTTCTAAAAGGAGAGCCAAGCCTCCCGCCCACAGGGGAACGGGGGTGTTCTTCATAGCTGGAGGACAGGACAGAAATCTGGGAGCAGATGCTCAACACAGCTCATCCCTCAAAAGGTGCAGCGGGGGAAAAACAAATGGGAAAACTGACTTTTGAAGAAGAAAAGTCTTCAATCAAGCATAATTCATATAAATTTCAAGATTGAGATGTCCTGAAATCACCCAGGAACTGTTCTCTGCAACCTACAAAAAAGCAATAGAAACTTGGCCAAGACACTGGGTGAGACATTGTAGTCTGGTGCCTTGCCCAGTAAAGGATGCTGTCACACACGACCTTCATCAGGGGGTCCCCCAGTCAGCTTGGACACGTTCAGTGGCCTTTACTTCCTTAGGAAACATCTGACAACTGGACTTCTCTCTCTCAATATTGTCGAAGTCCGCCTTTCTATAACTTCCACCCATTTGCTTTTGTTTACCTTTTGCAGCAACCAAGAAAACTCAACTACCGTATTATTTTTTTGTCTTCATACAATAATACGTCATTTACTACCAAATGGAACAATTAGCCCAAGGGTCCACTCACAGCTTAGGGAGGCAGATCAAGATGACAAATCAGTCAGCTTCATAGATTTCGATGCAAAATGAAATGCCATTAGAACTCTATCAATTCATGGTCACATACAGAAAATGAGTACGTGTTTCCAAGCACATTCAACATCTGCTATGTGCCAGGCACCATGCTAACTGCATACATTATTTCATTTTATTCAGTTACGTGAGGTAAGTAACTTTATCCTCCCCATTTTATAGAGAAAATTCAGTTCAGTCTGAATGGTAGCATCCTGACGGGTGTGTGCAGAGTAGAGTGGAGGGCACAGACTTCAGAGTCAGAAGGGGTTGAGTTTGAACACCATTTCCTCCACTTGCTATATTTGTGACCCTGGTTACATATAAGTTATGTAACCTCTTTAACCTGGGTTTCTTATGTCTGAAAACTGGGATGATAAAATGTCATGAGTTAGTAAAAGTAAAGAAAATTATATGCTTAAAATGTCAAGCACATAGTGGGTGCTCAATAAACTCTAGCTCTCCTTTCCTTCCCATGCAATCCTGGCAGTCCCCTACTATTGATGTACAGTAGGGCTATTGATCAAAAGTCACATTAGATCCATATGCAATCAAGCTGCAAGAAGCAATCTGTATAGGTTTTCAATCATCAGACTGAGCAAATGAACCATTAAATGACTAAATCCTTTGCAAGCAGAATATAGTGAAATGATATGAGCTGTTAACATAAAAGAAATACCTCTCCCAAAGAGATGATAGGGAGATCTCATTGACCATTAAAATGGAGGGAAGGGGGCTTCCCTGGTGGTGCAGTGGTTAAGATCCGCCTGCCAATGCAGGGGACACAGGTTCGAGCCCTGGTCCAGGAAGATCCTACATGCCACGGAGCAACTAAGCCCATGCGCCACAACTACTGAGCCTGGGTTCTAAAGCCTGTGAGCCACAACTACTGAGCTCGCGTGCCACAACTACTGAAGCCTGTGTTCCTAGAGACTGTGGTCCACAACAAGAGAAGCCACCGCAATGAGAAGCCCGCACACCACAATGAAGAGTAGCCCCTGCTCGCCGCAACTAGAGAAAGCCCGTGCGCAGCAATGAAGACCCAATGCAGCCAAAAATAAATAAATTAAATAAATAAATTTATTTTTTAAAAAATGGAGGGGAAAACCAAATTTGTACAAACCATCAAGGCAAAGGCTGAAACAGTCTTTATGCTTGGTCTGAAATACCCTGTGTGACTGCTACTTCTCATCCTTCTGTCTTTCCCAGTCTTCCCTGTGCTTCACCTGTTCTTTATATACTTAGAGGGACAGAGAGCTGGTACCTGGGCTCAAAGCCCCTTGGTCCTCTTTTTAAAAAACTAATTAATTAATTAATTTATTTTTTGGCTGCGTTGGGTCTTCGTCGCTGTGCACGGGCTTTCTCTAGTTGTGGCAAGCAGGGGCTACTCTTTGTTGCAGTGTGTGGGCTTCTCATTTTGGTGGCTTCTCTTGTTGTGGAGCATGGGCTCTAGGCGTGCAGACTTCAGTAGTTGTGGCACGTGGGCTCTAGAACGCAGGCTCAGTAGTTGTGGTGCACGGGCTCAGTTGCTCCACGGCATGTGGGGTCTTCCCGGATCAGGGCTCGAACCCGTGTCCTCTGCATTGGCAGGCAGATTCTTATCCACTGCGCCGCCAGGGAAGTACCCCCCTTGGTCCTTTTACCCTCACTTTCTCCCTTCCTAGCTGGACCCCATGGAGAGCCTGTTCAGTGAGAATTAGAATCCTTCTCTCATGATCACCTTCCTGGACGCCAGCTCTAGAGACACTGCCACTCACTTACTATTCCCCTGATGACTCATTTCATTGTTAATAAGAGAATAAGGGAAGCCTGGGATAGAAAGTCCCCCTCCTGATCTTCAAGGGAACCTAATAAATGTAAATTCTCAGGGATGACAATATCAGTTAGGACCTTGATATTTTTATTTAAGCATGAAACTTGTTTAAATAACAAAGACATTTATAATTTGAAACTTATACATCATTCTACAGCAGACAGATTGGGTTTAAATCCTAATTCTGACACTTTGAGTATAGCCATGATTCAATTGCTTAATCTATCTAGGCCTCAGTATCTTCACATGAAAAAAAAATGGGGCTAATACAAGCAAAATGTATATAGTGCTTACTTTAAGCCAGGTACTGTTCTAAGCTCAGGTAAAACATGTGTAATCCTTGTAATAACTATAGTATTTAGGGTAAAAGCCAGCATTGCTGTGATAAAGAGCCCCAGTGATACAAAGGCTTAAAAAATAAAGACATTGTGATGGTTAATTTTATGTGTTGACTGGGCTAAGAGATGTCCAGATAGCTGGTAAAACATTATTTCTGGGTATGTCTATGAGAGTGTTTCCAGAAGAGATAAACATTTGAATCAGTAGACTGAATAAAGAAAATCTGCCCTCATCAGTGGCCGTAGACATCATCCAATCCTTTGAGGGCCCAAAGAGATCAAAAAGGTGAAGGAAGATCAAATTCTCTTTTTCCCTTCTTGAGCTGGGATGTCTGTCTTCTCCTGTCCTCAGACACAGCAGCCCTTGGTTCTTAGGCCTTTGGACTTACACCAGTGTGTCCCCTCATCACCTTTTATCCTCCCAACCCCCATTTTCCGGGCTTCAGATCTGGACTGAATTACTGCAAACTGGTTCTCCGGTTTGCAAACAATGAACTCAAGCACCTTGTGGGGCCTTCTTGGATATAAAAGTCCCTCTATGTCCCCTGTTTCTTGTTTATAGAAAAAGGCTTCACTTTTAGAACTTACTGAAACTTAATGATGGCATTTTGTAATGAAATGAAAAACTAATTCACCTATAAATAATGATGTTAGTAGTACACAAAACTATTGCACTGTAGTGCATTTCCTACATGCCTTCTCTGGCCCTTCAGTGGCAAGTCCTTTATACTTTGCATATTTATAGTCTTAACTCTTTGGGGCATCATTGTCATGTAGGATCACCTTGAACTCTTCAACTTTATGGAGAAAAGTTTGAAAGCCACTCATATGATACCATAGCCCTGTTCCTCAAAGTCTTGCTAAATATTTAATAAGTAACAAATTGTTAAAAAGCCAATAAGGAAAAAAAAAAAAAAGAAAAAGAAAAAGGCTTTAGTCTCCTAGGGCTTCCCTGAGTTCCAAACAGCAGACACAAGAAGTTACTGATTAGGGAAGTGAGGGAATGCAGAAATAAAGGAAAAGCGATCAAGCAAGAAAAGCAGTGATACTTGAAACGATAGTTCAGTGATAAAGCAGAATCACAGGACCCCTAGTTTCTCCTCAAGGGATATACATAAAAATCTGACACATATCTTTGAATTGTTCTGCAGAAACTAAGACGTCTACCCAGGCAGATGATGATGACTACATACTGACCACAAGCACATAGACTTCAGACTGGCTGGAACCAGAAGGATGATGATTAAGATTCCCAAAACACCACCCAGTTACCTCACCACCAACCAATCAGAAGAAAGTCCATGAGCTGATCATGCACCCTGCAACCCTCACCCTTAACATTGCCTTTAAAAACCCTTCCCTGAAAGCAATTGGGGAGTTTGCATCTTTTGAGCATAAGCTTCCCATTCTCCTTGCTTGGCATCTGCAATAAACACTGTACTTTCCTTCATCACACCCTGGTGTCAGTAGACTGGCTTTGCTGTGTGGCAGGTGAGCAGACCCAAGTTTGGTTCAGTAACAACAGCATTTCTCAGCCTCCAATTCCCATAATAAATCTCCTCTAACATATCTCTATCTCTGTGTGTATGTATGTATGTATGTATCTAACTATCTCCTAGTGGCTCTGTTTCTCTGGAGAACTCTGACTAATACAGCCATTGATTTCTCTTATAACACTGCAATGATGGTAAAAGGGTTGCTCTGCTCCACAGAGTCATCCATGAACCCAGGCTAGCAGGATGGCCCATCCTCAACATTAAGTTTCACCATCACCATTCATCACCCGTAATCAACATTTTCAAACGGAGGAAAGGGAAGAAAGGGTGTAAGTCCAGGATAATGAATTTCCTTTTAACCAAGTAGAGCCAGGGTAGTGCACATTGCTTCTGCTCTCATTCCAGTAGTTAACACTTAGTGACATAGCTGCATTGAGTTAGTTCTAAGGGAGGTTGAAAATAAAATCTTTAGTTGATTGGCCATGTGCCCAGAAAGGAGAGAATGGATGTGAGAAAACATTCAGGACTCTCCATGATAAAATAGTTATATTATTATCCCCATTTTACAGATAAAAACACTGAGGCAGAGAAGTTAAGTAACTTGTCCATTGAAACAAAGTTAACAATGGTGGGGCCATGATTTGAACCCCAGGCAGTATGGCTCCAAAGGGTTTGGTCTACCTACAATATTCTTCTGCCTTCTCAGAGTCTACTGTACATGTGGTCACTTGCTTTTTTTCTCTCCACTGTGCTATATAAACTCCTTGAGGAAAAGATTACATTCACCTTCAAATTTCCTGCATTGTAGCTTTGCATATTATAAAGGGTATGTCAGCTAGTTCTTAGTTGCAGGCCACAGAGTTGCAAACTCTAGCTAGTTTAAGCATAAAAGAAATGTAGCAAGTGATTTTGATAGCACAAAGCCTCTTCCAAAGGACCAGAGAATCAGCTTTAAAGATTATATAGCCCAGAATGAAATAGGAGGGAAGGGGACAGGGCACAACATTTAAAAGGATGTCAGAGCCGTTGGGGATACGACATAAACTGATTAGAACCAACTAGGTCCAAGATGGTGGAAGATTTGACTTCCTGTAGACCTTGACCCTCATTATATGCTCATTGTAATGCATTAGCATATGCTAAATGACACACCCACAGGTGCCATAACAGTTCTGAGGCTAACCATAGAAGGCCAAAAAGTGGGCAGTGGCCCAATTCCTGGAAGTCTCCACCCCTTCTCCCGAAATATTGGAATAGCTAGAATAATCCTCCCACTCATTAGCCTATGAAATTACCCAGCCCATAAAAACTAACCACCCCGTATTTCGGGGCTGCCCTCGCCTTTTGAGATGGACTGCATGACCCACACTCTGTCTGTGGAGTGTGTCTCTTTCTCAACAAATCTACTTCTAACCAATCACTTTGCCTCTCTCTCAATTTCTTCTGCACTGAGACATAAAGAACCTGAGCTTCACTAAGTCCTGAGACCAGGTGTGCAATCTCAATTAAAAGGCAGTGGGTTTGAGTCCCAGCCTGTGGGTTCCAGTCCCAATTTGAATTTTGGCTGGGTTCGAGTCTCATCTGAGGTGTGCAGTCTCAGCAGCAACACGTAAATCATTGCACAGTATGGTCCCATGGAGTCACCAGATGGAGGCAAGACCAGAGCTCACTGCTGCCCCCCAAAACAAGCTGTAGCTTGCAGCTGAACCTCGGCCCTCTCTGCCACTGGAAGTCCATGTCTTTGCAATTCACCTTCCCCAGAATGAATCTGTGTAGCCCTAGCTCAGGTGGGTCACCAGTCTCTGAACTGAGGTGTTGCATGAGTAGGTCTGGTTGGGGAGGCCCCTATCACATGCTGGTGCCTAGTTGTATGGGAGGTGGGAAAGCGTTTCTGGCTTCTGTCAGGGGAAGGACAGGACTCAAAAGATGGAGAACTTCCCAATATAGGAAGCGTGATCCAAGAGTAGGGCAGCCCAAACTATATCAACTGTCTACCCCATGGGGGCTTGAATAAAGTGTCTCTTTCCTCCTAACTTTCTTAAATCCTTTCTTGCCTGAGAAGTAGAGTGCTAGAAACACTGAGATGACTTTCCTGAGGCTACTTAAGAAGAAATGTTTAGAGTTCAAAGAAACCTCTGAACTTTCTAATTCTAGAGTTTTTAGACTGATCTAGTAGGTCACAGACAAAGGTAACCTAGCCCATTTAGCTGCTATAAGAAATAATTAGCAACTTAAATGATGCCAGAGTGTTTAAATGGACTTCGTTCTCTCTCTGTCTGCCTCACCTCACTTTTTTTTTTTTTTAAAGCAGTTATGTTTTTCTTCTTGTTTTATCTTAAGGGCCTAGTGATTTCTATCTACTGATAGTGAAGTTTCACTTTTCTTGCTGATATTTTACTAATTCACAAATTCATCTAAAAGAAAAAATATGAATGAATGAAAGAATACTGAATTAGCAATATATATACTTAGGTCTACATAAATTCTTTGAAAATATTGTGATCCAAGTAGCAATTATTGTTGTTATTATGCACAATAGTATATTATCAAAGTATAATAAAATGATTTATTTACCAAATGCGTTCTAATAACCTATCATGTTGATCAGAAATTTGGAGATACAACAGGCTTCTAGAAGTCTGACTGCCTTAGTTTGGGTTCCCCACTAGCAAACAATGACTCAAGTGCAGATAGTTGATTTGGGAGGGGAAAAGAGCACCGATAAAAGAGCGAAGATATGAGACAAAGAAGGGAAGTCAGCCAATAAAGGGTGTTATCCAGGGAGCTATCCATGTGGGAGATTGTGCTTGATCCCACTGGAGGAACGTGTGGAGCCAGCCTGGATCTCATGCACACCTCAGTTATGTCACCTAAGGAATAGGGGAGTGCTTGAGGGCTGATCCCAGGAAGAGCTAATTTTCCCACCCACTGACCATCACAAAGTGATGGCAGTAAAGTTTTATCTTGCTGGTTCCAGCAGCAGGAGTTCTTGTTCTCAGACAAATACATGATGGTGTTGGCAGTTGGAAACCATGCTAGAGTAACCTGGTGAGGGTGGGAACTATGGGCGGGACACCAGAGTGTCTGATACCATTACTTTGTAACTGATCTAGACTTCTTAAAACTCAACTTAGATGAGATGTTGACCTAATAGTTAATTTCTGCATCTGTTGGGAGAGATATTTGGATCAGATAGTTTCTAAAGCTTCCATGATATTTTTCAGTTTCCTCATTTGCTTAAACTCTGCAGCCAGAATTATAATGCTATCTTGTTACTATTACAATATAAACACAATGTTAGAAGTTTCTACTATGTAAGAAAACTAAGTTCTAGGATATTGTTTGTGATATGTGGTATCAAAACATCTGATTTCTTGGTAGGATCTTTTGGGATGTTATTATGACTCTATTCCAGTACATTTTATTGCAATAATTTCCAAAGCCATGAATAAGAAAGGATGTTTGTTACATATTTAGAGAGGCTCATTTTGAAGAAAGGGGATATGTGGAGATGTTACAGAAGCATTTTTCATAATAAGAAATCACTCGGGGCCTATGGCTTGACTCTGGAGCACAGATATAATTGCGTGTCCTTTTGGGGGCTGGGACATTAAGTTGACTATATTCTTCATCTGATATGCATCTCATCATGATTTCTGAGATGGGAGATATCTTTGCTTTGGAGCTGGAGACGGAATGGCCATGGGGTTCCCATGGTGGACTTTGTCTCCATTCTGCTTCTGCTAAGCTGGTGAAAATGGTTACGCCCTCTCCTCTGTGGCTCCTCCTTCCTTCTCCTAGTAGTTTCTTTCTCTCCCCTTCTGTCTTCTTTCTTTCTTGTTCTCTTTTCTCTTCCTTATATTTCCTTCTGCCTTCTTTGTTTCTCCCTCTTTCACTCTCTCCGTTTCTCCTAGGATTGGGATATTCCCCTAGTCTGTTTCTTCCATTTTTACCAGTTAATTTCAATCCTGGTAACATCTGGAAAAACTCCCAGCTTAGTGCCAGTTGCTTTTCTCTGGGTTATATTCTTTTTCTTGAGTAAAGCGGTTGAGATTGTTCCACGGCTTTAGAAAAACAAATAGATTAGAATTTTTGGGCTTCTCTTCTCATCTTGGGTTGCCGGATGTAGCAGATAAAAATACAGGACATGTTAAATTTAAATTTCAGATAAATAGCAAATAATTTTTTAGTATAAGTATACCCCATTCAATATCTGGGACATACTTGTCCTAAAAGTATCCCTTGCTTATCTGAAATTCAAATGTAACTGGGCAACCTGTATTTTATTTGGTGACCCTAGTTTTAACACATTTCAAAATCTGCTCTTGCTTTTATTCCGTGACTGACCTACCAGCAATAACTGCAGTTCAATGTCCATTTCCAGCTCTTAAGGCCAAGGAGATATAGGCATGATCTCATCATTTATGGTGAAAACACAATTATTACAGCAAGAAGTACTTCATTTGAGAAAGTTTTTCCCTGCCTTTATCTATTGAAACTGAAGCATTTCCAGGAGTATGTGGAATAATAAAATTAAGAGGGCAATTTTATGGTGTTAAGTGGTAGATGGAAATTAAAAGGCTGTTACTCAAGGCAGTTCTCATCCACTGCATGTGGCCGTTGTGATTACCTTGTAATTTGTTAATCTGAATATTTTGACATGCACTCAAGGAGTTCTGTATAGTGTCTGTTACAACAAAGAAAATTAATATGTCTCATATACTGGCACACAACAATGATACTTCTATACTTTTCCATTTTTATCTTTACATCTTCATCACTTATTGGGCCTAAGTTTAGAAACATAATAGTTGAGGGTATTGAAATTCTCCAATTCTGCCCTGCTAACAATCCTTTCCTCTTGCCCTGTCCCCTTCATGGGTGAGTCTAGAGAGAGACTTACACAAAGAAAAAACATAATAAAAAAAAACAAGGTAATTCTACCTCATTATCTGAGCCAATGTCCCTACTGTCAAGCTCTGGTAAAGACGGTTTGGACCATGTGGTTCAGACTCGGGGACTGTGTGAGGCCCCTACCTCCCTCCGAGAGGTGTCAAAGTCGGAATAGAGTGAAGGACATGCAGAAGGACAGGACTGGCATGAGGTATTAGAGCCTCAGCAGAATGAGAAAGGCATCCATTTGGAAGGAAGAACTGGTGTCAGGTATTGGAGCCCAAGCGGGGTAAGGAGGGTGTCCATAAAGGGTAGGGGGCAACAACGGCAATATGAGGTAGATTACATACAGGGAAATTATAAATTTCCTATAAATAACCTTATTAAGGAAAATGGGAACTGGGCTTCTCAATGTTGGAGAAGGGAGTTACAAATATAGAAAGGGAGAAAACTAGAATTATCACCCAGATATTGGACTGAATTAGAGATACTGGTGTAAACTAATAGATTTATATATATAACTATAACTATAATGCACACTCTCTCGCTCTCCAAATATATATAAAAATGTGTGTATATATATATACCCTAGCTCAGCCCACCAAGAGGGTATGGGAACAAAAGTGTTCTGTGAAAGAGGCAGGTGAATGAACTTTAGAGTGGGAACAAAGTGTAAGATCTTCATATTGCACAATAATGCCCACCAGAGAGCATCCACTGTAGAAGAAACACTAAGTAAACAAGTAGACAAGATGACTTGGTCAGTAGATGTCAGCCAGCCTCTGTCATTGGCCACCCCGGGGCTTACTTATTGGGCTCAAGAACAGAATAGCCACTGAGGCATATGTGGAGACTCTGTCTGGGCACAACAGAACATGGAGCCATTCCTGCTGCTGAATGTATCACTTTCTAGCAACAGAAACCCAAACTTCCCCCCTGATATTGTACCAATCCTTGAGGAGACACACCAGCAACGTGACGGCAGGGTGATTCCATCAGGTGCCTTCTACCCTGCAAAGGTCAATGATTCATCACTGATCAAGACTGACACATAATTCAGATATAGGTTTGCCTTTTCCTACCCACAGTACAGCAGCACTGTCCAAATGTTCACAGATTGCCTGATAACCTGACACAGTATCCTGAAAAACACCACCCTGGACTAAGTGAACCTTCATGGCAAAGACCACCAGTGTGGGAAAAGATACATGAACATGAGATCCGCTGGCTCTATCACATACTTCATCATCCAGAAGTTGCCAGCTTGGTAGAGCTGTGGAAAGGACACTTGAAGGCACCGCTGACATGCTGAGTTGGAGGTAGACACCCTGTGAGGAGGGGGTGTTATCCTTCAAGATGTAGACCAAAAGCCATATTATGGTACTATGGCCCAAACAGGTGGAAGAACAACATGGACTGGGGAACCAAGGGACAGAAATAGGAGTAGCACTGCTCTCCGGTATTCCCAGTGACCCACTCGGGGACTTTGTGCTTCCCATTTCTCACAACCCTTGGCCCTGTGGGTCTAGAAGTCCTGGTTCACAAAAGGGGGGTATTTCCAACAGGTGGTGCATCAAGATACCTATTACACTTATTTCTGTGGCTGCCATGTGGTCACTTAAGGCTCCTTGTGCCAGTAGACTGGCAGGCACACAAAGGAGTTCCCACAATGCCAGATGGAGTTGACCCTGATCATTATAAGGAGGTAAGCCTGATACAAAATGGGGGTGGGAGGAATGTATTTGGCACTCAGGTGATCTACTGAGGCATCCTGTGGTTCTCCCATACCTGATTTTAACTGTAAATGGGCAAGTATAGCAACCATAGACTGATAGGGCACAGTGAAGTGTACCCCAGACCCTTCAGTGATGTGGGTCTAGGTCATTCCACCAAGCAAACCACTTAGACTAGTAGAAGTACTAGCCAAGGATGAGGGGAATCTAGAACAGGTGGTAAAAAAAGGCAGTAATAACATTAGTTATAGCCTTGGGACCAAATGCCACAGCAGAAATCTACCTTCTTCCTCTAACCTTCCTCTTGCAAGCTTCCCCAGGAATTGTGACCAACTAGAATCCTGGAGAAGTTGTACCTAGATGGAGTGAACTTAATGTGGGAAGCCAGTGAACCTGAGCACTGCACATATAGTAGATGCCGCTGGTGCTCCCCCCACATAACCTAGAACCAGACCTATATCTTCCATCTTCTTCAAGTCCCATGGCTAGGATGCTTGGGAGGTTATATACTTCCCTCCTGGGGACAGACAATGATAGTCTGTTACAGGCAGGATGATTCTGCATTGTGATTTTTACCCCAGAGCACCCTCCGCATACAGGCACACACAACCCAGTGGCTCAGGCCAAGGCTAGACCACTGAGATCACATCCTCACTCAGCTCCCAATCCCTTTTTCTGAAGACCAGTCCCTCAATAAAACACCCTAAATCCCTACTGCAGGCTCTGCTTCTAGGGAAACTAACTTAAGACTGTGCCCTTCCTGATTCTAGGAGGCGGGAACATTTTTAAGTTGACTTAAACCAACTGGAAGACTAATTCAACAATGGGCAGATTTCAGAAGGGAAAAGGATCCCATGGTATAATTAGGGGAAATTTAAAAAAAAACCTCCTCAAATAGAAAATTTAAGATACAGAAGTGTAGCTTAAGACTAAACACTAGAGGAAAGAAGAACTGGGTATAGTTGATCTCAAAAGCCAAATATTAACTAGCAATGGCAGTGCTATTGTTTAAATATTGTTAAAAACAGAGATATATTGAAGAAATTTAATGTCTGAACAGCTAAGAATAGGTCTTCCATTATTTTCTGAGTTGGTCAGACTCTTAATAGTGTGTCCTATTTGATAACAGAGATTGTGGAGAAACTAGAGACCATGTAGGGTACAGCAACAAAATTGATTAAAGTGCACATAGTAGGTTCTGTGTGTGTGGAAAAGATTTTTTTGAGGGGAGAAGAGTGTTTTTATCAAGGAGAAGATCTTATTACTGACATTGTTTAGAATTGTCAATGACTGAATGATGATAACAAAAAGCAGGCTGATTTTTTGTGTGTGTGTTTACACATTGGAAAATTTTAATCAAACAAACAAAAAAAGAACTTATTTATTTCTTACTATGTATCCAGCCTGTAATAAGTACAAATAAAAAGATTACTGGTGAATTTGAGAAGACAGGATTTGCTAATCCTCAAAGGAATGCCATTTAAAGATCTCTGATACTTGTCACCTGTCACTACATAATTCTGCTGGCCACACCATCTGGAAATTGTGGATATTTAGTTCAAGACCAGCACAGTCACAGTGACTTCAGCAGACTGATTTTTATTCAGTTTTTTTTTAAATTTAATTAATTTTTTTATACAGCAGGCTCTTATTAGTCATCAATTTTATATGCATCAGTGTATATATGTCAATCCCAACCTCCCAACTCATCACACCACGACCCCTACCACCCGCCACTTTCCCCCCTTGGTGTCCATACGTTTGTTACCTACATCTGATTCTCTACTTCTGCCCTGCAAACAGGTTCAACTGTACCACTTTTCTAGGTGCCACATATATGCGTTAACATACGATATTTGTTTTTCTCTTTCTGACTCACTTCACTCTGTGTGACAGTCTCTAGATCCATCCATGTCTCTACAAATGAGCCAATTTCGTTCCTTTTTATGGCTGAGTAATATTCCATGGTATATATGTACCACATCTTCTTTATCCATTCATCTGTCGATGGGTATTTACGTTGCTTCAGTGACCTGGCTGTTGTAAACAGTGCTGCAGTGAACATTGGGGTGCATGTGTCTTTTTGAATTATGGTTTTCTCTGGGTATATGCCCAGTAGTGGGATTGCTGGGTCATATTGTAATTCTATTTTTAGTTTTTTAAGGAACCTTCATACTGTTCTCCATAGTGGCCATATCAATTTACATTCCCACCAACAGTGCAAGAGGGTCTCCTTTTCTCCACACCCTCTCCAGCATTTGTTATTCGTAGATTTTCTGATGATGCCCATTCCAACTGGTCTGAGGTGATACATCATTGAAGTTTTGATTTGCATTTCTCTAATAATTAGTGATGTTGAGCAGCTTTTCATGTGCTTCTTGGCCATCTGTATGTATTCTTTGGAGAAATGTCTATTTACGTCTTCTGCCCATTTTTGGATTGGGTTACTTGTTTTTTTAATATTGAGCTGCATGAGCTGTTTATATATTTTGGAGATTCATCCTTTGTCCGTTGATTCGTTTGCAAATATTTTCTCCCATTCTGAGGGTTGTCTTTTTGTCTTGTTTGTAGTTTTCTTTGCTTTGTAAAAGCTTTTAAGTCTCATTAGGTCCCATTTGTTTATTTTTGTTTTTACTTCCATTACTCTAGGAGGTGGATCAGAAAAGATCTTGCTGGGATTTATGTCAAAGAGTGTTCTTCCTATGTTTTCCTCTAAGAGTTTTACAGTGTCCAGTCTTACATTTAGGTGTCTAATCCATTTTGAGTTTATTTTTGTGTATGGTGTTAGGGAGTGTTCTAATTTCATTCTTTTACATGTAGCTGTCCAGTTTTCCCAGCACCACTTATTGAAGAGACTGTCTTTTCTCCATTGTACAACCCTGTCTCCCTTGTCATAGATTAGTTGACCATAGGTCAACTTGGGTTTATCTCCGAGCTTTCTATCCTGTTCCATTGATCTATATTTCTGTTTTTGTGCCAGTACCATACTGTCTTGATTACTGTAGCTTTGTAGTATAGTCTGAAGTCAGGGAGTCTGATTCCTCCAGCTCCATTTTTTACCCTCAAGACTGCTTTGGCTATTCGGGGTCTTCTGTGTCTCCACACAAATTTTAAGATTTTTTTGTTCTAGTTCTGTAAAAATGCCACTGGTAATTTGACAGGGGTTGCATTGAATCTGTAGATGGCTTTGGGTAGTATAGTCATTTTCACAATATTGATTCTTCCAATTCAAAAACATGGTATAGCTCTCCATCTGTTTGTGTCATCTTTGATTTCTTTCATCAGTGTCTAACAGTTTTCTGTATACATGTCTTTTACCTCCTTAGGTAGGTTTATTCCTAGGTATTTTATTCTTTTTGTTGCAATGGTGAATGGGATTGTTTCCTTAATTTCTCTTTCTGATCTTTTGTTCTCAGTGTATAGGAATGCAAGAGATTTCTGTGCAGTAATTTTGTATCCTGCAACTTTACCAAATTCATTGATTAGCTCTAGTAGTTTTCTGGTGGCATCTTTAGGATTCTCTATGTATAGTATAATGTCATCTGCAAACAGTGACACTTTTACTTCTTCTTTTCCAATTTGTATTCCTTTTATTTCTTTTTCTTCTCTGAATGCCGTGGCTAGGACTTCCAAAACTATGTTGAATAACAGTGGCAAGAATGGACATCCTTGTCTTCTTCCGGATCCTAGAGGAAATGCTTTCAGTTTTTCACCATTGAGAATGATGTTTGCTGTGGGTTTGTCATATATGGCCTTTATTATGTTGAAGTAGGTTCCCTCTATGCCCACTTTCTGGAGAGTTTTTATCATAAATGGGTGTTGAATTTTGTCAAAAGCTTTTTCTGCATCTATTGAGATGATCATACGGTTTTTGTTCTTCAATTTGTTAATATGGTGTACAACACTGATTGATTTGCGCATATTGAAGAATCCTTGCATCCCTGGGATAAATTCCACTTGATCATGGTGTATGATCCTTTTAATGTGTTGTTGGATTCTGTTTGCTAGTAGTTCATTGAGGATTTTTGAATCTATATTCATCAGTGTTATTGGTGTGTAATTTTCTTTTTTTTGTAGTATCTTTGTCTGGTTTTGGTATCAGGGTGATGGTGGCCTCACAGAATGAGTTTGGGAGTGTTCCTTCCTCTGCAATTTTTTGGAAGAGTTTGAGAAGGATGGGTGTTAGCTCTTCTCTAAATGTTTGATAGAATTCACCTGTGAAGCCATGTGGTCCTGGACTTTTGTTTTCTGGAAGATTTTTAATCACAGTTTCAACTTCATTACTTGTGATTAGTCTCTTCATATTTTCTGTTTCTTCCTGGTTCAGTCTTGGAAGGTTATACCTTTCTAAGAATTGGTCCATTTCTTCCAGGTTGTCCATTTTATTGGCATAGAGTTGCTTGTAGTACTCTCTTAGGATGCTTTGTGTGGTGTCCGTTGTAACTTCTCCTTTTCCATTTCTAATTTTATTGATTTGAGTCCTCTCCCTATTTTTCTTGATGAGTCTGGCTAAAGGTTTATCAATTTTGTTTATCTTTCAAAGAACCAGCTTTTAGTTTTATTGATCTCTGCTATCATTTCCTTCATTTCTTTTTTATTTATTTCTGATCTGATCTTTATGATTTCTTTCCTTCTGCTAATTTTGGGGATTTTTGTTCTTCTTTCTCTAATTGCTTTAGGAGTAAGGTTAGATTGTTTATTTGAGATTTTTCTTGTTTATTGAGGTAGGCTCGTACAGCTATAAACTTCCCTCTTAGAACTGCTTTTGCTGCATCCCATAGGATTTGGATTGTTGTGTTATCTTTGTAATTTGTCTCTAGGTATTTTTTGATTTCCTCTTTGATTTCTTCAATGATCTCTTTGTTATTTAGTAACGTATTGTTTAGCTTCAATGTGTTTGTGTTTTTTACGTTTTTCCCCCTGGTATTGATTTCTAACCTCAGTATTGTGGTCAGAAAAGATGCTTGACATGATTTCAATTTTCTTAAATTTACTTGATTTGTGACCCAAGATGTGATCTATCCTGGGGAATTGTCCATGCTCACTTGAGAAGAAAGTGTAATATGCTGGTTTTGGATGGAATGTCCTATAAATATCAATTAAATCTATCTGTTCTACTGTGTCATTTAAAGCTTGTGTTTCCTTATTAATTTTCTGTCTGGATGGTCTGTCCACTGGTGTAAGTGAGGTGTTAAAGTCCCCCACTATTATCGTGTTACTGTCGATTTCCTCTTTTATAGCTGTTAGCAGTTGCCTTATGTATTGAGGTGCTCCTATGTTGGGTGCATATATGTTTATAATTGTTATATCTTCTTCTTGGATTGATCCCCTGATTATTACATAGTGTCCTTCCTTGTCTCTTGTAACATTCTTTATTTTAAAGTCTATTTTATCTGATATGAGTATTTCTACTCCAGCTTTCTTTTGATTTCTGTTTGCATGGAATATCTTTTTCCATCCCCTCACTTTCAGTCTGTATGTGTCCCTAGGTCTGAAGTGGGTCTCTTTTTTTTGTTGTTGTTGTTGTGGTACGCGAGTCTCTCACCGCTGTGGCCCCTCCCGTTGCGGAGCACAGGCTCTGGACGCGCAGGCTCAGCGGCCATGGCCCACGGGACCAGCCGCTCCGCGGCATGTGGGATCCTCCCGGACCGGGGCATGAACTCATGTCCCCTGCATCGGCAGGCGGACTCCCAACCACTGCGCCACCAGGGAAGCCCTGAAGTGGGTCTCTTGTAGACAGCATATACATGGGTCTTGCTTTTGTATCCATTCAGCAAACCTGTGTCTTTTGGTTGGAGCATTTAATCCATTCACGTTTAAGGTAATTATTGATATGTATGTTCCTATGACCATTTTCTTAATTGTTTTGGGTTTGTTTTTGTAGGTCCTTTTCTTCTCTTGTATTTCCCACTTAGAGAAGTTCCTTTAGTATTTGTTGTAGAGCTGGTTTTGTGGTGCTGAATTCTCTTAGCTTTTGCTTGTCTGTAGTTATTGATTTCTCCATCGAATCTGAATGAGATCCTTGCCGGGTAGAGTAATCTTGGTTGTACGTTCTTTGCTTTCATCACTTTAACTGTATCATGCCACTCCCTTCTGGCTTGTAGAGTTTCTGCTGAGAAATCAGCTGTTAACCTTATGGGAGTTCCCTTGCATGTTATTTGTCGTTTATCCCTTGTTGCTTTCAATAATTTTTCTTTGTCTTTAATTTTTGTCAATTTGAATACTATGTGTCTCAGCATGTTTCTCCTTGGGTTTATCCTGCCTGGGACTCTGCACTTCCTGGACTTGGGTGGCTATTTCCTTTCCCATGTTAGGGAAGTTTTTGGCTGTAATCTCTTCAAATATTTTCTCAGGTCCTTTCTGTCTGTCTTCTCCTTCTGGGACCCCTATAATGCAAATGTTGTTGCATTTAATGTTGTCCCAGAGGTCTCTTAGGCTGTCTTCATTTCTTTTCATTCTTTTTTCTTTATTCTGTTCTGTGGCAGTGAATTCTACCATTCTGTCTTCCTGGTCGCTTATCCTTTCTTCTTCCTCAGTTATTCTGCTATTGATTCCTTCTCGTGTATTTTTCATTTCAGTTATTGTATTGTTCATCTCTTCTTTAATTCTTCTAGGTCTTTGTTAAACATTTCTTGCATCTTCTCGATCTTTGCCTCCATTCTTTTTCCGAAGTCCTGGATCATCTTCAGTATCATTATTCTGAATTCTTTTTCTGGAATGTTGACTATCTCCACTTTATGTAGTTGTTTTTCTGGGGTTTTATCTTGTTCATTCATCTGGTACAAAGTTCTCTGCTTTTTCATTTTGTGTATCTTTCTGTGAATGTGGTTTTCCTTCCACAGGCTGCAGAATTGTAGTTCTTTTTGCTTCTGATGTCTGTCCTCTGGTCTTTATTCAGTTTTATGATTGTTTAAAAATTGTCTACAGGGACTTCCCTGGTGGTCCAGTTGTTAGGACTCCGCACTTCCACTGCAGGGGGCACAGGTTTGATCTCTTGTCAGGGAACTAAGATCTCACATGCCACTCAGCATGGCCAAAAAATAAATAAATAAAAAGAGAGATAAAAAAATTGTCTACAGACAATACAACTTCCTGTTGTATGTGCCCAGATGGTCTGCTCCCTCCTCCCTGTTCTTGGCATGATAATGATTCACACATAGGACAAAACACTGAGATAAAGTAACAAGAATGTTTGGGAATGTGTTAGGCAAGGAAGGCATGGGCTATGCCCTGAGGCTGATTTGTGACAAGTACAGAAATTGAGAGTCAAGTCTTAGATGGTTTTTAATAGCAATTTGATTTTGCTGATATCCAGTATCATTTTCTAGTAATTCATTTTCATTGTCTTTTACCAAACAATTGGTCTGCAACAGTGGGGAAATTTTTAAAAAAATCATCCTTTACCACAGATACTTTGAGAAACACTAGTTTATAAGTCTCCTGTTGAATTACAGCAGGCACACTGAAGTGTCTTGATTAAACAAGACGGTGAATGGATCGATGATTCTAAAAATGTACCAAATGGCTGGGCTTGAGGAAGGAATGAACTAGAAGTTACCAAAGCTGATTATACTGGAACATAGCATGCTATGTTAGGACAATTTTAAACATCAGATTCTATCCTGGAACAAATTTAATATTGTTCTCCAGGTGTAAAGCTTGCTAGTGTGGAGAAGATCACGATGTATTTAGATGGTTGCTTTCATTATTTACTTACCTGAAGGTAACAGACTGGAACCAGATAACTCCTTGGGAACAGTACTCACCTTGAATTCCTTCATGGGGAAGAATATGGGTAATTGAAAGGCCACCAGGAATAAAATTAGTAATATATGGATGGCTGTGTGCAGAAAAAGAGTAGGAGGGACTTAGGGTTCAATCCCAGAGCAGTGATAACTGGGATGACTAAGGCAGTGTATAATGGAAGACATTTCTGAGTGAAATAATTAGAAGATGAATGAAAGCGTCAATCTCTAAGTGACAGGGATTTCTTTCTACCCCAGTTTTAATTCTGATCCCTTGATTCTTCTTTTGTTTGAAATCTTAAAACAGTTTGGCATTTCCTTTTCAAAAATGTCACCAGTCATGATTCAAGTAGCAACCTAACTCCAAAATGCTAACTTTCTCTACGTTAGAACGCAGAGTAGAAAGAAAGAACATTTATCTCGCAGGGGATTTTTAAATCTGTGACTTTTATAATTTCTACTGTAGATATTATGAGGTATAATTATTAGTTATCTTCACTCCATTATTCATCCATTCATTTCATACTTTATGGTGTATTAGGAAATAATCCTTTGGCAAATGAATGGACTAGATGAATAGAAAATAGATTGGAATAAATTTAGGTCTGAAGAATGCAAGATGTTCTTGCCTATGGGAAAAAGGAGATTTATTTTCCTTTTTGAATCTAGTATGCTTGGAGAACAGTCTGAGAAACCCATTGTTTCATATATTCCAGCAGTCAATGGGTACATCAGGGTCCAAATGCTTTATGCTTACAATGTCTCTTAGGAACACAGGAATAATGTTTTACTGGCTTTTTGAAAAAGCGAAATCAGAGATATTTCTTACACAATCATAGGTACTGTAGAAAACATTTTTGAAATGATAACCCATTATCCAGTGTTCTGCCTTAGTCAAATTGCTACTATGTCATAAAAGATTGTCATATTGTCATAATACAAGTTATATTAAGAAAAGACCTTTTTATTAGGTAGCTATCTCATGACCTTGTTCAATATCCACTTCCAGTATATCATCAATCTCCATGAAATTCTTTCCATGTTTAGCTTGAATTTTTTCAGTAATCATTGAATCCCTCTTTCTCTAGCTTCTTTCAAGAATGACTTTGGTAAAGCATGGCTGTAGGCAGCATATGAGACCCACATTCAAAACTGCTTGATAGTTTTCTGACTGAACTTGAAACTTGGACTTTCTTACCCATCTATATGACACAGGAGGCCAAGCAGGACTCTCTTGATGGAAGCAAAGCAGAACCTGTGGGAAGAGAGAGAAGGAAATAAAGATGCTGGAGGTGGCTGTGTCTCCTGGGAGTTTAGTCCCCATGGAAGGCTTTACATCTCCAAGGTTTCCTATCCATAATCCAATACTCCCCTGGGGCTAATAATTTCTGACTATTTATCATGTGTTATTTCCAGAGGGAACATTGCTCTAAACAATATATACCATACTTTATTAAAAGAAAAACCCAGCAAAAATGGCAAGTGGGTGAATGTAGAACTTATTAATTACCCCTGGTGAGGTGAAGTGTGGGTGAGCTTAATAAAGCCTTTCAAAACTAAGTTTCAAATGGCTGATAGACCTCCACAGACTCTGTCAACATGCATGCACTGTATTATTTTCATTGATCATAACTTACAGAATTTTAAGAAAAAACTTTAAAAAGTATGCAGCATAATCTACTGAACATAAAACACAGGATCCTTTCTTCCTATTAACTAAGTTAGAGCTCTTTTATGTACATAACCTTAATAAAGTATTCTAATTTTGTGGCATTAAATGGTACAATAAGCTGTTATACAATTTTCCTTCTCCCCCACAAAGACACTGAATTCTAAGGTATACCAATATTATTGATAATTGTCATCAGTTAACTGTTGTTTGAGGCTCTACAAAAACAATTTATGTGGGATTTATCCCCATATACTTCCAAAAAAAAAAAAATATATATATATAGGTTCGAACATTAGTGTAGTAGAAAGGTTGATTTTTGGGTTTTGTGACCAGGGAGTCTGGAATTCCTAAATAATCTCACTCGGTTTTGATATGTAAAATCTTATTTAATCTTTATTTTGTTTTACTTCTCTTTTGTTACCTTTATTTTTGTTCTTGAAAATTCAACCTTTAATTGAGTCTCCCTATACACTTGGATTGAAAGCAATTTGTAAATACTGTATCTCACTAAAGATACAATATCTTATATTGTATCTCACTAAAGGATGATTACCATACTTATATTTCTTTTGATTAATTTAATTGGTGTCTGTCACTGTTGTTATTTTGTAGTATTTATGTATAGAGATATCATTTTATTACACTTTTTATATTTATAGAAAATGGTACCATTTATATTAGGAACTTTTGAAAATTTTAATGAAATGCATTTATAAATATAAAGTACAAAATAAATTTCACTTCTTTATGAAAATTCCAAACAGAAAGAAGTACCAGTGAAAACTAAGTTTAATCTGGATAAATTTCCTATGTCATTTAAGAAAAAATAATGATTGGGCCAGTTCATGTATTTATCACATTTGAAGTCTAGCACTTTCTTCCATAATCGGAAAGAAACAGTACTAATTTTTCTTGGCTAAACAATTTTGCATACAGCATTCCTTTTTTAAAACCAGAAATGCTGGCTTCTCGGGCATGGCAAGCCTGTGGGTGGTCAGCTGATAGCTAGCTGTGTGTGTTCCCTGGTTTCAGTGGTACCTGAGCTCAGCAGTCCCCTCTCAGTGGAAATGTGGAAAAGTGAACACCTCTTAAAGCCATGGAGGGAACAATGTGCTCCTCTCCTGGGATGACCACCTCCCCACATCCAGTACACATGACAGAGGGGTGGGAGGTCCAGAGTCACCTGCTACCCTGGTCCAGCCAGGCTCCTTCAGAAGGAGCCTTGCCAAAGGCAGGTCAAGAGTAGAGGCAGATCCTATGGCAAAAAGCAGCTTTGGTCCCATTCTCTGCTGGAGCTAGTTCCTTCTGCTGTGGCCACATGGGCTGGTGGTAGCAGAGGAGAAGGCTGAGACAAGAGAAGATGAGGGAAGTGATGAAGGATCACATGTCCACTCTGTCCAGGAAATGTGCCACCAAGGTCTTACTCAAAAAACAGGGATGGGCTCTGCATTTCCTATGTTAAACTGCTGATGCAACATCAGAGACATAACTCTTGTGCTGCCGCAGAAGTGAGTGCCAGTAGATGGTACCTCCTTTACCTTAGAATCCAGCCTCCAGATTAATAAAAATTACCATGTCCTTGAACATCAATTTAGATGACTCAGTGTTTCCAAACTTGAAAGTTCTAGGTGGCTAAGAGACCTCCTTTTAGTGGGTGATTTTTTTTTTTATTGTTTCTCTTCAATATATTGAAAATATACGAAGACAACATAACTTTAAGTTTAGGTTATTGGTGGAATTTATATATGTTGGGAAAATAAAAGGGCAGAGACTTAATTAGTTATGGTCATTTGAATACAAAGAGCCTGAGATGAGTATTGACCTTAAGGTATCTTTCTTACCTATTCATCTTACGCTAATGTTTCAATTTATATTGGTCTGGTTCCTGAATTTTAGTAGTCACCGTTTACAGCTGTTTCATTGGTTGTCTCTCATTTGCTTTCCAGAAGGCACGTTTTCTTCAAAAGCACCTCATAAATCACTTTCTCCCATTCTCTGTTTGGGTAGGATATGTTCTTTTCTAATGATAGATGCTATGGTACCATTTGTTCTCAACCCAAATGATATAAAATTGGCTGTGAGCCACTGCTCAAATTTCTATTTTTATATCTGCCCCTACTTTTTTAAGAGATACCTCCTTTGAACACAGCTCAGATTTCTGTTCTCCTTAGTTAGATGCATACAACATCTTAAACTTAATTTCTTGTTGTTGTTGGAAGTATTTTTAGTTTGTCTAATTTTCATAATCCTTGCATTTCATCAGGGTGAACCTGATGAATTCTGTAGAATCACTGTAGAATTTCTGTAGAATCACTTTACCTAACAAAGGAGCAGCTAACAAATCCTTAAAATGTTATTTTACTTCTTATGAATAATAATTGTCTTGAATGTTGATTGTCATCACAGGTTGATGCTGCAAGAGGAAGCCCACCGATGCACTGGCAGATTGCTGCACTTTATAAAGATGAGCATGTCTTTAGTTTGGGGAGTTTGGGTTTTAATTCATGCAGGGAGTCACAAATGTTCCAACACCCGTTCTGTAGACTTGGTCTGACTGCAAGAACTGCCCTTCCCTCCTGTTCAGGATCAGGATGGGCTCTTCCCGTGGATGGTGGTTGCTGGGCCCATGTTACCTGTCTCCCTCTCCTTTCCCTCCTCTCTCTCCATCCCAGTTGCTGCTTCCTGAAGGCCCAGACCAATTGTGTCTTAAGGTCCAGGCTGACCAGACTGGAGCCCACAGAGCATTTAAATAGATGGGCAAAACACTCTTCTCAACTTGCCGGAACCCCAGGGGTCTGATCCCAGATCCTGTGCCCTCTGCTAGAGGGAGAAGGAAAGCCCGAGACTATGACTTGAGTTTTGAGATGGAACTTGCAATAGATGTTCGCAAACCAACAACATAACCAATGATGCTTCTGATGTCTAGGACTATTAGCACACTATTTACCTGCATAATTCCTATGAGAACTGGAGAGATCCGACAAAGGAAAACACAGAAAACTGTGCTCTGTTTTCATGTAAGACTTCCATCACGAAGAAGAGATTTTCTAATTTCACTGAGGATTACCAAAAGCTGTCTATGTATTACAGAGCTAGTTGCTCCTAAGCTCAGTTTATATTTCCCAGCCTATTTCTTATGTCTAAATGGTATTTTCCCTTCAGAGAGGAAAATTATAACCCAATTATAAGATTTTCCCCAGTAGTTGTAAGGTGTTTCCTTCAGTTTCTGTCAACTGTATTTCAAGATGGAGAGAGCTACTAGTAATTTGCCAGCCTGTCTGAAAGATGTGTGAGTAGCAGACAGATCACCCAGATAACACATAACATATTTCAAAAGCTATATAATGGCTGCAAATGGTTATACACCTACTCCCTTTGAAAATATGAACAAGAACTTCTATGAGACAGAAATGTCATTCAAAGGAAGTCAAGACGAAGTAATACACTTTGGTTATATACTACATTCACGAAAGAGAATATTAACTTCTGGTAATACTCTAAAAAATTCTGGATTAGGACGGAAGAACCTTTTACTAAAGAGATAATCTGATCTTTGGGAGATGTGCTTTTGAGTAGAATATTGCTTGATTGCATTATATTTTGTAGAGAAGGATATTTTACATTTTGAAAGATTCATGCCATTAGACCTTACTGTTATAAAAGAAGAAGTAACAGGTTTTATAGCTTTACTAAGTAAGTGAATGTAAATCTTATTATACTCTCAAGTATGATATACTTTAAATCACACATTAGGCCACCCCAAGCAGAACAAACAGGTTACAGATCTATTATTTTAATTTCAGTTTCATACCACACTGGGTATCATTCCCTACAAGCATGGTGTTAATACATGTGATGTATTAATCAGTGACACCCTGATGTGTCAGGCAGCCAGCTACACCCAGCAGGTTGCCACAGCCTAGCAGATGGCCCACTATTCAAACACATCCTAACACCTGTTCCTTAGGGAACTTCTCACCCAGGCCTCCTCCCTAAACTCAAAGAAATTTTTTGCAACACTTGTGGAAGTCATTCCATTATCTTTTATTACACAAAAAGACAGTTTCTATTTCAGAACTCTGCTGGGGTTGAGGAGGCAGAGATGGAAGAGAATGTTTTTGAGCCCCCAGTAGAGAGACAGAGAGAGTGTGTTGTGGCCTGCAAGCAGGTGAAACCATGGGGTGGGCCCTGCAGCTGCCCTCTGCTCACTGCACCATCTGCTCTGCAGCTGGGACAATACCAGGTGCTGGTTAGACAATTAACTTGCCCCTGAAGAAGGCCACCTTTAACCTAAAAAGTAACTATTAAATTGCCCCAGATGGTGGGTTAATGCCAATCCACGGCCTATTTAAGATGATCTGGGCAGCAAAATCTTGAGAGAAAGTGTTTAATCGATTAAAAAAAAAAAACTTTTAAGGGACTAGGTCATTAAAGGAAAGGTCTTACCTTAGAATTTCATTTTTTTATCTACAATTATTTGAAGATACAAGTGTACGTATTTAGATAAAGTAGCTCCAGTGGCATAGATAAAAGAGCCAGTTACAGAACCCTGAACTATTTTGATCATGAAAAGCGCTAGGAAGATCACTGAGGATTGCGGCAAAAGTCAGTCATAAAAATCCCTCGGAGGAAAAAAAATCCCTTGGATAGTTCTCTAAATTTTGGAATCTGTAACTGACTCTGTTTACTAAAAGTATAATTAAAGGTAGTTATACCATAGCAAATCTATTTTTACATGCTCAACTGCAACTCAAAATTCAGGTGCTACGGGTAGTTTGAATCAGGGCAAAATGGTAACCTATAATTTAAAATAGAACGCAGCCAAGACATGGTAAAACTAAATCTCAAAGTTCTTCATTAAAAGGCAAATTAATGAAAAGTGAATTAGGCCATGGGGCAGAAGGATACTTAACTGTAAAATGAACCAAAGCAGGTCATTAAATTGACAAACAGGATGAATAGCTGATTCTCAAAACCAGAGCCAATTTGACAACAATTGCTACATAGGAAAGCTCTTGACTAGGCATATAAAATAGAGGAGGAAGGGCAAAGATGAAGTTTCCAGAACTGGGGACAAATGAAAACCTTAGTAAGTCATTATCTCTGCATACTTCTTCACAGACTAGTCTACTGCTGTTTACAGCTGCTTGAGGTCATTTAATCAAATATACTTTCTAGAACATTTTCTAGAACCCTTCTAGTTAATCTTGGCAGTGGTCTGGGGAGGGCAGCAGTGTTGAAAAGCAGCAGTTCCCAGCTATAGCTTTGACTTTCTAGAACCAAAAGGGTCATAAGAGAGAGTGAGCAGAAAGAAGACTGCAAATGTGTGTCCTGCAGGGCTTCTATAACACTCCCCCTCCTTGTCCTCAGGTGGATCTACAGAGCAGGGATTATTTGAGGGCTGCTACAGGGTAGGCTCATTGCTTGGTTCTGGAGATCCACTGTTAAGTCAGATATACACTGTCTGTGATCTGGTGCAGGCGGAGCTTAAAGTCAAGTCAGTAGAGGTGAAAGGAAAAGGAAAGGGACCTGGAATGGTTTCCAGTTACTGTCATACCTTCCCATACCCCCTGCTTTGGGCTTGGGGGTGGAGGAAGGGAAAGAGGGAAGAGGAAAAGAAGAGACCTTTTAAGGAGAAAGGTTGGAAAGAAGAGAGATGTGAAAAATGAAATACACACACCTCAGAAATACTAATGGCTAATGCATTTTGAGAACTTACATTGCCACCATGGCCAATTTCAAGCTACCAATCTGATGTCACTGAACGTAGGGCTTGGGCAGAAATTCACAGTCGTTCACCATTATATGCTATTTGCACCATATAGATTCAACAGATGTAAATAATCTCAGAACCATAGATAATAGTAAAATGTAGTCAAATAGTTAGGAAGTGATGAGTTTTGATTATTTATTACCTGATTTAATATAACCTATTATTAAATTATATAATTTAATTTTTAATAGGGGCTATATTTAACAATGATGTGCAAAATTCCTGGAAATTTAACAGTTGGCTTTTGCAGATACAAGCCCTCACACCACTGCTTATGAAGCAAGTACTCTTATTATCCCCATTTTACGTTAATAGGAAAATGAGGAAAAGAGAAGTTTAGTAATTTGACCAAGTTTCCATAATTTGTGAATGCCTGAGCTGAGGTAACAAACTGAGGCTCCAAAGCTTTTCTGCTTCTCTGCTGGGAAAGTGTAGACAAAACAGCCCCCAGTGACCCCAAATTCATCTCTATCTACATGCTAATTACTGGCTGTGGGAAAAACTATTTTGTAGGTCTCTAGTGGGGAGAGCAGCTTTAGGAAGGGATAGATGACTCTAGCCTGGATGGTTGAAGGCTGGTGAGAGGGAATCCCCACCAAGCTAAAAAGACTGCTGCTTCCTCCCTCTGCCCCCAGAAGGAGGCTGCATCTGAACTCAAGCTAATATGCTGAATCTTGTTGGATGTTCTTTGAGGACAATATCAGAACTCTTCTTCTTAAATTAACGTAAACATGAGATATCATTTCTGGCTAAGATGAATGAATTTATAGAATTATAACACCCATTTGGGCTAAATCCATATTCTCTCCAGAATCCTCGCAGAGATTTCTGAGAGGGTCGTAACTCTCAGTGAGAAAGACACAATTACTTAGGGGTGAGGGAGGAAATGTTACCGTTCAAGCAAAGAGTTTGTTATGAGAGTTAAGTAAATACTGCTGCTCATAACCATTACTAACACCAAACTGGCAGCAGCAAATTACTTTCGCTCATGACTCTTGGTGATTCCAATTTTATGCATATTTTTGAAATCATAATTATTATTCCAATATTTAGAACAGAAAATATATATCCTATAGAATACTAGATACTTTAGAACAGAGTATTAATGTTAAGCTTGATATTATGTATAAGATTTTCTTTTCATTATAACTGTGCATTTTAATGATCTGTAGTTGATAAAAGCAATTTATATCATTAAACTGCTTTTTTGCTATGGCATTTTGTGATGAACTAATTAATAACTTAGACTCATAAAGTGGGTATCTCAGTGAATTAATTTTATATTCATAACCTATGATCCTAGACTGCATATTTACGAAACTCAAGAAAGTAAAAAAAATCCATATTCATTTTTGACATAAATGTAAATCACTTCAAACATTATTTGAAGTGAATAAATGTATACAAACATTCATTACTTGGAGGCTAATTCATCTGCATTATGAATTTATGAAGATTGTGCCTCTTATGGTCTCCATGGTAACAAAAATAAAACAAGTTAATGGGAAGAGGTTTCTCTTAATCTCTATAAAAGGGGTTAAGGCCCTTTTATGACATATTCAAATTTAAACCATCAAATCAAATTTACATTCAGTCAGCTTCAAAGATTAAAAAGGTGATCAATACACTTGAATGTCATTTTCAATAACCAACAACCCAATTACCAAATTCAGTGCTGGGCACAAGTGTCCTTCATAGCATAAGGATAAAAACAACATTGTAATCTAGTTCAGATATCACTAAACTATTCACTAATACATTTGCTTAATGAGCCCATAGCCTCATTAATTTTCTTATTCAGGTTTTCAGTTTTCATCCTACTAATGAATATTGGCCACATTGATTGATTATGAGTTCTCTGGCTGACAGAGGTGGAGGCCAGGTCATGCTAAAGGCAATGGAAAGTGAATTCAAAGGAGAGCTGGAAAGATGGCAGTAGCGCTCTCATTGCAGCATCTGGGAAGTGCCCTCAGAGGACACAGGTATATCTCAGCCCCCGCTTCAGCTGCTGCATGTCCATTTTTCCTCTTTCATGCCCATCCATAACCACTGTCTGCTTTCAAGCCTTCCAGAGCCATGTAACATTTGAGACCTCTCAGTAACAGAATTCACTAGCTAGGCAAGGACTACTACATGTTCAACAAAAGCTTTTCCTTTACCTCCTGGTCACACGGCTAAATCACAGTTCCCTGACTCCCTTGCACATGAGTGAGTTGCGGTCAACGAAACAAGGGCAAACCATATTGACCATTTCCAGGCCTGTCATGCAAACTTCCTATGGGATTCTCTGTATCTTCTCAGTCCCTATTTGCCAATTGGAGGCAGAGGATCCAACAGAGAAGTCTGAGATCCTAGCAAAATTAGAGCCATATGGGGGAAGGAGACCCTGAATGACCACACTGAAAGCTGTCCTCCAGCCCTGAACACCCTCATCAGACTTGACAGGAGAGCAAAAATAAACTTTTATTATGTTAAGCCACTGACATTTTGAGATTTGACTGTCACAGCAGCTAGCCTTATTTACTCTAGTACAATGGGGAAGGGGAGGCAGTTTTATACAATATGAAATTGTTTCTCCTTGATGCCTTTGTCAAGGCTGCCCCCTTTTTGTTAAAACTACACTACCATTTTCAGTGGAGTGATGACCCTTGATGCTTAGATACCAAAAAGTAGCTATTTTTAGTAGGAAAACAAAAAGTGTTACAAAGGCTCAGGGAAGGGGAGAAAGGTACAAATATATAAAACATCTGACTTTTAGTGGTTTTATTGCATAACAATACATATACAAATCATGCAAAACATAAAAATACAGGCAGTAATCTCTTCCTAAACAATGAACGGATAAATAGAATATTACCCAACAGCTAGAAGAAATAAGTAGGCTAAAATAATATTATACAGGATAATTACATTCTAAATGTACAGCATTTTAAATTGTAAAGTTATAAGAGAGATCTCTTTTGACAAGAAGTCTCTCAAAATTGTTATAGGTAAATATAACTTCTTTACAAAACAACAGAAAAAAAGGAGCTAGTAAACCATTTATGAAAAAATCAATTAATTATTAAAGTGACACTTAACAGCTTTAAATTGCTAATCCCTAACATACTTCTGTTTATTTCTTTAGCCTAAGGAAATAATAATATTAAAAACTGCTTGTCAGTAAAATTTACAATCAGTGTGATAGCAACTTTTACTCCCAAATTTTTAAGAAATTGGATTCTTGAAAGTCTTACCTATTTTGTTTTTAGAAAAGTTTTAAATTATATACATGCACAACTCATTGGCACATTAAAAATGTACGGCCATACAAAAACAGACAGTGGTCAGTGGAACAGAACAGAGAGCCCAGAAATAAACCCACACACCTATGGACAATTAATCTCCAACAAAGAAGGCAAGAATATACAATGGGGAAAAGACAGTCTCTTCCGCAAGTGGTGTTGGGAAAGCTGGATGGCCATATGTTAATCAATGAAGTTAGAACACACCCTCAAACCATACACAAAAATAAACCCAAAATGACTTAAAGACTTAACTATAAGACAAGGCACCATAAAACTCCTAGAAGAGAACACAGGCAAAACATTCTTGGACATAAATTGTACCAGTGTTTTCTAAGGTCAGTCTCTCAAGGCAATAGAAATAAAAGCAAAAATAAACAAATGGGACCTAAGCCAAACTTATAAACTTTTGCATAGCAAAGGAAACCATAAACAAAATGAAAAGACAACCTACAGACTGGGAGAAAATATTTGCAAATGATGTGACTAACAAGGGCTTTATTTCCAAAATATACAAACAGCGAATAAAACTCAACAACAACAAAACAAACAAATCAATCAGAAAAAGGGCAGAAGACCTAAACAGGCATTTCTCCGAAGAAGACATACAGATGGCCAAGAGGCACATGAAAAAATGCTCAACGTTGCTAATTATTAGAGAAATGCAAATCAAAATTACAATGAGGTACCACCTCACACCAGTCAGAACGGCCATCATCAAAAAGTCTACAGATAGCAAATGCTGGAGAAGGTGTGGAGAAAAGGGGACCCTCCTACACTGTTGGTGGGAATGTAAACTGGTGCAGCCACTATGGAAAACAGTATGGAGGTTCCTCAAAAAGATAAAAATAGAGGGACTTCACTGGTGGTACAGTGTTTAAGACTGCGCTCACAGTGCAGGTGGCCCAGGTTCGATCCCTGGTCAGGGAACTAGATCCCACATGCCACAACTAAGAGCCCACATGCCACAACTAAAGAAGCCCACATGTGGGCAACAAAGATCTCTCCTCCTGAAACTAAGACCCAGCACAGCCAAATAAATAAATATTAAAAAAAACCCAAAACTAAAAATAGAGTTGCTATATGATCCAGCAATTCCACTCCTGGGTATATACCCAGACAAAACTATAATTTGAAAAGATACATGCACCCCTATGTTCATAGCAGCACTATTTACAATAGCCAAGACATGGAAACAAGCTAAATGTCCATCGACATATGAATGGATAAAGAAGATGTGGCACATATATACAATGGAATATTACTCAGCCATAAAAAAGAGTGAAATAATGCCATTTGCAGCACCATGGATGGACTTAGAGACTATCATACTAAGCGAAGTAAGTCAGAAAGAGAAAGACAAATACCATATGAAATCATTTATATGTGGAATCTAAAATATGACACAAATGAACTGATCTAAGAAATAGAAACAGGGCTTCCCTGGTGGCACAGTGGTTGGGAGTCTGCCTGCCATTGCAGGGGACGTGGGTTCATGCCCCGGTCCGGGAGGATCCCACATGCCGCGGAGCCATGGCCGCTGAGCCTGAGCGTCCGGAGCCTGTGCTCCGTAACGGGAGAGGCTGCAACAGTGAGAGGCCCGAATACTGCAAAAAAAAAAAAAAAAAAAAAAAGAAAAAAGAAAAAGTAACAGACTCACAGACATAGAGAACAGACTTGTGGTTCCCAAGGAGGGGAGGGTAGAGGAGGGAGTTTGGGATTGGGAGTTTGGGATTAGCAGAGGCAAATTATTATGTATAGGATTGATAAACAACAAGGTCCTACTGTACAGCACAGGGAACTATATTCAATATCCTGTGACAGGGCTTCCCTGGTGGTGCAGTGGTTAAGAATCCGCCTGCCAATGCAGGGGACATGGGTTCCAGCCCTGGTCCAGGAAGATCCCACATGCATGGAGCAGCTAAGCCTGTGTGCCACAACTACTGAGCCTATGCTCTAGAGTCCGCAAGCCACAACTACTGAGCCCACGTGCCTAGAGCCTGTGCTCCACAACAAGAGAAGCCACCACAATGAGAAGCCTGCACACTGCAACGAAGAGTAGCCCCTGTTCGCCACAACTAGAGAAAGCTCACACGCAGCAACAAAGACCCAACTCAGCCAAAAATAAATAAATAAATTTATATATTGAAAAAAATATATCCTGTGACAAACCATAATGGAAAAGAATATGAAAAAGAATATATATATATATGTATAACTGAGTCCCTATGCTGTACAGCAGAAATTAACACAACATTGTAAATCAACCATACTTCAATAATATTTTAAAAAATTAAAAAAGAAAAAAGAAAACTAAAAAAAAAACCTGCTGGAAAAAAAAATGTACAGCCATATTAGACATTTAAATTTGACCAAAATAAAGATTGAATATTTAAAAGGAAACCAAGTAAAGGAGTATTTTTTTAAAATTTTGCCTACTATCATTTGATCTTCAAAACAAAAATAAAAACACTACAATCTAGTTTAAATAATAATACAAATAAGCATCACATTTAATATCCAACAAACTATCAACATCTAATGAACTACCCATTGCCATTCTAATCTGTGCACTTCTCTCCTCTCTTTATTTCAAAGGATAAGATGATGTTTTTGAAAGCACCTTCTCAACTATAAAGCATAATATGAAGTTAGTGTAAGATATCATTCAATCTAGATGATTTGAGGACAATGTCATAACAAGTAAAGACATATGAGATTTAAGCTTCCTTCTATTAGCCTACACTCCCACCTTCACATCCAGGAACATGAACATTTGGAGACACTCTCTTATTCAATTAACATCTATGCAAGTTTAGGTTATCACCTCACTCCCTCCACCCCTCTGCCTTTTTTTTTTCCCCCAAAGTAAAAAAATAGAAACACAAGTATAAAGACACTAAGGAAAACTTTATCAATTAGAAGAAGGACCAGCCCTACGAATCACGTAGCCCTGTGATATTTCTAAGTGATCGCTGCCCCATTTCAGATTTATAAAACAGTCACACACTGCCACAAAGCTTAACATTAACCAGTATTGTCTCCATAATCTCTCACTTTTCCCATTATACCTTTGAGACTGTTATTCAGTGCTTTTAGGAAATAAAGAAAAATGCTTCTTTGCTATAATGGATGTCTTCTGTTACTTTGAGGCTTTAGAACATGGTATCATTTTCTGAAGATGAGCACACTGGATTGCAAAACCTAATTTTTTAATGATGTTTGATTTCATTTTACTATCTACATGTGTATATTGACACCATTATAATATTATTCTTGTCAATTACACTGTTGCAAGGAACTTAAAATTTTTTGACTAGAGAAAGATCTTCAAAATACTGGGGAAATTTTGGCTTTCATTCATAAATTGCCTTTTTTTGACATACAGGCACAATGGAAAGAAGATTTTGAGGGAACGGATTAAACATGATGATTAGGAATTGGGTTCAAATGGTCACTAAATGGGGAAAGAGATAAGAGGTTGGGCCCACATACCTGATAAGGCCTTAATAAACTCTTTATCTGATAAGGCCTTTAAGGACTAAGCTCACAGATATTAAAATGACTTCCAAAACATGATATCATACAGTGGTTAATCCTTCCAAAAACAATTAAATGTTCTCCTGGTTCTGAGAGTCTGTGAAGTTGTTAATCCCCCAGGTTCTAAAATCTGACAGACCTGCTTTGAATCTGGCTTCTGCTGCTTATCAATGTCCTGAGCATATTGTTTCTTCTCTTTTCAAGACTGATTTCTCATCTGCAAAAAGGTGATTAACAGCTTTTGCTTCCTCCGGATGCTGTGAAAATTAAACAGCATCATATCTGGACACCTCTTCATCTGGTGCCTCATACACAGTTATTGTACAATAAATACTGTGGTCTTGATATTATTATTGCTGTTATTGTTACTACGATATAGGCAATAGGCCAAAATTGCTAACTGCAGGGCCATGGGATACTAGTGCAACACGTTAAGCTATGAAGTGATGCTTTTTTAAAAAAATAAATTTATTTATTTTTATTTATTTATTATTTTTGGCTGTGTTGGGTCTTCGTTGCTGTGCACGGGCTTTCTCTAGTTGTGGCGAGCAGGCGCTATTCTGCTGCGGTGCGCAGGTGTTGCGGTGCGCGGGCTTCTCATTGCAGTGGCTTCTCTTGTTGTGGAGCACAGGCTCTAGGCGCGCGGGCTCAGTAGTTGTGGCTCGCGGGGCCTAGAGCGCAGGCTCAGTAGTTGTGGCGCACGGGCTTAGGTGCTCTGCAGCACGTGGGATCTTCCCCGACCAGGGCTTTAACCCGTGTCCCCTGCATTGGCAGGCGGATTCTTAACCACTGCACCACCAGGGGAGCCCTGAAGTGATGGTTTTTATGTTTTCCAAAACCTGTTTCCAGCTGAAAATATTTTCATGTTTTCTCACTGTAATCTAAAGACACGTCCTCTGCCACCTAGTGGCTCCTTATGACCAGTCAAGGAAAACATAAAAAGACACCCTCAAATCCCCCCCCAAAAGCCACCATATTTAACAAAGGAATCATGCTGTAGATTTTCAAAAGAAGTTATACATGGTAGCAAAAAACTGCTTAAATTTAACATATTATTTTTTCTTCATAATATTCTATTAATCAAATTGTATTTCAATATTTAATTGCTAACAGCATCTCTGCAGAGTGACTGTGAGGGAGCCTTTATGGCTTTTAGGCCACAAGTGAGTTCCCTGGTGTCTTCATGGTAGAGGTGGTACAAAAACATAAGGATTTCATCTTCTCTGCTTTTAAAATACAAATATCACAAGTGCTGATTTTTTTTAAAAGTGTGGAGTGCTCAGGTGCCTTCTACTTCTATTTCTTAAACTGGGGGTAAGAACAGGTTTATTTTTTATTATTTAAACTAAATGTATCTGTTTTACACAAGAATGGAAGTTCGCTGGCAAAAGAAGCAAGAAGGGTCATCTAGACAGAGGGGACCTTGGAATAAGGCAGGGTATGTGTGACGGCCGGCTCTGTAACCTGTAAGTAGTTCCATGTGTTTGGGTTGTAAGGTTCACGGTGAAAGTAGTGTGTAGAAAGGTAGGTGTGGCCAGATGCCCAAAGGCCTGGAATGGGATGTATCTGGACTTTCACCTGTGGGGTATTAGAAGCCATCACAGATCTTTACAATGGAAATTAGATGATTGATAAGGACAAAAGCTACCAGTGAATAATTATCTCCTGTGTACCAGACCCCTTTCGTTCTAAATATTATCTCAATCCTTACAGTAACCCTTGAAACTTTCCCCCCTTCATTTTACTTAGTGGAAAACTGAGGCTCGTGGAAGTTAAGTAACTTACTTGAGGTCACACAACCAATAAGTGAGGGAGCTTGAATTGAAAGATGATCTATCTCTAAAGCATGAGTCCATGCCGGTAAACCAGAATATGCCATGCTTCCTGATATGGTCACATTTGTTTTAGGACAGTAGTGTTCTCTTAGTTTGATTCACTTTTTGAGAATTAGGGAACATACTTTGAAGGTGGGGGCTATCTCTTTAAATGTGTTTGTCCACCACTGTGCACAGGAAGTGTTCAAATGCTTGCTGAATGACTCAACGCAATGCCAGTCTCTGACTCCAGAAAGGGTGAGTGGAAGGCATCAAAATGAAGCCTTCTTAGATGTTACTACATTTTCATCCAGCTGCTCAAAAATGCACAGGGATGCACTATTTGAACAATGCTCCTAGGTTTTCTGGGCCGCTCTATATCAATAAATAACGTGTATTGAGCATGCATTACATATATTAACTCACATGAGCCTCGCAATAGCCCGAGACTGAGGCACAGAGAGCTTGTATAACTTGCCTAAGTTCTCAGATCACTAATTGGTAGAGGCAGGATTCAAGGCCAGGAATCTGACTTTAGAACCCTCACTCTTAAGCACCTTGCTATACAGTCCCCACTGGACTAGACTCAGCCAAGACTTGTTCTACTCAGTAGGATTCAGCAGGATAGTCATCTCCTAGGATGACAGTGGAGATGGGCGGCCTGTGGGCAGCACAAAGGAAGCAGAGACTTCCACTGCCCGCCACTGTGCTCCGAGGCCTCCAGCCAAGGGGTAAGTGAGGCTCAAATTCATCTTGTATTCTGTAGACAGCGCCCTGTGCCCCAGCCGCTATCTCTGCCAAGTCAAGTCCCCTGCAGGAGGAAAGGTTTCCTTTTCCTAATTTATGTGAAGGCACCAGACTGCAAGCAGGCCGGCATGGGGAAGAAATGACTAACCTTCCAGGAGAATTCCAAAAGATGAAAAGTCATAAGACATGGTCCTCTGCTTCAGAGTTTGTCCTAGATAGACCCAGGGCACTGCTCAACCATTGAAGACTCTTTTAAGAGTCAAGTCTTAAATGAACTTAAAATGACCAGTTTATAATACTGTCCTCAGGAAAGCCTGCTCATTTGGTGGGAAAAGACCAATTTTCAGGCAGGGCCATTTGAAAAAAAAAAGCTGTTTATAGGAGACAAATCCTCCCCCTGCACTTTCCAGTTTCATTACTTGTCAGAGCATTTCAATTATAGCTACACAATTACAGCTTTGCTTTAAAGTATTATTACCTATTCTCTATAAACGACAAAAGAACTTGAGAACTGTAAAGCACCATATACATTTGAGATATTAGGGTGTTTGGGGAAGATGGGAAGGATGTAGATGACGATGAGGTTGAAGTCAGCTAAGATTTACTGCACGCCTCATGACGCTGTGGGTCAAGCAATGTGCTGAGTAATTTGCACGCATTCTTTAATTTTCAAACAAATATTTATGAAACGTGTACTATAAGCCAGGCATACTTCTAAGCACTAAGGATAAGGTGGTGAATGAGACATAGTATTCATGGAACTCACACACTAATGAAGGAGAGCCATAAAAATCAAAATAGGCAAACCAATATATAATAAAATGTCAAGTAGTGATAAGAGCTATAAACAGAAAAACAAAGAGGGATAAAGGGATGAAAGGAATGGCCAGGGAAGGTCTCTGAGGAGGTAACGTTCAGGCAGAGATCTGAATGAAGTGGGCAAATGATCCATGAAAATATACAGGGAAAGGATGTTCCAGGTACAGGGAACAGCAAGTGTAAAGGCTCTGAGGTAGGAGGGAAATTAGTATGGTTGAACAGAAAAGAGGCCAGTGGATAGAGTGGAGTGAGGAAGGGAGACAGTGAGAAGAAACCATATCAGAGCTGGTTAGGTAGTGGTGCTGGTTGTGGTGGTGGTAGTAGTAGTAGTCGTAGTAGTAGTAGTGATAGTGGTAGCAGTAGTAGTAGTGTCTAAGTCAGTTAGTCGCTAGGTCTGGATCTGTTAGACCAGTTGAATTCTAAGTCTGATGGGAAGCAACTGGAGGGCTTTAAGTTACGAAATGACATGATCTGACAGAAAGGATTATTCTGTGTCCATTAACTCACTTAATGCTTACAGCAAACCTGTGAGATGATCTACCATTTCCATACAACAGATGAGGAAACAGAGGATTAGAAAGAGTAAGTAGGTAGTGCAATTAAAACTGGAATACTTGTCTACCTAACACCAGAACCAGGTTCTTTGCCACCAGACCTAAGCCATCATGACCACTAAAATGGAGCTATTAGGTATGGTAGCCAGACTCCACAATGGCCCCCAGTGATCCTTGTCTATGTGTATCACACTCTTGTATGATCCTCTACCACAATGAACAGGCCTGACCTTTAAGACCAGTAGGATATTGCAGAAGTGACTCATGGCGAGTGGCCTCTGAGACTAGGTCATAAAAGGCATCACTGCTTCTGGCTTGCTTTCTTGGAGTCATGAAGACCTCAAGCAGTCTATGGAGAGACCTACGTGGAAAGGTGCTGGAGCATCCCACCAGTCAGCACCAACTTGCCAGCACATGACAGACAGCCACTTGAGAAGTAGATCCTCCAGTACCAGTTAAACCTTCAGATGACTGCACCATGATCAATGGTGCACCATTGATCAATAACCATTATCAATGGTTATTGAATGTTACCTCCTGCACCATTATCAATAACCTCATGAAAGACTGAGCCAGAATCACCAGGAATTTAGCCACTTCTGAATTCCTGATACACAGAAACTGTGAGAGATCATGTTTATTGTTTTTAAGTTACTGAACTTGAAGTAATTTGAGGAAGCAATAGATAACTAATATATTAGGCTTTTGTAAAAACAGATACTCCTATGCTATTGGGTCCAAATATTATTTAGAATGGAAATATTAAAAAACAAAAGCAGGGACTTCCCTGGTGGTACAGTGGTTAAGAATCCGCCTGACAATGCAGGGGACACAGGTTCGAGCCCTGGTCTGGGAAGATCCCACATGCCGCGGAGCAACTAAGCCCGTGCGCCACAACTACTGAGCCTGTGCTTTAGAGGCCGCGAGCCACAACTACTGAAGCCTGTGTGCCTAGAGCTCGTGCTCCGCAACAAGAAAAGCCACTGCAATGAGAACTGCAACGAAGAGTAGCTCCTGCTCACCGCAACTAGAGAAAGTCCACGCGCAGCAACAAAGACTCAACGCAGCCAAAAATAAATAAATAAATAAATTAAAACAAACAAACAAAAAAACAAAAGCATACTGACTTGCTGCCTTTAATTTTTTTTAAATGACAGTCCTTGTCTGTTCAGGCTGCTGTAACAAAACACCACAGACTTAGTGGTTTAAATAATAGACATTTATTTCTCACAGTTCCAGAGGTTGGGAAGTCTAAGATCAAGGTGCCAGCAGTTTGGGTTCTTGGTGACGGTCCTCTTCCTGGTTTGCAGATGACTGCCTTCTTGCTGTTATCCTCACATGGCAGAGAAAAGAAGCTCTGGTCTCTCTTCCTCTTCTTATAAGGGTACTAATTCCATCAAGGGGGTTCCATCCGCATGACCTCATTTAAACCAAATTATTTCACAAAGGCCCCACCTCTTAATACCACTGCATGGAACAGGGAGGGGGTAGTGGTGCTTAGTGCTTTAACACGTGAACTTTGGGGAGACACACTCAGTCCATAACAACAATTAAGGGGTCATTTTCCATAATTATTGAATTTCAGAGACATATTTACATATAAGTATGGTATATCTGTTCATATATAAAATTTGATATTTAACCTACTATAATTAATATAATAGGTAAAAATAAGTTAAGATGCAATGTTGCTCTGTATTAACTGCCAACTCTCATGGGCAGGGAAACTGTGAGACCCATGGTGTGCTCAGATAACCGTCTCTGTCCTGGTTCAGTTCAAGCATTTCTTGTTGTCCTGACTCTGCATCATTTATGATCTCTATGCCTTGAGCCATCTGTGTGGGAAGAGCTGCTACTTGTGTCAGAGATTTTAATGCTAAGTGAACACACTTCTCTTTCTCCTCCTAAAATTGGCCAGACTTCCGAATTTAACTCTGGTGTCTATAGCTTTAGCTTTGCTTGTGCCTTTGGGACAACTGCAATAACATATATTAAGCTAACCTTGAGCTACAAATACTTTGCAACTTGCCAAGTAATTATGTCAGTGATTAGTAACCCTTCAGATGGCCAAATCTTCATTTATTAACTCTAATTTAGGGTTTCACATGATAGTATCCCTTTGAAAAGCTACATTTTTCTCTAGCTGGGTTTAAATATTTTATGCATGAACATTATAAAATATTTAATAAGCGTCTTTAAAGTTAAATTTTAAAGCCAACCTCATACATTTAGAATGATCCTTACTTTTGCCTTGCTGTATCCAAATGGGAGAGGAGAATAATTAATCTTCCTAGTCTTGGCTTAAAGAGCTGTGAGACCATCTGAGGATGTTATCTTACTGTTAGTGTAGTTCTCGGAGAGTTTAGCTAAGTTACTCTATAATATTGCTGCCTCGGCATACGTTTTGTGTGACCCAGCAGCCTGCAGGGGCGTTGAACTAACTCTAGCCCGTCCTGTGAGTGTATGCCCTAGGTAACAGCCCCGAGGGTCACAAGTAAATGTAGGTTACTGATATGACTCCCCCAGTGGCCCTTGTGATAAACTGTCCCCCTCATCCTCTCAGGGGCTTCGCTCTGTGCACCCCTTAGATAAGACCCCTGAGAAGCTTACTAAAACCCTGCTCTTTTTGGTTTGAATTGCCCAGGAACCCCAAAGCACTCCACCCACTGACCCTAAGAGAGGCATGTGTCCCAAGTCCTGCTTCTCTCTGCCTGCACCCTGCCTCACCCTCCCTGCATGGGCCCTCAAGGCATGCTGTATACTTCTTTCAGGACTTGTGAGTAATAAACTTCTCTATTCAATTTCCCTGGTGGTCTTTTGCCGGAAGGCAGCTATCTATCTGACACCCCAGGGCTCTAATAACAAGTGTTAATTTAACAAAATCATAGCAAGTGGCTCTACTAACATCTGACAAAATAGACTGTAAAACAAAGAATGTTGCTAGATATAAAGAGGGAAGTTTTGTAAGAGTCCATCCATCAGAAATATACAACAATTATTAAGATATATAAAACAGAGCCCTAAAATACATGAAATACAAACTATCAGAATTGAAGAGACAATAGTTGGAGACTTCTATACCCCACTTTCAATAATAGAACACTTAGGCAGAAGGTCAGCAAGGAATTAAAAGACTTGAACAACATTATACACCACCTAGACCTAATAGACATCTATAGAGCACTCTGCCCAACAACAGAAAAATGCAAATTCTTCTCAAGGGTTGGAACATTCTCTGGAATAGACCATACGCTAGGCCATAAACCAAGTGTCAATAAATTAGAAAGAACTGAAATCACAGAAAGTGTGCTCTTTGATCACAATAGAGTGAAATTAGAAATTAATAACAAAGAAATTTGGGAAATTCACAAATATATGGAAATAAACAACACACATTATTTCTAAATAACCGACAAGGAGGATATCAAAAGAGAAGTTAGTAAATACTATGACATGAATGAAATGAGGGCCACAACATAACAAACATAACAAAAGTTATGGGATGCAGCTGAAGAAGTGTTTAGAGGAAACTCAGCGGTTCAAAACCTACATTAAGAAAATCAATAACCTAGTCTTCTACTTTAAAATACTTTAGGGGGAGAGGGAAAGCACACTAAATCCAAATCATGCAAAAAGAAAAAAATAATGAAAGAGAATAAAAAAACAATAGAGAAAACCAACAAAACTAAAAGTCTGTTCTTTGAAAAGATCAACAAAATTGACAAGCCTTTAGCTAAACTGACCAAGAAAAAAGAGAGAAGACTCACATTGCTAAAATTAAGAATGAAAGAAGAGACATTAGGGCTTTCCTGGTGGCTCAGTGGTTGAGAGTCCACCTGCCGATGCAGTGGGCGTGGGTTCGTGCCCCGGTCTGGGAAGATCCCACATGCCGTGGAGTGGCTGGGCCTGTGAGCCATGGCCGCTGAGCCTGAGCGTCCAGAGCCCGTGCTCCGCAACGGGAGAGGCCACAACAGTGAGAGGCCCGCGTACTGCAAAAAAAAAAAAAAAAAAAAAAGAAACATTAATATTGACCTTACAAATATAAAAAGGATTATAAGGGAATACTATGACCACTTGTAGGCCAACAAATTAGATAACTTAGATAAAATAGACACATTCCTAGAAAGACACAAACTACCAAAACGGATTCAAGAAGAAATAGGAAATCTGAATAAATTTACAAGAGATTGGATATCCACAAAGAAAAGCCCAGCTCCAGATGACTGTACTGCAGAATTCTACCAAACATTTAAAGAAGACGACAAAAGAAATTCTTCACGAATACTTCCAATAATAGAAAAGGAGGGAACACTGCTCAACTCATTCTATGAAACTAGTATTATCCTGATAACAAAATGAGATAAAGACATCACAAGAAAACTATAGACCGGTATCTCTTATGAATACAGATATAAAAATCCTCAACAAAATACTAGCAAACTGAATCTAGCAATATACAAAAAAAACTAAACACCATAACTGTAACAGGGAATAACAGATCTGACTCCATATTGGATCTGTTTCTTTTACTTTAACCTTTGTATTGTATTGCTTTTGCTATAATACAAGTTAATCACTAAAGGGATGTTGCCTATAGCTTAAAGTATACATAATGGCCCATTTCCAGGTACCCTGCCGCCCATGCCTGAACGTCAAGCAAAAATACCTTTGTTTAAGCTCACAGGAAACATCCTGACCAGGCTCACCTGTGAATCGCTGCAGGGAAGAAGAAATTACCGCATCTCCTCCAGAGTCTAGCTGGAACCAGGAAATATTGCAACAACTTATTGTGTATTACCTTTTTTACTTTACCTCCTCATCTCCCCCTCTTTGTTTATAAAAGAAACTAGCATCCAAACCCAGGCAAGATGGTTCTTTGGGGCACTAGTCCACCGTCTTCTTGGTCTGCTGGCTTTCCAAATAAAGTCACTATTCTGTGCCCCAACAATTCATCTATAGGTTTACTGGCCTGTCATATGGTGAGCAGTATGTAAGGTTGGTTTAACATTCAAAAGTCAATTAATAAATGATATCAATAGAATAAAGGACAGAGACTACTTGATCATCTTAATAAATGCAGAAAAAGCATGTGATAAAATTAAACATTCTTTCAGGATACACAACCACCTAGGAACAGAAGGAAACTTCCTCAACCTTATAAAGGACATCTATGAAAAACCCACACTCACATCATACTAATAATAAAAGACTAAATGCTTCCCCCCTAAGAACAGCAACAAGACAAGGATATCTACTCTTGCCACTTCTATTCAACATTGGACTGGAGGTCTAGCCAGGGAAATTAGGTGAGAGAATTAAATAGAAGGCATCCAAATTGGAAACAAAGAAGTAAAACTATCTCTACTTGTAGATCACATAATCTCGTACACAAAAAATCCTCAGGAATCCACTAAAAATTATCTAGTAATTTTTAGAACTAATAAACACATTCAGCAAAGCTGCAGGATACAGATAAATACCAAATTCTACTGTAATTTTATACAGCAGAAATGAACAAAACAAAAATGATATTAAGAAAACAATTCCATTCACATTAGCATCAAAAAGAATAAATACTTAAGAATAAATTTAATAAAAGAGGTGCAAAACTTAGACTTTGAAAACTATAAAACATTGCTGAAAAAAATTAAGAAGACCCAAATAAATGACAAGACTTCCCATGTTCATGGGCTGGAAGGCTTAATTGTTAAAAGGGCAATACTCCCCAATTTGTTCTACAGATTTAACGAATTCTCTTGCAAAATCCCCACATACTTTTTAATAGAAATTGACAAGCTGATTTTAAAATTTATATGAAAAATCAAGGGTCCCGGAATAGGTAAAATAATCTTTAAAAAGAACATAGTTGGAAGACTCATACTTCCCAATTTCAAAACTAAAGTAACAAAGAGAGTGTGCTATTGGTATCAAGAGAGACACACAGATCAATGGAATAGAACTGAAAAGTCAGGGGAAAAATAACCCCTCTCGAACATCTATGGCCAACTGATTTTTGACAAGGGTGCCAAGACCATTCAATGGTGAAAGAATAGTCTTTTCAACAAATGGTGTTGGGACAACTGGCTATCCACATGCTATGGAATGAAGTTGGACCCCCTATCCCACACCATACATAAAAATTAACTCAAAATGGATCAAAGACACAAATGTATGAGATAAAACTATAAAACTCTTAGATAAAAAACATCGGTTACCCTGGATTGGGCAATAGTCAGTTTCTTAGATACACCACAAGCATTTCCATTTCAAGGTGTGTACCCAGGGGAAATGAGAACATTATGTTCTTGCAAAAACTTGTGAATGTTGATAGTAGCATTACTCATAAACAGCCAAAGAGCAGAACAAATGTCCATCAACTGATGAATGGATAAACAGATATATTCATAAAATGGAATGTGACTCAGCAATAAACAGAAATGAAGTACTGATACAACATGCTACAACATGTACAAACTTTGAATACATTATGCTAAATAAAAGAAGTTAGTCACAAAGGACCATGTATTAAAATATTCCATTTAAAATGGTCATGAAGAACCTAGGGGCAAGATGGGAATAAAGACACAGACCTACTAGAGAATGGACTTGAGGATATGGGGAGGGGGAAGGGTAAGCTGTGATAAAGCGAGAGAGCGGCATGGACATATATACACTACCAAACGTAAAATAGATAGCTAGTGGGAAGCAGCCGCATAGCACAGGGAGATCAGCTCGGTGCTTTGTGACTACCTAGAGGGGTGGGATAGGGAGGGTAGGAGGGAGGGAGACGCAAGAGGGAAGAGATATGGGAACATATGTATATGTATAACTGATTCACTTTGTTATAAAGCAGAAACTAACACACTATTGTAAAGCAATTATACTCCAATAAAGATGTTAAAAAATAATAATAAAGTACTGATGGTCTAGTGATATTAGAAAAAAAAATAAAGGAGTGATGTGAAGACTGGTGGGGAAGTAGTGTAGGCAGAGGGAACAGCTAATGCAAATTCTCTAGTGTGAGAATGAATTTGATTTATTCAGGGAGCCCCTGGAGTGTAGCAGGGTAGGGAGGAGGAGAGCCAGTACTACACGAGGTAGCAGTTAGGCAGATGTCAGATCATGTAGGACTTTTTAAGCCATCGTAATGAGTTTAAGGAGTTTGGTTTTAATGTTTAGTGCAGTGGGAACTTTTTGGAGGGTTTTAAGGAGAAATTGCTAGATCTTATTTAGAGAAGCAAGAGAGAGGACACAGGGTGATCAGTTAGGAATCTACTATTGTCGAGGCAAGAGATGATAGAAACTTGGACTAGGGTATTGGCTGTGGAGATGGAAATTAGAGAAGGTAGAGTTCATGGGACTTGCTGATGGAGTACATGAAGAGGGGATGAAAAGAGAGAACAATAATGAAGAATTAAAATGTAAATTTTTGTCTTGAGCAACCAGATGGACCTTGGGGCTCTTAACTGAGATGGAAAACCAGGAGAGGGAGAATCAAGGATTTTATTTTTTGATTCTGTTATGTTTAAGCTACCTATTAGATATCCAAGAGGTGTCCAGCCACGGGTTGAATATTGTTAAAAAAGAAATAACAGTCTTAAAATGGAGTCATTTGCCCCCCATGAGAGCAAATCCAGACTTAAAGAAGAGGCAATCTCATGATAAAACCCTTGCCAGTTCTCCTCTCCTAAAAAGGCCTAAAAAATAATTTTCTTTTCTTTTGCTAATAACTCCCTTACCTCACCCTTCTTCCTATAAAAGCCTTCCATTTTGTATAACCTATAGGAGAGCCCTTCTAGTTGCTAGATGGGATGCTGCCTGATTCATGAATCACCAAATAAAGACAATGAGATCTTTTTTTTAAGATTTTTTTTGATGTTGACCATTTTTAAAGTCTTTATTGAATTTGTTACAATATTGCTTCTGTTTTTTGTTTTGATATTTTGGCCACAAGCATGTGGGATCTTAGCTACCCAACCAGGGATCGAACTTGCACCCCCTGCATTAGAAGGCGAAGTCTTAACCACTGGACCGCCATGGAAGTCCCAAGACAATCAGATCTTTAAATTTACTTGGTTGACTTTTGTTTTTTAACCACATACATGTCTGAAGTTCCCAGAAAGGTCAGGGCTGGAACGACAGTTATATTGATAGCTTTTAAAGCCAGAATTGAGGTTATCTGGAGGAGCATGTGGATATGAAGAGGAGGGGGGCCAGTACAGCATCCTGGGGAAAGCCAATGTCTGGAAGTCAAGTACGGGAGGACGGCCAAGAATTTCAGAAGGAGCAGCTAGTGAGGAGAAAAAAAAGCAAGTGAGGCACCACACTGTGCCTTTCAAGAAGGGTGTGGTGACAGAATGCTGCTGGCAGTCAAGTAAAAATAATGTTAACACGCAGATTACTAGTGTCCTAGAAAGGGCATTTCAGCGAAGGGGTGGGGAAATCAGCCAACTGGATTGAGTTTAGGAGAGAATGTGAAGTGAGGAGGTGTAATGGCAACTATTTTCATTTGACTGATTAATACTTTCTAAAGACTGCACATTTTGATTTGTATTTACAAATGCTTGAGGGAAAAACCCCTTAAATATTCGTTACAAGCCTGCGTCTTGTTCCATTTTGAATTTCTGATTTAGCATCTCTGTAACTACTGCATTACATAAAACTGAGGCATCGCATACATCCTAGAGTGCATAATACACATCCTAAGTGCACTAAACATGTACAGCTCAATGGTTTTTTGTGTTTTTTGATTAAATTAATTTTTATTGGAGTATAGTTGCTTTACAATGTTGTGTTAGTTTCTGCTATACAGCAAAGTGAATCAGCTATAAGTATACATATATCCCCTCTTTTTTTGGATTTCCTTCCCATTTAAGTCACCACAGAGCACTGAGTAGAGTTCCCTGAGCTATACAGTCTCAATGGTTTTTTAGGTATGACCTGTGTAAGCATTGTTCAGACCAAGATACAGAATACAAAGTGAACCCATAAGGTTCTCTTGTACCCCTTTACAGTCTATAATCTCCCAGAAGTAAACCAATATTCGGACTCATAAACATCCATTAGCTTCCCAACAAAAATTTTCAAAGGAAACAAAAGAAAACTCTGACGGGCATTTAACTGGAAACTTCTTTAGTGTAAACTTACCCACTGCCTCCGTTAAGTATAAATGCCAATCATCCGGCGCCAAAATCCTGAGGCAAATTTTTAAGCCGTTCCTCTCCGAAGTCCCGCCCCCCTTTCTATACCACGCCCTCCGTTCACTGTTCCTCCAAAACGGTTTAGAGCGTAGCAGAAGACAGGACGAGAGACCCCCTTTCTGTCATGCGCACTAGGGAACAGGAGCGCTCCCTTTTTCTCTGCTCCACCAACCCACTAGGACCTGGCTTCGTCATGCGCATTGAGAGTTCTTAAGGCGCGCGCGCGCGCGCGCGCGCGAGCGCCGCCACGCTCATGCGCACGAGCCGATCAGCCCGCGCGGGCGGAAGTGCGGAGCTGCTTCGCGAAGTGAGGGCTGCCGCGCTCGTTGTGGGTGGGCGAGCGGCCGACATGGCGCCCTCCGGGAGTCTCAGAGTCCCCGTGGCAGTGCTGCTGCTATTGCTTTGGGGGGCTCCCTGGACCCACGGGCGGCGGAGCGACGTGCGGATCATCACGGACGAGAACTGGAGAGAGTTGCTGGAAGGAGAGTGGATGATAGAATTGTGAGTGCGGGGCGGTGGTCTCGGGGCCCCCTCGGTGGGCCGGGGTCCTAGTTCCAAGTCTGGACCCCCGATTTCATCCCCGTTCGTCTCATGCAAGTCCCAAACTACCCGGGACTGCGACTCTGAGGCGCGGGGCGGGAGCCCCCGACTCCTAGCGATCCCCTAACTCCTCTTGGGATCCTCCGCAGTCGTGGTCCCACCCCCTCCTCGTTTCTGACCGGGGGATACTCTGTTAAGTTTCTTCTAAAGTGTGCACCCTAGTTCGATTGCTAGGACTGAGGTGCGCCTGTGAGGTTACTTTCAGCTTTGAATTCTCTTTCTTCATGGCTTTGGAGTTTAGGGTGGTTGGTCTGTCTAGTTCCTATACAATTATTTATTTTGGAATGAGTCTTCACAGACTTAACAGACTTATTTCACCAGACTCTACAAAGGAGGAAATTGAGTGAACCTCTCCTCTCTTTTTGTCTCATTATCCTTAAAAAGTAGTCCACTTACAGTGTTAGAATTTGAGACTCTTTTAGTTTATTTTAAATGTTATTTTATGGATTAGGCATATTTTTATTGTAAATGCCAAGTAAATTCAAGTTGCGTTATTTAGACATCTGCGTTCCCTTTATCATTTGTTGTTGTTTTTTCTTTGCCCACGTTTCATTTTTCTTTTGGGTGTGTGTTTTTGCAAAGTACTGAATGTCTTGGGTTATAACTCTTATGCTTCTCTAAATGGTATTGCATTAAAAAAATTAATGTATGAGTGTGATTATAAACTCTTAAAAGAGCGTCAGTTCGTCACTTATTGTTCAGATAAAACCATGTGTCTGTGGTGATTCTGTTATAATAACGTCCCTTCTGCATCGGTAGATAATAAACTGTCTGCCTTTGCTTTAGTCACTAAATTGGTGGTGGTGGTGACCGTGGTGGCAGTATTATTAGTGGTACTAGTCATTATTCATTAGTGAAAAACATCATTACGGGCTGTTAACTGTACTAAACACTTCTAAGCTCTTTACATACGTTATCATATTTAATTCTTTACAAATTCTATAAGATAGGTATTATTTCCCGCATTTTACAGATGAGAGACATATCTAAAAGCTTTAATTAATATGTCCAGGTATTGCCATAGTGGCTTTCTTATTGTCTCCAGAAACTAACACAGAGTAGACATGCAGATGTTGTTAGAATAACCCCCTTCCTTAACGGGGTTCAGGCGGGTGCTTTTCTGGGTGGTTGGGTTGCCAGTTAAGGAGGGAGGTGGAGGTGGACATCCCCAAGGAAGAACCCACAAGGTCACATCAGTAACTCCTGAGTCATAAAGTCAAACAAGGCATAGAACATCTATATGCAGGATACAATAGGAGAAATGTTTATATAGTATGCATATAATCTGTAACTCAGTGAAATGAATTTTCAGGCACCGTTGAAGATGCAGGGGAGAGGAAATATAACCAGGGACAGCATTTGGGTTTCATTGTCCTCAGTACCTTGTTTTAGATAGTGCCCATAAAATATTCACAGTTTCGTAAATAATGTGTTGAGCAATTGTGATTATGAACTTTTATGCAAATTAAATCAAGTATTACTCAAGGACATTTTTATTAACTCATTTGATCAAACTATATCAATACAGCAGTCAGAAGTGAAGTATTTGGGGATTTGAATTAGAGCATCTGTATGAAATTAAGAGCATACCGTAGTATTTTTTTCCCCTAGCCTACTGAATATGAAGTTGTCTCTAAAAAGCACCGAAGAAACAAAAGAAACTTGAAAAAGGATCTAGTATTTCTAATGATAGTCAGCTCTTACTGCAAGTTAGTTATCTGCATTAAATCTGCCCTGATCAGGAGTTATGTTACAGAGATATTTTCATTGTAATTCAATTTATTGTTACGGACTTTGGCTTTTGTGTATGGTACTAGTCTTGTTCCACAATGCATATTACTTTTAGGAATTTTATTTTCATAAAATAAGTCAAGAAAATAGAATGAAGTACAGAAACTGTACTCTTGTGTTTAACAGGTACAGGCTTTATTCTTCCTGGTTCCATTAAAAAAAACTGAGGTAAATTATGAGATAATATACAATAAAATGGGAAAAATCAAATCCTAGGAAAGATTCAGGGCCTTTTAAGACTGAATACCGGAAGAGTAATTAAAATGCTAATATGCTTGGCCACAGATTTATAAACCCGAGATTGACCAAGGTCTGGGCAGAGAATTTCATTTGGCCTGCCTAGTGTTTGTGTCTGGGTTAAGTTTTGAGGTAGCATTTTTACATAAAAATGCAGATTTTCAGCTCCTTTTAAATTGGAATAGCCTGCTGCACTGGGCCAGCTGTCCTGGACCTGTCAAGCTATGTAGTGTTTCCTTCCTTAAGATGAGGCACGTGTTTCCTGTTCACCACAGCCGTGGGTGCTTCCTCTTTTTTTACTAGCACCTTGGCACTTGTGACTCCTGCACATACCATTGTTAAAACTGATGAACTCCAAATTTGGCTTTGAGCTTTCTGCCCACCTTATAATAAGAGAAATCCAAAGGTTTTTTTTTTTTTCTTTTTTTTTTTGCTGTACGCGGGCCTCTCGCTGTTGTGGCCTCTCCCGTTGCAGAGCACAGGCTCTGGACGCGCAGGCTCAGAGGGCATGGCTCACGAGCCTAGCCGCTCTGCGGCATGTGGGATATTCCCAGACTGGGGCACGAACCCGTGTCCCTTGGACCCATGTCCCCTGCATCGGCAGGCGGACTCTCAGCCACTGCGCCACCAGGGAAGCCCCCAAAGGTTTTTAAAGAGCTGTCTTGCACTTGAAAAAGGCCTTGTGTATTAAAAACTTATTCTCAGAATTACTTTTCTGTGATTAGCATTATCAATTCATAGTTCTTGATTTCCAGAGTGTTTGACTCACACTTAAAACCTTTTCATCTTCACAAAATTAACCACTTTGTTATCTTGTTTTTAGTATAAAATATTCTTCACAAGTTACACATTTTAGAATTTTTATCCCAATATGATATTAGAGTGTTTAACTTTTTAAAAAACTATTTCTTAGTTATGCTCCATGGTGTCCTGCTTGTCAGAATCTTCAACCAGAATGGGAAAGTTTTGCCGAATGGGGAGAAGATCTTGAGGTTAATGTTGCAAAAGTAGATGTCACAGAGCAGCCAGGTACTGTAAGTCTTTGGTTAATTTTGTTTTGTTGCAGATTGGGATGATCTGTTGGTCTGTTTTCCACATTGCATGATCTTAACTCTACCTTTCACTAGTTTTTAAAAACAGAACTGTCTTCAGCTGGTTAGGCTGACTTACCCACCTCCCTGATGGGGGCTCAGTGTGAAGTGCCACAAAAAGTAGATTCCCTGGTTGGGTATGGCAGCTTACTTCTTTTCTGTATTGCTCTAAGGGACCTTGGAGACATCTCCCTCCCCCCACTCTTCCCTCACATAACTGCCTGTGATCGTTTTTCCTTTGCATCTCAGGCCCCAGACTAGTATGTAAGACGTCTGTGAGAAGCCCTAGAACATTGTGGCTCAGGTGGACTTTGGTTAACCCAGCATTTGCATCTGTACCAAGCTTCAGAATAAGGAGCATGTGGTTGAGGTTCTTTGTAGAGTCAAGGTCACATTCCCTGTGTGAGTCGTCTAAATCTCTGCAATTGGGTTTCAAATTTAATCCTTTAACTGTGATTTGAGAACATTGGCTGTTAATTACAAAGCCCTCATGGTTGTGGCCTCCTGACTTGGCTCCCTGGAGAAGTGTCAGGCCCTGCCCTTACAGATGCTTCTTACCTGTTCTTGATCACAGTAAACCTGGATTCTTGATTCTGCCCCATCCCAAATGGTAATAATCGCTAATATTTGGTGAGCACTTACTGTTACAGGTACTGCTCCAAGTGTTTTGCATTTATTATGTAGTCCTTATACAGCGTTGTGGGATAAATAGTATCCCCGTTTTACAGATCATAAAACTGAGTCATAGATTGGTTCTTAGTTATTTTAGTGTTTAACACATGGTTGATAATGTTAGCTGATGCTGTTATTGCCCACCTTTTGGAAGATTCATAATATTTTCCATTTTTAACAATACCTTAGAAACTCTGTGTTTGCTTTTTGATTATCAAATGCAGTTTCATTTGATTTTAGACCTAAGACCGCAGTTATATTGTGCTGTCCCATGACTCAGCTAGTAATCTTATAGTAGTATAATTGACCAAATGTTTATACATATATATTCACAAATGTCTTCAATATTCAGATTTTACATACTTTTAAATGGAGATAATGTATAGTAGGGTTTTTTTTCAGTTGCTTTAAGTACGTAATTGGAATTTCTTTCATTGTTTATATTACAGAGCTCAACTATTTTTAGGTATAATTTCATATTCTTTGCCTATTAGTATTCAAGTAATTCAGAGTCAGCTTTTAAGTGGTAAGTGATTGGCCCATATAAAACCTGCTGTGTGTTCTTTCTTGTATTTATTTCTAATCTTTCTTTATCATTTGTAGGACTAAGCGGACGATTTATCATAAGTGCTCTTCCTACTGTTTATCAGTAAGTATTTGAAGATTCTGTAGTTATGAAAGATGCGTCATAGTGTAATCAGAATAGTAGACCTCTAGCCTAGATCATGTTTAAAGAGCATTATATTCAATAAGTTTACTAGAAGGCTTACTTTGCTTAGTGCTATTCTAGGTGCCTTTAGATAGATGAATGATGCATGAAACAATCTGTGATCCCAAAGATTTGTAATTGTTTTAGAAGATGATGTGCACGAGAAATGGTGTGATACCATTCAGCTAGTAAGTGATTATGAGCGCAGAGTTGTGGTAAGTACTGTAGGGAATTTGGTAAGGGAAAAAAATCGCTGCTTTGGACTGGTTCCTGGAGAATATGGGGTTTAAACTCAACTTTGGAGGTAGCATTTTCAAGAGTGCAGAGTAAGCATTCCATCCTGAGAACAGTCTCATAAGCAGTTATAATTAGGAGCATGGTATGTTCAAACATTAGCTATTAGAAAGTGCTGTTGCTCAGCCTTGGGGACAGTGGTAGGTGAAATGGTTGTTAAGTCAGAATAAACAAGATTATGTAGTGTTCAGTGTCAGGTTTTTTCATTTGTCTTTATCTTCTGAACTGGCCATAAGAAATCTTAAATCTCTTTATCTGCCCTGAACCTTAATGTTCATCTAGCTGGTGGGTTGAATGCCAGGAGGCACTTCTCTCCTTCACTTAAAAGTTACACAAACAAGAAGTCGGCGGTTCTGTGTGTATCTTGATTTTCCTTGTCTTTTTTTCATGTTTGTATCTGTTTCCCTGTACCTTTCTATTTGCCACGACTCCCTTTGTATATGTTTAAATGTCTCTTCTCTGTCTCTGTAAGTGCTTCTCTCCGTTTTTACTCAGTCCTTTTCTCCACATGCCCCTTAACTGGCTAGTCAGTCTCCCTCTTGTCTCAACACCCCCTGAAATTTTCTGGAATTTCCTGCCTTTTTCTTTTAGTAACGTTGTTTATCATGCCCATTCCCCTAATTTCTGCCTGCTGAAATCCTACCTATCCTTCAAAAACAGCTCAAATGTCATTTTCTCCGCAAAACTTTGGGTTTTTGAGTGGGGGCTTCCTTGTTGTCTTTGGCTCTGGGTGGATAAAGGATCCTCTAATCTTACTGTAGGTAGTGGGGAGCTATGGAAAGTTTTTGCGCTTAAGTGATAAAAATTGAAGTGTTGATTGAGTAGAGTTAGACTGGCAGTACTGTTTAAGGTAGTTTAGAAATGGTGAAGATGTGGGAACAGGGAGAGCACTTACGATCCTATGACAGAGCTCCATGCATTAGGAATGGGAAGGAGGAGGTGGGTGTCAGAAAGAATGCAAAGCCGAATAGTCACTGCATCAGATGCCTCCAGCGACTTAAAGCATGATGGCTGTGAAAGTTCTTTAACAATAGCTAATAAATAATAAACGTCAGATGCGATTCTAACTGCTTTTTCATGAAGTCATCTCTTTAATGTGTGTATTGTGGCTTAAAAGTAATTTTCTGAGATATATCTACGTACTGCATTTCTTTTTCTCCCCAGTTTTTTATTGAGACATAATTGACATATAATTACTTACTGTGTTTCATAGTTTTATTATTAGGAAGAGTAACAATAACAGTCTTAAGACTTACGATTGTTTAAAAGTATAACCTCAATGTTTAATTAAATTTGGGGCTAAGATGTCAAGGGTCGGTAATTAGTGTAATTTGCTACTTCTGCATTGCTGATGATTTTGAAGATTAGGATTGATTGTAAAATGAGGTTATAGAAATAGCAAAACAAAGTTTATTTATTTGGTGCTGATTAATATTTACTTGTGATCTTCTTTAGTTGTAAAAATGGTGAATTTAGGCGTTATCAGGGCCCAAGGACTAAGAAGGACTTCATAAACTTTATAAGTGAAAAAGAGTGGAAGAGTATTGAACCTGTTTCATCATGGGTTGGTCCAGGTTCTGTTCTGTAAGTATGAGGGGTTTTTCTCTTATTTATTTCAGGATTAATTGGGACATATATTTCATGTAAATAAAGGATACTTACTTAGTTTTAATTCTAGGACTCTTAAGATATGTTCAGATTTACTATGTGTTATTTTCAGTTTGACTTTATCTTCTAAGTCCAGTGGATACTGTGATCCTTGTTAATGTAGAAGGAGGCAGTCTATAGAACTAAGCTGAAAGTCTTTTTAGGAATATTTTAGTTCTGTAAATATGGTCATTTGTATCATCAAAAACTAATAAATTCCCCTAAGAGTGTGAGCGATATAATAGGTAAAACTATCATTTGAGGGGTTTTTTGTTTGTTTTTGTTTTTTAAAATATTTATTTATTTATTTGGCCGTGCCAGGTCTTAGTTGCGGCATGTGGCGTCTTTAGTTGAGGCATATGGGCTCTTAGTTGCGGCACACGGGATCTAGTTCCCTGACCAGGGATCAAATCCAGGCCCCCTGCATTGGGAGTGTGGAGTTTTAACCACTGGACTACCAGGGAAGTCCCTATCATTTGAGCTTAGCATTTGGATGAGAAGCCTCAACCATAGACCTACTCATGCTACCTTTAGATTTAAGTTCTTGATTTAATGTGATTGAATTATTCCACCTGTCTGATAGCTTTTTGTACGAATAGTATGGATGAACAATGAGCCTAATGACATGACTAACCACTGAGCTTTATATGTAGGTAGAGGGTACATTTCTCCATAGCAGCTTGCTATGGAGCAGTAGGATTGGGCATAACTGGCACATTTTCTGAATCTTTCTTGGGGAGCAAGGCCTCACGGGTCATTTGAGAGACCTCTGGGAATACTGAGTTTTGCTGAGGCCACCATGGACTCATCCTGGTGTGGCTAAGCTGTCTCTTCCTGTCCTCTTACCACACTTGCCTTTGGAGGATGGAGAGTGTAAGCGATAATGCTCTGGATCTGGGAGTGGGGGCATGATCATCCCTAAGCAGTATTTTGAAAAAGAAAGTTCATCTTTAGGACCTTTTCCTTACACCTCTGAATTGAACTGTCAGAATTCCCCCACTGAGCCACCATGCCCAACCCAAATAAGGCACCTGCTCTTTCTGATAGAATCTAATTAGCACAGACTACAGTGAGACAACACAGTGATTCATGTTTCAGTTCCTTGTTCCTATTCCTATTTTGTGTTTTAAAGAACAGAAGCAACATGGTTAATGTACCTGTCTGTGTTGGACTGAAAATGTAACTGATTTTTGTTTGAAATCTCATGTCATAAATGATTCTTCCCCTCTCTGGTCGAGGAAGTGGGGGTCGCTTGTAAGTCTCCGCTGACTCCTCCGGACAGCAGTCCATACCTTTTTTATTGGTAGACTGAGTAAGAGGTTCAGCTTGGCAGGTTCATCCACCCAGCGATCCGTGATTGGATTAGGCCATTCTGCATGCGGGACCTCTGGCTTGTGTGTGAATTAGTTTATGTGTTAGCGGCCCCACTTCTGCTAGAGAGAACCCACAAAGCTAAGTTTTGGAGCAGGCCTGTTTTCTAACTGCCCATCAAAGCTACTTGGGTTTAATTATGTGAAAATTGTTATTTTTACTTTTACCGTTTTACTTATATGGTAACAGCATTTATTTCTTGTGTAATTATTTTGTACATCATTAAACTATATCAAACTAATGCTGTTGTAAGTTTAATTTTAATACAAAAGGAGGGTAATTCTTAGGTGGGAAGGATCAACTCAGCAAGTGCTCCCAGTCTTCCTTCAGGCTCCCTTCTCTACTTCTTCTTTGGAAGATTTTAAGGGTGAATAAGAGTTGCCATTTGCTTACAGTGTGCCTAACTTCAAACCAGTTTGTTCCATAGAGCTTGTAACCTGTGCTCAAAGTATACTGGAGAGATCATCAGGTGAAAGGTTATAGTCAAAACAATAGGAGAAAAGGAAAAAAAAAATGATCAAGTGTTGTGTTTATGAGGATATCACATAGTGGCAAAAATTCAGAAACTGTTAATTTCCGTTAACAAGCCTTCTTATTATGGGCTTGAAATCACTGATGTATCACTAATCTTGAGTAACATCAGCAATAAAATCTGTTGTGTTGGGGAAGTTATAGAGTAAAAAATAGAAGATATAGGTAACACACATGTATTCTACTTCAAAGCTGTGTATCTGATTCAGTTTTTCACTTGTCTTTTTATTTTAGGATGAGTAGTATGTCAGCACTCTTTCAGCTGTCTATGTGGATCAGGGTATGGGCTAAAATTTTATTTCTATTTTAAACATTTTGACACTGTCACTTTTTAAGAAATGACCATGTTTTTAGTTTATTTTTTTCTTTTGATTTTAGACTTACCATAACTATTTTATTGAAGACCTTGGATTACCGGTTTGGGGATCATATACAGTGTTTGCTTTAGCAACTCTGCTTTCGGGACTATTATTAGGACTTGTAAGCACTTCATTTTTGGAGTACTGGGAAGAAAAATATTTTAGAATTTCATAATTCAATATAGTTTCACTAGCTTTATATTGTACATTCATACTTCTTATGTTTATTTTTGCAGTGCATGATATTTGTGGCAGATTGCCTTTGTCCTTCAAAAAGGCGCAGACCACAGCCATACCCTTCCAGTAAGTATATTTTTAAATTTTTATTTTTATTCACTATAATCCCATTGATTTCTGTAATAAACACAATCACACATAAAACAGGTTGCCTTTCTAGCTTAGGTTTCTAAATATGGAGTGGTGGGGGAAGAGGGATGTATATTTCATGTAAGAATGACAGCCCATTGGATTTAGAAACATAGGTTTTTTTTTTGTTTTTATAGTGTGGAGAATTTTAACACTGCATATAACTTATAGATATTTGATAACCATTGACCTGATGTCAATTTGTTTGAAAATTCCATGATATTCATGGATCCATTTGAATATACTTGGGTCAAAAAAAGTTGAATATATTCCACTCTTGAAGTCTTTTCATTGGTATAGTGACCGCATTTGAAGCTTTTTCTTTGTATGCTGGTCAAGTCTAAGTTTTTCTGTTAGGTTATTGGGAAAAGCAAATCCTGTAGCTGCTTGAGGATTCTCATTGCCATTGTATTTTACTACACGATGGGTTTATAAAATTAGAATATTCACTGCTGTTTATCTTAATAGGATTACCTACCAATCATTTATTTTTAATCTTGAAAATCATACTGTTATGAAGGCCCTCTTATTTGCTGTTTGAGCTTTCACTTTCTGTCGTCCCATTTGCTTTTCAGCAGCTCTTTAAGTAGACTGCATAAGTGATACTCTTCCCATTTTGTGGTTGAGGAAACTAAAGCTGAGAGAGATGAACTGTGTTTCCAAGTTCACACAGAAATGACAGAGCTGAGAGTAGAACCTAAACCAGACTTTTGGCCTGACATTTCTGTTGTATTTCGTGACTTAGGACTTAAACTGAGGTCAAAACTCCTGAAATGAAATCAGTGGAGATTGCATTTACAGTATTCCTTGTCTGTCGAACAACTGATAAGGTTTTTTAAAAAATTTCTTAGATAGTTGCATTGATGCTAAGAAGAACACAGGTAGGGGAGGGCATAATTTTATCCACCAAGGGTCACTGACCTGTAGGAAAAAATATAATAAGCACAGATTACTTAAAAGACAATTAAGTCAGTGAATGTACATTTTATATTTATTTTGCTTCAAAAACCTTAAACCTAATAACAGATTTGTCTCAAGTAATCTGTGACACAACTGATACTAATCCATACTTTAATGTGATATTACCCCTTCTACAGCAGGCTACAGGATTTTTTTGAGTTGTTTTCCATTATGTGTGTTTGGCTTAGATTTTGAGTTGCTAGGAAAAGATCCAACTGAGTCTAACTTTAAGCAAAATCAGAATTTATTGGTTCACATAGTCAGGAAGCCTGAGGGCAGAGTTGATTGGATCCTGGGGCTCAAATGTTTTTATGTTTCTGAATTGCTCAGTTCTCTGTAACTTTGCTTGCTCCATTTTGGGGTCTTTTTAGTCCTGAGAATAGAATGACTATAGAAAGCTATAGCTCATAATCCCAGAGTAAGAAGGAAATATACTTCTCCCTGTACTCACCTATCTTTTGGAAAAATTCTGGTGTATTCCACATGTATAGAGGGCTCACTTTTTGGAACAGTCACTGTAAACCAGGGTTTCTCAACCTTGACACTATTGGTCTTTTGGGCTGGATAATTCTTAATCGTGATGAACTGTCTTTTGTACATTATTGAATGTTCAGCAGCATCCCCCTGGTTGCCAGTAGCACCACCCCTCTCTGTTGTAGCAACCAAAAATATCTTCAGACATAGCCACGTGTTCCCTAGGAGGCAGAATCACCCCTGGTGGAGAACCACTGCTCTAAACTGTCGTTTGTGTCCACTACAGCCACCTGGGATGTAGCATAGGGAAGGGGTAACCCAACAGGAAAAGGGATGCTAGACAGACCAAACAACAGATTGTCCTCTTTACGGTAATTCCTTCCCGTAATTTCTTCTACCTTGCATCCCCGTGTTCTTCCCACTCCATTCCAGGTTGCCTAGGATTAGGGACGGTCTCGGATCACTGAACAGAGAAAAGCTCATTGGCCAAATTCTGTGTTCTGGATCTCATTAACATGGTGTCTTCTAAGTTTAAGTTAACTAGCAACAGTCCCTATTAATAAAGGGGGAGGGTATATGTGTGTGTGTATATTAAAAAATTAATTGAGCTGTATACTTAAGATATGTATCTTATATTGTTTATAATTACCCCTTAATAAAATTACATATGTGGAGAAGTGGAAGCATCTTTATGAAATCACTTGAAAAAAACATGGCTAGGAAAATAGCCTTCAACTTAAGTGTCTGATTCCTATTCTTCTGGGAGCTGAAACAAGGGTGGTATTGAAGTTTGTCTTAGTATACTTCTTAGCTAGAAGATTTAATAGCAACTTAATATAAGATAGTTATATTTAATGCAGTCTGTTTTCTTACAACAATATGCACAGCGTTAATTCTGGTTCATTAATTTCAGTTCAGTTTATGAATAGGTGGATAATAAGAATGAATTTGGTAAGTAAAGTGGATCTTCCAAACCAGGTATTTTCATAGTATCACTTGTTCTTGAAGATAGCTTTTTCCTTTTGGAAATCCAAACATGATTGATAAATAAATGCCAAAGCAATTTATGGGCATATGAATTGTGTCTTGATTGTACTTCTTAACACAACTCTAATACATCAACAAAAGAACATTTCTGGTTTTTATCTTTAAGAAAAATTATTACTAGAATCTTCTCAACCTCTGAAAAAAGTGGAGGAAGAACAAGAGGCTGATGAAGAAGATGTTTCAGAAGAGGAACCTGAAAGCAAAGAAGGAATAAACACAGACTTTGCACAAAATGCCATAAGACAACGTTCTGTGGCTCCTTCATTGGCCACAGATAAATCTAGTTAATTTGTACAAGTATATTCATATGATTTTGACAAAAACAGAAGATTGATCATTTCTTTTGGTTTGAAGTGAACTGTGACTTGCTTGTACATTGCAGGGTTCAGTCTAGATTGTCATTAGGTTGAACAGTCTACCTTCAGAAAATAAAAGTAGCATTATTTGAAAAATCAGGATTTGAGAACAGTATGTGGTTCAAACAGTTGTTTAAAAATCTGGTGCCAAGCAATAAGATTTCTGTATGTTTGTTTCATAATAACCTTTTCAAGTCTGAGTTGAAAAATTACATTTCCCAAGTATTGCATTATTGAGGTATTTAAGGAGATTACTTTAGAGAAAAAGATTTCTCATTTGATATAATTTTTCTCAGTTTCACTGTGTGAAAAAAAGAACATATTTCCCATAAATGGGAACTTTGCCCATTGTCTCAAGAGATGTGTATATGTGAGGTCCTTTTAGAGGTAAATTCCAAAATTTAGTCATAGCTTTAGAGTATGCAACTAATAAAAGCTACCTTACTTTAGTTACAGTTTTCTACATATGATAATACAGGATATGTTTAGGAAGATTTTATAAGCCCATGGTGTTGTCTTGATTCCTATAAAAGGTTGGTTGCCTTTTTGTTCTCCTCTGTTCAGTGTATGATTTGTATTTTTCGTACCATGAGTTACATTTTTCATTTTCCAAATTGGATAATTTCCTGGAAATGTTTTTCATGTTTTAATAAATTGTTTCAAACTGAAGTTTACTGAGGAATCCTTAAAAGTGAAGAGACATCTACTGATAATTTAAAATCTTGGCTACTTGTTTCAGATTTTACATCATTCTTGTTGAACCTCTACTTGAACTTTTTTTGGATGTGAAGGTGAACATTCCTGATTTTTATTTGATTTCGTGGAAAAGCCTTGGTATTTTACATTTTGAAAATTCGCAGAAGCTTAATTTGATATAAAGTTAGCATTCTACTCAGGAAAAAGCATCTTGTAGTGTATGTTTTCAATGTATATTCGTCCTCATACAGAAAGTTCTTAATTGATTTTACAAAGTCAATGTATGCCTGATGTCTTAAACTCATAAAAGGCTTATGTTTTTGAAAAGACAGACTCCGTATTCTACTGTACTTTCTGTTGTGTGGTATTTCACAGGTGGGTATCAGCAAGGTGGGACATTTAATATATTTTTACTCCTTGAAGAGTTTAAGAGTTTTCACCTTACAGCAAAAGAGGGGGTGGGCGGACGTGTGCGGCAGCAGTAGAAAACTGTGTTAGCTACAAGAAGGGGAAAAAGCATAAATATTTAGAATGGATCACCTCTCCATTATGGTAATAGACAATTTCTGTAATGTCCCCTTTCATCTAGGTTCTGCTGCTGTGTGAATCCATTAGACTTACAATATCATAATGTACAACAGTTTTCTTTAAAGGCCTCTCCTTTAGAATATTAAATATTCTACCATTGAAGAGTTTGGATGTGTGATTTTGTGATGCTTTAGAAAAATAATCTAAGCACAAAATAAACTTTTCTAAGCACTTCACTGAAGCTGAAGGCAAGTGTGATTTCTAGTTGCATATTTAACGATGCTTAATTAATTTGCATTTTACAGTGTTCAAGTGAATATTTGTGTCACTGTGTATATACTTGATATGTGTAATCAAAAGGCTAGAGTCATACACATCTGTTTCTGTCACTTGAGATGATAGAGAAATGCTGTTCGTTAATTAAGCATTCTATTTTTCTAGTCTTGTAGTATACATGACAATATAGTTTTAAGTTTTTAAGTGATTAAAAACAATATATACAGAAGATTACAAGTAGGCTGAACATGTAGAGACTTGATATTTCAGAAAAGAGATGATCTTGTGTGTCTTCAGGATTGTCACTGTAGACATCTGAATAAGCAATTTTCTGTCACACCAGAGGCTTACAGAAACTATATTGGGATCATTTTACCTTTAACAGACCCCTTTTGTTTCTGCATTGGTTTAAAGGGGCTCCACATGGCAGCTTAGCAACAGATCGTCTAGGAGGGAATAAGGTGCAATATCAGCATCCTGGAGAATGCTGCTCCCCACGATGCCTCAGTCATTCAGCTCCAGCACTAAAGTATTGAAATCTGATCACTCCACTAGAAAATGCAGTATTCTACCACGTATTGCCTAAATTCTTAAATGAGCAAGACTGACAGTAGTTATAATGAAGGTTCCATGGGGAACATTTTTCATTCATTGAGTATTGAAGCTGTGCTCTTTTCCTGTAATAATTCATTTAGTCTGACTACAGTATGTGATATCTGAGCATTACATGTGAACAGGCTCAGAGAGCTAGGGCAGAAATAGGTACAATTAGAAACCACAAGATTTCAAATCATGCTTTTTTTTTTCAGCACGAGTACTGCAGATTTAGCAATTTATATATGAAATTACAATATAAATTTAAAAATTTCACTCTTATCAGGTATTGCAACAAATATATTCAGAAATACCAGAATTCAGTACTTGCAGTCTTGTGTTTTGGGTACCGCATAAAGAATCGAGGTTATTACCATAAATGATGCTTTTGAAAGCAGTTTTCTCTCTAGTCAGTTGTATTCTTATTGAGCCTGATGCATAAAAAGGCATAGTACTGGACTTGTGATTAGATAAACATTTTTGAATGAACATTTAAACTCATTTTAAAGTTACCTAGGATATTCTGATTCATTGCATAATTTAAGTTAGAATTCTTTTGATAATTTTTTTTCCCAAGCTTTACTGACGTATGATTGACAAATTACTTTTGATGTGGGTGTTTTATTAATCATAATTGTTTTGGGTTGGAATTTAAATGAGTGGTCATACTGAGTATAATTGTGTAATTCTAAAAGTAAATTTTAAATTGAATATCCTACTTGCAGATTTAGATATGTTGGTATTTCATATCCAGCAACTTTTGCACCTGTTTTAGAGCCATTGAAATTAGAAAAACATAAGTTTAAATTGGAACTTTGATACTCTATAAGTAGTAAGATTCAGTTACATACTTGAACTAAACATCTAAAATGTTCCTTCTCCTTTAATGATTTTTTAATTTTGATTCATTCATTACAAATGGTGATAATATCAGTACTGTATTGTGGCCATTAATGAAATCAGCTGTCCTTCCTTTTTACCCATTTGGCTATGTGTGACACTACTTATAAGCCTGTTTTCATTGTAGTATCACAACTCAGACTGGTTGTATCCTGAAAATGAAAATATAAGAAGTCAGTTGAGCAAATAGAGGTTTGATTTATCTGAAACTTATTTTAAATCTCAGCATAATTGAGAGAGTCATGTTTTAAATTCCTTGAAAATGTCTTGATACTTCACTTGGAAGAATAACAAGTAATTAAGTGTTTTTTTAAACTTCCTAAGCTTCAGTGCTTTACTAAAGCATGTAGTAGAAAGAAGGTTGCTAGTGGGTTAGAATGTATCAACTCAAGTAAGTACTTAGGAAGTTTCAACATATTGCTACCAAGGCATTCCTAAGAAACCTTCTCTAAACTTTAGTCTTTCTGTTTCCACAGAATCAAGTGTATACTTGGTTGGAAATTGTAAATGCTCTTAACCCTATCTTTCCAGCCCCAACCCAACTAGTGTTCCTGAAACTACTTTAACAAATGAACTGTTGTTCTCTGAGCCTGCCTCGTTCCATCTGTTGCTTCAAGAGTCAGCTCAAATCCTGTGAGTCCTTTCTGGCCCACAGTCATTTATTTCAGAAAGAAACTATTTTGTGGGTTTTTACCATTCTTTGGCAGTTAAATCATATACTATCTTGTAATATTTCTTCTCTTGCATTTATTATACCAATTAACGGACATGGAGCAACCACAATACATCTCTAGGCCTCGGTTTGTGAGTAAAGTGATTTCTGAGGTTCTCCACCTTCAACAAGATAAACATTGCTCTCATCTGTTGTCTCGAAAAGCTGACTGTCAACTCTTTGGGGCCTGGAACTTATTGTTAGTTTGATACGAAGTGTAGTGTTGGGGGGAGACTTCTGGGCAGAGGTCAAGGGACCTGGCTTCAAATCTTGTCTCCACCCCTGACCAGGAATGCAACTGCTGCCTCTCTGGATACTGATTTTCATATTTATGAAATGAGGGAAAGTTGAGTAGTCTAGTGTTCAGATAAATGACTTTGGGGAAATCCTTGAACATTAAAGTTATTTGTAACTTTAGCTTCCTGGGCAAGTTTCCTAGAATATTAATGCCTTGTGAAGGAAGACAGTGAAATAGTAAAGCTATTAATGTTGACAGTAAGCTGTGTGAGTGTCACTAGGAACTCACTTGGGGCCTCAATCTACTGAGATGGGGGAGCAGGAAAAGAAAAACTCTTCTGCCTTTACTCTCATGGCAAGCACTGGTGTCATCCTTCACACCAGAACCCAGATTTTAAGTTCTGCATTTCTTTGCAGCCCTGTGCTTCAGGGGAAGCTTGACTCCATCCTCGCTTACTAGGGGCAAGTTTAAATCCTATTTTATGTGGGTTTTGTGTTTAGTATGCAAAACCTTACATGTCATTTTGACAGTAACTTGAGTCTTCTCCTGAGAACGGGAGCAATGTAAATTTGAAGGTGGTAAGGAAGAATTATTTTGCCATTTTGTCCCCTTTGAGGAGTAAGTAAAGGCTGAGGTATGTTTATGTCTTCTGAAATATGTGGGGTTTTTTTTTTTAGTTTATTTTTTGTTTATTGTCAAGATTAAATGAGATAATGTATGTGAAAATGCCAGTTATAACTTAGCACGTGCAAACAGCTCAATATGGAATGTTTCTTAATCTAATGTTTATGAAAGGGGATTTCAGTTGAATAGCCCTACTGCTTAATAGACTATGTAACTTGCATTGTAATTTGAGCTATTTTTGAAGGTTTTTTTTGCAGACCTGCAGAGTATGATTACTTTTTTTTTTTTTACATCTTTATTGGAGTATAATTGCTTTACAATGGTGTGTTAGTTTCTGCTTAATAAAGTAAATCAGTTATACATATACATATGTTCCCATATCTCTTCCCTCTTGCATCTCCCTCCCTCCCACCCTCCCTATCCCACCCCTCCAGGCGGTCACAAAGCACCGAGCTGATCTCCCTGTGCTATGTGGCTGCTTTCCACTAGCTATCTACCTGACGTTTGGTAGTGTATATATGTCCATGCCTCTCTCTCGCTTCGTCACAGCTTACCCTTCCCCTCCCCATATCCTCAAATCCATTCTCTAGTAGGTCTGTGTCTTTATTCCTGTCTTACCCCTAGGTTCTTCATGACATTTTTTATTCTTAAATTCCATATATATGTGTTAGCATACGGTATTTGTCTTTCTCTTTCTGACTTACTTCACTCTGTATGACAGATTCTAGGTCTATCCACCTCATTACAAATAGCTCAATTTCGTTTCTTTTTATGGGTGAGTAATATTCCATTGTATATATGTGCCACATCTTCTTTATCCATTCATCCGATGATGGACACTTAGGTTGTTTCCATCTTCGGGCTATTGTAAATAGAGCTGCAATGAACATTTTGGTACATGACTCTTTGAATTATGGTTTTCTCAGGGTATATGCCCAGTAGTGGGATTGCTGGGTCATATGGTAGTTCTATTTGTAGTTTTTTAAGGAACCTCCATACTGTTCTCCACAGTGGCTGTATCAATTTACATTCCCACCAACAGTGCAAGAGGGTTCCCTTTTCTCCACACCCTCTCCAGCATTTATTGTTTGTAGATTTTTTCATGATGGCCATTCTGACTGGTGTGAGATGATATCTCATTGTAGTTTTGATTTGCATTTCTCTAATGATTAATGATGTTGAGCATTCTTTCATGTGTTTGTTGGCAGTCTGTATATCTTCTTTGGAGAATGTTTATTTAGGTCTCCTGCCCATTTTTGGATTGGGTTGTTTGTTTTTTTGTTATTGAGCTGCATGAGCTGCTTATAAATTTTGGAGATTAATCCTTTGTCAGTTGCTTCATTTGCAGATATTTTCTCCCATTCTGAGGGTTGTCTTTTGGTCTTGTTTATGGTTTCCTTTGCTGTGGAAAAGCTTTGAAGTTTCATTAGGTCCCATTTGTTTATTTTTGTTTTTATTTCCATTTCTCTAGGAGGTGGGTCAAAAAGGATCTTGCTGTGATTTATGTCATAGAGTGTTCTGCGTATGTTTTCCTCTAAGAGTTTGATAGTTTCTGGCCTTACATTTAGGTCTTTAATCCATTTTGAGCTTATTTTTGTGTATGGTGTTAGGGAGTGATCTAATCTCATACTTTTATATGCACCTGTCCAGTTTTCCCAGCACCATTTATTGAAGAGGCTGTCCTTTCTCCACTATACATTCCTGCCTCCTTTATCAAAGATGAGGTGACCATATGTGCATGGGTTTATCTCTAGGCTTTCTATCCTGTTCCATTGATCGATCTTTCTGCTTTTGTGCCAGTACCATACTGTCTTGATTACTGTAGCTCTGTAGTATAGTCTGAAGTCAGGGAGCCTGATTCCTACAGCTCCATTTTTCATTCTCAAGATTGCTTTGGCTCTTCGGGGTCTTTTGTGTTTCCATACAAATTGTGAAATTTTTTGTTCTAATTCTGTGAAAAATGCCAGTGGTAGCTTGATAGGGATTGCATTGAATCTGTAGATTGCTTTGGGTAGTAGAGTCATTTTCACAATGTTGATTCTTCCAATCCAAGAACATGGTATATCTCTCCATCTATTTGTATCAGCTGTAATTTCTTTCATCAGTGTCATAATTTTCTGCATACAGGTCTTTTGTCTCCTTAGGTAGGTTTATTCCTAGATATTTTATTCTTTTTGTTGCAATGGTAAATGGGAGTGTTTTCTTGATTTCACTTTCAGATTTTTCATCATTAGTGTATAGGAATGCCAGAGATTTCTGTGCATTAATTTTGTATCCTGCTACTTTACCAAATTCATTGATTAGCTCTAGTAGTTTTCTGGTAGCATCTTTAGGATATAGTATAGTATCATGTCATCTGCAAACAGTGACAGCTTTACTTCTTCTTTCCGATTTGGATTCCTTTTATTTCCTTTTCTTCTCTGATTTCTGTGGCTAAAACTTCCAAAACTATGTTGAATAAGAGTGGTGAGAGTGGGCAACCTTGTCTTGTTCCTGATCTTAGTGGAAATGCTTTCAGTTTTTCACCATTGAGGACGATGTTGGCTGTGGGTTTGTCATATATGACCTTTATTATGTTGAGGGAAGTTCCCTCTATGCCTACTTTCTGCAGGGTTTTTATCATAAATGGGTGTTGAATATTATCGAAAGCTTTCTCTGCATCTATTGAGATGATCATATGGTTTTTCTCCTTCAATTTCTTAATATGGTGTAACACATTGATTGATTTGCATATATTGAAGAATCCTTGCATTCCTGGAATAAACCCCACTTGATCATGGTGTATGATCCTTTTAATGTGCTGTTGGTGTTTGCTAGTATTTTGCTGAGGATTTTTGCTCTATGTTCATCAGTGATACTGGCCTGTAGTTTTCTTTGTGACATCCTTGTCTGGTTTTGGTATCAGGGTGATGGTGGCCTCGTAGAGTGACTTTGGGAGTGTTCCTCCTTCTGCTATATCTTGGAAGAGTTTCAGAAGGATAGGTGTTAGCTCTTCTCTAAATGTTTGATAGAATTCACCTGTGAAGCCATCTGGTCCTGGGCTTTTGTTTGTTGGAAGATTTTAAATCACAGTTTCAATTTCAGTGCTTGTGATTGGTCTGTTCATATTTTCTATTTCTTCCTGATTCAGTCTTGGCAGGTTGTGCATTTCTAAGAATTTGTCCATTTCTTCCAGGTTGTCCATTTTATTGTCATAGAGTTGCTTGTAGTAATCTCTCATGACCTTTTGTATTTCTGCAGTGTCAGTTGTTACTTCTCCTTTTTCATTTCTAATTCTATTGATTTGAGTCTTCTCCCTTTTTTTCTTGATGAGTCTGGCTAATGGTTTATTAATTTTGTTTATCTTCTCAAAGAACCAGCTTTTAGTTTTATTGATCTTTGCTATCATTTCCTTCATTTCTTTTTCATTTATTTCTGATCTGATCTTTATGATTTCTTTCCTTCTGCTAACTTTGGGGTTTTCTTGTTCTTCTTTCTCTAATTGCTTTAGGTGCAAGTTTAGGTTGTTTATATGAGATGTTTCTTAAAGTAGGATTGTATTGCTATAAACCTCCGTTTTAGAACTGCTTTTGTTGCATCCCATAGATTTTGGGTCGTCGTGTCTCCATTGTCATTTGTTTCTAGGTATTTTTTAATTTCCTCTTTGATTTCTTCAGTGATCAGTTCGTTATTAAATAGTGTATTGTTTAGCCTCCATGTGTTTGTAATTTTTACAGATCCTTTCCTGTAATTGATATCTAGTCTCATAGCGTTGTGATTGGAAAAGATACTTGATACGATTTCAGTTTTCTTAAATTTACCAAGGCTTGATTTGTGACCCAAGATATGATCTATCCTGGAGAATGTTCCATGAGCACTTGAGAAAAATGTGTATCCTGTTGTTTTTGGATGGAATATCCTATAAATATCAATTAAGTCCATCTTTTTTAATGTATCATTTAAAGCTTGTGTTTCCTTATTTATTTTCATTTTGGATGATCTGTCCGTTGGTGAAAGTGGGGTGTTAAAGTCCCCTACTATGAATGTGTTACTGTCGATTTCCCCTTTTATGGCTGTTAGTATTTGCCTTATGTATTGAGGTGCTCCTATGTTGGGTGCATAAATATTTACAATTGTCATATCTTCTTGGATCGATCCCTTGATCATTATGTAGTGTCCTTCTTTGTGTCTTCTAATAGTCTATTTTAAAGTCTATTTTGTCTGATACGAGAATTGCTACTCCAGCTTTCTTTTGGTTTCCATTTGCATGAAATATCTTTTTCCATCCCCTTACTTTCAGTCTGTATGTGTCTCTAGGTCTGAAGTGGGTTTCTCGTAGACAGCAAATATATGGGTCTTGTTTTTGTATCCATTCAGCCAATCTGTGTCTTTTGGTGGGAGCATTTAGTCCGTTTACATTTAAGGTAATTATCGATATGTATGTTCCTATTCCCATTTTCTTAATTGTTTTGGGTTCATTATTGTAGGTCTTTTCCTTCTCTTGTGTTTCCTGCCTAGAGAAGTTCCTTTAGCAGTTGTTGTAAAGCTGGTTTGGTGGTGCTGAACTCTCTCAGCTTTTGCTTGTCTGTAAAGGCTTTAATTTCTCCATCAAATCTGATTGAGATTCTTGCTGGGTAGAGTAATCTTGGTTGCAGGTTTTTCTCCTTCATCACTTTAAATATGTTCTGCCACTCCCTTCTGGCTTGCAGAGTTTCTGCTGAAAGATCAGCTGTTAACTTTATGGTGATTCCCTTGTGTGTTATTTTTCCCTTGCTGCTTTTAATATGTTTCCTTTGTATTTAATTTTTGACAGTTTGATTAATATGTGTCTTGGCATATTTCTCCTTGGATTTATCCTGTATGGGACTCTCTGTGCTTCCTGGACTTGATTAACTATTTCCTTTCCCATATTAGGGAAGTTTTCAACTATAATCTCTTCAAAAATTTTCTCAGTCCCTTTCTTTTTCTCTTCTTCTTCTGGAACCCCTATAATTCGAATGTTGGTGTGTTTAATGTTGTCCCAGAGGTCTCTGAGACTGTCCACAGTTCTTTTCATTCTTTATTCTGCTCTGCAGTAGTTATTTCCACTGTTTTATCTTACAGGTCACTTTATCCGTTCTTCTGCCTCAGTTATTCTGCTATTGATCCCATCTAGAGTATTTTTAATTTCATTTATTGTGTTGTTCATCATTGTTTGTTTCATCTTTAGTTCTTCTACATCCTTGTTAAATGTTTCTTGCATTTTGTCTATTCTATTTCCAAGATTGTGGATCATCTTTAGTATCATTATTCTGAATTCTTTTTCATGTAGACTGCCTATTTCCTCTTCATTTGTTAGGTTTGGTGGATTTTTATCTTGCTCCTTCATCTGCTGTGTGTTCTTCTGTCTTCTCATTTTGCTTATCTTACTGTGTTTGGGGTCTCCTTTTTGCAGGCTGCAGGTTCGTACTTCCCGTTGTTTTTGGTGTCTGTCCCCAGTGGCTAAGGTTGGTTCAGTGGGTTGTGTAGGCTTCCTGGTGGAGGGGACTAGTGCCTGTGTTCTGGTGGATGAGGCTGGATCTTGTCTTTCTGGTGGGCAGGTCCACGTCTGGTGGTGTGTTTTGGGGTGTCTGTGGACTTATTGTGATTTTAGGCAGCCTCTCTGCTAATGGTTGGGGCTGTGTTCCTATCTTGCTAGTTGTTTGGCATAGGATGTCCAGCACTGTAGCTTGCTGGTCGTTGAGTAAAGCTGGGTGCTGGTGTTGAGATGGAGATCTCTGGGAGATTTTTGCCGTTTGATATTATGTGGAGTTGGGAGGTCTCTTGTGGACCGGTGTCCTGAAGTTGGCTTTCCCACCTCAGAGGCACAGCACTGACTCCTGGCTGGAGCACCAAGAGCCTTTCATCCACAGGGCTCAGAATAAAAGGGAGAAAAAGTAGAAGGAAAGAATTAGTAGAAGTAGAAAGAAAGAAAGGAGGGCGGGAGGAAGGAAGGAAGGAGGGAAGGAAGGAAAAAAAGGTAAAGTAAAAGAAAGATAAAATATAATAAAGTTATTAAAATAAAAGAATAATTATTAAGAGAAAACAAACAAACAAAAAAAAACGGCCGTATAGAACCCTAGGACAAATGGTGGAAGCTAAGCTATACAGACAAAATCTCACACAGAAGCATACACACACACTCACAAAAAGAGGAAAAGGGGAAAAAATCATAAATCTTGCTCTCAAAGTCCACCTCCTCAATTTGGGATGATTCGTTGTCTATTCATGTATTCCACAGATGCAGGGTACATCAAGTTGATTGTGGAGCTTTAATCCGCTGCTTCTGAGGCTGCTGGGAGAGATTTCCCTTTCTCTTCTTTGTTGTCACAGCTCCCAGGGGCTCAGGTTTGGAATTGGCCTCGCCTCTGCGTTTAGGTCGCTGGAGGGCGTCTGTTCTTCGCTCAGACAGGATGGGGTTAAAGGAGCCGCTGATTCGCGGGCTCTGGCTCACTCAGGGAGGGGGGGCGGGAAGGGAGGGGCTTGGAGTGCGGGGCGGGCCTGCGGCAGCCGAGGCCAGCGTGACGTTACACCAGCCTGAGGCGCGCCGTGCGTTCTCCCGGGCGAGTTGTCCCTGGATCCCGGGACCCTGGCAGTGGCGGGCAGCACAGGCTCCCCGGAAGGGGGGTGTGAATAGTGACCTGTGGTCGCACACAGGCTTCTTGGTGACGGCAGCAGCAGCCTTAGCGTCTCAGGCCCGTCTCTGGGGTCCGCGCTTTTAGCCGCGCCTCGCGCCCATCTGTGGAGCGCCTTTAAGCAGCGCTCTTAATCCCCTCTCCTCGCGCACCAGGAAACAAAGAGGTAAGAAAAAGTCTGTTGCCTCTTCGGCAGGTCCAGACTTTTCCCCGGACTCCCTCCTGGCTAGCCGTGGCGCACTAACCCCCTGCAGGCTGTGCTCAGGCCGACAACCCCAGTCCTCTCCCAGCACTCCGACCGAAGCCCGAGCCTCAACTCCCAGCCCCGCCCGCCCTGGCGGGTGAGCAGACAAGCCTCTCAGGCTGGTGAGTGCCGGTCGGCCCTGATCTTCTGTGGGGGAATCTCTCCGCTTTGCCCTCCGCACCCCTGTTGCTGTGCTCTCCTCCACGGCTCCGAATCTTTCCCCCTCCGCCACCCGCAGTCTCCGCCCGCGAAGGTGCTTCCTTTCCTCCTTCACAGCTCCCTCCCACTGGTGCAGGTCCCGTCCCTATTCTTTTGTCTCTGATTTTTCGTTTTTCTTTTGCCCTACCCAGGTACGTGGGGGTGGTTTCTTGCCTTTTGGGAGGTCTGAAGTCTTCTGCCAGCGTTCAGTAGGTGTTCTGTAGGAGTCGTTCCACGTGTAGATGTATTTCTGGTGTATCTGTGGGGAGGAAGGTGATCTCTGCGTCTTACTCTTCCGCCATCTTCCCGGAAGCCCTGATTACTTTTTTTTCTTTTTTTTTTTTTGCGGTACACGGGCCTTTCACAATTGTGGCCTCTCCCATTGCGGAGCACAGGCTCTGGACGCGCAGGCTCAGCGGCCATGGCTCACATGCCCAGCCGCTCCGCGGCATGTAGGGTCCTCCTGGACCAGGGCACGAACCCGCGTCCCCTGCATCAGCAGGCGGACTCTAAACCACTGCGCCACCAGGGAAGCCCTTGATATGATTTTTGAGCTCCTTGTCAATGGATGCTTTGACACATCATTGCTGGAGAAGCCAAACGACTCGGTAACTTGCAATTGGATACAGAATGTAAAAATTCTTTTGTTATGTTCGGTGTTTATGTATGCGTTCAGATTGTGCAATGGCCGCAACCTTTAATCCGAGGATACACAAATTGTACAAAACGATGTTACTTATTCTCCCCCTTGCATATGAGCTTACAGAGAAATTATAGTACAGAAGGACAAGACAATGTGGTGGGATGGTTTTTTCATTAAATTAAAGGACCATCTTTTATTCTGATATATTCTTCTACTTCTTAATGTTTTAAAAATTAAAAATGCTAAATTAAAAAAACCGCAAAGTTTAGAGTTGACAATCTCTTGCGAGTGTCCTAAATTTGGAGAATTTTACTGAGACACAAAATTTTGAACTCTGAGAACAACTCATCTAGTCTGAGATGAGTAAACTGAAGTTTCTTCACTAGACAGCTCATAAAAGGCAGTAGAAAGTGAGGATTCAGGTGGCCTTACATTAACTCATTTCTTTCTACTTCACAAAGTTTTCTCTGAGTGGGGTTAGTGGAAGCCATGCCATGTTATACCACTGCAAACTTAAATGCACTGTTTGTGTTGTTAAATGGAACCCAAGTCTTTTATCAAAAAGGGCTGTTGGCTTATAGATCTATCAGGTGACTATTACTGTACCATTTAGGCCTGTAGTCTCATTTCTCTATGTGTCTGTGTTGGAAAGACAGAATCAGCAAGGTGAATATCTTTCAAATTTAGTTGCATTAATAACATTTCTGCCTCTTCAAACAGGGAGATGAGATTGAATCTGATGCTCGGTACTAAGGAACAGAAAGACCAGTTAGGTACACTGAGGTTCTGTAGCCTTTTTTTTTTTTTTTTTTTTACGTGAAGCATCATTATAAAACTTATAGTAAGAAGAGAAGTGCCCAAGTTAAGTTCATGTGGATCACATTCATGTCTTAGCACTATGACAGCTTACTGTTTGCTGAATGTATTCATTCTGCAATGTTTACCACTGACCTTGAGGCAGACCACCAAAGAAAGCTCCAATGGTGCCAGTTATCAGACTTTGTGCAATACAAATTTTATTACAATATTTTCTATACTCTGTCTCATGATCCCCATTGATTTACATTATCTCTAATGTGAGGTATTGTTAAAAACACTTTACTTGTGTGTATTGCTTTAGAGTTTACCAAGGGCTTTCACAAGCTTTATTTCATTTGGCTCTCATAGAAACCTTGATTTGTGGGTAGGTATTATTATTATTATTTTTACAGATAAGAAAATTGAAACTCTGAGAGGCCAAGAGACCCGCTTGAGATTACACAACTAGTAAGTGCTGCAATTAAGACTTGAACCTAGGATTGCTGAGTTTAGTATAGAGTTAAATGTTTCTCAGATTATCTTCTGTAGAACATTAGTCCCACAAGATGTTTCATGAAGAAGATCTTCATGGTGAAGTGAGTTTGGGAAAGCCTGTGTATGTTGTTCCTTCTGGATGCTCATAATACATCAGTCCCTGTACCAACAAGACCTTTGTTCAACCTGATATTTCCCAGATTTATCTGAATATAGAAGCCCTTTTAAAACTAACACACTCTAAACACCCCAAGGCATTAGTATTCCTTAAAATACACTTTTGGGAGAATATTAGTGTAGTAACTTTTCCTATACCGTACTACCCTAATCTTGTATGGAACTTTTTGTATGGTACCTTATAATTTAAGCTTTCTGCTCTTATCGAATGCTAGCTTCCTGAAAATACACCAAAATCATCCTATTGATAAACTAAAGCTGAGTTTATTGCTTATTTTATATGGTAAGGACAGTCACTACATTGACAGTCTTAGTAGTGTCTTGGATAGAGGCAGGTTATTGAGTTCTTTCGGGATCTGGTTTAAGATGATTGTTTGATTTGAGGGCTTGTTTATGATGGGACATATTAAGGACTAGGGTTTTAAAGCAAATTTTGAAAAGTAAACAGTGATTCAATGCCATCTGTTATTCTGAGAAGGGAGTATAAACTTGGCTGAGGGTCAATTGAATAGTCTAGCGTTCAGATAAATGACATTGAAGAAGTTCTTGAACAATGAAGCTATTTGCAACTTCAGCTTCCTGGGCAAGTTTCCTAGAATATAAATGCCATGTGAATGAAGACAGTCGAATAATAAAGTTGTTAATAGTAAGCTGTGTGGGTGCAGATGGGTTCAGTTATCAGTATGGCTCCCTTATTGCCATTCTTTGGCCTAAGCTGAAGGATTCACAACTGGGGATGTGGTCTCACGATCTTGACTGCAGAGCTTCACTGCTCTTTGTAGCATCATTATCATGTATCCGGTTTCCTAGATGGTTGTTTCAACATCCATAAGTGTTAGATTTTTCTGTTCTTTTACTGGATCATTTTTTTAATCATGTGGTGGGATGACAGTTGCATGGTGGCTATAAAACTTGTAGTCACCCATCTGAGCCCCTGTATAACAAATAGCAAGGGAAGGGTTATGACCAGAGTTTATAGAGTTCTAATGCATGAGCCAAGAGTGCCCAAATTAAACTGGATGAACAGATTTCATTTCCAGTGTAATGAGCCTGCAGTACCAAATATGGGATTATTAGACAAATTATCCAATTTTGTAATTCCTTTGTTAGTTTACCAGATCTCTTTAGTAGTAATAAAGATGTCATAGAAGTTTGGAAGGATATAAGCTCACCATTTCCCCCTACCTGCCTAAAACAGCACGTGATCCCCCTCAAGACACCAATATTATATCTAATGGGCTCTTATTCCATTTAATTTCCTGAACCTCTTGGATGAGGAGTTCCTTGGTGAAACTTTATAGCCTTGGTGGCTTTGTCTAGCTCCCCTTTGTCTGCATTTCTCTGAATCATAGCGTGTCAGACTATCCTGAGGGCAGGTATCCCTCTATCAAGGTAACTACCCCCTGTCCATTTTGCAGGTAGTAGATGGTGGGCTTTTGTGTTTAAGATATAAGGGACTTCCCTGGCAGTCCAGTGGTGAAGAGTCCGTGCTTCCACTGCCGGGGGCACAGGTTCGATCCCTGGTCAGGGAACTAAGATCCTGCATGCCGCGAGGGGCAGTCAAAAAAAAAAAAAAAAAAGATGTAATTGTGTTACATATTCAATTTTGTGTTACAAATCTGGTCATTGGTGCCACTCAGTCATCTATTTTTGGTCAAAATACCCCTATGGGTTGTCAAATAGTTTTTTATGATTTGGGGGCCACTTAAGAGTAGTCTGGCTCCAGGTGATGAAGTGTCAAGACCATTAATTAGGCAGATCTAAAGTGAAAGAAATAGTGTGTTTTACCCCTAAAACTGGATAAAGTGAGACAGCTTCCAAATATGCACCATCTATTCCCTAGTTCTCTCCCAAGCTCTGTATCTGTGAAAGCTAGCTCCCACAGAAGGTCCCAAGTATTAGTTTTGGTGGAAAGAAGAGTATTTGTTTTTCACCTAGATGATCATCATCTAGATCTATGATGACAGAGGATTTTAGATTTCTGGCTATACTTGTGTTTGCCATCCAAAAAGTCACCTAATAAAACAGTTGTCAGTTACCCAGAAAATCATCTGATATCATTATAAGGAAGTAGAACCAAGGAAAGCTGGATGCTCCTCCCAAAGGAAAATGTGTACAATTCCAGCAGTTAGTTCGATTGCATGCTTTAACCAGTTCATGAGTAAATTGTCTGTCCCTGAAGACTAAATCTTTGGTTTTAGGTTGTGCAAGGTTTAGGAGGATTTTGAGGAAAGGCTGCTCATACCTGTTGATGACAAGGCTGGGTGTATTGCATGAGTCCCTTGCAATATTTAGTCATGTCTACTTGCTAGTAGTGTGTGGAGTCTAGGATCCGATGAAATATTCCTAGATGTCTGGACAGGCCTGTTACTTAATCATAAGCCAAGAGCTGATGAAGCCCAGAGGAGTCATTAAAGCCAACGAGAAGATCTTAGACCATAGAACTTTGAGAGACTGAGAGCTTTGCTAAACTGAGTTTCAGAATTCCATTTGCTCTTTCTACTTTTCCTAGAGATTGGAGGCAATATGGATACAGGCATACCCCATTTTATGGTGCTTTGTTTTATTGCTCTTTGCAAATACTATATTTTTTACAAATTGAAGATTTGTGGCAGCCCTGTGTCGAGCAGGTAAATCGGCACCATTTTTCCAACAACATTTGCTCACTTTGTGTCTGAGTCACATTTTGGTAATTCTTGCAATGTTTCAAAGTTTTTCATTATTATATTTGTTATGGTGATCAGTGATCTTTGATATTACCATTGTAATTATTTTGGGGTGCCACAAACTGTGCCCCGATAAGATTGCAACCTCAATTGATAAATTGTGTGTGTTCTGACTGCTCCACTGACCAGCTGTTCACCCCCATCTCCTTCTCCTTGGGCCTCCCTATCTCCTTAGAAACAGCAATATTGAAATTAGGCCAATTAATAACCCTGCAATGACTTCTAAGTGTTTCAGTGAGAGAAAGAGTTGTATGTCTCTCACTTCAAATCAGAAGCTAGAAATGAGTAAGCTTAGTGAGGAAGACATGTCAAAAGCCGAGACAGGCTGAAAGCTAAGCCTCTTGTGTCAGTTAGCCAAGTTGTGAAGGAAAAGGAAAAGTTCTTAAAGGAAATTAAAAGTGCTACATGAATGTTAAGAAAGCAAAACAGCCTTATTTGCTGATATGGAGAAAGTTTGAGTGGTCTGGATTGAAAATCAAAACAGCCACAACATTCCCTTAAGCCAAAGCCTAATCCAGAGCAAGGCCCTAACTCTATTCCATTCTGTGAAGGCTGAAATAGATGAGAAAGCCACAGAAGAAAGTTTGAAGCTGACAGAGGTTGGTCCATAAGGTTTAAGGAAAGAAGCCGTCTCCATAACATAAAAGTTCAAGGAGAAGCAGCAAGTGCTAATGTAGAAGCTGCAGCAAGTTTATCCAGAAGATCTAGCTAAGACCATTAATACAGATGGCTACACTAAACAACAGATTTTCAATGTAGACTAAACAGGCTTATATTAGAAGATGCCATCTAGGATTTTCATAGCTAGAGAGGAAAAGTCATGCCTGGTTTCAAAGCTTCAAAGGACAGGCTGATTCTTGTTAGGGGCTAATGCAACTGCGGACTTTAGGTTGAAGCCAGTGCTCATTTGCCATTCCAAAAACCCGAGGCCCCTTAAGAATTATGCTAAGTTGACTCTGCTTGTACTCTGTAAGTGCAACAACAAAGCCTGGATGACAGCACATCTGTTTACAACATGGCTTACTGAATATTTTAAGCCTACTGTTGAGAACGACTATTAGGAAAAAAATTCCTTTCAAAATATCACTGCTTATTGACAATGCATCTGGTCACCCAGGAGCTCTGATGGAATTATACAATGAGATTTATGTTGTTTTCATGCCTGGTAACATCCATTCTGTAGCCCATGGATCAAAGAGTCATTTCGACTTTCAAGTCTCACTATTTAAGAAATACATTTCTTAAGGCTAAAGCTACCATGGATAGTAATTTCTCTCATGGATCTGGACAAAGTCAATTGAAAATCTTCTGGAAAGGATTCATCATTCTACATGCCATTTAAGTGCATATGTGATTCACAGGAAGAGGTCAAAATATCAACCCTCATGGATGAATTTGAGGGGTTCAAGACTTCAGTGGAGGAAGTGACTGCAGATGTGGTGGAAATTGCAAGAGGACTAGAATTAGAAGTGGAGCCTGAAGGTGTGACTAAATTGCTGCAATCTCATGATAAAACTTGAATGGATAAGGAGTTGCTTATGGTTGAGCAAAGAAAGTGGTTCCCTGAGAGGAAGTTACTTCTCTTGAAGATGCTGTGAAGATTGTTGAAATGACAACAAAGGATTTAGAATATTACATGAACTTATTGATAAAGCAGTGGCAGGGTTTGAGAGGATTAACTCCAATTTTGAAAAAAGTTCTGTGGGTAAAATGGTTATATCAACAGCTTTACATGCTCTAGAGAACTCATTCATGAAAGGAAGAGTCAGTCGATGTGGCAAACTTCATCTCTGTCTTATTTTAAGAAAAAGCACAGCCACCCCAGTCTTCAGTAACCACCACCCTGATCAGTCAGCAGCCGTCTACATGGAGGCCAGACCCTTCACCACCAGAAAGATTATGATTCACTGAAGGCTCAGATGATGGTTAGCATTTTTTAGCAATAAAATATATTTTTTAAAATAAATCTGTTTATTTATTTATTGGCTGCGTTGGGTCTTCGTCGCTGCGCGCGGACTTTCCTTAGTTGCAGAGAGCAGGGGCTACTCTTCATTGCGGTGCGCAGGCTTGTCATTGTGGTGGCTTCTCTTGTGGAGTGTGGGCTCTAGAGCACAGGCTCAGTAGTTGTGGCACACGGGCTTAGTTGCTCTGCAGCACGTGGGATCTTCCCAGACCAGGGCTCGAACCATGTCCCCTGCATTGGCAGGTGGACTCTTAACCACTGCACCACTAGGGAAGTCCCCAATATTTTAAAATTAAGGAATGTCCACGGTTTTTCTTTAGATATAATACTATTGCATATTTACTAGACTAAAATATAATGTAAATATAACTTTTGTATGCACTGGGAAACTGAAAATTTTGTGTGACTCGCTTTATTGCAATATTCGTTATTGCAGTGGTCTGGAACTGAACCTGATGTATCTCCAAGGTTTGCCTATACAAACTTTCTGATTAAGTGGTAGGGCTTTACCTACCACTTATTAAAGCTCTTTAATAACAGTTCCAGAAAAATTGCTGCCCCTGACACTAGAGAGCTAGATTTGAATTCCCCAGGTTGGGGCATGAAATATGGTAGTTTCTCTCCTACTGTAGAGCCAGAGCTTTCTGGCAAGGAAAGACCAGTCTATCCTGAGAATAAGCAGATAATGACCAGGGCATATTTAAAACCCATAGCAGTGTGTACTTGTATGAAATCCATTTGGACATGTTCAAAGAGGACCTGAATGGGGAGCTTTTGTCCATGTTCAACTTTACAGCTTCTCCAGGGTAATGCTGGTGACATGAAACATGCACCAGCAAATTTAGCAAACTTTCCCTGCTGTGATGAGTAATTTTGTGTCAACCTGACTGAGCTAAGGGTTGCCCACATCCTGGTAAACATTATTTTTGGGTGCATCTGTGAGGGTATTTCTGGAAGAGATTAGCATTTGAATCAGTAGACTGAATAAAGAAGATCCACCCTTACCAATGTGGATGGACAACATCAAATAAGTTGAGGGCCCACATAGAACAGAAAGGCTGAGAAAGGGTAGATTCACTCTCCTCTTAACCTTGGACACCAGAGCTTCTGGTTTTTGGGGCTTTGGACTCGGACTGAATTTTATCACTGGCTTTCCTGTTTGGCCAGCCTGCAGACAGCAGATTGCCGGCCTCTGTGGCCTTCATAACCATGTGAGCCAATTTCTGTAATAAATCTCTTCATATATATATGTGTGTGTATACACACACACACACACATATATTCTTTCTTTATGTGTATGCTTGATGTTGTCACAGAGGTCCCTTAAACTGTACTCTTTTTTTTTTTTTTGCGGTACGCGGGCCTCTCACTGTTGTGGCCTCTCCCCTTGCGGAGCACAGGCTCTGGACGCGCAGGCTCAGCAGCCATGGCTCACGGGCCCAGCTGCTCCGTGGCATGTGGGATCTTCCCGGACCGGGGCACGAACCCGTGTCCCCTGCATCGGCAGGCGGGCTCTCAACCACTGCGCCACCAGGGAAGCCCACCTGTACTCATTTTTAAAATTTGGTTTTCTTTTTGCTATTCTGACTAGGTGATTTCCATTATTCTGTCTTCCAGATCGCTTATGCATTCTGTATCACCTAATCTGCTGTTTATTCTCGCTAGTGTATTTTTCGTTTCAGTTATTGTGTTCTTTAGCTCTGTCTGGTTCCTTTTATATTTTCTAGTTCTTTGTTAAAATTCTCACTGTGTTCATCTATTCTTTCCTCAAGTTCAGTTATCATTCTTATTATGATTGCTTTGAACTCTCTATTAGGGAAATTATGTCTATTTCATTAGCATTTTCTTCCTTGTTCTTTTGCTTAAAACATGTTCCTCTGCCTTCTCATTTTGCCTAATTTTCTCTGTCTCTATAAAATTCGGTAGAACAGTTACATATCCCAGTCTTGATAGCGTGTCCTTGTGTGGGAGCCTCCCTGTGTGGTTGGAATGTGCCCAGCAGCTTTGGTGGGAGAGCTGGATCTGAAGTGAACATGGGCTGCATCTCCCCCCAGGGTGTGCTGGCAACCACAGTCTTCGTGAGGGGGTAGGGCTAGAGCCAGAGCCAGGTGCAAGCTGGGGTTTCTCCTAGGCTCGATGGCCATCACCACCCAATGAGGGAAGGGGGGTGGATCAGAGCCTGAGGGTCTGGAGCCGGAGCCCTGAGGGAGTTGGGTTTCTCCCAGGTGTGATAGCAGTTTCTGCCTTGGTTAGGGGCGAGACTGGTGCCTGAGGGCTTGGGGGTATAGTTCTCTGCTGGTTTCACATTTTCCCCCAGTGTGTGTGCCTTGGTTAGAGGCTGGATTGGGACTGTAGAGGTTGGTACTACACTGCTGAGCTGGTTTCACTCCCTCCCAAGTGTGTGCACTGATGCACATGCTGGCAATGGCTGCCTCTGGTCAGGAGGGTCCCAGCCAGCTTCATTTCATTCAAGTGTACACACTCCTTAGCAGCCTCCACCTTAGTGGGAAGCAGCACTGGAGCAAGAAGGGCTGGAACAGGAGCTTGGTGTGGCCTGGAGGATACACCAGGGCAGTCCTGGGAAGCAGGCCAGAGCCCCAGGCAGTTTTTAGTCTGTTGCATCCAGTGTGACTATGAGTAAGCAAGTCTGTGCACGTGTTCTTCAAAAGTGGAGTCTTGGTTTCTTACAGCCCTCCAGTAAGCCCCAGTCATTTTCAAACTAAATAAGGGGGCTTGTCTTCCTGGTGTTGGACTCCACGGCTGGGGTACCTAATATGTGGCTTGAATCTCTCACCCCCCAGGGAGGATCCCTGAGCCTGTGAGCCCTCTTCTTCTGTGTCTCCTACTAGGAGTGTAGGTCCCAACCTGACCACTTCTCCCTTCCTACCAGATGCCATGTGGATCTTTCTTTACAGCCTTGGTTGTAGAAACTGTAGCTAGTCCCCAGGTTGATTTCAGCAAGAGTCACTCTATATGTAGTTGTAGTTTGGAGGTGTTCATGAGGGGAGGTGAGCCCAGCGTCCTCCTACTCTGCCTTCTTGATCTCTCTCCTATAACCATACGTCTTCTATTGATTGTTTCCCTGGAGAACCCTAATACATGAACCAATGTTGATTCAGTACAGTGGCCAATTTTTCCTTACTGTGGTGAGTAATTTCATGTAAACTTTACAACATTCCATGCTGAGAATGCCAGAAGTGATCTTTATATGATTTGCATCTAGATTTCTCCCAGCACCTCTTTTTGACTCTGGATCTAATTGCTGGCATTCTGTAATAGCCTTTTTGAGTCTCTTTAAAAATTTGGTCTTTTGGGATTTCATGGATGCTAGGATCTTAGCAAGAGATGCCTGTCTCACACACTGATTAGCCAGGATATTTTATTGAGGGTTAGCCCTTTTGGGGGTGAGTTCTGACCTTTTTAATAACTGGCACCTTAGGAAGTATTAGAACACTTAAAAAAATTCTTTATTTTGCTAACTGATCTTAATTGGATTTCCTGCTGAAACTAAGAACTCTTATTGTATCCAAAGCATTCTAAAATCATGGTCTACCCCCAAAGCATATCTGCTATCAGTTTATATATCAATGCTCTTATCTTTAAGTAACCAGCAAGCCTTGGTGAGTGTAATGAGTTCTGCCGTCTAGGCAAATTTTGCCTCTTCCAAGGGGTCATATTCTAGAGGTGAAGTGAGACCTGTTATGGTGTATCTCTCCTAATATTTTTCTATGTAGGTCTTAAGATATGATCCATCAACAGAGAAGTTTAAGTCTGGATTTTCTAATGAATTAATTTGGAGTATAGGTCGCACACACATAGAGGTTAAACAGTCGGGGGTTTCTCGTTCTCCAGGTAATAGAAGAGTAGCAGCATTTAAAATATTGTAACAATGAACGAAATATGTGGAAGAGAAAATAATATGATTTCGATTTCATAGGGGGTAAGCCCACTTGCTCAGAAATGTGTATTTTCAGCAAGCAACAAAGATTGTACAGCATAAGATGCATCAAGTTTAAAGGGGACCCTAAAACAAAATCTGCAGAAGCCTTCACTAAGTTAGATGCTGTAGCTATTGCCCTTACCAGGGCAGTAGGTTTTGCCACTAGGTCAAGAAGAAGATTGTAGTAAGCCTTTGGCCCCCAGTGATGCCCATGAAATTAAGTCAGAACATTAAAAGCTTGTACAGGTTACTCCCATACAAATAGGCAGAGAGATTTATAGTAACTAGGAATACCTAGAGTGAGACATTGTTGAAGAGCTCAACTTTGCTGTTGTAGCACAAAGGCAGCTTTGGACACTCTGTAAATCAACGAATGGAACTATGTTCCAATAACATAATATTTACAAAACAGTTGGTGATATATGGATCTTTTCTTTGATTGAAGAATATAGCCCCTTAATATTTATTGTGGTTACTGATATATTTGGAGTTTTTTCTACCATCTTATTTTGTGCTTTGTGCCTTGATTTTTATATACATATGTTCTCCTTTCTTTTGGATTGCCAGAGATTTAACAATTTTTTAAAGAAATTCGTCTTTTTCCTTCATTGAAAATGATGCTATTTTAATTTTTTTGTGGTTCTAACAAGCATGTTTAACTTAACAAATTCAAAATGTAATCACTACTTTTGCCCATCCCTCAATATATATGCTATAATTTAAAATTTTACTTCTCCATATTGAACCCCACAATTTAGATAGTACTATTTTGTTGCTGTCTTATACAATGTTAATTTCTATTTTCCCATATAGTTTCCATTTATTTTGCTCACCATTGGGTTTTGTGTCATGTACCATGATTTTGGGCCCATTTTACTTCTTCCTGGAGTAGGTCTTCTGAATTTTAGAAGCCAGTTATTAGAATAATTTTTTTAAGGTGATGTCTTTTTTCCTCTGACTGCATATATGATCTGCCTTTTGTTGTTCTGTTGTGTCTAGATGTGTATCTCTTTATTTAAGATTTTTAGGATTTATCTGAATTCTTGAATCTGAGGATTTGTGCATTTTATCATTTTTGGAAAATTTTCAGCTGTTATGTCTTTAAATATTGACTCATTCCTATATTATCTATTAGCTCCTTCTGACAGTCTTATTAGAGCTATGTTAAACATCCCTCTGTTCTCAATATCTATCAAATTCCCTTTTAAATTTTTTATCTCTTTATTATTCTTTCTTCCATTCTGAATAATTTTTTCAGAACTATCTCCAATAGTAATTCTTCCCTTATTCATGTCTAATCTTGTATTTCATCTCTTCATTGAGTTTCTAAATTCAATTATTACATATTTTAAATTCCTAGACACTCTACTTATGAGATCTGCTTGTTATTTTAAATACTATCTTTTAAATATATTCAATATAATTATTTTCAGTCATTGTGAGTCTGATGTAGTTGTTTGTATTCTGTTGAGTGTCCGTCGTGTATGCTAATTTGTTTCCTTCTGTGCCTAAGAATTTTTGATCTTAAGGTCATATTTACTTTATCTGTAAATCCTTGGAGGCCTGGCTTTAAGGTGTTTTCCTCTAGGATTTTCATTTATTTCTGCGAGTCACTTGTGGTGTCTTAAAGTAAATTCTCACCATGGAGTTTTTCACACGTGAGGGTAGTACAGATTTTGTCTTTGTGTGCAGGGCCACCTTGTGGATAGAGACTCCCGGAGAAGACTTTTCCTTTCTCCCAGAGCTAAGGTAAAATACGCACATTTTCTTACGATGTCTGTGTTTATCTTATGTCTGAAGGAGTTACGGGCACATTTCACCTCATCTGACCTGTCATCCTAGGCTTCTTCTCCGGTGCCCCTGTTTTTATAAAGACCAAAAAGCTGGAAATCGAATCTACCAATGGTGGGCAGAAGCTTCAGTGGTAGCTGTTGGGTCTTGCACTTAGCTGTCTCACTGGATTCAAGTTTTTGCTTCATGTTTGGCCTGTGGAGAGTTTCTCCTTAAATGCCCAGCCATATATTTAAAAAGACTTAAAAAAACATTTATCTAGACCTTTTAGGTGTCTGTCTTAGGAGTTTTTCTCGAGTTATCTACTTCACTAAATTGCCTAAGACAGAAGTATTCTCCCATTCTTTTTTGTATTGTGGATTTACACTTAAAAAAAAATCTCCTTGCCATCACTTTAGCACTGTTTTGAGAGAATTAAAGATTAACAAAAATGTTTCATTGTGGAAGATCATTTGACTACTACATTTGGGACCTTATTTATGCTGAAGCATAGGGTTGACTTCACAAACACAGAATTGAGTTTAAATTTATAGGTGAGTCCTGAAATTAAGTGTGATGCTTTTGTTCCTCCCTTTTATTGTCAAATATTGTTATTAAATCAGTTGGGTTTGACAGATGAATGTATGTATCTAAGGGTATGTTCCTGCATCATTTCACTCAGTTAGGCTGTGCTAACTGATAGTTTCAAATGATAAATTCTACTCATTTTAGTGAAACTTCAAAATGATATAAAGTAGATATCACAAAGTTATAAATATGACTTTTACTTCTGGATATACTTTCCATTATGTTAGTTCTTTATTAAATTTATAAAGGCCAGAGAATGACGTTTCATGAGGCAGAAGAGAAATTGTAGAGAAAATACTTGAGAGTTATTGTGTTAAGATCTTATTTAGATAAAAATCTGTGTTTTGTAGCAGAGGACAAAATAGTTAATTAACTTGGTAAAGATAAATTTTCTTTTTCCTTGAAGAAGGCTCATTTGTAGTTAGCTTTGTGCCTGAGGTTGGATTGACTCAGGAACAAATTGTCAATCATTATTGTAAAATGCAAATCTCATTTATTTGGATAGAAATTAATAGAGCAGTGGGTTCTGAACTTGTGATCTGGGCTTCAGAATGTTTGAGATCCCCTGAAATTATGTACTTTTGCACAAATATTTATATTCGTGCATTTTCTTTGGGCCAACCAACCCTCTCCTTGACCCTCACATCCCCTTGGTACATTTGTGCAGTGCAAGCTGTGTAACTGTGTGGGGTGGTTAGATTTCCTAAAAGCTTGCATCCTATAGTTTGAGAAATGGAAAAAAGATGAATGATTTGATATACTGAGGAAAACTTGTTTCATGGGGATGGGATTTAGAAACTTAAAATTCATCCTCATCAGGTGTGTTAAATATGGAGCTAACAAGAGTGAACTCTCAGAGTCAAAGGTTATCATTTATTTTTAAAATTAAGGTATAGTTAATTTACAGTGTTGTGTTAGTTTCAAGTCTACAGCAAACTTCCCTGTGTTATACAGTGTGGGTCCTTGTTGTTTACCTATTTTATATATAATAATGTATATATAAAATAGGTAAAGTCCTAATTTTTTTATTAGGATGTATAACTAATGTATAATACACATGATTTTTAATTCGTTTGTGTGTGTATGTTTACCGCACCTGGGAGAAGCCATTCATGCCAGGAGAAGTAGCTCTCTTGCAAATCTCCCAAAACCTTTCTGGATTTCTTGACCAGGTTTAAAATACACTATATTTAGTAGCTGACTATTTTCCAGCTGAAATTTTAGACTGGCAAGGAACATGGGTACTGGCTAACCAGAGTCTTAGTTCACAATTCCTATTTTTTCTTCTTAAAGGAAGTAGCTAATACATCTTTTAAAGAGAACAAACTAATGTATTACCATTAATAAAGGAAACACAAGGAGAAAAGAGCAACAAAAGTTTTGTATGCCAAACATAAAATAATATGATTGTGGTTATCATAAATTTATACGTAGCTGTTTTGTTAAAAATTGTTTCAAGTATCGATAGCCCTGAATTTATTTTTTATTAAAAAGCTGAATGTAAATTTTGCTAAGTTATATTTCTTTTAGTCTCCTCTGCCTTTTTTGTTCCTTGTATAAATAAACCAAATATTTCCTATCTGGTATTTCACAAAAGAAATCTCTCCCTTAAAAAAATATGTAGGAGCTTCCCTGGTGGCGCAGTGGTTAAGAATTCACCTGCCAATTCAGGGGACACGGGTTCCATCCCTGGTCTGGGAAGATCCCACATGCCGCAGAGCAACTAAGCCCGTGCGCCACAACTACTGAAGCCTGTGTGCCACAACTACTGAAGCCCGGGCAGCTAGAGCCTGTGCTCCACAACTAGAGAAGCCACTGCAATGAGAAGCCTGCGCACCGCAATGAAGAGTAGCCCCTGCTCGCTGCAACTAGAGAAAGCCTGCGTGCAGCAATGAAGACCCAATGCAGCCAAAAAAAAAAAAAAAAAAAAAAAGTAGGTCTTGCATTTCATGTAAACAAGACAGAAATACATCTTTTTCCTTCCCAGGTCAAAATGTTCTCATTTTTCATCTTTGCTGGCTAATAATGGACTTCTTTAAGAGCTCATGTACATAAGAAGTTGTTGAGCAGTGCTGATGAATTCTTTTGACAGTCTTGTTTTCCATGTGGCAAGAAGAAAACCCATCTTGAGCTGGTTCCTCCGTTGTCTCTCCATGGATGAGGAGTGCCCTCTGCTTATTCTGTTACTCTCTCAAAGAGTTATTACTCCTTCAGGGATTACTTCACAATCTACCTCCATCTGGAACAGATTGTTCACTGCGTAGAATTCTCATTTGCGGACATCTTTATGGCTATTTTATGTACTTGGTAATATACTCCCACTGATTGATATCTATTTGATATTTGTGTCTGCAACTTACACTTAAAGGCAAGCCTATATCTTTTTCTTAGCTTGTGTCTCCGCCATCCCTTCCTTCACACTCCCTTCCCAACCTGCTCTCCCTGCCCCCAAAGCAGAGCCTAGGACAAAGACTGGTGAGCAAGTAATTTGTTTGGATGTGGTCCCATTGAGCAAGGGTAAGGAATCAGGGGAATTGAACAGGGAGGGAGGGAAAACAAATACAGTGATACATTATTAAGTTGTCCGTTCCTATGGGTGACTGGTGCTCAATATTGATGGGATATTCTTTTAAATGTGTCTCAGAACTGTTTGCCTGGGGAACAAAAGGAGAGAGCATTTATCCATTGGTTTCTGCCTCCTGGTGGCTAAGGCTGGCCATGCAAGTGTAAACTCCAAAAGGTGGGACCAAAGGATGTACATCGGTGCCTAAGAGGTGTCCATTAAAATTTCACGAAACTAATACGCCCCAGCTCAGTTCTGAGCACACGGTATGCGTCTAGTGACTACTTGGTTATATTTCTAAAAATATGGAAATAGCACACATAGCTCATTATTATTCTTACTTCCCCAAATCTGCTAAATGGCAAATAGGCTTTATTTTATTTTATGATGTTTTATGCAAAGTATGGTTCTGCTGATGTTTTCTCTAGTGTCCAACATTCTTCCTACAGAATTTACACACCAATAACTGCAGAGGGATTTAAGCTCAGTAATTATAAAAAGGTATTACACATTTAAAACCCTCAGAAATGTGTCACATTGACATGTTTTCACTTCACAGAAACACTTCTTAATCCTTTAAAAAGCTTTCTAATTTGAAATAAGTGTAGACTTACAGAAAAGACGTGCAAAAATAATACAGAGAGTTCCCATATGCCCTTCATCAGCTTTCTCCCACGTGTATACTTATTCAACAGAAAAATCAGGAAATTAACATTGACACTCTACTATCAACCAATCTATAAACCTTATTCACATTCAGCAGTGTTCCCACTAACGTTGAAGAAATCCTTCTTCTTGTCCCAGATTTAATCCAGGATCACGTATTGCATTTAGTTGTCATGTCTCTGTTATCTCTCTAATATTCTTTGTCTTTCATGACCTTGACACTTTTGGGGAGTACTGATCAGTTATTTTGTAGAATATCCCTTGTTTGGGTTTGTCTGATGATTTCTCATGATTAGATTGAGATGATGCATTTTTGGGTAAGAATACTGGAGAAGTTATGCTGTGCCCTTCTCAGTGCATCCCATCAGGGGTACGTGATGTCACCATGTCTTATTACTGGTGATGTTCACTTTGATCAGTTGATTAGGATGCTGTATGCCAGGTTTCTGTGCTGTAAGGTGACTATTTTTTCCCTTTGTAATCATTAAGTGTCTTGTAGGGAGATACTTTGAGACTATGAAAAAATCCTGTTTCTCATAACACTTTTGCCTACTAATTTTACCATGCATGGATGGTTCTTCTATGCAACAGTTATTAGGTATGGTGTTTGCCTAACCCTGATTTTCTATTTCCATCATTCCTTCCACATTTATTAATTGGAATGCTGATTTATCAGTTTTGGACTCATGGGTATAACCCATCACTATCATTATATGTATTGTTGCTCAGATATCAAAATGTGTGTTGTTCCTGCCTTAGCTCCTTCCACTTGGCTCCTGTGTCCTTTCAGCATGCCCCTATCAGTTTTTGAGCACTTCCTTATTTTCTGGCACCAGAAGATGCCAGGTGCATCTTCTGTTTTTCCTCTCCCAGGCTTGGAACCTACCATTTCTCCAAGGAGCTTTGGTTCCATTTATTGGAGAATGGTATTTGGAAACCAAGACCTTGGAGCGAGGTGTGCTCATTGCTTCTAGGCCCTCTCAGAGGATAGAGCTAGGAAATATATGTATGTATATTAACCCATGCACACACACACGTTTAAATATATTTTTATAGCTGTCCATCTGTACAAATATTAAAAACTGAATTCACATTGACACCTCCAATTCCAGTCCAGTACTATAGGATGCATTCCAGCCCCTCACCCCCTCTTCCTTATTTGTAATGTCTTTCTTGGATAATGAGAAACCTGGCTCCCATAATCCATAATATATTTACTTGTTTGTTCACAACCAGTATTCACAAATCTACTAAGTAGAGTACAATATTTGTGCACATTTCTTTTTGTCTTTGCTTCTTTTTGTAGTAGATCGTCAAAATACTGCGTCTAAGGATAGCTCTTCCTTTTCCCACCTCTTTCATATGGGTACATTATTCATCTGTAATCCATTTAAGTTCATTTGTTACTGTTTATTCCATTTTGGGTTCTCCCCACCTCCTAGTTTATTGTAATTGTTTATTTATTTTTTGGGTATGTGAAACATTACATTGTTTTAAGTATCAGAGTTATTTAAAACAAAGTACACTCAGAATATTTCCACTCCCTCCCATCACTACCGTGCTTCTCTTTCCCCATTTTTTTCTGCCCTGTTCCCACTCACTGTAGGTAACCAATCTCATTAATTTAGGGTTTACCCTTTTGGCATTTCATTTGTACAAATGAATATTTGTACAATCATTTGTATACAAATGAATATATATAGAATATTATATATGTGAATATTCAATATATATTCATATCCCCTTCTGCCTTATATGAAAGGTAGCATACTATAAATACTCTTTTATTTTGCTTTTTAAATTTAATGTGTCCTGGAAAAAAAATCATTCGATATAATTTCACAGAGATCTTTATTCTTTCTTACAGCTGCTTAATACTCCATTGTGTGGATGTATCATAGTTTATCCATAGGAGAATTTAGCCACTCTCCAATGTATGTCACTGAGATAAGTTGCTTCTAATATTTTGCAGTTACACTATTGCAGTGAATAACCTTGTAAATATTCATTTTGTATTGTTGGAGATTTATCTTCAGAGTAGATTCCTAAAAGTGGAATTGCTGGGGCAAAAGTTAAATATATCTGTAGTTTCTGTTAAGTATTGTCCAATTTCCTTCTAGAAGAGTTATACCAATCTTCATTCCCACTAGCAACGAGCCTTGTCAACAGAATGTATTACCATACTTTATAATTTTTACCAGTCTGATAGATAAAAAATGGTATTTCAGTGTTGTTTTAATTTAATTTCTCTAACTTTTTTTCATATATTTAAGAGCTGTTTTATATTTTTTGGGTGAATTGTCCTTTTTTCCTTGATTTTTAAGAGTTCTTTACATATTAGGGGTATGTCGCAAATATTTTCTCCCATTTTGTCAGTTGTCTTTCACCTGTGCTTATGCTTTGTATTTATTTTTATGTGGTCAGATTATCTATCTTTTCTTTTATTGTCTCTATATTTTAGGTCTTTGTCTCTACACTGAGACTGAAGAGGAATTTACTCATTTTTTTCTAGTACTTGTATAGTTTTATGTTTTGCACTTAGATATCTGATAGATTTAGAGTTTATAATTTTGTATGGCATGAAATACAGAGCTAACTTTACCGTTTTTTTTTTTTTCTAAATGGCTACCCATTTTTCCTGACACCATTAATTAAAAAGCCCATCTTTGCCACAGTGCATTGAGATGTCACATTTATCGTATAATAAATTGCATGGAATCACCTTTAAATGTTCATTTTTGTTCTTTTTGTCCTTTGTCATGGTGTGGCTTGTCTTATGCTGTCTATTCATTGCCTGTGGCCACAAATAGTATTCCAGATTGGTGTTTGTACTTCTGAAAGTATAGTTAATTATTGCAACAATCATTATGAAAGCTAGAGAAATGTACCCTCTGGCTTTGTATTTATAAAACACTGTTACCCAAATTGAACCCAAAGCTATGAGGCATTGCTCCTTCTGTCCAAATGTTATCAGTATCTGTTATATTGTAAAATCATTAGGCTGAAATGAAGCTTTCTCAAATTACTCTCAGTGCTACTCTGGAGCCACTGTCTTGAATCTTGAAGAATGGCCTAATGAGCACTGGCTTCATTAAAGTTCGTTGTCTTTGGCTCCTTGACTTGTTTTCTTAATTCAGCTGCTGGTTCTAGGTAGACAAATTGTAATACTGCAATTACTGCCAGAGTACAGTCATTAGAATTACAAGGTCATTTAACTTTTGGGTGCACCTGCATCTGGAGTCCAGAGTTGCCTGGCAACAATGATATCCTTGTTCAAATACAGAAAACCTGGAACAAAGTCCAGACGTTGTTCTTCCAGAATGACTTTAACACTGATGTGAAGAATAATGCCATCCTACAGATTCCTCCTGTTTTCAAAATAAACAATGAGCAGTTTGGAGAAATATATTAGTGAAGGCTGATGCAAAATTATATCTTTTCCCCATCTTCTAAGGCCCATCTTATGTATTTGATTGGTACTTTAGGTCTGGCTTTGCTTACAAAGCACCCCAAATTCTAGGGCTTCAAATTTCCGAGTATGTGGAAAGTGCCAGAAAGCCAGTGGAATTTTAATTTCTTGCATTTCTTTGTTTTGTCCTTTTATTTTTTATTTTTTTCTTTTTGCGGCACGCGGGCCTCTCACTGTTGCAGCCTCTCCCATTGCGGAGCACAGGCTCCGACGCGCAGGCTCAGCGGCCATGGCTCACAGGCCTAGCCGCTCCGGGGCATGTGGGATCCTCCCGGACTGGGGCACGAACCCGTGTCCCCTGCATCGGCAGGCGGACTCTCAACCACTGCGCCACCAGGGAAGCCCTGTCCTTTTATTTTAATACTGACTTATTTTAAAGTGAAGAAGAAAGGTGCAGTGAAAAATGAAGCCACAGTTTCTAGTAATACAATGATTTTTTTTTACAGACATGTTATTCATGACCTTGACCTCCAGAGGGAGCAAGAGGGTTATAGTTAAGTAGTAATAATTCCTGGAAAAGAGCTCTTCTGTCTCCTTTTCTCTCTCCTCCCCTCCTCTCCCTCCCCTCTCTTCTTCTCTTCTCTTCTGTCTTTCTCTTCCACACTATATTTTGAAGAATCATGTCCTCTTCACCATTTTCTATTTTCCTGGTTCCTTTTTTGACGTTCACCTAGGTTTCCCTAAACCCTTGTTAAGCGTATCTGTCTTCTAGTTGTCAGACTTCCATTCCCTGATGGTGGAGGAGATAGATCTCTTACTGTTTCAGAAGAGTGATTCTGTGGGAATCCAGATGGAAATGTGTTTCAGCAGGTGGGGCTATTTCTTTGGAAATAGTATTAGTCCTTTCACCCCCATCCTTCCACTCTGCCTCTTCTTATTTAGTTAGAAGGGCCTATGCATTCTTTCCCCCTCGTTCCTATCCAACGGATCCTCCCAGACTGGGGCACGAACCCGTGTCCCCCACATCGGCAGGCGGACTCTCAACCACTGCGCCACCAGGGAAGCCCCATAGGTCCTTTTGAATAGAGAGTTCAGCCTCTGGGTGGCTTCTGCATGAAAAGTTGTCCACCACCAGCTCCTTTTTGAGAAAAAAGTCCGGAAGGAGTGCTTCGTTTCTTGTTCATCTCCTGCTTGCATAGGGCATCTGCTCCGTGATGATAGGCCCCAAATAAGTATTTGTTTCTTTCTCTGGGATATGAATCTGTACAAAATGGATGACCTAGTTCCAGTGTATACATGCTCTCTCTCCTCTGTGGTTATCGCTAAAGTCAAATGGGTTTGTGGTGCCTGCATCTGCACCTTAAATGTTACGCTGCATCTGAGAGCTTGCCTTGGGGTAGGTTTGGACTGGGTCAGGATTTCTGCTTGTCCTGGCATGGCATGGCCTATAGAAGCTTCCAGCCCTGGTATAGTCGTGCCTGGACCGAACCTTTCTTTATCCGAGTGTTGAGCTTTAGGTGCCATCTGTATGTTGCTGACACCCAAATTTTTATCATCATCTCTGACCTCCCTTCTGAGTGGCCTGTTCCACATTATCACTTGGATGTCTAATTGGAATTTCAAATTTACTGGGTGCAAAACAGCATCCTTGACTTATCCCACCCCAAACCTGTTTCTTCCACAGCATTCTCCATTCCAGAGAAATTGACCACCATCTGTCTGTTACTCACGTAGGAGTCATTCTGGATTTCCCATTTTCTTCACTCCTACCATCTAATCCATCAACCAATTCTATTAGTTCTCCTGCTGAAATATTTTCTATACCTGCCTACTTTTCTCTCCCTTTCCTGCTCTCTACTCCACTTCCACCAGGTAGCAAGCTGTACTTATCTCTCAGCTAGACCATTCAGATAGTGTGCTTCCTAACAATGTAAGGTGTGATGATGGCGATAGTTTTGAAAAATTTAATGTGCTTTTCTCTTTTTCCTGATGATACCTGCTCAGAGAGGAGATAAAAGAATGCAAACTGAAAGAAAGAGTTAAGATTTGGCTTCTGACATTTAAAAGTCGGGTTCTACGGAAAGACAATGGGCTTGAAAGCTAGGCTTTGCAGGGAGAGAAAGGATTTTATAAATGTTTCTAGTTCCCACTTACATAGCAGGGGTCAGGACTGCAAGATGAGATTATAAATTTCTCCCATAACATACAGAATGTTTACACTCTTCACTGTTAATGCTGAGTGATAAGGCTGGAGTTCAGAAGATGGGGCTATGATGATGAAGCTTACACTTCTACCCCCAAAAAAAATTTTGGAGAAGGAGGACGGAAGGGAGACAGACAGAGGAAGCAGTTGGTCATTTAGGGATTCTGATCTTCCCTCAAGGCTGTAGCCCAGAGAGAGGACGTCTGTTCAATAGCTGGAGGATACAGAGGACAGAGGGGCTCCTTCCTGGCTTCCAGTCTGGGACCCTGGGAAGAGTCACCTGGAGGGTCCGGGAGGGGCCTCCTTGACCAACCTGGAGAGTGACCACATGAAAATAAATCCAGAGATGTGGACAGGGAAGTGAGGGTGTAACTGGTTTCCCCAGTCCTTCCTCTGTTCTCCCAAGGCATGAATGCAGAGTTGAGAGTCAGCAGGGCCAACATGCGGACCTTGAGTCACTCAGAAGGGCCTGTAATGCCAGTGAGAGCTGAGGTGACATGAGTCAGTCAGACACCGAGCTGAGAGGGAGGTCAGACCAAGATGTACAGCGGCTGCAGCCTCAGCCATAGACCCTAATGACCCCATTGCAGGTCATTGACAAGGGGGGACAAGGGACATTGCTGGGGAGCCAGAGGACCTTACATGCTTTTGAGGACTCTTCCCCCCAAATCCACAAGGTCATGGATTCTGGAGGGATTCTGTCCCACCATGCACGGTCCTGAGGACAGGGGTGGTGCCTGAATCTAGAGACTAAGCGTGTCCAACCAAAGAAGCTGAGTTCTATCTAAAAGGAAGTTTATTTATTGTTTTTTTCCTTTTTTAAAAAATTGAAGTGTAGTTGATTTACAATGTCGTGCCAGTCTCTGTTGTACAGCAAAGTGACTCAGTTATAAACATGTAGACATTCTTTTTTAATATTCTTTTTCATTATGGTTTATCCCAGGAGATTGGATGTAGTTCCCTGTGCTATACAGTAGGACCTTGTTGTTTATCCATTCTAAATGTAATCGTTTGCATCCAAACTCCCAGTCCATCCCTCTCCCTCCCCTAAAAAGGGACTTCAAATGATTGTGTTGGTCTAAAGGTTATCCCCTGGCTCCTTTTGCTTTCCTGTCATGGGTAGGAACTGGTGAGCAAGACGAGATCAGCTCAAGACCAAGTGGAAGTCCAATTTCTGTGCACATTTGCGTTCTGGGGTTAGTTGGTTGCAGCCCTGCTATGCTGGTTGCTTCCTGTTCCTCTCCTCCCCCCACCATACACACACTGCTCCTGCAGTTCCTACCCCACACAGCAGGTAGAGCAGGCCTTCCAAGTGTGAGAATCGGATCCTAGCTCCCATCCAGACCATCCCAAGGCCTCCTGTTGGGCACAGAGTGAAGTACCAGCACCTCAGCATGGCGTACAAGGCCCCGCATGATCTGGCCTGGCTTCCTCCCTGCCCTCCTCCTCTACCTTGACCACTACGCTCCAGCCCCATGGCCCTTCTGTTCCTTGAACAAGCTATGCTCTTTCCCGTCTCAAACCTTTTCCCTTGTTGTTTGTGCTGATGCCTTCCACTTACCCTTCCACACCCCATTTCCACGCTTTCCAACCGTGTTCTGTGCCCCAGCAGGCTGACTGTGTGAACTGCATCAATGGACATTCTCACCTTCTGGTTTCCTATTGGAATTAGCCAATAGGAAGTACTAGCGGAATATCAGAGAGAGAGAGGAAGGAGATTTTTTTTTAGGGTATTTATTCCCCCTGCTCCTTCCTGGCTCGGTCCCTGGGGATTGGCCAAGGGCCATGACTCCTACGGGACCTTCTCTATCTTTTAGCAACCCCTCCTCCCTTTGCCCCTGCAGGCCTCGAGTACTCCTATTCCCCCCACAACTTTTTTTTTTTTTTTTTTTTTTTTTTGCGGTACACGGGCCTCTCACTGCTGTGGCCTCTCCCGTTGCGGAGCACAGGCTCCGGACACACAGGCTCAGCAGCCATGGCTCACGGGCCCAGCCGCTCCGCGGCATGTGGGATCTTCCCGGTCGAACCCGTGTCCCCTGCATAGGCAGGCCGGACTCTCAACCACTGTGCCACCAGGGAAGCCCCTCCCCCCACTTTTGGTAGCCCTGGGGTATTCCCTCTCTCTTGCTAGTTTCGTTAACGTTCATTGTCTTCACTTTTGTACAGAGTCACTTTTGGGTGTCTTCTGCTTCCTGTCAGACCCCCGGCTGTCGCACTGTTCCTTCTGCAGGCTCCCCTCCGGGCTTTCTGCATGCTGGTTTCTTCCTTCCCTTAAATCTCAGCTCAGATCTCACCACCTCAGGGAGGCCTTCCCTGACTACCCACTATCTCATTGTCCACCCCTGCATCCTGCCTCCTGCCTTTCACTCTTTATCACAACATATTTTTAATTTCTTGCATGACAGTGACTATAATCTGATGCTATCTTTTGTTTTGTTGTCTCATATTTGTCTCTTCTAACTAGTTTGTAAGCCAGGAACAGAAGGAACCTTGTCTGTTTCATGCCCCACTGTGTCCCCAGTGCCTAGAACAGAGCTTGTATGAAGTAGGCAGACAATAAACATTTTTTGAAGAAATGAATGAAAAGCTGATTTTTCTGATTCCTGAAAAGCCTGGATCTCAGGATGGCATGTATGTCAGGTTGTCATAAGCAGGTCAGGAAGTTGTCTCATTTCCTTAAAATTTTATTGCATAAGGTGCCAATGGTGCTTCTCAGGTATTACTTGTTAACTAGCTCAACCACCAATAGAAGAAGTAGAAAGGAAGATACATAATAATTACATTTCAGATTTAGCCCTTTTAATGGAAACATGGAAGGGGATCCCTACCATCCTATCTCTCTGTCTCCTTTACCCTAGTTCAGATGTATCTAGTCTCAGCTGGGTAAGGAAGCTGCCTTGTAGTTCTTTCAAATCTTGAGGCCATGGAGTTGGGGGTAGTGCTAAATGAATATCAAAAACTTCTTTCATGCCAGAAAATGGAGAGTGTGCTCTGAGAGGGCTATGTTGGAATGTTCAGGCTGCATAAAAATACCAAGACAAGTGCCAGGCGGTGTAGTTCTTACCATTAGCTGATGGTGCCGAGTCACCGTGGAACTTACACAGCTCTCTGGGCTGCATCCCAGGCCCACTGAGTCATACATTCCAAGAGATGTGTTCAGGAATCTGTACTTTTTAAGTTCTGTAGATGATTGTGGGACATGGCCGGGGTAAAAGCCACTTGACTGGCGTAAGAGGATGGGTTCTACTTGGTTCCATAAATTCAAGGAGCTAATTGTGTGGGTTTTTTTCTAGCCTCTAAGTTTTTTTTTTTTTATTGGAGTATAGTTTATTTATAATGTTGTGTTAGTTTCAGGTGTACAGCAAAGTGAATCAGTTATACATATACATATATCCATTCTTTGTTAGATCCTTTTCCCATATAGGCCATTACAGAGTACTGAATAGAGTTCCCTGTGCTATACAGTAGATCCTTATTAGTTATCTATTTTATATATAGTAGTGTGTATATGTCAATCCCAATCTCCCAATTTATCCCTCCCCGCCCCCATAACCATAAGTTTGTTTTTACATCTGACTCTATTTCTGTTTTGTAAATAAGTTCATTTGTACCATATTTTTTAGATCCCACATATAAGTGATATATGATATTTGTCTTTCTCTGACTTACTTCACTCAGTATGATAATCTCTAGGTCCACCCATGTTGCTGCAAATGGCATTATTTCGTTCTTTTTATGGCTGAGTAATATTCCATTGTATATATGTACCACATCTTCTTTATCCATTCCTCTGTTGATGGACATTTAGGTTGCTTCCATGTCCTGGCTATTATAAATAGTGCTGCAAAGAACATTGAGGTGTATGTATCAAAACTACAATTAGGTATCACCTCATACCGGTCAGAATGTCCGTCGTCAAAAAATCTACAAACAATAAATGCTTGAGATGGTGTGGGGAAAAGGGAACCCTCCTACACTGTTGGTGGGCATGTAAATTGGTAGAGCCACCATGGAGAACAGTATGGAGGTTCCTTAAAAAAACTAAAATTAGAGCTACCATATGATCCAGCTAATTGTGTTTTAAATTTCCTGAACAATTAGCACAAGGCTGATGGGCCAAACACATTTTGTGTTTGAGTCAATAGATGTTTCCTTTCATGTCTTTGGAATTATTTCTCATAGCAATTGGGGTCTTGAGAACTTGGTGTTTGAAGGCTAATGTTATTTTTAGTTTATAAAGTAAGCAACTGAAAATTGGAGAGGTTAGCAAACTTATTTGATCACAGTGGCATTGAGACCATGTTCCTTCTACCTGTAAGCCTCATTATAACTCAATAGTCCATTGCATAAAACTATTTTAAAATGAGACACCCATCAGGACCCTATAGAGTCTTCTTTGTTTCCTCTTGACCCTTCCACTATGCCTATACATATTTCCTTAAAAGGCAGCCTCATCAATGAGTTTGGCATTGCTGGGTGGGCCCTGTCTTCAGATGTCCTCTTCAGTGCTGTCTTTTCTGTTTGTTGCTTATAAAGTAGCAGGCATCTGTGAACCAAACTGCTGTGTTCACTGGTCCATGTCAGCTTCTGGTCCTTATGTGTGCATTCATGTTGTACAAATTTATAGTAATATCACATCTAGAATTCTATGATATATATCTTCTACTTATATCATGAATATTTAAAAAAATCAACTTTATTCAGGTATAATTTACACATAATAAACTGTACCCATTTAAGTATAGGTAGTTGAGTTTTGACATTATGCACCTTGTAACCACTACCACAATCAAGATACCAGATATTTCCTTTACTCCTAAAAAATTCCCTCATACCCTACTACGGTCAATCTCTCCCTCCACTTTTGGCCACAGGCAACCGCTGATCTGCTTTCTGTCACAATAGATTAGTTTTCATTTTCTAGAGTTTCACACAAATGTTATAATACATAGGTATGATTTTGTGTCTCCTTTCTTTTACTGAGCATAATGTTTTTAGATGTAATTTTTTTTCATTTTGCCCTAGTTTTTTTTCACCTAATTAAAATTTATTTTTCACCTAACATCTCTAGTACCCCCACCAAAACCCCTGCTCACTTAAACCAGATAACTTAAGCTTGGCATCTGTATTTTCTATCCCTTCTGTCAATATTCATACAGCCATATAGACATACAGGGGAGCCTACGTAGTTCAGTCTGTAAAGGTCATCCTCCATGGACACAGAAAAGAACAGCAAAGGGTAGAGAATGGATTTGGAGGGGCAAAGGGAGACTAATCAGCAGAGGTAGGTAGGTATTCTCACTTCACAGATGAGGAAACTGGGAAACTCAGAAGGAGCCTACAAATGGTCAATGACAGAGGCCCTCCTGACTCCAAGTCCCACATCTCATTTCCTTCCAAGAGTGTTTTTTTGCTCAATAAAATTATGAAGGTCCCAAGGGCAAGGATATTTAGCACCAGGAGAAAAGATAATGTTAATGATGATTATGGTGATGACTATGATGATGTTAGTCATGGTGGAGACGATGTTGAAGATGGCAGTTATGATGATGATGGTGGTAGTAGTGGTGATGATGATATGATGATGATGGTAGTGGTGATGGTGGTGATGAGGAAGGTGATGGTGGTGGTGGTGGTGATGATGATATGATGATAGTGGTGATGGTGATGGTGGTGTTGTTAATGGTGATGAGGAAGGTGATGGTGGTGGTGGTGATGATGGTGATAATGATAATGGTGATGATGATGGTAGTGGTGATGGTGGTGATGATGAAGGTGATGGTGGTGATAAGGGTGGTGAGGAAGGTGATGGTGGGTGTGGTTATGATGATGGTGATAATGATAATGGTGATGATGATTATGATGGTAGTGGTGATGGTGGTGATGATGGTGGTGATGGTGGTGATGAAGTCGATTGAGGTGGTGATGGTGATAATGATAATGGTGATGATGATGATGGTGGTAGTGGTGATGGCGGTGATGAGAAAAGTGATGATGATGGTGGTGGTGATGATGCTGATAGTGATAATGGTAATGGTGGTACTCTAAACACTGAGATCCAGGGAGAACTAAAGAGAATAGAAAACAACCCAACCTTTCCACAGTGCTTTCACCTATTTTTTTCTCATTTCATCTTATAACAATCCTGTGAGATGTGTATTATTGTCATTCCTATTTTAGATGGGGAACCTGAAGCCAAACTGATTTCTCAACCACTGTCAAGAGAAGCAGGTATTAAGCATTTAGTCCACTCTTTACATTCAGGTGTTTGTGAAAATCAATAAGCAAGTGTTTTAGTGGCATATATTAGGCATTCAACAGATTTAAAAAATACTGCCAATTTTTCCTGCTTAAACCAAATTTCCTTCATGCCGAGTTATTAAGCCTGTTAGAAAGAATGAGTTGATCTATTTAAACTAGGAGAGATTCCTATTTTGTTGCTGTTGTTGTTATTGTTGTCCTTAGGTGGGGAGATGAAGATGCAGATAAATGTATATGGTAAGTTCCGTTTTCATTAAACGACCATTAAACATATTGCCCTCCGACTTCCAGTTTGGTCTGGACAAGCTGCAGCAGTTTCAGGAAATCAGCAGGTGGGAGGAGCGAGACGTCAGGGGGTTATCCCCCAACCCCTGCCCATCCCCTCCTTGATTAGCCCTGGTTTGGGCAGCTGGCCACAGTTCCCACTGGGCAGCCCCTCTTCCACAGCCATGAGCCTGACAAGGTCCCTACGTGTCATGATCCTTCATCTGAACCCTTAGGCTTCAGGGTGGTAACTGCCACCGGCTGTTTCCAGTTGCTGGTTGTTTTATCATTGCCTTAACCCTGCCCGCACCTTTTGTGAAACCACACCATTATTAACCTAATAATGCTCAGCCCCTAACCACCCTGTGACCTGCTTTTTGGTGCTGGGCTGGGAGTTTGCAAATTACACTCTTCTTTGTGGCAGCTCCCCCGCCCCCCCCCCCCCCCCCCCCCCCCCCCGCCCAGTTCTGCACATGCGCAGTGCGACAGGGATCCTGCAGGGGCCGAGAGACGTGGTCTTCCCCTGGCTTGTTCTTCCTGTTCCAGTCGTCTCACAAAGGCAAGTTCCCCAGGCACCGGGGTCCAGCCTCCTTTTTTCTGACACTCCCAGCAGCGTCCTCATTGTGCCCGCTCTCAGGTGCTGCGTTATAACTACTCCGAGCTCTTTCCCTTGGTTCCCTGGCCCCAGGAGTGCTAGCTGCTATTTTCCAGTTACTTTCGTGTGTTATCTCAGTGAACCGTTTCACGTATTCAGATCTCCAACCTGTTTTTCATTTTATTGTGGTAAAAATAACATAAAATTTATCGTCTTAAACATTTTTTTTTTTTTTTTGCGGCACGCGGGCCTGTCACTGCTGTGGCCTCTCCCTTGAGGAGCACAGGCTCTGGACGCGCAGGCTCAGCGGCCATGGCTCACTGTCCCAGCCGCTCTGCGGCATGTGGGACCCTCCCGGACCGGGACACGAACCCATGTCCCCTGCATCGGCAGGCAGACTCCCAACCACTGCGCCACCTGGGAAGTCCTCGTTTTAAACATTTTTAAGTGTCCAGTTGAGTTGCACTAAGTGTATTCACATTGTTGGGAAACAGATTTACAGACCGTCTTGATCTTTTATTTATTTATTTATTGGAGTAAAATGGCTTTACACTGTTGTATTAGTTTCCGCTGTACAATGAAATGAATCAGCTATATGTATACCTATAGCACCTCCCTCTTGGACCTCCCTCCCACCCTCCCATCCCACCCATCTAGGTCGTCACAGAGGACCCAACCGAGCTCCCTGTGCTATACAGCAGGTTCCCACTTGCTATCTATTTTACACATGGTAATGTATTTATGTCTAACCTTGATCTTTTAAAACTGAAACTCTATCCATTAAACAATAACTCTCCTTCCCTGCTCCCCAAGCCTGCAACTACCATTCTGCCTTCTGTCTGTATGAATCATGTAAAGATCTCTGACTCTTTTAAACATTCTCTTTATCAAAATAATTGGCATGGTTTCTGTTTTCCTGATTGGACTCTGATGTATCTCTGTAAATAGTTCCTTCTTTAAATAATTTTCAATTAAACTCCTTAAATGTGCCCCCTGACTCCTGCTGAGATCCCGACTGATACATTATCTTGGGAGAATAACAATTGTTAAAATAACAGTAAAGATGAAAGCCCTTTTTAAACCAAAAAACACTGTATATTATTACCATTAGTACTAATACTAGTAGTGGTAGTATTTCAAAAGAGGCCTCCCCTGCAGTGTCCCTTGAAGCACCAGCATCCAGAGAAGAAGGATGACAAACACTAGAAAATGACTGTGGCTTCAGAGTTTCGACAGATCCTTTGTGGCTCTAGGCCTGAAGGTCACAATGAAAAACCAAGACAGGAACTCTGTCCCCTTTTGTGAGAGAGGGTGTGGGGAACATAATAGAAGTCTCATATTTATATTCACAAGTTAATGTGGGGAGGAAGCCAAAGTGTCTGTGTCCTTAAGTGATACTGAGGCTCTGGCTCCAATCAAGACAAGGCTCTGATCCCAGATGTCCGTCCCCAGTGATTCAGTGACACTTCAACATCCTGACTTAAAATGAACCATCTGGTTGCTTTTCCAGAGTAGTAAATGACTGGAAAATCCCCAAACACCAGGCAACTCACAAATGCCAGTAAGTCCTTGCAGCCATAGCCCTGGCCAGAGATTTCCCTGCAGGGCAGGGTCTCCTAACCTCTTTAAGAGGAGCCCTCCTTTCTGCATGGGTCATCTGGTAAAATGAGGCTTCAGTGTCTCCCAGGGTCTGGAAAGGGACGAGGAGGCCGGGGTATTGTGGGCAAGTCCAGCGAGGAGAGCCTTGGCTTCCCTGACTAGGGCACCCTGGCTGGCTGTGCATTCTGGTGGATACAGTCATCCCCTGTCAGGAAAGAAGGCCTCAAAACACCAAGTCTGAGGGTGAAGAGTAAGATGTTTCTGCAGCAGCTGTTGATCAAGAAAACCTGGGCAAAAAGGGCAGGCTCTTGCTTTCTTCTGGAACTATTTGACTGGCTTACTCTCTTTGTACTTGGATGGGGTAACTGTGAGGAAAAGCTCATCTGTGTGAGGTTTGTGGCTGGATGTTATGGGACACACACATGAGCTACTCCTCCAATGTCCAGGAGCTGTATAAGCCCCAAGAAGTTATTTGTAAAATCGTGTGTATGTGCATGGGGATCTGGAACAATTTTCTGGGGCCTGTAAACGTCATCTGATTCACAAAAGGGTCAGTGTCACCTCCCTGCCTCTTTCCCCATCCCCAAGTTGAGAACAGCCCTAGATATTGAATCACTGGAGGGCAGGACCATGACTTTCATCCTTGAATCTCCAACAGCATCCTTCCTGGTATGAGTTGTGCATAGTCTTTTCTTTTGTTTTTGTTTTTTAAAATAAAATATAGGTTTTGTTTGCCTCTGGAAATCTCAGTATTTTGTTTTTCTCTTTTTCCTGTAGTTGTTGGCTATATATAAAATTGGAAAATGTTATTTTTAGGAAAAATCTTATAGGCTATTGCAAGCACACTTTTTTGTTTATTCTTTTTTTTAATTTTTACTTATTTTTTAAATTGAAGTATAGTTGTGTTAGTTTCAGGTGCAGAACAAAGTAATTCCATTTTTTTTCAGATATGTTTCCCAATTTGTGCATAGTCTTTTAATGAGTATTTACTAAATTGAGCATAGATTAACAGACTTCAACTTATAAGGAATCCACAATACATCCTTTGCATCCTGAGGTGGGCTTGTGATGGGATATCCTTTCCAGGATCTCAGTAACAGTTTCTTCTGTTTGTGGACTGGCTCTTCCCACAGGAGTCAGCATCAGAGAAGATAAACACTAATGTAGGAGGTTGAGCGCTAGTACTTGTTTCCTCACCAACACTCCATGCTTCCCCCGACCCCCCACTTCATCATCTCAAAAATCATAGTCTCTTCCTGTCTCTACTACTCAATGAAACTTTTATGGGGAATCATGATACAAATGAGAGGAAGGAATTTTATTATAAACTCGATGTCAAGGTACTAGCATTAACAGATGTCATAGGAGTCGGGTAGTTACTTATACTTCCAGGTTATTAGAGAGGAAAAAAAGAGACAAGTTGAGGGAAGAAAAAGAGATGTAGTGAGATACTGTCTTTAAGATCACTGTAAAGTAATGTGACATAGTGTAGGGGAGTAGGGAAGAAAGATAGCTTTGAGGCCCTCGCTATAAGATAGAGCAATGGAAATGAGTCAGAACAGTGAAATGAATCAGAATAGTGAAAAGACTATATTATTTTTTTAACCATTATCTTCTTCTTGGTTGGAATTATTTTCCTCCTAATTTTAGTTATGACTTCTGGTCTAAGTGAGACGTTAAGAGGATGGGATGGGGTAGGGAGAGGGCACCATATTTCATTATTATAGAAGGCACATTTCCCACCTTCCAGCATCTCTGGGGATCAGTTGATGGTGTCAGCTGAGCTCAGTGGAGATGCAGTTGTAAATGGTGCTCCAACTTGGACATAGTTGCTCATATTGCCATCAGCTCAGTCGAATTAAGTGCACTCTTCTTACTGCAGGTGTTGAGTTGCCTTTTAAAAGGCTCTCAGAAAGATTACACTATGACTTGGCATTGAAATGAAAAATTATCACGTGTGCAAAAAGGTGTAGAAGCAGAGCAACAGGGCTTTGATATTGGTGAAGCAGATATACGTGGTTGGAGGAATGAACACAAGTTCATAGTTTTTGCAATGCAACAACTGAGTGCTTTCTGGAAGCAAAGAGAGGAAGAACCATCCCTGAAGTAGAAGAAGCTCTTACTGAGATCCACGATAGGGTTGCCATCACAAGCCCAGTTGAGTGACCGGAGAAAATGCCAACACTTCTTGAATTAAAAAAGTCAAAGCAAGGAGAGGCTTGCATAACTGTGGAGTCTATTGTTAAGGCATTGTGTCCTAGTTGAATGGACAGTGTTTTTTCCTTCAGGGTACGTAAGGAAAGGTGTGTCTTAGAATCAATGGAAAATGTTATAAATGCAGGCTTATGACGTTCAGGGAGCCACTATCATTTTACAGAAAAGGAAGACAGACCCCAATGCCTTCTCTGCTGGTGGGCTCACTCTTAGGAGATTGGGCACAGAGTTGGCAGACAGTTGGCCAGGGCTGTGAGAGTAGGAACATGAGTATGCAACCCAAATGACTAACAAACAGGAGATAGAACAATCTCAAGTATAGAGGGGGAAAGAACCAGTCCTCCTCTTAGACACATGAACTTGAGATAGACAAAGGATTAAAAAAAAAAAAAAAAAACACAGTTTTTTATTTAAAGAAAATCTTTACCGTTCTGGGGTACTTCTTATAAAATAGTGAAAATTAAACGTAAATTGTTGAACAGTATAGTACTTTCATACCCCACCACAAATATAAAATATTTTAAAGTCAATTCACCTAGTAAATATTTAATTGTCTTGAAGATTATACTTTTAAATTTGCCAAGCGTGATTATTTATAAGCAGGTTAAATTTCATATAGTCAATTATTAATGTCCCTAAAATAACAAAATCACTTCAGTTTAATAAAAGGACCAGAAAATTAATGATTGCGTATATCTACATTTCTGCCAAATTTCTGTTAACAAACAGAACAGGAATAAAAAGAATACAGACAACTTTTCTCCTTATCCATCCCAACCCATCCCCACCTTGACTATCCTCACGTGTGGATGAAAAAGCCTAGACATTTCAGGTTCTTAATCCTCCATCATGTTTATGATAGTTCTTAATCTGGGGCTCAAGGATTATAGGATGGGCTCCAGTTAGCCTGTGCACCTCTGAAATTATGTGAAGAATCCTGGGTATTATGTGCGTTTTGTTGGTGTTGAGGAGAGGGGTAACGGTTGTCATCAGTTTCTCAAAAGTGTCCATTTTTTAAAGAACAAAAGAGTCTGTGAACCCCTGGTCAGCATTGTGGGTCAGTTGTGAGCTGGCCCTGGGCCCCTCCTGACTATGGGCACTTTGGTGGGAGTTTTGCCTCAGCAGGAGCCTGGGCGAGACCCAGCAGCATCTGAGGGTGACTCCTTAGACAAAAGATACCTGGGAGATGGGCTTTGTGATTCTGTCTTGATTTGGGGATTTGGCTGCCCAGATGTCCCTGCTCTTCCTCAAAATAAACAAAGACAAACTACTGCATTCCTGTGCCATCCAGGTTTAATCTGGCACTTTGAACTGTGTTTTTAAGTGACATAAACCAGGTCCTAATCCTTTCGTTTTCCTCTCCCTCTGGCAGGTCAGAGATACCCCGACTGTGATAAGGATAAGCTTATGGGGGTGCTGAAGGGGCAGAGATCCAGGCCACTTGCCAGGGGTGGTGACTTTTATGCTCTAATTTGAAAATGTAAAAAGGCTAGTTTGGATGGATTCTCATTAAGTTCCATGGAATTCCTCTGTCTCCCAGGCCTGGCCTGGATTAAACTGATGCTCAGCCTCTGAAAATCCTAGGTTAAGAGGGGACTTGAGAGCTAAGACTGTCCCACACTTAACATCAGGATTTGTTGGAGAGCTTGTTAAAACCACAGATTTCTTGGATTACCCCCAGAGATTCTGATTTAGTAGGTCTAGGGTGGTGTCCTGGAATTGTTATGTTTGTTTGTTTTTTAAATAAATATCTCCAAGGGATTTTGAGAAAGGGGCCCTAAAGAGTTTTATTCTTCCAAATGTTGAGAGCTGGGATGAAGATAAGGACCTCTGGGCCCTCATACATTCTGTCCTTCTTGAGTTGATTTTGTTGGGTCTTTTGGGTCAGCACTTCTCCCCACCAAGAGAAGGTACCCCTGGAAGGGGACTGAGTGTGGCGTGAGACATCGAGGCTAAATCCATAACCAAGATTTGTCTGTCAGGGGCTGCACTTTTCCCAGCCCTGGATCCCACCAAGGCTGTGCATTGAAGACCGAAGAAGAGAATGTCCCAGGCAGCAGTTTCTGTAGTCTTCTACCTGGGGGGAGGCAGGGGATATCGTGGAAAAACTCCCATCCCAGAGTACTAAGTCATTCATTCACTCAACAAACACTTGACTGCTTACATGTGCTAAGCACTGTGTCAGGTGCTGGGATTCAAGGGTGAACAAGACACAGTCTGTGCCTCAGTGGAGTGCTTACTCTAATAGAGTGAAAGACACTAAAAAACGGTTCTGAAGTTTCTATAGGGAAAGGGACAGGGGCTTCAATATGATTTTAAGAGAGAAAGGGAGTGGCATAGAGATTTATGCTGAAGGCGATCTTGTGTTGCAAAATGACTGGTCTCCTCTCATGTTATCCGTTTATTGGGGTAGATGGTAAGGAAAAGCTGATGGGGACTGTCAAGTGGCCCTCTCCCCCAACATAACACTGAGCCACCCCTTGGTGCCAACATCAGAGAGTAAATAAGACGTTATCTGATTTATTTAATCAATCATTCAATCAGTCAATTGGTTAATGACAGTTGCAAGTGCTAAGAAGTATGCAGCATTCTGGGAGTTCTTAAAAGAATGCTTAGTCTGGGATAGGGCTTGAGGGAGAGATTTCTTAAACAGGTAACTTTTAACCTGAGACCAGAAATAAGAGGTAAGAAATGGAATGGAATGGGTGGTGGGTTGGGGCCCGGCCAGAAGGGCTGAAGCTGACGAAACGTGAGGGAAAATATCACAATGAGGTTAGAGGGAAACAGGGTAAGATGCTGCAGGGGCTTATGGAGTTTTTCCTTTCTACCTGTTGGTATGTGATCTTGAGAAAGTTTCCTAATTACTCATCTGTAAAACGGGGGACAGACCCAACCCGACAAGGCTTCAGTAAGGGTGAAAACCTGCTTTGTAAAAATGTAGCTTTACAAAAACAAAACGATTATGAGGGTTCGGTATCTGAGAACTCAATTTACTCACTTGAACGTGATAGACTGATTGGGCAGGAGCCCAGATGGGCGCCTCCTTCACTCCAAAAGCCTTTCTGTGTTGGGGCAGGAGGCAAGTGTGTCCTGTCCCCTCAACCCTGGCCCTGACGGTCATGCCTGTTCAGAATCTTCCGTGGGCTCAACCAGAGGTGTCATTTCCTCCAATAGGCTGTCTAGCTTCTGGAAGTTGTCCTTATTTCTGGGTGTGCTGTCGCTTCCATTTACTCTTGTGATTTCTCTGACTTAATAAATTCTAGCTCATTCATTTTGTTGATTTTTTTAAAAGTAAGTTTGGGTAAAAAACAAGGACCTGCTGTATAGCACAGGGAACTATATTCAATATCTTGTAATAAACTATAATGGAAAAGAATCTGAAAAAAGAATGTACATATATATTCTATATATTCAGACATATATATCTGAATCATTTTGCTGTACACCTGGAACTAACACAACATTGTAAATTAACTATACTTTAATAAAAAAATGGTTAAAAAAAGTAAGTTTGGGAACAGAACCCTGCGGTTAGACAAGCATGCATTTTTTATAACTCAGTAAATCCATATTAATGGAATCTTTGGACACTGAGGAATCAACATGACATTGGTGGTGGTGTCACGGAACAGGAACCTAGAATTTATTTAAATTGTATATATCAAGTACCACATGGTACACAAATGGTCAGTGGAAATTTTTTGATGAAATGGGGATCTGTCTGCTCATCACTCTCTCCTCTCTTCATTGTCTGTCTTTTTAAAGGTTGGGTAAATACACACATGCAGAATTTCTAGATTGAACCTGATTATCTACCCTGAAGATCTTGTCAACTTTAAGAGAGTTTATATAACACCTCTCTTCTCATGAACAGGTGCATCCTCACATAAGTGCTTCTCCTTCTTGATTCCATATGTGTTTATTAAAATTTAGCCAGGAAGGAGATTTCTCTGCTTTAATGATGAAAGAAGCATAGGAAAAAAATCTTTGGGCTAAGCGTCAGGGGCCCTGAGTCCTAATGTTGCCTTAGCCATTTGCTAGCTGTGTGACACTGCATGGGATGGATTTGACAGCAAGTAGCAGAAAACTCTAAATGTGGCACCTTACACAAAGAGAGACTTTTTTTTTTTTTTACATAACAAGAAGGCTAAAAGGAGGAAGTTACTGGATTGATTCAGCTGCCAGCTGAATGATGTCTTCCAGGTACCCTGTGTCTTTCCCTTCCACAGTCCTTAGCATTTGGGCCTTTTACCCTCATGCTTGTGGCTTTATTGTCACAAGATGCCCACCCCAGCTCCAGACTACGCAGAATAAACAGGGAAGGATGATACATCCATAACTGGCTAACATTCCCAAGAAAGCAGATTTCCAAGAAACCCTCCCATTAGATGCCACTGGTTGGAACTGTCAGATAGCTACTCACAGCTGCAAGGGAGACTGGGAAAATATTTAGATGTTTCACCTTGTAAAGTGGAAAGTAGCAAGGGATGACGGGGCTGGAAATGCTTATAGGATTAGTCAAGGGGCAGCATCTGCCCTGGTGTCCTTGGACAATTTATATTATTTTGGAATCAGTTTCCTCAGCTATAAAATGAGGTGGTTTAACCAGGATCTAGATGGCCTCTGGAGCTCCTTGTAGTTCAAAAGTAGGAATTCTCAAACTTTAATGTGCATACAAATCACCTGGAGATCTTGTTAAAATTCAGGTGCCAGGGGTGGGGCTGCGATGGGGGTAGGGTGCCTGAGAGTCTGCATTTTAACAGGCTCTCTCTCAGGTGATGGTGATGCTGCTGGACCACACTTTGATTTGCAGGGTCCTATGAGTCCTTAGATATCTATCTCTCTGCTTTCCTCAGTAGACAAGCCAGCTTAAGGCAAAGACCATACAAATTCCTTAAGTTGCCTAGAATGACTTTGAATTCTCAGAACTGTGTATGCACATTCCTCCGGTTTTTTCGGCATTTCTAGGCACAGAAGAAATATAAGAGCTAGAGTCTCAGTCTTAAGGGCAGTGTAACTAGTTCGAATAGAGACTAGGACAGAGGAAAGAACTTTTCTAATTGAACTCTCACAACCCTGTGAGGCCAGCCTCATCGCTCTCATCTCACACATGAGGAATCCGAGAATCAGAGACTCAGGGTAAATCACTTTCTTAAGGCTGTGTACCCAGGTCTCTGACTGCGAGGTCCATGTTTTCCATTTCACCATGCAGATTGCTGCAGAGGCCCACGTGTGAGAGACAACAAGGGCAAATACAAGAGAGCCCCCAGCTTAGTGTTGATTAGCTCCAGTCTCCATTTGTCCTTCCACATCCATTCTCCACCCTCTGCATTCCCTGGGAGACTGACCTCTGCCTGGCCACTGGCCTCCAGTTGGGACTGGCCAGTGGAATCACCCCCAAGAGACTGGAGTGTGGGAGAGATGGAGGTTGAGACATTTGTTCATCCCCTTTCCCCATGCTTTGGCAGTTGCTCTTTCTCAACTTTAAAGCCACGACTGGGGTGCCCACTTCTATGCCTCTCACTGGTTCACAGTAAGTACTCTCCTCCCCGTGCCCTCAGGGGGGAGAACTGCTTCCCCTCTTGATGGTGCTTGAGTGCCTCACTGTCCGTTTGTGTTTCCCTTCACCCTGCGCACCTCCCTGTAAACAGTCCCTTGATTGCCTTTGTGAGGTGCTGCCTGTTTTCTGATGACACTGTGATTCACTGACTCATTTCTCCAAAATTTCCAGGTAGTGGTAGATACGGTCAAATACTACAGATGGTAGCAGGAGATTTGGGAGGCTGCAAAAGGCAGACCTTGGGGAGAAGGTAGGGCTTCACCTGGATTCTGACAGGTGGGGAGGATTTGCAGAGACAATGGAGACAGAATATATGAGAAGAGCGTCAGGCAAAGGCAAGGATTAAAGGGGCACAGGATCTGCCTGCGTTGGAGGATCAATAGTAAAAAAATAGAGCTGCCTGGGGTGAAACCAGATAAGGGTGGGTTATAGCAATAATGCCAAGCTATGTGTCACTGTGTTCAAAGTGCTTTACTTGAACTCAGTCATCTTCAGTGGCCCTGGGGTTAGCCTTGTTTTTAGAGGGGAGGAGGAAATGAGGCACAGAGAGGTTAAGAACTAGTCCCAGGTCACCCAGCTCCAGGATTTGACCCTTGGTGGTCTGGCTGCCGGCCTGCCCTTGGAAGCACCATGCTGCTGGGGCACAGATACCACTGAGTGTGTTGCAGCAGGGATGAAATCTGAAGGAAGCAGTGTCTAGGAGAGGGGAGCAGGGTGTGCAGGGCAGAAGGTGTTCGGGGAGGGCAGAGGGATCAGCTGGGCTGTCCCCTCCCTGCTCTCGGCAGAGCCTTCAGTTTGGTGTCCTCCCCTCTCTCTTGATGTGTCCGGGAAACTGGCTGTGCGTCACGTGTCGTAGTCAATGGTTTATGATTTTCATCCTGCCTTTTTCTGGATGTGATGACAGAAGTCAGCTTCTCCTTTTCATGTGCCCCAGGTCAAAATTCCTGTTCCTTTACCTCGGTGGGGTGGCAGGGAAATGGGAAGGGCCTGGAGGAAGAAGATGCCCCAGTCCTGGCAGAGCCCATGTGTCTGCTTTGTGGGGATTTAGAGGCAGCCCATTAGGTATTAGCATAATTGCTTTTGTTTTTAATCTGCTCGGAAATGAATTTCTTTAGCAGCCAAAATAGCTCCAATTGGCCAGTTTGTTCTCTTTCTAGTTTCCATGTGGAAAAGTAGATTTAACCCGAGTCTGATTTTCTTTGTCTGTAAAATGGTGGCAATTAATACCCACCTGCCCCGCCTGCTGCGTCACGCAAGTGCACGGAAGGGCACATCGCAGAGGCTACCGCAGGGTGCATTTCACAGACATTAGTGGTAAGTTCTCTCTTCTCCTAACCCACCTCCCTCCCTTCCATTTAAATTCATTATGAAACGATAATAAGGGTGTTGGAGGGTATTCTTTCTCCCTTCCTTCCATCCCCTCCTTCCTTGACACTTCTTATTGGTGAAAACTTTCAAACATACCTAAAAATAAGGAGATAGTGAAATGTACCTTCCTCATCATCTAAATTTAACAGTGTTCAATGGCTTGCCACATATGCTTATCTAGTTCATCTTTGCTAAAGTATTTTAAAAACAATCTCAAATGGCATAAACTTCACTTCAAGTATATCTAAAAATATGCATTTCTAAAAAAAAGAATATTTTCTTGACACAAGGCCATTAATACACCTAACAAAATGAACAATAATCCCTTAATAGCAAGTCATATCCAGACTGTATTCAGATATCTCCAATTGTTTTTCTTTTTTTAGTTTTTTAAAAAAATTGTTATCTATTTATTTTTTTTTTTTTTTTTTTTTTTTTTTTTTTTTTTGCGGTACGTGGGCCTCTCATTGTTGTGGCCTCTCCCGTTGCAGAGCACAGGCTCCGGACGCGCAGGCTCAGTGGCCATGGCTCACGGGCCCAGCCGCTCCGCGGCACGTGGGATCCTCCCAGACCGGGGCACGAACCCGTGTCCCCTGAATCGGCAGGCGGACTCTCATCCACTGCGCCACCAGGGAAGCCCTATCTATTTATTTTTGGCTGCATTGGGTCTTCACTGCTGCACACGGGCTTTCTCTAGTTGCGGCGAGCAGGGACTACTCTTCGTTGCTGTGCGTGGGTTTCTCTGCGGTGGCTTCTCTTGTTGCGGAGCACAGGCTCTAGGCACACAGACTTCAGTAGTTGCAGCACTCGGGCTCAGTAGTTGTGGCTCGAAGGCTCTAGAGCACAGGATCAGTAGTTGTGGCGCATGGGCTTAGTTGCTCCTCAGCATGGGGGATCTTCCCGGACCAGGGATTGAACCCATGTCCCCTGCATTGGTAGGCGGATTCTTAACCACTGCGCCACCAGGGGAGTCCCTCTCCTATTGTCTTTTTGTAGTTGAATTGATTGAATCAAGGTCCCAACAGGGTGGGGCATATAGGAAAGAGCAACCAGCGACACAGGGCCCTGTTTACAGTTCTGAGAGTTTAGGGATCTCTTCGCCTTTTGCAAAGCATGACTCAGCATTGCCAATAAAGTGCACCCTAATATTTGTGGTTTTGACTGTCTGGAAGCAACTGCAGATGTCCATGGCATTTAGCAATGTCTGTCCAGGCACAAAGGTGAATCCTAGACACTTGCAGGGCTGTCCCTGGAGTGAATGGTCCAGCAAGAGAGTGTGCCCAGCTGGGCGCTGGCACTGGAATTTTTCAGTGATGCTTTTTTGTTCTCTTTTCTGGTTCTTTCCTGATTTGGGATTTCACAGATTGGTACAATTGAAAAAAGACTGGAGTCATACATAGAATTATTGATTTTTTTTTATTTTGCCAAGTAAGGACATTAAAAATGATCTCCTATAACCATTATTTCATAAAAGGAAGGGCATTTTAATACTAAAATGGCAGGACTGATATTATCTCAGAATAAAGGGGCATCTTCTCTGGGAAATGATAGCTGGCCACCTGATGTTGAGGTATAATATGGTTTCCTCATTTTGCCATGAACTGGTAAGCATTTTGTCATAGTTTGGTATTTGGGAAACATTCTTCTACTCAAAATTGCTTGGGTAGTAAAAACTTGTAAAGTGATAAAAATGTCATTCTTTTTTGAAAAATAGTCATTGAGTGGGAGACGAAACTTCAGTAAATGTTGAATACAAACTTAGCTTGCTATGTGGGGTAGCACAGGAGAGATGCCACTTGTTTTTTTTTTTTTTTTTTTTTGCGGTACGCGGGCCTCTCGCTGTTGTGGCCTCTCCCGTTGCAGAGCACAGGCTCCGGACGCGCAGGCTCAGTGGCCATGGCTCACACTGCTCTGCGGCATGTGGGATCTTCCCAGACCAGGGCTCAAACCCGTGTCCCCTGCATCGGCAGGCGGACTCTCAACCACTGCGCCACCAGGGAAGCCCCCCCACACACACATTTTGATTGGTACATGCTGGACTTTGATTGCCTTGAACACGCAAGGCCTTTTCCTGCTTCAGGGTAGGGAACACATGGTGTTTCTTTTACTTGGAAAGTCCCCCACAACTTCCCCACTCCCTGCTGTTCCCCCTGTGCAACTGTGCTTCCTGAGGACAGACCCTTGACTCTTCCTCTCAGTAATGAAGAGCCACCATCTAGCATAGTCCCAGGCAGGGAGTGCTTGGTAAACCTCCGCTGACTGAGTGAATGACTATTCCAAGTAATATCAAAATTCTTCCCTCCCTATAAAAGTACAGAAAGGAGGTGCTGAAAATATTTTAAAAAGAAAAAGAAGGCTGTATTTTTGCTATATCAGCCAAATTGGTATTTGGCCTTGAGGATTCAAGCCAGTATTTATTTTTATAGTTATAATAATGGACCTTTCTGTAAAATAAAGTAAACCACATTTTAAGTGTGTGCTAAGATCAGCTCCATTTCATTGGCATTCCCCAAATTGCCAAGGTTCCTGTAAAACTCCTGTAAATGATGACCCCTCTGTCTTTAATAGGGTGCTAAATCTGTCCATTTCTGAGGGACAGAGACCTATAATATATGCATTTAAAAAAACAAAGTGCCTTACTAGTGTTGCTTATTAAAAAGGCTAAAATCAAATATAGTTAAAATGGCCCATAAGTTAGGTTCACACTTTTATTGCAGTTTTAAAAGAGAATACAAAACAGAAGTAGAGTCATGGATGTAGAAAACAAACTTATAGTTACCAGGGAATAAGGAGGGGAAGGGATAAATTGGGAGTTTGGGATTGACATATGTACACTACTATATATAAAGTAGATTACTAATAAGAACCTGCTGTATAGCACAGGGGACTCTACTTAATACTCTGTAATGGTCTATATGGGAAAAGAATCTAAAAAGAAAGAGTGATATATGTATATGTATAACTGATTCACTTTATTATTCACCTGAAAATTACACAACATTGTAAATCAACTATACTCCAATAATAATAAAGAGTAGACAACATATTTGTAGAACCATTTTCTAGAATATTTTTCAGTAAATTATATAATTTTCTTTTGTTAATCAGAAATGAGATGTCTTCTGAGAACTGTCATTCCATGTTGGACTTCCCCTTTTCTAATTCCGTTTTAATGCTTTGTCTGAGTGACTCACCTTTAGCACCATATCTTGTTTGCTGATTATTTCTACTTTCCAATTCAGATTTTTACTCTATGCTACTTTAGTCCCTACTTTTATTTTGTGGGTATGATTTATCTCTTCAACTATACTATGAGCTTACTGTGCCCCAAATCTCAGGGGCTTTATTTCCTACTCCACCTGCACGTTGAGTGTGGGCCAGCAGGGGGCTTCGGATCATGTGGGTCACTTGTCTCTCAGGGACCCAGGCTCATGAAAGGCTTCATCTTGACACCTGCTTCCCAGATGAAAACGGCAGTGGGCAGAAAACAAGACGAACCACACTGCTGGCTTTTAAAGCTTCTGCCAGGATACAGGGCATATCATTCCATAAGTGTGTCAGTGGCTAAAGCAAGTCACATGACCATGCCTAACTTCAAAAGGGGTGGGCAAGTGAAACCCTGCTGTGTACCTTGGAAGAGGAGAGTCAGGCACACCAGAGGAATTGCACTAATAAGTCACACTCGCTGCCTGCAGGTTCCTGCTCAGTTCCAGGCTCATGGTGGGAATTCCGTCATACATGCTTGACTGAAATTTGGAAACACCTGAAGGAATATATGTGGGTACAGGTAAAGGAGAAGGCAGTTGCTGGTTGAAAATGAAGAAAGTATTGCTTCAGTGTATTTGCTCTCTCCTAGTTTCAACTTCCCTCCTAAAACCTGGAAATAGGAAAAGCCCTGGAGAATATCTCAAAATAAAGGATCCAAGTGAATACCTGTCTCTATGCAGCCAATAGCCATGCACTGGCGGATGATCTGGTCTTCCTCCTGACCTCGTACATATTTATGCCAATGATTTGAAGGACTTCAGATGTTGATGCACAGAAAACACTTGCTGACAAGATGAACCTGGGAGGGGAGCGAGTGATTTGGGTGAGAGAATTATGATTATGGGCTGCAATAATGGGTTCATTCTAAGGGATCCTGGTGTGATGTTTGGGTCTAAAGACCAATTACATAACTACAGGATGGCAGAGCTTTGAACAACAGTACGTGTGAAAAATCTCCAAGGCGTTTTGTTGACGTGAATCATACTGTTTTTCAGGAGTGGGATGTGGTGGCCAAATGAGCCAAGGGAATGTCAGTTTGTCGGCATGGAACCCCAATGCCCAGGACAGGGGAGGGGCTCAGGGACTCTGCTCAGGCAGAGTGTGGAGGCTTGAGCTCAGTTTGGAACGTCACCATCTGAGGGACCTGGACAGATGAGCTTGCCTAGAGGAGAGTAATGGGGCCACCAATGAAACAGGAACACTCAAGGAGTGGATGGAGGAACTGGGTCAATTTAACCTAGAGAATAGAAAGACTGGACTGGGGAAGTCTTCGAATACTCGGAGGGCTACCAGATAGAAGAGGGAACAAACTTTGTTTTGCTGCAGAAGGCAGAGTAAGGATAGGTTATAGGGCCACTGATTTGACTCATGATTGGGAATAGAACCCTGTGAAGGTTAAGTCTCTTGTAGGTTCCGTCCTCGAGGGGATCTTTGGATCCAAAGAGGTGAGTGAACAACTATCCCAGTTTGCCTAAGACTGAGGTTTTCAGTGTTAAAATCAGAAAAATCCCAGGCAACCTGGTTAAAGGGGTCACCCTACCAAAGAGGATCACCCTTAATGTCATCTCAGGTCTCTTTCAACTTACAGATTTTGTGATTTCTGAGATAGATACTATGTTGATTTTCCCAGAAGAATTTCAGGCAAAGCAATGATTCCTTTTTTTTTTTTTTTTTTTTTTTTTGCTGTACACAGGCCTCTCACTGTTGTGGCCTCTCCCGTTGCGGAGCACAGGCTCGGGATGCACAGGCTCAGCGGCCATGGCTCACAGGCCCAGCCGCTCCGCGGCATGCGGGATCCTCCCAGACCGTGGCACGAACCCGTGTCCTGTGAATCGGCAGGTGGACTCTCAACCACTGCGCCACCAGGGAAGCCCAAAGCCATGATTCTTATACAGTAATTTTGGTTTCTAATCCCTGCTTAACTTAATCATGTAGGACTTTTGCATGCTCGCTGAACAATTGTCCCACACTTGTGTTTAAGATTTAATCATTGCTGCTAGATTCATGCCCTAAAATTGTATCACATAATCGGGTGAATATTCCCCTGCAAGTTCAAGGTCATTCACTACATAAATGAGCATTTTAGAAACAGAGCTGCACCTTTCTTAAGAAATCACAATGGATAATTTCTTGATTGTTTGAATATCTGTTATTCTTAGAAAAAGCATGAAGGAGGTGAATAGCAGTACAGGAAGTTAAATAGTTCCATCATGATGAAATTTTACTTATATTATGCACAATGAAAGAGCTGTGTGTGTTCAATACATCCATGTAGAAGCTTTATTCTTTTCTTTTAATCAGTTATTGTGCTTGTGATTCTAGAATATAAGCTTATGAAATCAAATTGCAAGCTTGCAGGTTTAATTATTCTTTGGGGTTCAATGTTTGTCCCTTCAGGACCAAGACCTCTACCAAGAGGTTTTGTAGTTTTCTCGTAGCAATGCTTCTTGATGATGTACTCCCGGCCCATTCTGTTTAACTTCAATGAAACCATAAGAGATAGTTACCGAGGTCAGCCAACTTTCCTAAGCCTTTTCCCTTTTAACTCATTCGGTAGAGCTCTGTAAATAGAACCCTTTGAGAGGAGAAGAGTAACTAGTGAATGGGCTCTATTTTTGTCTGTTTGGTGATTTATGGAGAAGAGAAGGAGTCCTTTCAGGTTCCTGGCTTTGCACCCAATCCCAAGAATAGAAATCCATGGAGGTGAGAGAATTATGGAAAGACTCTTCGTGTGGCTTAAGGGAAGTGGCAACTGAAAAACGTTCTGAGTGAGAGGAGAGTAGTGGGAGACCAGCTGCTCAGTGAAACCCCTCCACCACATGCTCCCTCCTGCTTTGGTTTAGCATCCAGTCTTCTGGGAGTTTCCCTTGAGTATGCACCTGACTCTTCTCACTGTCTCTTTAATAGACATCACCCTCTGTTCTCAGACCTGTGCTGTTCATTGTAGTTTTTGGTGATAGACTTACTACAGGGCCAGGAAAAAAAATCTCTCTTGGTACTCATTTTTTCCTGGATTCACATCCATGTTTCACACTGTTTATGTTGAGGGAAGGTGAATTTCTTCTCACCATTTCCCTGGATTGGGGTGGAGACGACACCTGGTTGTAGAATGGAAACCAGCTCCCAAGACTGGTAACTGGAAGTGCGAGAAGCTGAGAAAGAGGATTGAGAAATAATCTGTGGCATAAAAGAATATGAGGGAGAATTCTGAGTGTTGGGTCTGAAAACACAAGATGGTGAGGGTGATGTGGATGAAGTAACTCAGCATCAATGGGTAAGAGAAGTCGAGAAGGATGGTGGTGTATCTCCTGCGGCAGACCCTTCCGTAGACCCCTTGTGGTGGGCTGTCACTAGCCACCTATTTGTGATCCTAATGTCTCCTGCTGTACTGGATATAACGGGATCTCAGACTTACTGTGATTGCACTTTTCAAAGAACAGTGTTTTAAATTTACAAAATTATTATGAAAGGTAATGGATTGAATTTATACCACCCATTAAGAAATTCTCCTTCACAAATATGCAGGGCATCACGGGGCACAGTTCTCTCCATGCCCAACTGCTTTCCATACCTGCGGTGTTTTCCTATAGGCTGCCGAGTCAGCATGATGCTTACACGCCACCTGTCCTGTCACCTTTAATCCATCCCATGCCTGAATTGCACTGTCATATTATAAATCCACCCACGGGTTCTTGTATTATTCAAACTGGTATCAAAGCAGAATTATCCATAGACAGCCAAGCTGTTTTTCCTTTACTCCACTTGCTTTCAAAAAGCTTTATCAAATAATAACATGCATAGTTTACATTTATAAATTTAATTATTCTAGGAGAAACAGTCTCCAGGTTATTGTTTGGCCTGTAACTTTTTCCCTCACAACATCATCAGATGCCTGAAATAAACAGCTAACAGCAGCACACCCTTTTATTTCCTGTGTGGTTTTGTCTATGTTCCCTATATGATTCTCAAGCACTTAAAACAAGTTCATGCTCCATCTGACCTTTTCATTAAACCCACAAAATCACTGCAGGTGGCATTTTCTCTTGTACACTAAAATTTCAAATGAGATATTAGGTCCAATATCTGAGGTAGTCAACACAACCATGATGCTTCCTTTTTTAAAAAATGCCTGCAGGCTGCACAAAGATAGGCCTCTCATCTCATTTGTATTTATCATTACATACAAAGGTTTTACTAGAGACAATAAGGTTTGCTTAACCCTATCTCTTTGGTTCAGAGAATGAATGTGTGTGTGTGTATTTTAACAGAAAGAGAAAAAGTAGCATCGAGAAAAGAAATTTTCACCAAAATCATTTGGAAGGTAATAAGCTGGTATCATTCCTTAACATAAAGCCAAACTACTCTGATGTGCTGTGTTCCTCCTACATCCTAGGTTGGCTGTGTTGTAAACCGGGGTTATGGTGTACTGATTCATCATCACTCTTTGGCCCTTATAGCAAAATCATTCTCCTAATAATTAGCATTCTCTCTATATGTTTGTGGATTACAACTTTAACCCTGAACATATTTCTCTTCAGATGAATTAATTTTTGGTTCACAGAAGAATTTCTTCGGTTATGTATATTAAAATCTGTCCTGCCTTCACTTTTCTTTTTCAGCAGCAAATACTTATTGAGCTTCCTAGTACACATACGAGGCAGTGGGAGGGAGGGGACCCCTGTCTCCAAGGAACTTATCATGTAGTGGGAGAACGTAAAACACGTGATTTGTGGTGTGCTCATTAAATTTCCACATGAGTTCATATATGAATTAGAAGCATGAATATGAGATTATTATTGGATAAAAAGAGGCACTTTAAAACCTCTCGGTGAAATGTTTCTGCTTCCTGTGAACAAGGACAAAAACATATGTTGCTGATTAACAGGCTAAAGGGATGCATGTATTTAGTTAGGCTGAGGTCATATGAAAAGTTAGGTGGTGCATACCCCTGTACAAACACACGCGTGTGCACGTGTGTGCACACACACTTTTATTTAGACCAGTGGCTTTCAAACATATTTTATCTCCTAAGTAGTAAAGACTGGCTGAAGGGGGTAGGAGGCAGGAGTCTTACCCATTTACCTCTTTATGCCACCTCCTGTCTACATGCAGTAGCCTCAGAGCTTAAACTAAAAAGCCCTGGTTCGGATTGTTAGATATCCAAATATTTATCTTAAATCATTAAATTACTACAACTGTGATTGATTTACAGAAAGATGATTCAATACACAGCCTTGAAATAGTCCTATGGGTTGATTGCCATGTTGCTTAAGTAATCTTGTTTCTAATGAATTTGCTTTTCCTCCCTAATTCATACCTTCCATTTCATTCAGCCTATTTGGTCTTTGAATTCTGCTGTCTCTGACAATCGATGTTTTGGGAGACAGCAGTGATGATGCTTTAATCCCTGGATATCTATCAACATCTATTGTAAACTACTTTTATCTCTTTGATTTTTGGCCCTTTCCCCACCCATCTCTTAAGCTTTTAAAAACTCTTTTTAAACTTTCACATGGAGTCAAAAATATTTACTATCAGACATAGGAGTCTTTTGTTATTCTTTTCAAATTGCTAGCTGTTCTACAATTTATGAGAAAACTCTAGCAGAGAACTTGGCACAATGGCTAATACTTTAGCCAAATCTGATTGTAAATGGAAAGTTATAGCTACAAGATAAGTAGCTTCAGTGGGACTTGGAAGTGGAGAAGAAAGAGTGGTCCAAATCTGTGAAGGGAGTGAAGGTAGAATTGTCGTATTTGAAATGTATTTCATTATAAAATACTATTGGGGAAAAGTTGGAATATACGAAGAAGTAGATAAATAAAAAGAGATATAAAAATCATATGTAGTCCTACCACATAAACAACTACTTTTACATTTTGGTTAGTCTTGATGGAGGAGTAGAGGGCATGTGACAGACTAACATTGTCCAATAAATGTTGACCCTGGTGGAGAAAAGGGTGAGGTGTCTGTGTTAGAAGTTTGAGACTCTGGCCAAATAGATGACCAGGCAATGTGAGGCAAAGCGGGGTAGGACATTGACCATTGACATTTTAGTTTAGAGGATTCATGGGCTCAAGATGATACAATGAAGGGCAGTGTTAGTGGTGAAGTGGCTGGGGTTTTGAAGGCCAGGGCACTCAACCTGTGCTGAAGGGAGAAAGAGGAATCTGAGCAGAAGAAGCTGATTTGGGAACAGGCTTGGATCCAGGATAGAAGTGTCTCCTCCATGGAACTTCTGTGGCCAAAAATGGGGAGATTCAAATAACTCTAAGGTAAACAATCTTATAAAAAGGCTGATCTTGGGGTTCAGACAGAACAGGCAGCTTTCTTCTCTGATGACCCAAAGTATGGCCTAGAAGGTGGCAAGATGGTGAACTCATCTGGGGAAAAAAAGAGGACCCCAAGGAATGGTGTCTAAAGTAGGACGTTCAGACTAAACATTCAGGGAGTTGGAAGAGGGGAGTAACTATAGGGTCCCCATAATTTATCACCCAAATTGGGACACTCTTGAAGACAAATCGGTGCTGCTGTTAATAATTGTACCAGGACAACCAGTGAAATTCAGGGCTGTCACCTTAGGTACCTATTTTGTCACCTAAGTACCCCAACCATGTACAGTTTATAGCTTTGTTATAGAAATTGTGTATAACCAAATTGGCTGTTGGACAATACATACCTAATTTATTTTCCTGATAAATAACTGTGCTTAGTTTAGGGTCTCATCATTTTTCTCCTGAACTATTAGGAGAACCTCTAAACTGGCTTTCCATTCTCCAAACTGCTATGTAAGCCATTACCAGAGGGATATTTCTAAATCATTAGTCATGTCTTGTTCCACTCTGCTTAAAATTCTGTGCTTTGCATGCTCCTTGAGATAAAGTTCAAACTTAGCATGGCATACAGTTCAGTTCATTCAGTCTCTGGTGACGTCCAGAAATCAGGGACCATGTTAGAGACTGGAGCCCTTCCTCTGACCTCTTCTCCCGCCTCATCCCTTCCTGTGTGGGGAGCGATGTTTTCCAGCCTCCATGCCTTGGTACGAATTGTTCCCTCTGCCCGGCACAGCCTTCCACATGCTTGACCCATTCTACTTTTTTTTTTCCTTTCAAAACTCAGCTTAAGTTTCACTTCTTTGTAGAATTACCTCCTGATTGTTCCCAGACTAAGAGCACTTCCTCTCTGTTCTCCCTCTCCACTCAAATATGCGCCAGCATATATTTTTGTTAGAATTCTATGGCACTGATTAGTAATAATTTTCTGTCTTCTTTCTCAAAAATTTATCCCTTTGAGGCCAGGGTTGTATTCTGTTTATGTTTCTTTTTCCCCTTCTGTATTATATCATCTAGCAAGATAACTCTTCTATATATTTTATTATTTTTTTAAAATGTGAACTTGAACCTATCTCAATATTAATCTCTGAAGGATTCCCTTTGTTATTGACTGAATGTTTGTGACCCTCCAAAATTCATATGTTGAAGCCCCAACCCTCATGTGATGGTATTTGGAGATGGAGCCTTTGGGAGGTAATCACGATTAGATGAAGCCATAAGGGTTGGGCCTCTATGATGGATTAGTGCTTTTATAAGAAGAGACACCAAAGGACTGGTCTCCTCCATGAGCACTCACCAAGGAAAGGCCATGTGAGCATCAGGGAGAAGGTGACTGTCTGCAAGCTGGGGAGAGTCCTCAGCAGAGCTCAACTATGCTGACACCCTGATCTCACTCCTCAGCCTCCAGAACTGTGAGAAAATTAATTTCTATTGTTTATACCACCTGGTCTATGGTATTTTGTTATGGCAACTGAGCAGACTAATACACCTTCAGAGGGAGAATTGCTTGTTTATCATTTTGTTTACTGTCTCACTGTAGGAAACATTTCTTTTTGTTCCATGATAACTCAACATTTAAAAACATTTTTTTCCTTGATTAAAATAGTATATGCTCAATGTGCAAGATTTAGAACATACACATGTACACACACACATACACACACACAAACACACACCCCATGAAGGAAAAATCACCTAGAATCCAGCACATAGAATTACTGTTAATATTTTGGGGTTTCATGAAACTCCTAGAGGAAAGCATAGGAACAAAGTCCCTGACGTGGGTCTTGGTAATGATTTTTAGGGTATGATACCTAAACAAGCAACAAAAATAAAAAATAAACAGGGGCAACTACCTCAAACTAAAAAGCTTCTGCACAGCAAAAGAAACCATTGACAAAGTGAAAAGACAACCTACAGAATGGAAAAAAAATGCAAACCATATATCTGATAAGGGATTTATATCCAAAACATATAAAGAAATCATAAAACTCAATAGCAGAAACCCAAATAATCCAATTAAAAATGGGCAAAGGACCTGAATAGACATTTTTCCAAAAAAGGTACTTGAAAGGCCAACAGGTACATGAAAAGATGCTCAACATCACTAGTCATTAGGAAAATGCAAATTGATACCACACTGAGATATATCTCACATCTGTTAGAATCACCATCATTAAAAAGACGAGAGATAAATGCTGGCAAGGATGTGGAGAAAAAGGAAGACTTGTGCACTGCTGGTGATACTGTAAATTTTTGCAGCCACTATGGAAAACAGTATGGAAGATCCTCAAAAGCTTAAAACTAGAACTACCATATAATTCAGCAATTCCTTCTGAGAATATATCCAAAGGTAACAGAAAGACTAATGTGGAGCAATATCTGCACCCTAATGTTCATTCCATCATTATTTACAATAGCCAAGACATGGAAACAACCTAAGTGTCCATGAATGGATGAATAAAGAAGTTGTGATACATCTATATCTATATCTATATATCTATAATGGAATATTATTAACCAATGAGAAATGAGGAAATCCTACCATTTGCAACAACATGGGTAGAACTTGAAGGCGTTATGCTCAGTTAATTATGTCAGACAAACACAAATACTGTATGATCTCACATGTGGAATCTAAAACAACAATAAGAATCAAACTCATAGAAAAAAAGGTCAGACTGTGGTTACTAGAGGCAAGGGGTAGGGTTGGGGAGGGGGAATTGGAGGAAGGTGGTCAAAAAGTACAAACTTCCAGTTATAAAATAAATAATAGGGATGTAATGTACAGCTTGATGACTACAGCTAACACTGCTGTATGATACGTAGGAAAGCTTTTAAGAGTAAATCCCAAGATTCTCATCACAAGGAGAAGTCTTTTCCTTTATTCTTCTTTCTTTTCTTTTTAATTGTAGCTAGATGAGAAGATGGGTGTTAGCTGAACCTACTGTGGTAATCCTTTCACAATATAAGTAAACCAAACCATCGTGCTGCATGCTTTAAACTTATACAGTGCAGTATATCAATTATTTCTCAGTAAAACTGGAAAAAAATGTTGGCATTTGGTTTTCTAACATTATACACAACATATAATATATTATATATGTATACACTCATATGCATATTCCACAAAAAGGGGATCATACTCTGTATAATTTTAGAGACTGCTTTTGATACATAGTACACTATTTCCTATAACTAATTATTCTTCTGCAACATTACTTTGGCTACATAATTTTCAGATGTAACTCAACTTTAGAAATAATTCTTGGTGTATATTCTTCTCAGAAGTGGTTAGAATTTTATTAGTTTACTAGTTTCCTCAATCCAATGGTTATTTTACTCCCACAAAGTTGAGTCTCCTCTGGTTTAAGCCTGGCAATTTCTAGCAAGAGTATTATGGAGAATCTTAAAAATAATTTGCTCATTCATTGATTTATACACTGCATAGTAGTACTATGTTTGTATTTCTGGAGAAAAATTCAGCAATATGTAGCAAGAATCCTAAAAATACACATGACCTTTGTTCCAGGTATTGTACTTGTAGAAATTTATTGTAAGGTAATAATCGTAGATGTACAGACAAATTTATAATCATTGCAGCATAGAGAGTGAAAGAATGGATGTGACATAAACCACCACCAGTGGAGCAATAGTTGAAATAATTGTGGTCCATCCATACAACGGAATAATTTTCAGCCATTAAAAGCACTGTTTTCAAAGAGTATTTAAGGATATGGCAACTGTGTAGAATAAGTAAAAAAAAAAAAGCTACAAAATTATGTGTACGATATGTGATCCCAGTTTTGCACAAAACCAAAAGTCTATTCTTAGAAAATAAGACAAAACACCAAAATAGTGATAGAGTTTTCTCTGATATCTGGATGCCTGCTAATTTTTAAGTTTTTCCTTTATCATTCTCTGAATTTTCCAGAGTACCTATGGAAAACACATATTCCTTTCATAATTAAAAATGTTTTATGTGATTAAAAAATGTTCAGGAGATTTTATTGATTTCCAAGAAGTGGAGCACCTTGTATTAGAATCATTGTTTCATTTTGGTCAAATGAAATGCTTCAAAAACAAATTGAGGACTCACCTTTATGGGGATACCACAAAGCTTCTGGAGTGCTTTTGATGAACGGAAGAACACTAAGGAACCAGGGGAGCACTATATATACTAAATATATTACTATATATATTTATATACTACACACTTGTTCTTCAAGATCCAGCTTAAATGTCACTCTCCTGGGAAGTTTTCTTCACACCCTACCCCAGCACCACAAACACAAATCCAATCTAGCCACTGATCATGCTGCATTGCAATGATCTTTCTTTTCCTTCCTAGATTGTTCAGGGTACCTGGTCTATAGCACTCAGTAAAACGTTGAATGCATAAATGAATGACTCATTGAATGCCAGTATTACTCAGTCTCTCTCTGAAACCCCAGTACCTGAGCAAGCCAAAGTTGGTATGTTGGACTTGGTGGAGTGATATCAGCTCTGCCCGGGAGAGAAGCAACTCAAGTTAGGATATGGGACGGATGGTGTCATTACAACCTTGATGAATATTTTTCATTTGTTCCCCTTATCTTTGCTCTCCCTAGCTCTTGCATTACCTGTATTAGCCTTCACCTTTCTGAAGTGAGAACTGTTAAGCAGAAAGGAGCCTGCCTGCTCTGTAGGTCAGCTTCCTACATTATCTGGTCCTGAGCCCTGTAGGAGAGCTGATCTGTGTTCACACACTGAACTCTCATTTCCAAATGGGTTGGGGGAGGTTGCTGGGGTCCCTGATAAAAAAACAGTCATATAGTAAAGACATTGGGGAGAGGGGCTATTGACCAAGGTTTTTTATGTAACAGCACAAAAAGATGGGAGTAGGGGCTAGAAGTAGGGGCCTTGCTAACAAACAAGGAGCCCTCTAGGGATCTGGTTGCTCTTCTCATGTGAACAAACAGGAGTCGATGAGCAGAGGGCTGGAGCACAGGACTCTTTCTGTTAACTTCAAATTCCATTCCTATGTTGTAGGACTGATTAATTAATAGGACATGGGTCACATTCTGGCTCCCAATGCCATGCCCACAACTCCTGCTGGAATCAGTGGGAATGTGGGTTTATAGCTGAGGGCAGTTTGGTTTTCTTGGATGACGTGTGTGTGTGTGTGCGCGTGTGTGTGCGCGTGTATGTGTGAGAGAGAGAGAGAGAGAGAGAGACTGAATATTAGTCTTCAAGAGAAAGGACTAAAAACATCCCTGTGTGTTTGGGGATGGCCCTTTCTTTGCTGTTATGAATGGTTCTACTAATAGAAAGAATTAACAAGTATTCCATCTGTCATAAATTTCATTTAATATTCATGTCTGACATAAACTGAGTTCTTGTCCTAATTTGGCTTGCTGACTGTTACTTCTCAGCCTCAGGGAAAGGATCATCACAAAGGGATCTCTTCCAAATTGGAGAGAAGAGGGTGGAGGTAGAGAAAAATGAAAAGACTGATTCTGCCTTCCAAGGAGTTTAGTTTTTAATGCCACTGCCCTCTAGCCCTGAATTGCTTTGTGGCAAATGGCTCATCTTGGTTTTCTGAAGCATACCACCTCCTGTTAACAAAGGCCATTCAAGGTCACCATGATTGGCCTTCATTTCTCAGAAGTCTTTCCCTCCCCAGCCAGGGCAATTCTCAACCTCTACTTTTGTTTCCTGATAAGGCTGCCTTTCTGCATGGGATTCTGAAAGACTCTTACATTTGATACTCAGTTTACAGATTATTGCCAAGAAGCTATTTACATTGTCCAGACACAGAACTGAATGCTTTTTCTATTTTGTTTAGGAGCTCTTCATGAAGGGTAGCAGGGAATTCAATTTTATGATTTTGGAAAACCAAGCTGACAGTAGATTTGTTATCAGTAAACTTGGGCAATGCAGGGCCTATAAAAGTGGTCCAGGTGAGTTGCCCCACCCCCTCTCAAGGTGAACCTTAGTGCCAAGAACTCACTCTCTTAATTAGTATAACTTGAAAATAAATGTTGTCATTTTATAGGACAAATGTCTACACCTTGTTTTTCTTCTTTAAAATTGTTTTCAATATTTTTGTTTCTTTGCTTTTTCACATTAATTTTAAAATCATATTGTCAAATTCCAATTAAAATTATTTTGGGTTTTGATTGCACTTTTATCGAGTTTATAAATTAATTCGAGAAGTTATCCTCTGTAGGATATTAAGTTCTCCTATCACATGATATATTGCTCCATTTATTTGGTCTTCTTTCATATCTTTCAGGAAAGGTTAATAATTTTCTCCATGAAAGTCTTGTACCTGTTATTCCAGTGCAGAATTCAGTGCCTGGTACATGGCAGATACTCAATAAATTTTTATTGAATGTATATATTTTTGTTACTATCGTGACTAGAATGAGTTCAACGAATGTTTTTTATATTAATCTCTTATTTAGGAATCTTTCTGAAGCAACTTTTTCAATTCTAATATGGTACATTTTCTTGGATTTTCTGTATATATAATATCGATAATATAGTCTGAAAGTCAGAAGTTTGTTTTTTCTTTCCAAGTCTTATGCATTTAATTTTCTTCATTGACTTATTTTACTTGATATGATCTCCAGGTCAATGTTGACTAGAAATGGTGATGGGGGAATCCGTTTCTTTTGCTGAACTTAATGGGAAATCAATCACCATAATATGTATGATTTTTAGAGATGCCCTTTGTCAAATTAAGGAAGTTCCCCTTCTCTTCCTAGTTTTCTAAGTGTTTTTCCTTAATATTGAAATCATGGATGGGTTTCCAGTTTTATTAAATGCTTTAAAAATTGCTTGATTATAAGTGCTGATATTTATAGATAGATAGATAGTATCTATGTTGATTTGTTGTTCATTCTTTAGTATTTGCATATTGGCCACATGCAAAATTGGGAGGAAATATAGCATAATGGTTAAGGATGCAGGCTCTGAGGTAAGACTTCTATTTTGAATCCTTGTTTTATCACTTCCTGACTCTCAACTTGGGCAAGTTACTTAAACTGTCTATGTTACCTTATCTCCAAATGGAGTTAACAACAGCATCTACCAAATAGTCTATTTTTTTTGAGATATTAAATGAAATCATGAGTAAAGCTCTTAGAATAGTTCCCAGTGCTTTATGAACATTCAGTGTATCTCAACTGCTATTCTTTTTCCTATTGCTATCATTTCTTAGACTCTACTTGTGCAGTTTTGGTATCAAGATTATAATAGCCCCTACAGGGAGACCGAGAAATTGCTCTTTTATTTTATTTTCCAATATAACTTGCATAAGATTAGAATTTTATGTTTGCTGAAGCTTTCGCAATACTCATTAATAAAAATAGTCATGCCCTGGAAGTTTATATGAATATGTATTTTTGCTATTTAAAAAGTTATAGATATATACAAACTTTTAATTTCTTTTTGAGTGAATGTTGACAAATTTGTCTAAAAATTATAAATTTAGCTCTCAAAATTTCACTTCATAGCATTCACTTAAGTCATTTCTTCAGTCTCTATTTCACTTGAAATGATGATCTCATTTCTACTCCTATCATTGTTTAATTTGTGCCGTCACTTTTTCTTGATCAGTCTTACCAGAAAATCATCTATTTGATCTGCCATTTCAGAAAAAACTTGGTTTTATTATTCTTTTGGCTTATTTCACTTAGCATAATGGAGAACTTCCACTTTTTAATTCAGCTCTTCTCCCATATCCATGTTGTTGGCACCTACTATTTTCTTCTACCTTGTTTTTAATTCCTCGTTAGTTATTCATATTATTATTAAGCTTTGTTTATAGTCAAGCTTATTTAGAATTAATACTATATATACTGATATTTCTGTTCATCATTACATCTGGCATCGTATTCCTTTGTTTAGCATTTAGAGAATGGAGACCCAGAGAAGGTGAGGACAGATTCAGCAGGAATGAGAGAGCTGTAGGATGAAAAGGAAAGGAGATTTAGGTCAGGAAGAGGGCTTTTTCAGCTTGAGACCTTGGCGATGGAGCAGATCTCAGTGCTCAGCACACCAAAATTATTTGTGGATCCTTCATTTCCTAAATACTTGCTATCTGGAGGAAAAGTTAGTTGCTCTGAGCTTCAGCGTAGAAGACTCAGTTCCATTTTTTTCTTCTGAAAAAAGTGGGAACAACCAGGCTTGCAGAACTATTATCCTACATAAAAAAAAAAGTTATATATTAGGTGCTCATCAATTTACAAAAATCTCCAAGGGTTGTGTCTAAAATCTTCATAGCCTTTGAACTTTGTCTCTTCAAGTCCTTGCCTCCATTCTCTAGATGCTTCTCTTGTGTCCTCATTCATCAGTATCCTTTTGGCTTCATTTGCCCCCTACCCAACCTGGACTCCATCAGAAATTATTTAAACAGGATTTTTGCCAGAACCTTAGAAATGCTCTCTCCCAAGCTATGGCTGGATTGTCAGTCATCAGATCTGGGAAACCCTTACCTTTTCTTCTACCTGTTCCAGAGTAGTGTGGTATCTCTGCTTTTGGGCTGAGGTCTTGGTTTAGGATGCGGAGCAGATATTACAGCCACTCCCTGAGAGCAGCCCAACCTCCCCTCCCCTCAGCCGTGACTTACTTTTTCCTCAGCGAGCCAGCTGCCTTTGGAGAATTCCTCCAGAGTAGTGAGTGTCAGCAGCAGCGCTGTGGCTTGGCTATTGTCAGTGCCAACTGGGGTCACATCTGCTCTCCTTTTCCATAAGACATATTGGCTGACTGGGTGCTTTACCAAACTGCAACAGGCTCTGTGGGTTTCTGTCCGCATTTCTTCTTGCCTCTTGGTCTCAGTTGTTTCTAGGAGGGAGTAGAACTTTGTCACTGAGTCTTTGCTGGCTGTGATGCGAGAAGTCAGAACAGCTTTTAACATTTTCCTGTTAATGTGTGACCCCTGCTTTACCCGCTGGAGCTCTGAGGGTGTGTTGAGGGAGAAGATTCATAGGAAGGAATTGATTTAATGGGGATGATAGCCTGGGATGGGACATAATTCCTCCCAGCCCAGGCTTTGTGCCCACCTCACAGTAGGGAGGGGTTGGTTCGTGCCCCTTTATTGGGACTTGCTTTGGTGTCAACATAAATGAGATAAATGCAGGAAATGCAAAGATGGGATTGCATTCATTCTCGAAAGAGTGCTTATTTGTGACTGGCCTACTTAGAAAAATGGAGTGGAAAAAGAAGGAAAGTTTTGAGGCAGAAAAAAATAAGATAATGGAAGGTAGAAATAGAGGACCACAGTGAAAGGCCAAGCAGATGGGCTGTATCAGCTCTAAAATGTCCCTGGACAGGATTCCTCCTGGCTCCACCCTGGGTTTTCCATTCCTGCTGACATTTCTAAGTCATAAGTCAAGGGAATGACAGTGTTAGAGTGTGCATGTCAGGGAAAGCCTCTAGGTGGAGTAGGCTCAAAGGTGCTGGAGGTGGGAGGGCAAGGGTGGAACAGCAGGGCGGGGCATTGGACAGGGTGGCCACTGCCTGTGTAGTCCAAGATCTCTCCTTTTTAAAAGAAATTTTGGGGTTTTGACCTGTGAAGGACAGCCAGGTGAGACAATTCTGCTGAGCAGGGGTGGGAAATTGCAACTTTGTGTTCTCTTAGATTCTAAAAGTCTGTTAGCAGATCTGCAAGGGTAGATCTTTTTTATTCCCGTTTTATTGTGCTTTTTAAAAACTTCACAATTAACAAAACCTTTCCCATTCTTCCCCTGGGGGATCAAATCCTTTTTCTCTCATTTGACCCACAATAATCCTGAGTACCATCTAGGTACTTTTCAGGTGAGGAAGCTGTGTATTGCCCCCAATCCTGTCCCAAATGTCAGTTTTTTCCTCAGTTTAGGACCAATCCCTGATCAACTGCTTCACATTTTCAGAGCAGTCATGGCTTCACTTTTTGCATGTCCTGACATTTGACATGGACATTTATCTAAAGGGCTTTCTCTCTGGAGCCCTTTAAGGGCTATTCTTAATTACTTGATGCCCTAGTGTTTGGGTTGTGACTATGTGGCATGCTAATCTCTAGATAGCCATAGTTTTATTTAATTTTTACATCGCTATGAAGTAGGTATTATTATTATTATTCTCATTTTATAGAGGACTGAAATAAAATTCAAAACAGTCATGGAAGGGAACCCCAAAGTCATGTAGTTGCAAATGCCCGAGGCAGGATTTGAACCCAAATCTGTCCTACCCCAAACCTAAGTTCCTAACCTGTCTGCTGGGAGCTCTCAATCTGGAGTCAGTGATGCTGTCCTCCCTAAATTCTGTGTAAACTTTGTGTATGTGTTTTTTTTTCTGGGAACAGAGATCATGGCCTATATCAGATTTTCAAAGGGCTGTAGTCCCACAAGTCACTGAACCATTAGAGCTGGTGGATCAGTTAGGATGCTCTTGGCTGCAAACAAAAGAAAACCCACCTCAAACTGGCCATGTGTCAGTTTTCATGCACGGTTTCATTAGGATTCCTGCTCCATTTCTCTGTCACGCTCTTGGCTTTGCCCTCCTTCGTGTGTTGGCTTGGTCCTCTGGCTTCCCTTCCTGGTAGCAAAATGCCTGCAGCAGTTCTGGGTGCAATGCTGTTCACCAGAGGTCCAGAAGGGGAGTGTTTCTCTCCTCTCCACCATCCAACAAAACTTGTGAACTTCACTCTGATTGGACCACTAAGGTCATGTGCTCCTGTCCCGCCTGATCCCTGGGGCTGGGGGATGCCATGTACTGATTGGCTGAGGCCTCTGTTCCTTGCCCATTCCTGCATCAGTCCCAGTTGTAAAGAGGATAAGATTACACTGAGTGCCTGAGGCTACTGGGGACACACTCCTGGGGCTGGGGGAAGGGTCATTGTTACCCAAACAACATGGCTGTTTCATAATGGTCCAGGGAGGGGTGAAATGGATAATGAGTTGGCATCCAGCAATACCTGATATAGGTAGTATTCTTCTCTTGTTATCTCACAGAAGACCTTAGAACAAACTTCCTAATCCAGTGGGACAGAATGAAAGCAAATTCAGCTTCTAGTAGGAAGCGTTTTGGCATTTCATTGTTCTCTTTGATTTGAGGAGTTTAATATCCTGCCTTTCTCCCATCCCCAATCAGAGTCTATTTAGTGAGACAAGATGCCGCTACCAACTCAGAGATATTTCCTTTTGGTGCACTTCTCATTAGAGTTGCTGCTTCTGAGAAATGCTTCCATACCCTGAGTTACAGATGCCTTTGGCATATTTTCCACTTGTTTAAGAGCATATAGTCTCAGACTCCAAAGGTGGGTGGGAAAGAGGAAGAGTATTTGAAAATGAGAATGTGAAGGAAGACAGCAGTCTTTCTATGAGAAACCAGAGTGATGACAGCATGCGTCTGAAAATATAATTCTCCTCTTTTGTTTGCTTGATAGAGTTTTGATAGATAGAATCTTGACAGCTCTGTTATGAAATGTTAAAATGTAATTTAGCTTAAAAATTGTAATTATCTTAAATTATAGTCTGAAGTCATTTTCCAGGCTTTGATCCTTTTATCGTGTGCGACACAGCAGGGGCTACAGGTGCAGCAAATCCAGCTGCTGTGTTTGCATAAAAGAATGAAAGAAATGGTTGACTGGACACCCCTGGGGTGGGGGGATAGAGGTAGGCACAGAGGGAAACCAGTGGGATTTGACTCCTGCAAGGAAATCCCTGGATGATGTGCTTAAATTTAGAGATGAGGGGGCATTGTGGGTACTTCCATCTATTAGCGAATAAAGCCCAAGCTTCTTAGAGCAACATTCAGGCTCTTGAGGACATGGCCTTCAGTCACTTTCTCAGGCTCCATGAGATGCATGGTGCAGTGGGGAGAGTGTGGGCTGCAGAGTCAGAGAGTAGACTCTTACCTCTCTCTCTCTGACTTGCTGAGCAATGCAGGATTTACTATTTAAGATCTCTGAGCTTGTTTCCTCTGTTTATTATGAAAGAGAAAAAGACACACTAACTTTCCCTGTGGCACTAAATTGTCCCAACGGCCCTCTGTCCTTATATCCCCTCCCTCCCTTATATTCCCCTACTTTTACTTCCCGAGATCTCTCCCTCACTTGCCCTCCCATCAAGGAGACTGAACGTTCACTGGGGCAGGGGCCACATGTCTGACCCTCCCTTCTTCACCTCTAGTCCCAGTACAGTGGTTTGTACCTTGGTTCATGGTTAAGTGCTCGGTACAGTTTTGGTAAAATGGATGTTCACTAACATTTTTCATTATCCACTTGTCCTTCTTAGAACATGTCGATAAAAATAAATAAAATACTTAAGTGAGTCAGAAGGAGAGTGGGTTGGTTAAGGTGAGGCATGGCTTTGTAGTGTGGGCACTTGAGTCAGGAAGTCCTGGTTAAACTGCTGCCTTTGGGCAAGTGACCATTCTGGACCTCAGTTTTCCTCTGTAAAATGCGATGATAACAGGACTCACGTCATTGGGTTGGTGTGAGAAAAAGCTAAGATAATAAATATAAAATAGACTGGGGAGAGTACATACTTAACATGAAATAATTATTGTTCCCCAGCAGGTCAGTTCTGCCAGGTAAGAACTCTACTGTACACTCATGAAATTCAATGAAGGTCTTAAATTCTTTCATGAAATGAAAACAAAAGCAAGGGTGGAGAAAGGCTTCCTCTTCTCTTTGCGCGAGGTGGAGGTCAAGATATGTCTCCATCGGATGTCTCCCTTAGACCATCTGAGCATTACTGGGGTGAGCTGTTGCGGTGACAGTTGTACCCGATCACACTGCCGCCTGTGTCACCATGTCAGGCAGCCTCTGAAGCATTGTCTCTTTTAACATCCTCAGAAGATACCCATCACGAGGTGTCTTCTAAATCCTGCATCCATGTTCTTTAAATAGAGTCAATAACTGATATTGATTCCACGCTTATTATGTGTCTATTGAATATTTTTACATAGATGAGCTCATTTAATTCTCACAGCAGTCCCCTGAAGTTGTTCCTGTCGTTATCCCAACCTCACAGACCGGGAAACTAAAGCACAGGGCAGTCAGGTAAACTGCCCAAAGTGAGATGGTTAGAGGTGATGGAGACAGGATTTGCCCCTAAGCAGTCTCATTGTGGCCCCTGTGCTCTTCACCACTGGCCCTGCTGCCCCTCCACTCATGATGTCTGCACCCCAGAAGGCAGGTCCCTCAGGATGGTACCCAGGCCATTGATACCCACCAGGCTGCCCTTCACCCCAGCCTGTGGGTGCTCTTCACCCCAGCTGACTGACTCAGTCTCTGACCCTCTATTGAATGGTGAGCAAAGTTAGTGCACCTTTGGACTTTAATGCCAGCAGCTATCATTTCAAAGGGAGAACTGTAATTTAAAAGAGGCTTGGTGAAGTTTAATGAAAGGTGACTCTCCTCATGCTTGAGGTGAGTTGAAAGAGAATTCAACATAAGCCAATCAGCTGCATGCAATGGCCTTGCTTAGGGCCTGGACGAGTCCAGTGTGAAGGCAGATGAAAAGGGCCAAGTGCAAAAATGGGTAGGCACACATTTGTTTCCCTTCCTCCATCAGATGGGGCATCCTTACTCTCAGTCTTCCCAGACACTTTTCCTACTCTACGACCTGCCCCACAGCTCAGAAACCCCGCACACCTGCAGGAAAGCAATAACCAGTTTTTCCAAAACATATTGCACATGCTTATGCGAACCCCAGGGTGGAATCAAGCTTTGGAGGAAGAGAGAACAGTTGTGTACCCTGCAAAGTTCTCGCTTGCCAACAGAATGAGTGCTAATAATCCCACAAAAGTTGTGGAAAACCACTTGGCCTCAGGCCTCTGTAAACAACATGCTAAGACACACAGAAGGGTTACTCAGCCAGGGTGCCAGCAGGATCTAGGGGAGCTGAGATGCCTATTACCTGGCTTTGCCCTGCCTGCTCAGAAAGTTTCTCTGTTTCCTTGCTTTTGACATGTGGGGCTCTAAATTTGAGAGCTTACTGAGATGTCCGCTATGAGAAGCCGGATTCTGTGTAATGCTGCATATGTGAAATTCCAGACTTGAAGCCTTTAAAATAAACGGAGGTATAAGTACGGGAAAGGCCAAACGAGGAAAACTATGTGCTGAAGAAAGGCTGCAACAAGAGGTGACAAGCCTCATACAAATTATTCATAAATCCATTCTGATTCATAGCAGGAGCTAGAACTGCCTGTGAGCCCAGAATGGCTGCTGGTTGAGTGAGAGCACTGGTGTGATGATTTGTTTCCTCCAATGAGGGCAGGGCCAATGGACGCCTTCAGGAGGGAGATTGCCGAAGATAAAAATGATCCTCCAGGCTTCCCTGGTGGCGCAGTGGTTGAGAGTCCGCCTGCCGATGCAGGGGACACGGGTTCGTGCCCCGGTCCGGGAAGATCCCACGTGCCGCGGAGCGGCTGGACCCGTGAGCCATGGCCGCTGAGCCTGCGCGTCTGGAGCCTGTGCTCTGCAATGGGAGAGGCCGCAGCAGGGAGAGGCCACAGCAGTGAGAGGCCCGCGTTCTGCAAAAAAAAAAAAAAAAAAAAAGATCCTTCAAGGCCAAATGCTCTTTTGGCTGAAGGGCTCCAAGATTTGGTGATCAGAGTTGGACTGAAACCAGGGAGGAGGCTGAGGAAATTCTCAGCCAGAGGCAGAGGCCACCTGCATAGACTTGCGAGGGGTGGTGGGCCCTCGCCCGCCTTTGCCCACATGCTGCAGTGTCTCTGGAGAATGAGGTTCCCAGAGTCCAGTTTTCCTCAGAGTAGGGGAAACTGTCTACTTCACAATCACCTAGGCCACTTATTCAAATGCACATTTTAGGTCTCACCCCAGACTCCCTGATTCAGAATCTGTGTCAATGCAGCTGGGGAATTTGCTTTTCTAGAAAATACTCCAGATGACTCTTCGTACTTAAAAGTGTGAAAACCACTGCTGAAGTCTAATAGGCAAATACTTTCTTGGGCTCTGGCATAATCTAACCTTTTTTTTTAATTCAGGGAGGGAAGTGTCTGTTATGGTCCAGGTCAGACATACATGGATGAGAATTTGATGCATCTGAGTAGACTTACTGGGTAGTTAGAAAAATGAATTAGTGAACTTGCTTTACCGAGCACTTCTGTCATAGACTAGGTGCTTAACCGTGTGTTTATTGATTTGTTATGTCACCAGTGAGAGACATCCAGGTTCTGTGGCAGTTTCTTGTCCTCAAAAAATTTTCACTCTAGTTGAGAAGTGAAGGTCAACACTGACAAAACATTTATGAATCCTGTGAAATAACATATAATTAAGTACTAAATTTCCTGATGTAAAAGTTAAATGTTAGGTGAAAACTGAGGCCTGGTATAGTCAGGGGAAGCTTCGTAGAGGAGATGGGATATAAGCTGGATTGTGAAGAATTGGTAGATTTGGGGTCTAAGAAAGGACAGGAAGTGCCTGGCAAAAGGAACATAATGTCTGGTGGCCAGAAGCAGAAGGGGGTTTGGGAGCTGATCGCACAGTAAGAAGACCTGAGTGAGTTGAGTTGAGGGTTGGGAGGTGTTCTGGAAGGTGTGTAGGATGGGCTGGGTCACCAAGGGCCTTAGAAGCAGGTAGAGGAATGCAGATGAGAAAAGGGAAGTACTGAAACCATTGAAGGCTGTTGAATAGCAGAGATAACACTGTTTCACGGACCCAGGAGGGCCAGGAGATTCCCAAAGCTGGATGCCACTTTCATGCTCATGGGCAAAGTGGTGAGAAGTCAGATACATCAGGGGAGAGTCAGTTTAGAATCTGCATTTGAGTTGGATGCCTAGGGGAGAGGGGGCAACAGAGAGCAGTTCGGGGCTGCTAGGCCCTGCCTGGTTGGTGAGGGAGAGAGGCACCAAATCAGCCCAAGATGGCTGGAGCCAGATATGGAGTTGAGTCAAGGTCATGTGCTGTGGAATCTACAGTGGAGCAGGCCAGGGCTTCACAGGCAGGGCAGGAGGCCAAAGCAGACACTGAAGCTAGCAAGTAAGGAAGGACTTGGCACAGTAGAATCTGTGGAATTAGTCTGATTATCCATGGTGAAATGAGGCTCATGGGATATGTTCTTTGGAAATTCCAACAAAATGTCAGTGTCGTCTTAAAGGGCCAGACCCCGATGCACGGGTGTGGTTGGGGAAAACTCCACCCAACTGTGAGTTATAGTTAGGATTGGTTTTCCTTCGCATGGCACACTGGCAGGACCCATCCCTAGTCTTCCCAGAGCTGCAGTGTTAAAGGGCATTGGACTGTAGGTGTGCATGGCTGATTTCTAGGAAAGTCATGACGCCTACTTCTTGGTGATGCTCATCAGCGAGCAAACCTGTACTTGGAGGCAATCCGTGTCATAGAGGCAGAGACTGGTTGGAGAATAAGGGAGATTTCTGATCGTAGCTCGGGGATTGCAAAGACGTTTTTGTCTCCTGTGCCAATAGCACTGGTTTGATGGTGGCTGTGTGGAGTGCTTGGGCTAGTCTGGGTTCCACAGGAAAGACTGTACTGAATGATCAGGGATGTTTGCCATGGGCGTGGGGGGAGGGAGGGAGTGAATGACGGCAGCACTGCTACCTATTTGCAGTGTCTGATTTGGTCCCGACCTCCTGATCTCATATGTGAGGATACTGAAGCCATACATAGGAAGTGTGTGACCCACAGTCACAGAACTCAAGGGTAGAGCTAAAACTGGACGTTAAGTCTCCTGACTCCTGGTCCAGTGTTTTTCCTGTGGATCACACAGCCTTCTTTCCCTCCCCCTTGCCACGGGCTGTCACACTCACTTCTTTCTCCCAGTCCCACCCTTGGCTTCTGTTAGACTTTGCATTAGGAACTTGGCCCACAGAATTGATTTGCACAACGGCTAAACTTGTTTCACATGTGATCAGAACCCTGGGGGAAGGATTCTAGGAGGAGGAATTGCAGATTGATTCAGAATTCCCAAGTGCTGGAAAAGCTAGGGGCTTGGCAAGAGTTGGCTGAGCGGAGGGGCAGGACTAATGAGGAAAGATTTTCTAGGGCAGCAGCAGTGGATTGCCATCACCATTACACAGCCGAAGATAGAAAACTGAAGTTGGAGGCTGCGAGCTGCTCAAAGTTGGGGGTGGGCACGTGTGGGGAGGAGAGAACCTGATGTTTATTGAACAGCAGCTGCGAGAGGTAACCTGGGGTCTTGAAAAGCACAAGGGCAATGGCTCTGCTGATGTAACGTAGGCACATGGGAGATGTGAGCCAAAAAAGCCAGCTGTGCTTACAGCATTTCAGCCTTACAGCCACCCTGGGCGCGGATATGATTAGCCCAAGTTTTACAGGAATAGGAAGTGAGCTGGGTCTCCCGATGGTTGACTAACTCATGCAGGTCTGCAAGTGGCTGACTGCGTTATAGATCCCAAATCTCATCTCCTTCTCCTGGAACTGAGAAAGCCTCTCCAGGCACCCCACTCCGCAAGAGAAAGAAAAGGCTTGTCTCTTCTGCTAATTGCCCTGCTCTTGGCAGGGGAAAACTGTCAGCTTCGAGTCTATGGGACATAAATCCAGTCTTATTCCTAATTCGTAGAGTGGAGACCAGGTCTGTGTTGTGTTTGTTCTTGAGTTGTGTGTATGTTTTACTGAGGAATTAACGTCAGAGGAAAAGGGTATGTTTGGAACTTTCATACCTGCATCTGTCATTTCTGTTAGTGTCACTCCTCACCTCCCCTACACTGGGTTTTTTTTTTTTTTTTGCTAAAAGAATCAGCGATAAACTATTTGTTTAAAGAGATGTGCATAAACAACAAGGTCCTGCTGTACAGCGCAGAGAACCATAGTCAATATCCTATGATAAACCATAATGGAAAAGAACATAAAAGAAAAGAATGTGTACATGTAACAGAATCACTTTACTGCACAGCAGAAATGAACACAACATTGTAAATCAACTGTACTTCAATAAAAAGTACAATAAAATAAAACAAAGAGACATGCAGCCTGCTAAGTCCAGACTGCCCTCAATTGCTTGTGGCATTTTGAGACATAAAATGTTGTTATTTGAAGCTGTTCAAAGAGGCTTCCAGCACATGCCCAGGCAAGGCCTCAGGGTGGGCAGAGCTTAGCTCCACCACTGGCTTCACCAGGCTAATAACAGGGTAAATGGCTCCCGTCTCACTACCAGCATCAGAAATTAAACCTGCACTTCTGGGGCCTGGCTGGAAACCACCCTCTCCTTCGCCTGATGGGCAAGAGCTGTGCCCTCAAGGCCCATCTGCAGAGGTAGTGTGGCCACTTATGGGTGTTAAAAGTGAGCCGACTGGTCTAAGCCATCTGTTGTTGCTGGTGCTGGCAGTGAAGCCGGAACCTAGATGGGGACTCACCCCTATCTCTCATCAGTCTCACAACCATGCTGTGTCAAATTGAACTTAGTCTAATGGTCTTAACAACCACACTATTGGGTGGGGAGGGTCCATCGGTCTCATTTCACAGGCGAGAAAACCAGGACACAGACCTATTAAGTGTCCTATTCAAGGCTACATGGAAATCCTAACATTTGTTTTTTGCTTTTAAATTTTCTTTTCTTTTCCAGTTTTATTGAGATATAATTGACATATAACATTGCATAAGTGTAAAGTGTACAACGTGATGATTCAATATATGTATACATTGCAAAACGATCACTACACTGTCTAGTTAACATCCATCCCCTCACATAATTACATTATTTTCCTTGTGATGAGAACTTTTAAGATCTCCTCTCTTAGCAACTTGCAAACATGCAGTACGGTATTGTTAATTATAGTCACCATGCTGTACATTACATCCCCAGGACTTGTTTAGTTTACAACTGGAATTTTGTACCTTTTGCCCACCTTCCCCCATTTCGCCCACTTCTACCCCTCGCAGCCACCAATCTGTTCTTTGTACCTATGAGTTTGGATTTTTAGATTCCATATGTAAGTGAGATCGAACAGTATTTGTCTTTGTCTGTCTGACTTATTTCCCTCAAACCCTAACATTTAAAAATAGAAGGCCAGCTTCTCCATATCTATAGAAGTGATTCTTTAAATGAATATAAATGATCAGATATTATTTTAATTACACTGCTCTTTTCTGGGAGGAGATAATTGCCATGCAAATGAAAACAAAAGAAAAAAATTTAAATACTTTCCTGCTTTTTTCTTTTTTTGAGTAGAGAACTAAGTAAAGTCTACCAAATTAACTCAGCCACACGCTATGTCAACAGTTTCTACTGTCTTGCTTTAAAGACTTCGCAAGTGTTACATATTTTCACTTTTAAAAGGCTGAATCCCAAAGTCTTTGCTATTATGATTTTTTGAAGTTTTATATATAATTTTATTAAAAAATAAGTTCACAGTAGAAAACTTGGAAATTGCTATAAAGGCAGAAAACAAACGCTATCCTAAAGTAAAAATTCAGAAATCACTGTTTACATTGCTATATTTTCTTTCAGGCTATTTTTCTAGGCCTAAACATGTTTTGATCTTTGAACAAAATTAAGATTATGCTCTATACAGTTCAGAGCCCTAGATTCTTCTCACTTCATATTACATCATCCTATTTTGTAACATTAAGATTAAAATACATTATTTTTAATGGCTGCATCATATTTTAACATTCGTTTTTTGAAACATTTTCTTCACTTGGCTGGGACATCTCTCTCTCTCGGTTATCCTGAGAATCTTCTAAATCTCTTTTGTGGAAGATCTTCATCTCTCCAATTCCTAGCAGTGGGAGGTGCCCCAGAACTCAGTCCTAAGGCCTCAGGCCTCCTCCCTTCCCCAGGTGCATTCACTTGCCAGGTGATCCCATCAAGTACCATGGCCTCAAATACAATCAATCCACTGCCAGCTCCCAAATTCTAGCCTCAAAACTAGACACACGTACAGCTGCCTATTTGCCACCTCCACTTAGATGACTAATGGACACAGTCAACTTAATATGCCTAAAGCTAAACTCCTAATGAACCTGCACCCCAGGTTCCCCGTCTCGGCAAATGGCAACCCCATCCCTGAGCTGCTCATGCCATGTCTGAGGTTTTCTCTGACTCTTATATCACACATTCAACCCTTCAGCCAATCCTACCATCACTAAACTTATCATGGGAATCATTTCACAATATGTGTAAGTCCAGTCATTATGCTGTACACCTTATACAACGCTGTATGTCAATTACATCTCAATGAAACGAGAAGGAAAAAGAAGACCAAAGCTAGAGAAGGGGATAATGTCATACCAAGATGAGGACCAGGCACTAATAAATCACCTAAGGAAAAGCAGTCCTTGTGATGTGGAAAGCCTTAAGAATACAATCAGATTGCTGTTTTCTTAAAAATAACCTCTTTTTTTTTTTTTTTGCGGTATGCGGGCCTCTCACTGCTGTGGCCTCTCCTGTTGCAGAGCACAGGCTCCGGACGCTCAGGCTCAGCGTCCATGGCTCACTGGCCCAGCCGCTCTGCGGCATGTGGGATCCTCCCGGACCGGGGTACGAACTCGCGTCCCCTGCATCGGCAGGCGGACTTTCAACCACTGCACCACCAGGGAAGCCCTATCATTATTTCTTGATAATAATAATCTTATTTCTTGATACTGGGATTAGTTTTCACATGTATTAGATTTTCCACATTACACAAGCTCAAACTTGTCGTTTGACTTAATGTGACATAAGTGATTGAGGTAGGCATCTTCTCTTTTAAGTGTAAACCTTTTAGTCTATGTGCATAAAAACAAACAGCAGTAGTAAACAGAGTTACTGCTAACATTTTATTTTATTTTAAAAAATTTTTATTGAAATATAGTTGATTTACAATGTTGTGTTAGTTTCAGGTGTACAGTAAAGTGATTCAGTTAGACACATATATAAATATATATATTCTTTTTTTATATTCTCTTCCATTATAGGTTATTACAAGATATTGAGTATATTTCCCTGTGCTATACAGTAGGTCCTTGTTGGTTATCTATTTTATATATAGTAGTGTTTATGTTTTAATCCCAAACTCCTAATTTATCTCTCGTCCCCCTCCCCTTTGGTAACCATAAGTTTATTTTCTATGTCTGTGAGTCTATTTCTGTTTTGTAAATAAGCTCATTTGTATCCTTTTTTTATATTCCACATATAAGTGATATCATATGATATTTGTCTTTCTCTGCCTGGCTTACTTCATTTAGTATGGTAATCTCTAGGTCCTTCCATGTTGCTGCAAAAGGCATTATTTCATTCTTTTTTATGGCTAACATTCGATTGTATATATGTACCACATCTTCTTTATCCATTCATCTGTCGATGGACACTTAGGTTGCTTCCATGTCTTGGCTATTGTAAATAGTGCTGCAATGAACTTTGGGGTGCCTGTATCTTTTCGAATTATATTTTTCTCCAGATATATACCCAGGAGTATTTTAAACAGTCACATAAAAACCATCTGAAAGTAATGCTGAAAGCATTTCAGAATGTTTGTTTATTTTCAAAAATTTCTGTATCCTCATATATAATCTGGTGAATGCATTTTATTATGAAACCGTGTTATTTTAAAAAATGATTTCTGGATTTCCATTAACACTCTCTTGATTAAAAAGAAAATCCTACCAGTTCTCCAGTCTGCCTTTCAAGTATGTCCAGAATCTGATGAAAGTCACCTCTCATTTCACCTTTGCTGCAGCCACCCTGGCCCACACCATCATTCAATCTCTTGGTTGAATGATTTCAATAGCCACCTAATGGGTCTTACCCTGATTCTATCCTGGCCGCATGACAGTTAATACTCGAAAGGATTCTAATCTCACTGCTATTTAAAAGCCACCATGTTCCATCACTGCCTCTAACCCCACCTCTCTGGCCCTCATCCGCTCTGCTCCAGCTGCACATGCTTCTAGCTTGCTCTCCCCTTGGAGCTTTGCTTGGCTGTGTCCTCACCTGCTATGTTTCCCCGCAGATAGCTGCCTGTCCTCCCTTGCTTCAAGTATATGTTCAAATACCATTTTATCTGTGAGGCTCTCCCTGAGTAATCTTTATAAAGAGCATTCTCTCTACCCAATACTCTCTCCCCACACTCTTATTTGTTTTTATTTTTCTCCATATTGCTTTTTCTATGTATTTTGCATATGTATTAGTTTCCTAAGGCTGCTATAACAAAGTACCACAAACTGGGTGGCTTGAAGAACATAAATTTATTCTCTCCCAGTTCTAGAGTCTAGAAGTCTGGCATCAAGGTGTGGGCAGAGTTGGTTCCTTCCGTGGGTCTGAGAAAATATCTGTTCGTTGCCTCTGTCCTAGCTTCTGGTGATGGCTGGCAATCCTTTTGTATTCCATGGTTTATACTCTGGTTTATAGTTCCATGGTTTATATTCATGGTTTCAAATTCTGCCTTCATCTTCACATGGCTGTATTCCCTCTGTGTCTCTCACTTCTTCATGTAAAGATGCCGTCCTATTGGATTAAGGGTCCACCCTACTGTAGTATGACCTCAATTTAATGTAACTAATTCCATCTGCAATGATCCTATTTCCAAATAAGGTCACATTCTGAGTTAGGATTTCAACACATCTTTTTTGGGAACACAATTCAGCCCAGAATAACGTACAATGTATTTACTCATTTATTTGATTGGCACCTGTCTTTACTCACCAAAATGCAAGCTACTTCTGTTCACTAATATGTCCTTCATGCATCAGATGGTATGTGGGACAGTGTAAGAACTCAATAAATATTTTTTAAATGAATGAATGGCCATAAATATGACATTTTCTAATCTTTTCTCAATTTGCTAATTAAATAATGTTGTGATGAAATTTTTTTTTTTTTTTCTTTTGTGGTACGCGGGCCTCTCACTGTTGCGGCCTCTCCCGTTGTGGAGCGCAGGCTCTGGACGTGCAGGCTCAGCGGCTGTGGCTCACGGGCCCAGCCGCTCCGCGGCATGTGGGATCCTCCCGGACCGGGGCACGAACCCGTGTCCCCTGCATCGGCAGGAGGACTCTCAACCACTGCGCCACCAGGGAAGCCCGTGATGAAAGTTTTTATGAATAATTTTCATCTGCTTCTTGAATTGTTTCCTTGGGTATATTTCCAGAGATGGATAAAATCCAATCTGCCATCCCTTATTCCAGTGCTGGTCCATACTGAATTAACAGGGAACCCTTATTCATTCAGATATTACTATTATTTTTTAATTTGTGGAGGAAGTTTGAAGGAAAGAATGCCCTGGTTCATTGTGTTAAATGTTTGATAAATAAATTAAGGGTTGAGTCAGAGTTTTAGTGAACAGTAACACACACACCCCCCCCCCCCACCCGCTTGCTCTGACAAACTGCTGGGTTTCCCACCCTGGGCCAATCATAAGATCTGCTGATTCTGTGCCTGTGTCTGGGCTGCTAAAGAAGAATCACTAACCACAGAGATTAGTGCCATTACTCATTTATTTTATGTACTCTAATCTCATTCAGGCCCCATGTTGCCTGGTCATTTTTCTTCATGCCCCTGGTTGTCTTTCTCTCTGATTCTCCACAGTGCTTGGTTCAATTTTCTTCTATCCTCTTCTATATCTTTCTACCCTCTTGAGGACTCTCTTCTTGGCTTGTAGACAGCCATCATCTCCCTGTCCTCACATGGTGGAGAGAGAGAGCAAGCTCTCTGGTATCTCTCCATATAAGGGCACTAATTTCATCATGAGAGCCCCACCCTCATGACCTCATCTAAGCCTAATTACCTCCCAGGGGCTCCATCTCAAATACAATAACATTGGGGATATGGGCTTCAACATATGAATTTTGTAGAGAACACAATTCAGTCCATAGCACTGACTATCCCTTAATTGATTCTATTTCCCAAGAGTCTATCCTTGGTTCTCCCCTCTTCTCATGCTATATGTTCTCATGACTTCAGAAAATCTAATGCTGGTTCTCAACTCTGTATTACCATGTTTTTGCTACGTTTTAAGTTATTTATATATCAATATCTATATCTATGTAGATATTTTTCCCCCCACCTAGGAGTTGGTTTACCTTTTCTTTCAAGTTTTTACATGGTTTCATAGTTACAGTTAATGGCTAATGATAAAAATGTTCACTGAACATCTATTACTGGGAATTTAGATTGTTTCTGATTTGGGGGTATTATAAACAATACTATAACATATTTTCAAACATATTTTTTTCTCTCATGTTATTTTTCCATAGGGTAAATTCTCAAAAGTCAAAGACTTTCAAGAAGTCAAAGAGATTAAATATTTTTATAGTGTTTGATACACATGTCCCTCATTTGAATCACATGGCCTGAAGGAGATATTCATACATTTTTAAAGACCATTCACCTACACATCCATCTTTTAAGAAAAATGGCCTCCCAACTTTTTGCTATTGTTATAATCATTAACTAGTTCTTGTTCTCTTAGAGAGTGGAGCCTCGTATTAACTGGCTACCACCTACTGGGCCAGATTCAGAAACTGAAAGCCATGCTATATGGGCTTTGGATGAGGGAACCAATCACCTTTGGGAGATTGGGAGAGATTGTACCCATTAAGTCCCTCCATACCATGCAATGCTATATGGCCCAATCAAATCCCTATTCTAAAAATTATTTATAAATATGAGATGATCAAAGAGATTGTTGAAGGTTGTTGCTTTGTCTAGAGTAATAGTAAGCAAATGGCACTAATTATTAATGAATCTACACATTGCAGTTGGCCCTGAGTATCTAGGCTGCTGGTAATGCCCCCCTCTTCCATTTTGCTGAACCTTCCCATGTTTCTCTGCAATAAACTTTTTTGTTTGTTAATAATTGGTGCACAGATCCTCCTTATAACCCTGAAGGACTTGACTAGCAAAGCCAGTACACTACCACTTTACAGAAGGGACGTGCCCCTTGACAATCTCACCAGTGGTAGTGTCTGTGGGTCACCTGGCTCACCACAACTTATCCATTCTGGAGGTTGTCATGAAAACATTTTCTGGGGGGTTCAGTTCAATAATTGTAAAATGGTAGCTTAGGGTTGATTTATTTGACTACTAGTTTGAAAAACTCAGTGTTTAAATGGTCTTAGTTATTATAAATCAAGTTCACTAATAAAGAATCTGGCCTATGGAAAGTTAATCATTAGCGTTCTGTTCTAAACAATATTCTTCATTTGCTGGGAATTCATCTAATATTGATCTCAGATTGTTTTAATAATGAAATCACAGAATGACCATGGACACAAAAGTCCTCAGACTTATAGAATTTGAGGCTCCACATTGTCTACTTGAATCTCTCATTTGATTTCTGTTGTGGCTGGTTGTTTGAGCTGTGGCCAACTGGAATGCTTTCATGTTCCTTTGTAGTATTGACCCCTATGCAGAAGATAGCCTGATGGTGGCTGATGTGAGAACCAAGAAAATAAAGGCCAAGTTGGAACCGGAAGAGAGAGCGGGAAGCCAGAAGTTGAGGCGGCAGGGACAGTAGAAAGCTGAGGATAGGCTGGATTTGAATTCTAAATCCAGTCTGAGAAGACAGCGTGATGAAGCCCAGAGACATTTATGCTGATGCTTCCTCAGAGAGCAAGGGCTCTTCTGAGGTGACAGGAAGACCCCCATTCTCTGGGGATTAAAGAGTCTGATTGTGCTGCAGCCAGGACATGGGAGCTCTTCATACCATCAGTGATGTTCCTGATAGCACATTTATGTTCTTTTGTATAGAAGGAATTTGGTTGTTCCTGGAGCATTGAATTGAACTGATGAGAGAGAGAGAGAGAGAGAGAGAGAAGGCTGTAACTTCTCTCTGAAATGCATATTTAAAAATTTAGGCGTTTGTTTATCTGATTGTCTCCAGTCATAACATTCCATTTAGGAAAGGAAGGGGATCTGTTTTTTCAGTCAGGAATTTTAGTTTAACCATCTCATTTGTTATTCGTCTCACAGTAGAGGAAAGCAAAGTAAGTTGTAAAAAATGGAATAATTATATTTCCTATTCTTGGGCGGCACATTTGTTCTTTCTTAATAGCATTAGAACAAATTCAGTGAAAACTCTTCGCATGAGTGCAAAAGTTAGCAGCTGTTTATAAAGTAAAGACTAGAAGTCTTCATAGTGGGAAAGAGGCTGTACCCATCCACAGATCAGAGAGATACAAACCTAGAGAAAATGATTTTTGAAACTTCTTTAAAGATATTCCTCCAACTTAATCCATAATTATAGCATTCCCCACTTATTTTGCTGGTGCTTCATCATTCTGTCCCCTCTAGAGAAGAATCATCTCTTTGATAAAATAACTCTCATTTACCTCCAGTGTTGCTGGGATTCCCACACATAAACCTGCGTAATTAGGGGCCCACAGGACATTCCTTCCCTGTTTGTCTCTCAAAAACTCTCATTCATTTTCAGTTTCCCTGAAACATCACACATGTTCTTGCCTTCCCTTCATTCTGCTCAGGCCCCAGTGCCCTGCCTCAGGGCAGCACACTTTCTAGAACTCTCCTGAGACATGGCACCTCTGTCAAAATGCCTGTGGCCTGAGTTCTGGTAAACAATGAAAGGCATGTGAGGGCTTGTGGGCATAAGAAGAGTTTTGCCTTTGTGCTTTTTGTCAGTGGGAAGCCAAGGAGGCTGGCTCCATTTCAACCTCCAGACTTTCTTTTTATGAAGATAATGATGATCCCAGAGTCATATTATTGGCCTCCCTGCAGGCACTGAGAGGCAGCCAGCCTCATGTGCTCATGTTCCTTTGCCTTTCATTTGAAAATGACATGTCGGGGCACACAGACTTGGTCAAGAAATTTTAAGAGAAGAATTTCTAAATTTAATTAAATAATATTTAATAATAGTATCGTTAGTTCATTTGTACAGTGTATTGCAATGCGCAAAGGCCTTTCACATGTATTATGCCATGTCATACTTGACACATTGGACCTGTCTTCAAGACCACACAACTATTACAGCAAATGTTTTCCTCTGTTTCCATTGGGAAGTGTGACAGAAACTGAATATCTGCCCTTGACTCTTGCATTTGCCATCCTATTCTCATGCTTTTCAGTATAGACTAAATCCTTCCTTAATCTAGTGCCCCTTGTACTTCTCCTTTTATAGCCTAGAATTTAAGCTAAAATTAGGATTCAGGGCCATATTCTTGTTAATATCCCTTATAAGAAGGTGTGTTTCTGTTGTGTTAGCAACCTGTGTAGCTCATTCTTAGTCTGGACTTGCAACCAGCAAACTCACAGAATGAGAGCAAAGCACAGGTGGGCTGGCCTACAGGCCATTCTTTCCTCTTCTTTTCTGCAACAGCTTGCATCTCAAACAGTCCCCCAAGAGGATTATTTGATGAAATTTTGGCATATGGAAAATATAAATAGACTTTGTAAAATGGTATGGATGAGCAGAGATTTTTTTGAACTAATATATGAGAGAGAAAATGAACAACATTGAAATGGGAGTTGGATCTATAAACTCAAACTGAAGAACTGCTTTCTTTCTCCACAAAGACTTCAAAATACTAAATGGGCTTTGTGCCAATAGGTCCTCAGTGGGCTATGCTATTAGGAGTCTAGGAAGCAAAATGAAGGACAGAATGTTCAACAAAAAAACCTTCTTATCGACTATAACATACATACAAAAAAGTATGTTGTGTATGTGCATTGTGTATGTGTGTGTGTGCATATTTCCTAGCTCTGCTCATGGAAAAGGCTTAGAAACAATGATCAAGCCAGTAGCAATAAGCATGCTTGAAACTGAGCAGGACCCTGTAGGGCCCTCCTGGGTACAAAAGTCTTTCCCTGCCTCCCATTTCGTGTTTTTAGGAAAAAGGCTTTGGCCTCCTAGACCTTACCTGAGTTCTAAAGAGCAGATTCAAACAGTTACTAATTAGGGAAGGGAGGGAATGCAGAAACAAAGCAGGAGCAGACAAGAAACAGAAGTGCAGATGAAGCAGGGTCCTGGTTCCTCCTCGAAGGATATACATAACAATATATCTCTGAGTTCTTCTACAGGAACTAAGATCACCACTCAGGTGGAGGATGGTAACTTCAGGCTGAGCACAAGATTCCTGGAGCACTGCCCTGTTACCTCACCACCAACCAATCAGAGAAACATCATGCACCCTGCAGCCCTCCCTCAAAATTTTGCCTATAAATACTCTTGCCTGAAAACCATCAGGGAGTTCAGGCCTTTTGAGCATGAGCTGCCCGTTGTCCTTGCTTGGCCCTTCAATAAAACTTTTTCTGTTCCAACTCTGACATTTCAGTTTGTTTGTCTTCACTGTGCTTTGGGCACGTGAACTTGGATTCTATGACATCCTTAGTGCCCAGATTGTCTTGAAATGCCATTTCCCACTAAAGGGATCTAGACAAATTCCACGTTTGGGGTGGAAAGGGTAGGATATGCACCTGGAACATCTTGTTATAATAGATAGTGAGGAAGCTATCAAACACCACCAGGGCTATGTCAGAAACACCCTGGAGCCAACTCGAAAAGGCTTCTATTGGCCAAAGGGTGACAATTTAAGCTTTAAAAAGGATAATAATTATAATTACTTGAAGCCCATCAAATAAGTTGAAATCCATGACTTCATAATGATATTTTAAAAAATTGATCTCCTTCAGAGGATGGTAGGGAACCAATTATTTTTGTGAACATTGGTAGATGAAGGAAAAGAATCATTTATTCTGTTTTTCCTATATGAATGGTATCATGGGGTAACCAAATAGTAGATGAGGGAAAATGTATATTTATAAAAGTGTTCCAATGGATGGATTAATAAGTAGAAAAGAAATGATAGAATATCACCCTTTTGCAACACCCTTTGGATGAATAGGTCTTGGCATCAAGCACCAACAGCTGCTATCATTGCAAAAAGAGAGACAAGCAGACATACCACATGGCTCTTGGTGAAAGGACAAATCAGCACCTAGAGTCTTGCCAAGAGATCAAACCTGAGGTTGACCAAGCCTCTGGATTCACCTGCCCATTTGCAGAAAACATAGAAGACAGAGGAGCATGGTGAACTGCCCCGTGAGTATACAATCAGTAAAGTGCTGATGGTGGGAGTTCTACAGGTCAGATACCCAGAGAAGTTGTAAGAGAAAAGAAAGGGATGGAGGAGAGAACCTGTAGAATATAATAGACTTAAAAGACATGTCAAATTTACAAATGGGTAATGCTGTACTGTAGTATACCAGGATGCATACTTAGGCTATAAAACTATAAAGAAACTCAAGTAGGATATGATTAGCTTAAAAGAGTAGTGGTTAACCCTGCGAGGAGGAAGACATATTGACCAGGATGGGACACGTGGATGGGCTTTGGGGGTGGCTGGCAAAGTTCTGTTTCTTGACCTGGATGGTGGTTGCTAAGGTGTTCACCTCGTACCAATTCATTAAACTATACATTCATTTTGTGTTGTTTTCTGAATCAGTTTTATTTATAATGGAAAGGTTGAAAGAAGAAAATAGAGTAGCAATTTTAAAAGTTACATTTCATGAATGCCATAAAGAACATTGACAGTCAAGAGCAGTGTGTGTCAAGAAGCAGTATGATGGAATGATAGAGAGCATGGGCATGGGAGCCACCCCAATAGGGTCCGAATCCCAGCTTGGCCACTTAGAAGCTGGGTAACCCGGGGCAAATTACTCAGCCTCTTTGTGTCTCAGTTTTCTCATCTGTAAAATGGATGTCATTATAGTTTGTAAATCATGAGGTTTAAGTGAGATGATACATGAGAATGTTTAGAATATTGCCAGGTACAGAGTAAGAGCTGCATATGTTAGCTATGCTATTTCTTCTTCTTCTTCTTTTTTTTTTTTTTGGCGGTATGTGGGCCTCTCACTGTTGTGGCCTCTCCCGTTGCGCTCCAGACGCACAGGCTCAGCAGCCATGGCTCACGGGCCCAGCCACTCTGCGGCATGTGGGATCTTCCTGGACCGGGGCATGAACCCGTTGTCCCCTGCATCGGCAGGCGGACTCTCAACCACTGTGCCACCAGGGAAGCCCAGCTATGCTATTTCTTAAAACTTTCCTTTCTTTCTTCTTAGTTTTCCTCACATACTGCAGCACTGTCTCCTTCTCAAAAATCCCTGGCGGCATGGGGGCGGGGACATTGTCCCCTAGCCCTAGTCTGTGCCTCATTGTCCTTCTATCCTCTGCTCCCCATTCTGTATTTAAAGACCCCCAAGGAGGAACCTAGCAAGGCAGGGAAGGAAAGATCCCACCTGGGCAGAGTCAGAATCCGTTTAATGGTGAGAGAGGAGGGAAAGAGACTTTTCTTATTTGCCCCTGGCTCCTCAGTGCCTAGAACAGTGTATGACACCACGTAGGCATGTAATAGACATTTGTTGAAAGGATGAGTGAAAGACCTTGCAGAACACGATTTAAAAAGTGCTGTTCAAGTTTTTTTGTTTTTTTTCACAAAGAGTCTGAAGTGGTCCATGGCTTTACTTCTGCCTCCCTCCTGCCTTGCTTCTTCCCTGCTGCCCCATTTCGGTATTCACGGCTTTGTATGAGTCTGTTAGTCTAAATGTATCTCTTGGCAAAATGTATATATTGCACTCGTTCTTCCTTTAGAAAGGCACACATTGACCCCAGCCCTATACCTGCTGATCATCTTGCTGCTGCCCCTCGGAGCGCCTTCCTGCCCAGCAGACCTGTTCATCCTGTCCCCTCTCCCTCTGATGTCCTTCCTGTCATTGTTCCCATACTTGGCACCTTCCCATCCTATGGGTACAGTGTAGACGAGTTCATTACGGCAAAGCCTTTCTTGGCTAGCCTCTTACAGGTCAAGGTCTCTGTCCCCTGCCTGTTGAATCTTCCTGTTCTCTTTCAGAGCACTTACCATGTGTTCTATTTGTTGAATACATGGAGGAGCAGATGGCCATTACGACAAATGACTAGATCCAGGTTCAGGAATGGAGGTGGGAATGTGAGTTGACCCTCACATTGTCTCTGCCATTACTTTCGTGAAGGTACTAGGACCGTTGAGCTGACTAGTTTCTGGTTCTCAGTGAGTGCTCAGTAAAAACTTTGTGAATGAATGGATAAAGTGGATAATAGGTGTAGCCTCAGGCTTAGAGTTGGGCAGGTGGTTCTACAAGGTGAAGGATCAGAGTCTCATGAGGAGGTAGAGCAAGGAGATGGGGAATCCAGGGCAGGGCTGTTCACAGCCTTGAGGAAACATGCAATTTTACTATAGGGAGGGGGACCACCCCATAACTTTATCAGAGGTGGGCCGGGAGGCAGGGCTTAGGAACTGGGGCTGAGGCCAAAGCCAAGGACTAGGGCCTGGGGTTGGTGAGCAGAAATGCTGGACCTAATGGGTGCCCAGGGGGCAGTCCTTGAGACCTGACTCTGGTAGGCATTTCTGATATTCCTGAGAGTGACTGATGACTAGATTCCATCAGGGGTGTCAGCACGGCCTGCACCCTGTCAGGGTGCTGTAGGACTTGGGGTGGCCTGTATTTGCAGACAGAATAGAGCTTAGAAAGGCTTGATTTTGAACTTCATGTCACTTCGTGACTTTTTGTCACTTCATGACTGTGTGACCTTGGGCAAGTTCTTAACTCCTCTGAGACTTGGCTTCATTGTCTATAAAATGAAGATCAAAATACCTACCTTCTGTGGCTGTTTTGAAGATGAAATGGGATAACGTGAAATACATTGTCCAGTATTGCTCACACCTAGCTATGGAGAGTTTTAACAAGGCTCACACACGTGGGCCTGGCTGTTGGAGATTATTATGACTTAGTAACTCTGGGGTGGGTTCCAAGCATCTATGGTTTTAGAAAGTTTACAGATGATCACAAAACTCAGGCTGACTTGAGCAGCATTGGATTGCCATAGTAGTAAGGCAACGAGAAATGGTAGCTTCTTTACGCACCTCCTCCTTCGTTGCCATCACCTCCAATTCTTTCCTATCCTTTTCTCCTTTTTTTTCCTTTGGTATTAGGTGTGAACATGAGTGGACTCAGTCATGGGGTGCGTGCGGAAGCAGAGACATGAAAAACAAGTAAAGGCCGACAGTGTTCCTGTTGGACATTGATTCTAGCAAATGCTGGATGAAAGCTACAAGACTGAGGTCCTGCTGCTAATTAGTCGGCTTTAAATGTCTGGAACAGCGAAGGTGAAGGTGCGAAAAATGGTACTTTCAGTACTTTGTCTGAAGGAAATAAGTCTTATACATGCTTTTCCAGCTTTTCTAGATTTTAAAAAATAACTAGAGAGCTTTTGTCAAACAAAGCACACCCATTTTAAAATAAAGGTTGTAGAGTGGTTTAATTTACTTGTTCAGTGAAAATTTACCGAGTGCCTACTGGGTACGTGACACTGGGCTAAGAATCATGGAGATATGATTTCATTCAATAAATATTTAATGAGCATGGCTCTAGGGTGTTGGGATGTATCAGTGAAAAAAGTAAAAACCAGATAAAAATCACTACCCTCTTGGAACTTACATTCTGAGAGGGAGAGAGAGGCAATAAAAAAGTAAGCATAGTAAGTAAATTATAAAATGTTAGAATGTAATAAAATGTTAAAGAGTATTTTATATAAGATAGTTAAGGAGATTCATTGAGCAAGTACTTGAAGAAGGAGCAGAAGTTTTACTATGTGGGTATCTGGAGTAAGAACATTTGAAGCAGAAGGACCAGCCAGTGCAAAGGCCCTGAGGCTCCCAGGGGATGTCTGAGGAAGAACAAAGAGGCCAGGGTGGTCTCAGTGAAGTGAGAGAGGTTAGGTAAAGGGGGATGAGGTCAAAGAGAAAATGGCCAGATTATGTCAGGTCTTGTAGGGCATTTTAGGACTTTGGCATTTATACTGACTGAGATAGAATGCCACTGCGGGGTCAGGAGCAGAGGGGGCTTGGACTTGTATTAGAACAGGATCACTCTGGCTGCAGCATTGAGAAGAGATTGTAGGAGGGCAGGGCTACAAAAGAGGAGACAGTAAGGAGGCTCGCAGAGGCTTGGACTAAGATGGTGGCAATGGAAATGGTGAGAAGTGGACATATTTTGGAGAAAAATTCAGCAGGATTTCCTGACAGGTTGAAATGGGTGTAAGAGAAAGAGTGGAACTACTGACTCTACAGTTTTTTGTTTTGTTTTGGTTTAGTTTTTTTGTTTGTTTCTTTGGTTTTGCCTGAGCAAAACCAACTGAAAGGATGGAGTTGCTTTCAAGATGGGGGATGGTGGGTAAAGATATTTGGGGAAGGAATACTAAAGTTTTCTTTTGGTCATTGTAGTCTGACTCTCAAGTGGAGATGTCCGGGAGGCACTGATTGACTAAGGGTCTAGATTTAGGAGAAGCACCTGGGATGAAAGGCACATGTGGGTACCCATCAGGGTAGAGATGGTGTGTAAGGCCAGGGACTGCATGAGATCACTGGGTAGTGCAGATGGAGAGCAGGACAAGGGCAAGGCCTAAGCCCCAGGCTCCCCAAGAGGTCTGGAGGAACCCACAGAGGAGTCTGATGAGGAATGTCCGGTGAAGTGAAAGGGAAATCAGGAGAGTGTGGTGCCCTGGAAGCCACGGGAAGCAAGCATGGAGGGAAGAGGGTGAGAGGATCTGCGCCAACCTTGCCGGAGGGTGAGGTTAGAGGAGGGCTGAGAAGTGACTGGTGGGTCACTCTGACAAGAGCAGAGTCTGTGGTGTAGAGGTGGAAAGCCAGTGTGGATGGGTTTAGGAGAGAAGGTGAGGGGAGGAATTGGAGACAGAGTAGAGGGAATGGAAGTAGCCAGTAGTGGAATTGGGGGCAAAAGAATTTTCTCAGTTTGTTTTCGTTTTTTAAATGGGAGTGACTATAGCATTTTTGTGTGACAATGAGAATAACTGAATAAGAAGAGGAGGGATTCTTGGTGCTGGAGAGAGAGGAGTCGGTGGACCTATGTTCTTGAATAGGTGGGAATGGATGGATCTAGAGTACGGGGGTGGGGGGGGCATTAAGTGGATGACTATAGTCTGGGCGGGGGAGAAGGCAGGACACACAGGTCCTGATGCCAGAGGGTGGGTAGTGGGGGTGAGTCTGTGGATTTCTTTTCCGCTGGCTTCAACTTTCTCAGTGAAATAGGAAGCAAGGCCATCATCTGAAAGTGAGGATGGTGGAGAAGCTGTCAGAGGCCGGAGGAGAGTGGATAAGGTATTATTACGTGGTTGTCTAGGAGAGTGGAAAACAGACACGGCTGCCTGACAGCAGCAAGAGCTCACTGATGTTCCTCATCATGAAGCTGAAGTGGGATCACTGAGTTTGGCTGTGAGTTCTCCCCCAGCTGTGTTTAGCTGTTCAGGTGTAGGCAGTTTGCTGGATTTAACCAGGGTTGAGGTTTTGCCAAGTGCAAAAGCTAGAGTGGCCAGGGAGTCATTACGATGATTAACCAGGTGATTTCAGTGGGCAAAAAAGGGAAGAGGGTGAGGGACAGCAAAAGGTGGTGGGAACAGTGGGTCCGTGCTCCCAGTGGCTGAAGGCTTGTTGTAGTTGGGGCATGAGGTGAAGTGAGCTGGAGAGCTAGGAGGTAAGGGGTCAGACACCGGGATGGATGAAAAATGAGAATGTGGTTGGTGTGGTCATTGTTCACCACCAAACCTGACTGGACTACACTTTTTATTCCTCCTTAGAGTTAGATATGGCCAGTGACTAGTTCTGGCAAATGAAATGTGAGTGGAAAGGACGTACCCTGTTTCTAGGGCTGGACCATAAGAAATCCTCTCCTGCTATCCCATATCCTCCCTCTCTTCTGTCTGCCAGCTAGATGCAGAGAATCCAGCAAAAGAACTGTTAGACCTGGGAAAAGGTGGCACCTCAAGTTAGAAGGATCCTGGATCCCTGAATCACCATGTGGAAGGCTGTCCACCCAACCCCAGTACGGTGATGTGCCACGAGCCAGGAATAAGCTCAGGCTGTGCTTGTTTTATTAGATTTTGTGATATTTATAAAGCATCGATCCCACCCTGGCTACATCAGAGATGCTGAAATTATTGTTCTGGGAGGGTTTGTTCGTCGGAGTGAGTAGCCGAGGGGAGATATCAAACACAATTGTCAGAGGAGAAGCGTTCAAGTGACTAAGAGGACAGGTTGGATGTTCCATCTATGTGTGTTGAAATCACCAAGAGAAGGGAGAGAAACAGTGCGGGAGAGCGTGACAGTGAGCCAGAAGCTAAAGTAATCAAGTGACGAGAAGGGTCATAGCAACTGGGAGAGGTAGTGAGTGATAGAAGGTGACAGCTTGAGAGAAAGGCTGAGGGTTTTAGCAAGGAAGGAGGGAGAGTGGTATGGAGGCAGTGTTGCGGGGCAAGGAGGACACCCACTCCGCCTCCAGGCCCAGAGATGTCAGAAGAAGGAGGGGAAACGTCACCGCTGCCTGCGAGGGGAGCAGTGCCCTCAGCAGGGGCCCCAGCTGGAAGGAACATTCAGAGAAGAGGCTGAGGATATAATAGATGTTGCTGAAGAAGGATTGTGAATCCAGAGGGCGCCCTGCACACTGTGGGGGTGGGGGGTGTCTTGTGAGGATCTTGTGATTGGAAGGTGGATACAGCATGAGGGATGTGAGGAGCCTGATGGGAAGTAAAGAATGAGGGAAGTGGGGCGACCTGGGAGCCTGGGCTTCTCGTGGCCAGTGATACAGGCAAGGATAGCAAACATGCTACAATTAGTCCTGGGGGACCCAAGGCAGATAGTGGTGGCTCCCTGGGACTCAGTTTTGAGTCCTGTCAGCAGATGCAAGTATGTCTGGAGAAATATGGAATTAGTCCCACTCAAAGTCTGTTCTCTCAGCCCTGAGGATGGGAAGAAAGTAGGTCCAGGGGAGTTAGGTCTAATAGATGTGATGAAGATACCACCCCACTTTCAGGACCCTCACATTTATAGAAATAGGTGCCCATGTAATGATGCTTCAGTGGACAAACCAGAGCAGAAAGTTTGTCCATTGAAGCATCATTGAAAAGTTTGCTCTGTGCATATTCAGAAAACAGAGTCAGCGTGCCGTTGACTTTCCCGTGTGTGACTGGGCAGCTGTGCACGAGCCCCACCTGCCCAGGTGAGTCATAGCTAATTCCCTAAGCCCTGTTGCTCACTTGGACATTTGAAAGAAATGCAGGACTTGGCCGCCCCCCAGACCAACTGAATCATCATCTGTGTTTGAACCAGATGCTCAGGTGATTTGTAGGCACAGTCAAGTCTAGAAGCACTGTGAACGCATTTCTTGTTATTAGCAGGGACAAAGCAGGTGCTTCCAAGAAGAAAAGGCAAGTGTCAGAAGCAGCCCCAGGAAAGATTACATGTTATTCATCAACCTTAAAATCCCAAATTCAGTGCTTTTTTTTCTAGCCCTGGCAGTGTGTTGGATTCATGTGAACTTCATTAAAAAATAAAACAAACAACTTCTAACTTGCATGACTCGGAAAAACATTTCATTGTTTCTTTAGGGAGAAATAGATCAGAACAAAGTTGATTATACAGAATAAGGAAAAAAACAACTCTGAACTTTTAACCTGCTCTCTTGTGCAGAATCTTAGAATCACAGAATTCCAGAATGTAGAGCAGTAGTTCTCCATGTTGGCTGTATATTAGCATAACCTTGGAAGCTTTCAAAAAGCAAAAACCAAACAAAAAACCCCAATGCTGAGCCCCAATCCCAGGTATTCTGATTTAACTGTTGGGGGTGAGAGCCTGGAGTCTGGGAGTATTTAAGAGCTCTGAGTGATTTAATGCAGCAAGAGTTGAGCCTCACTGGTAGAAATAAAATGCAAGGCATAAACGTAATCTTAAATGATCCAGTAGCCAAATTTAAAAGGTATAAACAAAGTATAATTAATTTTAGTAATATATCTTACTTAACCCAATATATCCAAAATATTACCATTTTAACATGTAATTGATATAAAAAACTAATAATGAGATTTTTTTCTCTGTAAAGCTTCGGAGTCTGGTTTGTACTTTACACTTGGAGCACATCTCAATTCAGATTAACTGCATTTTAAGAATTTAGTAGACACCTGTGGCTAATGGCTTTCATGTTGGACAGTGCAGCTTCAAGGAAAACCAGTAGCGCCCGACTATGAAAGTTCGATTGCCACCTGTGGGAAACAAAATGAGTGCCCATTTAACATAGAAGTGATGGTTCAGGAGACAATGAGGTGTAATTCAATATTATTTCCTGTTTGCCAACAGCTTCTTAAAGATCATTGCAGAAGTGTCTGAGGAGGTAGAATCTAGAAACTTTGCAAAGTTTCTTCCAAAAAGGGAAATGTCTGAGATTTAAGTGATACGGGCTAATCCTCCCGTGATACTATATTAAGGTCCACAAATGAATACTGTGCTGTGTTTCTCAGCACCCTATGATACTGGGAAATACTGAGCTTCCACTGACTTTGATATAGGAAAAAATAAGGATGTAGTCATTGGCTACGTTTTCTTTTTCTCTCCTGGAATCAACCGGTAGTAAGCACAAGCATCTTTTGAGATTTTCATATCTGCATAGCTGAGTCAGTGCTGGAATCCGGGATGTGGAAGGATAAAATTCTGAGGTTTGGCATTCCTGTCCCAATCTTCCTTCTCTTCTTAGAAAAGAAGCCTCATTCACTGATCTCCCAAACCAGTTGATGAATATAATAAAGATCTTCCTAGATTGGATTCCTAGGATCTGATTTTTACCATGGGTTTTTGGGGGTTTTTTTCCCTAAAGAATTGAGAGAAATCACTTAGCCATCGGCATGTGTTTAACTGTAACCGGGTCATTAGCTCTTCTGAGCCTGAGGCAAGTAAGAAGAAAGTGTTAGTGACGTGTGCTGAGAACTAGGTTAAACACATTTCTCAGGACAGATCACAGAATAGTTTCCTAATGCTGACAGGGAAGGGTAGAGGCACTAAGGAAGGATGGTCATCCCCCAACCCTCACCTGTCCAAGTACCTCTCTTCATGTTAAGGCTCCTTTACACCAAAACGTCTTTGCTTCCATCAAAGATACTTCCTTCCCAAAGCTGACTAGGGTTTTAAAAAAGAAAACATCAAGATGGACAAAATTGATCTTTGGCCCATCTAGCCCCTCTGTTTTGTGCCCTTCCCTCACCTTTGCCAGTAATACCCCCTTCTCTTCTGAAGACCCTGGAGTGTGTCTCTGCTGTCAAAACCTTCTCAGCAAAGAGTTGTGAACTTATTCACACCATGGAGTAGCCTGTTGATATCAGGTGTACACGATACATAGCTTCTGTCTCTCCCAGTGCTTTATTCCCCAAGTAATAAAGGGACTACCTGAAGAACATCAGGCATTGGCTAGGTGGTTGAGCTTTTTGACAGATGGGTGGAAGATAGAACTAATGGCCCCTGAAGTAGCACTGTGTAGGCAAGAGTGTCTATCTAGAACTTGGGAAAGGGTGAAACTGGAGAGCCCTCAAGGAAGTATGAACCTGCAATAATGATAGGCTGCCACCAGGGGGCACTTCAGGGCCTTGATTGAGTGGCCAAACTATCAGGCTTACCAGAGAGAATAAGGTAATTTTTGCTTCTTTAAAAATGTAGAATTTAAATAATATTACCAAAATTAGGTTTAAAAATGATTCATATGAGTAAGTTCTTAAATCATAAGCTAGGAAAAAATTTGCTACCCTCCTCACTACACTTAGGCTGCTTTCATCATTCAGGGAAACCCTGTTTATAGCACCGGATGTCATGACTACAATCCTTCTGACTCACAATGATTTCTTATTCGGGAACCATACTCTTTTATTAGGACAGGGAGAACATTTAAAGGGATTTTCACAATTTCAATAGCTCAACAGTATTCTGTACCTTTCTCTTTTCCCGTTCTGCTGCTACATGGAATGGAAGGAGCAGCTTTCTGTGTTAAAGTGTGGGGATTATTTTGTAAATGTAACTGTGGAGAACAGTTACATGACTTACTTTTTTAAAGGATGAAGTAATCTTAGCTGATAGCTGCAAGATGTTATAGGAAATTTTCAGGCCAAATTAAAGTCACCCATTGAGAAGAGTCTGACAATTGTTGAGACAAAATGCATGTGATTTAATCTGCCTGAAACCCTCCAGTGGTCCCCTTTGCTTAAAGATGAGGCATAAATGTTGTCTAATGTGAATGAGTGTGGAACACACATAGTGAATTAACTTAAATGAATGCTGAAAGATAAGGTGAAGACATAAAGAAATCTTAATGTTTGATTCAGGAGGTTGCACTTAATTTGGTAGGTAGTAGGGAGCCATTGAAGGTTTTTGAAGGAGGAGGATGATATTCATGGAGTATGCTTTAGCTGCAAGGAAAATGGAAAGGGGAAAATAATCTCAAAAGCTTGGTGAAAGTGGATCCTAGAGGACAAGGCAACAGATCAAATGTGGAGACTAAGGAAGAAGGAGGAATTAAAGATGACTCAGATTTTGAGCACAGGAGGATGATAGCACCCTGAAAGAAGAGAGGCCAAAAGTTGTTGGAGAGAAATGTAATTAACTTGACCTTGAACATGTAGAGTTTGAGGATTAAATTTTAAAAAATGGGTTGAAGCATATGCTCATGTACAGCACTACTCTCGTATAATAATAATACCATTAATTACACATGGGGCAAGTATTTTAAGTGGACTCTCCCAGATAAAGTCTGAGCCCTCATTGTCATGAAATGATCTTTAAGTCCAGGAGAAAGAACCTCTGGGCAGAGGGGGCATAGGTCCTGGGCTTATTCATCAGTTGGGGCAAAGGAGAGAAAGCATGAGAATGTAGCAAAGGACACAGAAGAAGTGATTAAACAGGAGGTCACTCCAAGCAGCACAGCAGCTTGGAGATGATTACTTCGATTTGGTGGACAAAAGCATGGATTTTCAAGTAGGACTGGCTGAGTTCAAGTTTAGCTTCCATAACATAACTAGCAGGGTTATTTTGGCAACTTAACCTCTGGGTGTCTCCATTTCCCCATGTGTATAAACGAGGCTATTAAAATTACCTGCTCATAGGGTTGTTGGGAGGATTGAGATCATGCTTGAAAGCACTAAGAACAATGCCTGGAATACAGCAGTAATTCAAAAGCTGTTAATGGTGCCAAAGGCTATAGAGGACTCCATGCAAATGGGGAGAAGACAAAGACCATTCATTGCCTTTGGCAAAGGGAGGTAAGGAATGACATTTTTTAAAATTAATTTTTATTGGAGTATAGTTGATTTACAATGTTATGTTAGCTTCTGTACAGCAAAGTGAATCAGTTATACGTATATATATATATATATATATATATATATATATATATATATCTCCATTCTTTTTTAGATTCTTTTCCCATATAGGTCATTACAGAGGATTGAGTAGAGTTCCCTGTGCTATAATGTAGGTTCTTATTAGTTATCTATTTTATATACAGTAGTACATTTTGGAGGAAAGTTTTCGTAGAGTGGTGGTGAGGGAGGGCAAAGTTTGTCTTTAGAATGTTAAATTTCAGTTCCAATGTAGAGTAATAGTAATAGCAACAACAATGGGAACAATAACATTCATTTCTTTCAAAGCGGCCTTCTGATGGAATTTGTTATACATTGAAGAATTGTTTTCAGAATTTCTCATGCACATGAATTGAGTCTGATAAAAAAGTAACAATATGTAAAAGAGTAGATGTTTAATATTTATAACACTATGTAGTATGTTTGCTTTCCCTCAGAAAAAAATTTAACAGTATAATTTACCGAAAGAAAACAATCTCATTATCTTGTCCATTGCTGAATAGCGTATTATCACACCTGGGAACTGCATTGGTGAACATTTTAAAATATTTTCTCATTGCACAACTTCTAAAACACTGTGTACTCTGATATTATATTTCCTACTATAGTACTTTCCCTAGGACTTAAACTAGGTATAGGGCTTCCCTGGTGGCCCAGTGGTTGAGAGTCTGCCTGCTGATGCAGGGGACACGGGTTCGTGCCCTGGTCCGGGAAGATCCCACATGCCGCGGAGCAGCTGGGCCTATGAACCATGGCCACTGAGCCTGCGCATCCGGAGCCTGTGCTCCGCAACGGGAGAGGCCACAACAATGAGAGGCCTGCATACCGCAAAAAACAAACAAACAAACAAACAAAAAAACAAAACTAGGTATACATCAGTGATCTAATTGCATTTTTTAACAGATGCTTTCTTTTTTGGGAATCCTCCTGAGTCTTTAAATTCTAGTTGACTGTATGTTAGTATCAGAATTTGGTTTCTTGGAGTATGAACATTCACTATTATAGTTTTTGAGACTTGCTTCATTTAGAAAATGTAAAATTAGACAAATAATAGAATCACATTTTAAAAAATACCAAAAGGTAGTTATACTACAATTCAATAAACCACTGTAAATAATTTGGACTATTTCTTTCAGACTTTTTTTCATATATTTCTTTTTACATTGTTGTGAGTATCCCATATATGCAATGTTGGCTGTGCTCTTTAATATAAAATTATGAATAAGTTTTAGTTGCCTGTATAGTCTCCAAAATCATTGCTTTAATTATTGTATATGAATTTATCAAGTGGGTATACTATAATTTACTTCATTATTCTCCTCTAGCTGGACATTAGTTTTTTTATTTCCACTTTTTACTGTTAAAAATCATACTATTTAACATATTTAAGGATGTAACTTTTTCATATTTAATATTTTTTTTCCTTTTTATTGGAAGTTGAACTGTGGATCAAAGGGCATGTGCATTTATATAGCATTTGGTATATACTGTCAAATTATCCCCCAAAGGATACACACATACGTGTGTGTGTATGTGTGTGTGTGTGTAGGTGGGTATATATAACTTTACTGATAGAAAAAGATGCCTTGTTTTAGTTTGTAATTCTGATTGCTTGTAAGTTTGAATGCTTTCCTAACTGTATGCCTCTAATATTATTTACTTGTTCAATTCTTTTTGTGTTGGCCTAATTTTGGGGGAAGTGATTCTTTTGTTTAAAGTTGAGTTAAGGCAAATGATCACAATAAAATTAGGTTGTTCATTGCTTTCTGATACTCCTTACCCCCAGCCACCAAAATATGGATTGCAATCTAGAGCTGTGCTTTTTACATGTAACCACAATATCAATGAGCTTTAACAGGGCTAAATAACGTTTGTACTGAAACAGAATTAGCCACCTGAAATACTTCCCCACCTCCCCCCGCAAAAAAAAATGCTTCAGCGGTCCTTAGGAAGAAAGAGATCTTTAAGAAGAAAAGTGTGATATAGTATGTGAGCAGCTCAACCAACTTACAGAAAACAGTGGGACAATTTAAACGCTTTTATGGAAAGTAATCAGGTTTTGACAGACTGATGAAAATCTAAATGGAAGATTCCTTGGCATCTCATTCTACAAAATTGGTTCCTCTTCCTTCCATGAACTGTACTTTTTTTCCATTGAAAAGATAGAGAGGGAGAAAATGGAGGTCATGGGGGATGGAAAATGACAGATGAGTGGGTTCTATGTTCTAGTGTTTGCTCCCTGCTACCTTTGACTCATTCATTATGTCCCTCTTGCCCTGGTGTATTAGGCCGTCTGCAAAGAGCAGGAACCAATTCTAGCAAAAAAGCAGGAGAGAGGGAGAAGGGAGAAGATTTACTGGCGTTTAGTGGGTTATCTCATAGACTCCAAGGGGAGGATGCAGCTGGGCCTCGGCAGGAGACTCCGGGGCAGCGGATCTCTAGGAAGGCCTCCTTTCTCCCAATCTCGTCTTAGCTTCTCTCTCAGTGCCATGTTTATTCTTTTCCTTATGGTCTTTCAATCATAGATGCAAAATGCCTAGGAAAGGAACTAGTTGGCCAGTCTTAGTAGAAAATGCTAATCATGTCCCAGTCGACTACAGCTCTGAGGGCACGGACTCTAGAGACATGGCCTTTCCTACTATGACTATTTGGGTGGTGAGTGAGTGGGATGAAGCAGTTCCTAGAAAAGAGGTGCTGGGCAAAAAATTAAATAGCATGTCTGCTATTCCTGCTCCCCTGTTTTCCTTTCTGACAGCAAACTGGAATTTGAGCTTTGCGACTCTAACTTTATTAAACGGGCTAGCTGGTGGCACTTCCTGCAAGGGGCTAGCTGGTGGCACTTCCAACAGTATATATGTGTACATATGACGTGTAATCTTCTTTCTGTACATTTCTCTCCACTTACAAGCAGTGTCTTATAAATGATTTATCTTGTGTGTGTATAGAGAGAGAGAGAAAGGAATATTTATTTCCTCAATTGTGTCTGTGGGAAATTCCTCGGAAAAAAAGTAATATTGTTTGGTCAAATAAGTTCTAGAAGTACTGAGCTAAACAAAGATAGACAATTTCTCTATTGCATGACTTTTCAGGGTCATTTATGCACTACATACCTATAGGAGAAAGAGAGAGAGAACATTAGTTTCCTAAACTTATTGAAATATACATATCTGTGTTTGTGTGTGTATATATATATATATACATATATATACAAATAAATTTTTTTATTGTGGTACAAGTCGCATAATATAAAACACAGTTTTAACCATATTTAATTGAACAGTTCAGTGGTACTAAGTACATTGACATTGTTGTGCAACTCTCACCGTCATCCATCTCCCAAATTGTATGTATATATTTTAATTTGAGGAATTCTGTAAATACTTTGCATATTATCTAGAATGCAGTTTGGGAAATGGTGACCTGGGTTCTAAAATAAACATGAATTTTCCTTTGGAAGAGGAAAAGAACACAGAGTTTTGTGCCAAAGAGATGATAATTTGTTAATATAAAAGCCCAAGGGAAGAGGCAACCGGAGGAAATGAGTACCTTTGGGAGAAAATCAACCAGAGGGGACACCTGGGTTCCAGCCGTTAACATTTTCTGTTGACTTATAAAGACCTCCGGTGAGTTATGAGCTCTGCTTCCCCTAACATAAAACATTAGATTAAAATGTCTCTTTTCTGGGCTTCCCTGGTGGCGCAGTGGTTGAGAGTCTGCCTGCCGATGCAGGGGACACGGGTTCGTGCCCTGGTCCGGGAAGATCCCACATGCCGCGGAGCGGCTAGGCCGGTGAGCCATAGCCTCTGAGCCTGCGTGTCTGGAGCCTGTGCTCCGCAACGGGAGAGGCTACAACGGTGAGAGGCCCGCGTAAAAAAAAAAAAAGTCTCTTTTCTGGACCACCAACTGTATTTTGCATGGTGTTTGCAATGACTTATGAAATACTCTGCCATGAAATTTAAGCACTCTTTGGAATATGTTTCCGTATAAGCTTAAGATCCCAACAGTGTTCAGAATTAACAATAGGTTTATCTACTCTCTTCAGTTAGAATTGTTGTATCATCATAATTGGTAACTAGATCTTTCAACCTCCTTCTTTCTCTCTCTTTCCTTGTTTTCCTTACCTGTGTCAAATTCTTTCCTTCTACATTGAGAAGGATCATTTTTCTAGGGGCTACTCTTTTCACAATAAATTCCTGATATAAAAATAGAAAGTATTGTTTCTAACATCCTGTGAGGCCAAATGACAATGGAGATATAGAACTTTTAGGAATCTTTATCACACCTTAAAACTTAGTCTAACCACACATACAATCTTTTATCCAACCACTATTTGTCCTGCACTCATTATAGGCCTGGCTTTGACCTGGGGCTGTAGAAGTGAATAAGACAGATAAAACCCTGCCCTCATGGAGCTTCTCTCTCTCTCTCTCTCTCTCTCTCTGTGTGTGTGTGTGTGTGTGTGTGTGTGTGTGTGTATGTGTGTGTGAAGACTGAGTACAAAGTAACAAGCAGATAGACAACATGATGTCAAATAGCTGAGTGCTAAGAAGGAAAATAAAACAGGCTAATGGATAAAGAGTGACTGAAGGTGCTATTTGGGATAGGATGGCAGGGAAGGTCTCTTTATTCAGCAGTTAACTCTGCTCAGTTAACATCTGAGCAGAGACCTGGACTAAGTGAGGGAGTCAGTCACAAGGCTGCATAAGGGAAGAGAGTTCCAGGTATCTGGGAAAGAAGTGCAAAGGTCCTGAGGTGGGCACTGCTAAGTGTCTTCCAGGAGCAACAAAGGAGCTACACTGCCTGGAGCCAGGCGACCAAGGGGGAGTTGGTGTGTCTGGGGTGGGGTGGGAGGGGAGGGGGTCTGATCATGAAGAGCCTTGTAGGCCATAGGAATAATTTTTTATTTTATTCTAAGTGTGACAGGACATAATAACCATTAAACGTCAGGAAAAATATCATGTACATTCTTTTATTACTCTTTCTTCCCTCAATCACCGTAGCCAAAAAATTCTTACATGAAAGGGAGAGAAACACATATACTCTCTGGCAAGTACGCTGGGATTAGGGCCACCAGGAAATAGCAGCACTGCAAGTATGAGAGCCACAGTGAATAGGCCCTTTCTAAATGGATGGGCATAGCTGCTGCTTTGGGGTTCAATTTGTTGTCTATAAATATCACTGTTAATACAACCCATTAACTTGGTGACGGGGTGAAGAAAGGCAAATAGCGCCAGGCTGGAACTGCCTAGTGATGAGTCAGAACTGCTCTGTTCCTACCTGTATGGCTGAAATGAATGGAGAGCTATTTGTAGACACAGAGAGGCACGCTGGCACAAGAGATAAGGAGCATAAGTCAAGTGACACTCGAGACTTACTGGTGTCAGGAGCAGAGAGTTTTTTCTGTACTCTGAGAAATCCACTTAAGATGTAAAGAGATTAGGCCTGAGGAAGTAAACAATTCTCCATCTTCCTTGTAACACACCCATTACCCTGGGTTTCAAGCAGGTTGCTCAGGCCGAACTCCTGGAAACATCTTTTTAATGGCACCTAGACGTGGTGACAGATTCCAGGTGCCACAGCCTGATGGTTGGTGCTCATCAGTTGTTCTGAACTTGGTAGCTTTTAGTTCTAACTCTAGCTTTGCCCCCGAGTCCTATTATTTCTGCCTTCCCCTTGGCCATTTCAGGTGGGGGAAAGAACCTTGTTCCAATTCGAGTTCCACAGCTTGGTTGCCATGTGTCTTGATTAGCAAGTACATAATCTTCCAGGGCCTCAGTTTCCTCAATTATAAAGTAGGACCAATAACATGTTGTATTAGGATGTAAAGGGCCCGGCAAAGAACTTGGCATTCCCAAAGCACTTGAGAAATGCAATAGACCTTGGAATGCAGTAAATAAGAATCTGAGCCTCCTAGAACTATTACTTGAAGATTGGTTGACCTTGTGGGTAGTTTTTACATATTGCTGGTATTTGAAAAATTGAAATTTAGCTATAAAATGTGTACCATCCCTATTCATGCTCCAACTAAATACTCCTTCCCCCCACCCATTCTTATAGTCCTGCCCCGTCACAGAAAGGGAGAGGAACCAAGAGCTGTTAAGCCCCTGCTCTGCATGAGGAAATTTACTTATGTTGTCTCATTTGACCCTCACAACAGTGTAGAGTAAGCCTTATTACCCTCATCCAAGAGTGGAGAAAACAAAGCTCTGAAAAACTAAGAATTAAGAATTTACCAACTGGTAAAATACCAGAGATGGAGTTTCAACTTAGATCTGCTTCAATCCCAAACCTGAATTCCTTCCAGGGCCCTAGATGGACTCCTGAGAGCACATTACCATTAGCAAATACTCAGTGTTGCACTAGAAGAATCCCCTGTAAACAAAACATGGGGGTGTGGAGCCAGGGGTTTTGCCCTTCTGGCCTGGTCTCTGAATCTCATTGGATTCTGTGAATAATTAATGTCCTAGAAATGAGGCCAGTTCTGTCGTTGATGATTGAGTATAAATCTGTTCTTGGGCAACACTGGAGAAAGAGGCATCTAGCCTATTTTTTAAATCAACTCCCCTTTCTGTCAATCTGGTCTAGAATCTTACAGTCCTTATAGATGTACTCATTTTCTGCCTCAGTCCCCTTCATGGGGGAGCCACCACCACTCCTCTAATAGCCAAACCCAGACATCAAAATGATCTTAAATCCCACTCTAGACGTCTCTTTCATAGAATAAATAGCTTAGTTCTTTTAGATTTCTCATAAGACCTCTTTTCTTGGCCTTTTAATAATTTTCACAACTCTTGACACTTTCCAAAATTTCCTCTACTGGCTTAAGTTACTGAGTCCAAAATTGGATATTTAATTCTAATAGAACTGAGAAAAATGAACTAGAGGACCCATCCCATAGTCCAGTATGCTCTCCTCCTGCATATATGGTCCATGCTTATGCTGGAGCACTACTGCGTCGTTTTCCTCACTGTGAAGAAATGTCAACTTTGGAAAAAACAGTGACTCAGGCAGCCAGCGATTTTTAATAGTATCTCATAGAGCTACTTTTATTGCTACAGTAATGGTCAATCCCTGTACATACCCTTTTTAATTCTAAAAAGGAACATAAAAATAAGTGATTTTTTTTTCACTGGCATCAAGAACTTACAAAGGGTGTCAAACAAATGAACCAATTAAACAAACCTTATTACTATTCCTGGCCCAAGCAGAGCAAAATCCTTAGCTACAAAAAAATTGGGGAGGGTCCCATAGGAAATAAGCAAATAAGCTAAGATAAAGACTCTATGACTCTATAGCACAAGTTGTTTTAAAGTTTTTTTTAAAAAGTACCTAGATTTGGGTTTTTAAATTTTTAACTTTTGGGGAATTTAAAAGAGAATACTTGGAATAAAGAAAGAAGCTGCTTATTACTTTTGAAATATTCTCTCATTTTTTTATTTATTTAGGCTGCACTGGGTCTTAGTTGCAGCACCCGGGATCTTCGTTGTGGCATGCAGGATATATATATATATTTTTAATTGTGACATGCAGACTCTTAGTTGTGGCATGCATGTGGGATCTAGTTCCCCAACCAGGAATCAAAGCCGGGCCCCCTGCATTGGGAGTGTGGAGTCTTACCCACTGGACCACCAGGGAAGTTCCTGTCATATATATTTAGCCACAGGGAAGCATGCTCATAATTTGATATTTGGAGGTTCAGTATTTGGTTAATTACTTTGAGAGTTAGTATCATCATTTCGTTAACATTTTCTTTCAGTTTGAGGATTAGAAGATCTTTCAAAATTCTTATATGTGATGTTTTTATTGCATCTTTGATCAGTATTTTTTTTTCCTTTGGAAAGATATTTTCCAGTTTCATGGAGCCAGTGAAAAAACAAATGCTTCCATTTACAGAGATTTGTTATCGACCAAACTGATCAAAATAAGCAGACAGATCTGGCTACAGATCCTGTCTTCTCCACTGACCAGCACTGTGACCTTGAGAAGATGACTAAAACTCTCTGTGGCTTAAGGTTTTTTGTGAACATAAATGTACATGGAGTTCTTAATATAGGCCTGGAATGTGTAACAGCTCAAAAAATAATAATGTTCTTCTATTTGTTCAGTTAATTTGAAATCTAATCCAATCCTTCAAGATATTAGTCATCTCACTATTTTAACAATCTTGATAAGAACATAAAAGGTCAAATTAACAACCCTTTGAAATCCAGTTGAAATGTTGCGTCTTACAAAATTGAACTATTTTCTTGCTTTTTTCTGACTATACCTGAAAAGTCTTTATTATTTCTTCATGAACCTTTATTGACTTGTGACATTTCTATCTCTTATGACATTTATGTGTGCTTTATGTCTGTATGTGTTTTTTGCCAACCAGCATGCCATGATTTTCACCTATAACATATTCATTCCCCAGTCACATGTGCACCCCTTCCTTCCCTGTGGTTCCAGGATAGTTTTTGTTTGTTTGTTAGTTTGTTAATTAAGAACTTCTATTCTGATTTTATATACCCATAACATTTTTTTTTTCCTCTCAGAGAATTTTTTCCCTGAGAATTTTCCTAAGCCAGTTGAAAACTTAGGAAACATTGGTATTAAGTTTCTGGCTAATAAAAAATGTAGAAGTGGGCAGTTAACACCAATTTCCCGTTTTTCTCTACTATGGAAACAAAAATGATCATACTCTGTGGTAAAATGTTTCTTTGGTGGCCAACAATGGACCAGGACTCCTGGTTCTGGACTTGGTCATGGAACTGATCACACTGACTCTGGACTTTGTCATGGAACTGTCCTTGGACAAGGGGACATTAGCAAGTATAATGCAAGCGGAAGCTTGATAGGTGCTTTCATACTGGTCTTGTTTTCTGGAAATACTTGCTCTTGGAACCTAGCCGCCATGTTGTGAAAGAGCCTAAGAAGCCACATGGACAGGCTTCGGGAGGAGAGGAATGAGGCTTCTGGTCATCAGCCCTAGTTAAGGTCCCAGCTGACAGCCAGCACTAACTTGACAGCCTTGTGGGTGAGTCATCTCGGAAGTGGACCATCCAGCCCCAGTTGAGCTGCCCCAGCTGACGCTATATGGAGCAGAGACAAACTGTCCCCACTGGATCCTGACCAAATTACAGAGTTATGGGCAAATAAGTGATTGCTGTTGTTTTAAGCCGCTATGTTTCTGGACAGCTTATATGTGGCAGTAGAAAACCGAATCATACAATCACTCTCATTCCTGACCTTAAATACATAATCAAAAGAAGCTGGCAGCAAATTGACTCAGTGCTATATTGATGCTTGACAAATGTAAATCTCTCCCACCGAAAGCGTAACTAGAGCTTGAGAACAAGCAGGAGCCCGAGGCTCAGGTGAGCATCAAATGGCACTTTTCCAGTGGGAGCAATAGTTTCATCTTTCCTCTTCCTCCTCCTCATATTTCCTTTTTTCTTTTTCTTTTTCTTTTTTTTTTTTTTTTTTTGCGGTACGTGGGCCTCTCACTGTTGTGGCCTCTCCTGTTGCGGAGCACAGGCTCCAGACGTGCAGGCTCAGCGGCCATGGCTCACGCGCCCAGCCGCTCCGTGGCATGTGGGATCTTCCTGGACCGGGGCACGAACCCATGTCCCCTGCATCGGCAGGCGGACTCTCAACCACTGCGCCACCAGGGAAGCCCTCTTTTTTCCTTTTTTGACGCATATTCATGGAACACTGACAGTCAACAAGACACACAAAGTTCCTGCTCTGGCAGGGCATGTTTATCCTCCTACCACTTCAGTTCTTTCTCAGGATGTCATCACCTTTGATGGATTGAAGTCTGACTTACTTTCTCACCCCTTACACAGTACTAAATTGTTGACAAATGACAGAGAGATGGCTGGCCAGCAAGTCATTAGCCCATGTTCAAAGACAACGACTGACACGGGTGACAGAAGAATTGAGATCTTACATGTACTACATTCGTAATTAACAGAGGATTCTTCCATAGGTAGATCAAGTGAGAATGGAAAAGCTCTGCAGTTTCCTTTCCTCAGTGGGTGGTGTCTCTCTCAAAGGTCCCGTGACTCCAGACTTGCCTGTGGAATGTTTCCTGGCACCTCCTTGTTGGAGGGCACGTTTCTCTTCAGTACTCATCAAGTGTGTGATGCCTCTCCAGAGACTGCCCACGCCTTGCTATGTGAGAGAGTAGGTGGATTTTCGTAGCTGGGCCAGGCCTGAGGGGTGAAGCAGCTTTTGGCTCCAGCTGGAGAGAAAATAGAATAGGTGGAGGTTCTAGGTTCCTTGTATGCTGAGCCACTGACAAGAGGGCAAGCACTGGAAACCCTGGAGAGGAAGGAAAGAGTGGAAGAGAGTCTGTTGCACTATACATACTTTATTGACCCCAAAGCAGAGGAATCACCTGTCATTTCCTCAGACAACTGAAGATTAAGATTTTCCCTTTTTAATCTGTAGGGAGACAGTGCAATGTAATACTTGGAAGAATAGGTAGGCGCTGGGGTCAGACTCCAGGTTCATAGTTATCCTCCGCTACCGACAAATGCCATGACCTTGGTCAAGTTGTTTAATCTCACTAAACTTCAACAGCCTTAATCTATGAAACAGGGAAAATAATAATACCCATCACATGAGTTGTTGGGAAGAGCAAACGTGCATAGTAAATGTTCAATAAACATTACCTGCTGGTGTTAGCTCCTAGGGCTTTCCTCAAAAACTTAGCATTTTCCTTCCACTGATTGAATATATTAACTCCGCAAAGCAGAGAGGATCATTTTAACTATTGTACAGACAAACTTTTTTGGCATCCCGTTTTCTCCTAAGAAACCTTCTAGCTGCAAGTTTAAAATCTTCCAGCTTCAGAAAATTTTTATTTCATCTAAAAATACATACTTTCAAGCCATATCTCATGAATCTTTTCATTTGTAAGCACTTAGATGATCTGTGTAGTCAAGAATCTAAGGGAAAGCATATTCTTCATAACTCATTACAGTATAGAAGCGAGGTTTGTGTGGCAGCTTTGAGTTGTCTCTGGCTGTGGGAAGTTTTTCATCATGCATCCTTTTTGGAAAAGTCCACTCTTCAGGGACCACAAGGATCACTACTATATGGGGAATCTTCAAAGAAGTTCTATGTTAGAATCTTTATTATCAAGCCAGCCAAGGTCATCTATACGCACGCAGGCCAGATTATTGACAGAGCTTGACAATTACTTCCCTTCCCTTCCTTTCCATTCCCTTCCCTTCCCTATTCTCTCTCTCCCCCCTCCCTCCATCATCCTCTCCCTCCCCTCCTTTCTCCCCTCCCCCTGCCTCTTCTCTTCTTCTGCCATCTTCTCCTTCTTCCTTCTCCCCACCTCCTTTCCTCACCCCCTCTCTCGTCATGTTAAGCCTTGCATTATTTTCCTTCTTACATACTTGGGGTTGCTGTTTGTTTGTTTTTTAACCTATAGAACAAGTGGCAATGAAGATCATCCATGTAATCTTTAAACTTTATCCTATAAAATGGGAACTTGCCCCCTTCTACACTCCATTCAAACTGTGTTGTAAAGCCTAGGGTGGAACTTTCTGAGTGTGTTCAGTCCCCCTTTTCCTTTGGTAATTGAGGCATGGGAAGCTTGCCCTACAAGTCCACACACATGCATTTGAGACCCAGGGACTCAGTAATTAGAAAACTGTGTTTCCATTTTATAACCACTCTTCATCAGTTACTTCCATGCCCAGTATCCATGCAGTGGGGATTTGCTTGTTAATTTCCTGATCTTAATGTTTTCCAGTTCTCTTACTTCTAGGCATAGGCCTAGCTTGGGTGCCAGATAAAGGCAGAGTCAGAATTTCAAGTACTTGTTTTGACCAGAGCTACTTAAAGGGCCCAGACCTTCCTGTTTATTCATAGGTCTGCCAAGCAGTCAACAAGGGACCAGAATCTTTCTGGCTGCCCAGACTTGAGAAGTGTCCTGTTATTAGCAGTGTATCTGAGTCCTGGAATCTGGAAAAGTGCTGTATGCCTTTACTGAACAGGTGAGAAATGGCCAATTAATGGCTCTGGAAGGTGAGGAAGTTTATTTTCACAATGGCTTATAACAGTATTTAACAGCAAAATGCCATGGCTCATTTGATGTAAGAAGCATGGTAAAATGATGGAATTTTCTTTTTACTGTCTAATATTCTATGAATTCTACCCTTGCCTCCCAAGAAAGAACTGTGTCTTATTCCTCCCCATGTGCAGCTCCAGCGCTTAGCACAGGGTCTGCTCAGCAAGAAGGAACAGAGCGAGTGCCAACTGCCTGAATGAATGCATGCTCTGTTCAAAGCTTCATCACTTGTCATCTAATAGATGTAATAATTTTTGTGATTAAGGCTCTTAAGGTTGATGTTGACAGAGAATTTATTGCCAGGGTATATCTCTGGGTAACAGAAGGTCTAACTCATCCAAGCTCTTTCACTCTCCTAGGACCCAGGGTAATGTTGCCCTGGGATGTGGGAATCTAAGTTTCTTGGATTACAGAAAGTCTGGAGGGGAGACTCAAATGAAGATTGTTGGAGAGGGGTTGAGAGGTCCACGGCAGAGTCCTAAGATCACTGCTAAAGGTGGCCTAGGAAAATGCTCTTCTTATCAATCATGGTAGCTACTACAAGGATGGGAATTTGGTGGAATAGGGGAAAAAAAAAAAAGTAGAAACTTATGCTGAAGTCCCCAGTGTGACTCTGAAGTTGATCCATAATTGACATCTGTGGAAAGGAAAAGCAAAGAACAATGGAACACCTGGAGAAAAAATTAAGGTGGTTTTCAGCTCCCTGTCCCCCTACTTCCTTTTGTATATTGTCCAGCCAGACCTCTCATCATATAGATGAGGAAACTGAGGATTAGAGTGGCTAAGTGATGTCTCAAAGTTATCTAATCAGCTACAGAGCTGGAACTAAAGTCTGGCTCTCAACTCTCCAGACCACCCTTGTTTCTGTTAACTTCCCACTCTCTCCCCCAGTCCCATTCTCAGAGGCCTCCTCTCCTGGTCCCCTCACCATTATCATAACTACAATCTATGGAGAAGTCACCACATCCCAGGCACTGTGCACTTTCCACGTATTTTATTTAATGCTAAAAACTTTATAAGGTTGGCACAATTATAATCCCCACATCATGGATGAGCCTGCTGAAGTTTAGAGAGGTTAAGTAGCTTACCTGGGGTTCCATAGCTAGTGCTGATTCCAAAGCTCATGCCCTTAAACACTGTGCCCCAGCATCCCTGCAAGGGGCTTGGCTGGACACAGTCTCCGTTCCTGTGGAATCAACAGGGCTTACTTTTTTTCAGCTATCAATAATTCATGTTTGAGAGTAAATAGCCTGTGTTTTCTAATGCTGCCATAACAAAGTACCACAAACTAGGTGGCTTAAATCACAGAAATTTATTCTCTCACAATTCTGAAGGCTGGAAATTTGAGATCAGGGTTGGTCAGCAGGGTTGGTTTCTTCTGAGGTCTCTTTTCTTGGCTTATAGACGGCTGTCTTATTCCAGTGTCTTTGCATGGTCTTCCCTATGTACATGTCTGTGTCCTAATGTCCTCTTGTAAGGACACCAGTCATATTGGATTAAGACCCACCCTAATGACCTTGTCTTAACTGAATTACCTGTTTAAAGACCCAGTCTCCAAGTACAGTGCCATTCTGAAGTACTGGGGGTTAGGACTTCAACATATGAATTTTGAGGGGACTTAATTCAGCCCATGACAGCCTGATATGTTGTCCCTTCCCAGGATATTTTCATCTTGAAGAAAGTCTCTTGGATACAAAAGTGCTTAAGCCCAAAGCAATAACCTGTGGTGGGTATTTCCAGCACCAGACAAATGCAGTTTGCATGTTTAAGGGGAGGTGGTAAGAATACAAGTTTTAACTTCACTTCCCATAATATTGGCCAATCCTGACTCAGAGGTAACTTGAATGTATGAATTCTCAGATCATTTTAAGGGACTTGGGTTATAAGAAAAACAATTTAAACTGGTAGCGCCTGTTCATCAGACCCTCAATTGATACCTTGCATTTCTAATGGTCATTCCTTCTGGAAGAATCTGTAACCCTCAGAATTTAATGTGATTAACAGCAATTTTCAAATTCCAGAGGTGTCTGTAGTGAATTCCCAGGGTCAATGAGCGACACGTCCCCAGAGCCGTTTACTGTCAGCTTGAGCGCTGTCTGCTTGGAGTGCAAATAATCCCCGGCTCCCGGCTGAAGAGGGACCAATGCCCCTTTTTCAGGAAGGCCCTCAAGTTCTGTTTATATGTCCTCTTTTGTCAGCAAATCCAGTCCCAGAGAGCCTCCAGTTACCCTCTGCCTTCTTCCTGTAATGAAGTAAAATCGAGGACAGGATGGGTGGACAGTTCGTGTGACTGGACTTCAATCGCTGCCCACTGGGAGGCCCTAGAATCAGGGGTCAACAGGAAGGAAGTGGTGTGGCTTACAAAGCAGGGACCTCCAGGCTTCTCCTCCTGGGTGATGTAGGGCACATAGTGGCTCTATTGTCCCCAGAAGAGCAAGGTGCCAGGCTGCTGTCCTGAGAAGGAGTAGAAACTTCTCCCCCTCTCTTCTCTTCCTGCACCCTCCCCTCCTCCAGCCACCTTGGCACCTGAACTAGTTGTTCCTGTCAGGCGGGTTGGTGCATATGGCATGGTATTTTATTGGACACGTCACACCTGTGTCCAGAAGGCGTCTGTTCAGTGACACCAACGCTGACTGACGTTCCTCTTCCCCTCACTCCCATTTCCTACCACCCCCAAAGTCCTGGCTTTATTTCCTCTTGAAGAGTACCTGGGTTAAGGCTGTTACCTTTAATTTAAACCATTCCATGCGATGGCAAGACATTAAAAATAAAATCCCCATCCTTGGTATCTGATCCCAACCTTTCTGTAACTCAAGTGTGTGACCAGCATGAGTTGCTTGGCCTTGCTGACCCTCATGAGTCTTCCTTCTGTAAAATCATCTCAAAGTTTCCTTATAGCTCTGTCTCTAACAAGAAATGAACCAAAAATCTTTGTGGTTTATCTCCAAGCTGAAGGCTCTGGGGACACTGCGGTCCCTTGTCCCCATTGTTTGTCAGGGGCTGCCGGCTGATTCATCCTGCCTCTGGGCGCAGTGAACGGGCAGAGGTGCCACTGGCCGTGTGCTCGGATCTGCGTCCCAGACCACCCGCCTGGGACGAGTCTGGGCTTCACCCCAAGTGCTTGTGAGAGCAGGTCAGAGCCTGAGAGATCGGGTGAGTGCAGGACAGGCGAGTCTCCCACATTTGTTTTTGACCCTCAGAACACAACAGATGGACTTAGAATAACTTGGGATGTGTAAGCGAACATTCTTGTCAGGAGGCCAAAAAGGACAGCGCCAAAACTGCTCTGTGCCAAATTGTGCCGAAGGCTGGCGCTTCCCCCTTGGGGGCTGGGAGCTTGAGGGCCTGTGCTCTGCCCCAGGGAGAGGCAGATGTGCAGAAAGCTCCAGCATTTCCTAGTTTTGTTCACAGCTCATAGGCACCTTGGCTGGCAAAGGACCATCCAATCCTTCCCTCCTCTCTCCCTTTTCTTTTCTCTTTCAAAAAAGCATTCATTTTCTCTTTCCAAAGCCATAACCAAAAATGTTTATTGTTAAATAAGAGGGTGAAACCACAGTGAAAAAGTTTAGTTACTGCTTCACGGAAAATCCTTTTTCCAGGATAGTGATGTGTCTAGCATTTGAACACCGAAGAATCTTTGTTGGATCATCAATAACTTTAATACTCATTATTCAGAAAACCCAGGAAGATAAAGATTTGAATGTTATATATTTTTCCATATACTTGAGAAAGATATTCCCTGGCCTAGATGTTTCTTATGCATTTATGCTGACACCAGTGTACTCCTAGTTTTAAATAACACGAAATATTTGTTCATGGGGTGGAAGGGATTTTTACGTGATTCATAACCACCTGGGTATATAGCAGGAAATGAGATGTTTGGCAGATTTTTTCTTTTTTTTTTGCCAGTGGATTCTTTTTTTTCCTGAAGAAATTGAACATGTGTTCTATGGCCTACGACCTGCAAGAGGCCTCACACTATTTCTCGGTACAGTCCGTGGGCTTGCAGTACACATGTTGCCAGGGAGCTCGGCGGCTGCTGAACACAGCTGCCTGCAGTTAATGATCAGGAGCCACCATCTGTGCTGAGTTCTGTCTCCATGTTTGCCACGCAGACATGGCCAGAGGCCACGGCAGTGCTCGGGCTCACAAACTAACGTGCTGCTCATCAGAAAACTTTCCAGATAGAAGGTCCAGCCTTCAGAATGTTAAAAGTTCAGGTGAGTCATTAGAGTCTCACCTATGGGGAGTCTGTCGGCAAAGTTAGTCAGCCAGATGGCGTGACTCGTTAGCCACTAATATGTAAGGTGGCAAGCCACAGTTAGCTCCAACAACCTTCTTTCTTATATGTAAATCTAAATTTCTCTTTATAGTTGTGCTGAAGAGGGTATGATGTATTCTTGTAGTTAAGGATAAGCAGTAAAGGCCTATCATGTGTAGAGCTAAAAGGATTTATCCTTTGCTGTGACTGCTTTTAACTTACCCTGGGTGAATTCCCTTCTAGAAGGGGCCCATCTTGGACTGGGAAGATCTGGCCCTTGGGTTGATGGGTGAGAAGCAGAGAAGGATCTGAGAGATGGCATCTTATCTGCAAGAGAGGCTGGAACATAGATCCAGGCAGGCTGCCCAGTGAGTTGTCCACCCAGAAGACTTGGGCAGATTCTAGGTGGATGACATCAGGACGGAAGCTAAGGCAAAAAGAAAGGGTTTCAAGCAAAGGATGAGGTGCACACATCCTGGGTAGATTTCCTCCATCACAGGGCACAGCCACAGACCCCTTCTTATATGGTGTCTGTGGCTTTTGCTGTAGGCAGGAAGGGAAGTGTTAAGATCAACCAATTAGCTCAGATGCCTCCCCCTCTGACCCCACAAAATCATATGCAGGTTCAGACCTAGGGCTTGAGACAAGGGATGTGAAGTTTTCAGAAATTTTGAAATACAGTCCAAGTATATGTTGTGTGCTAGAAGCCATGATGATGTGTGAGGGAGAAAAACATTTTTTAAAATTAATTAATTAATTTTTTGGCTGTGTTGGGTCTTCGTTTCTGTGCGAGGGCTTTCTCTAGTTGGGGCAAGCGGGGGCCACTCTTCATCGCGGTGCACGGGCCTCTCACTATCGCGGCCTCTCTTGTTGCGGAGCACAGGCTCCAGACGCACAGGCTCAGTAGTTGTGGCTCACGGGCCTAGTTGCTCTGTAGCATGTGGGATCCTCCCAGACCAGGGCTCGAACCCGTGTCCCCTGCCTTGGCAGGCAGATTCTCAACCACTGCGCCACCAGGAAAGCCCAACATCTTCTACACAGTAACCTTTTTTGCCTTTCTTCAAAAGTAGGGGCATAAATATGTTGTACTTTGTAACTTGCTTTGCTAGTAAATTGGTTATATTTGATATATTTAAACGTGGGAAGTTCTGGGAGAAAGTTTGGAAACATTTGGGCATGGTATTTTTTCTAGGATAAAAGAGGGGGAAATGTCTTTAGGAGAAAGTTGTTATATTTACATTTAGGTATACAATAAGAATTCTGAAGATGAGGATTTTCTCTCAGCTTTAGAACTCATTAGGCACTTATCTTGAAACTAGTCAGTTAAAGCTTTGGTCTCTGTGCTTGCTTATGACATGGAGATGCTGGCACTCATGTTTAAATTATTGGGGATGTCCTGAGATAAGAACATCTAACTGAACCCCTCCACCCACGATGCCCTCCCATGCACACTGAGCTGATGTTCATTTCAGTGCACATGACCCCAAGGTAGAAGTCACCATCTGTAGACAAAGCAGAACTAATTTTCTTTAGTTCTGTTCTTGGTGGTGGAATGCCCTTAGCAACTTATTCAAGAATGATAGATATGCATTAATAGGCAATTTTTCACAGAACATTCTCTCATCATCTGTATATCAAAAACACATTAATGCCATATAATACATAGATGCATAGAAAGAAAAGGACTAACATTAAAGAATAAAAAATTTAGTAATATTTGCAAAACAGCAAACAAAAAACCCCCAAAAACAGATTAAAAAATTAATCTCACATTGTCAATTAACATGGCCAGTATTTATAAACTGAGCAAGTCGTAAATATATATTTTTTTGCATATTTAGCTCACTAGAGGCTCTTAGATTATGAAAAGGGCACTAAGAAAATCTCTCATCAGTCTTTTGGAACAAAGAAATAATGATAAACCTAATTTATAAATTTTCTAGATTCAGAAACTTGCATCTTGATATACTAATCATCCTCTTTGAAGACAGCAGGAAACTGGAGGACAGGGAATAAAAGTCTCAACCAGGAACAATGGACCCCATAACCTTCTCACTGGTCTCCAGGTTTTCCTGACTCTAAACCATCCTCCCCATGGCTGCCTAAGAGAGTGCCCCAAACCTAGATCTGCTCACTCCTAGGCTCAAAACACGTCGGTGGATTCCCCCATTACAGAATAAAGCCCAAGCTCCCTGGAATGGTCTCCAAGCCTCTCCCTGGTCTGGGCACAGCCTGATTCTCCAGTTTTGTTTCCCACACATTTGCTCATCCCCAAGCAAAGTGGGCACACCCTCGACTCACAAGAAGCTGCTCACTGCTCCCAGGGCAAGCCCTTTTCCTACACATCGACTATTGCTCATGTGCTTTCGTCCACTGGTGCCCTGGCCCAGCTCTGCTCCTGGAAACCTTACCCTTTCCTCATTCCCTGAGTCAGAATTAACTGCTCCCTCATCTACTTTCCTCAAACATTATAGTAGGGCTTCCCTCTGCTTTGTATTAAAATCCATCTATCCGTGTGCATTTCCCACACTAGGCTGTTGGGCTACTGCTTTGAGGAACTATTTGTTGTTAATCTTTCATTCCTCACAGATACTTGAAAATAATAAGTGCTCAATAAATGTTAAATCTACTACTTTACTGTGGTAGAAGTTAGCCACCATGTGAATGTACTAAATCTTTCCTTACAGGCGTGCATGTATGCCTATTATTATTGATCACTAATCTAGATTAAAGTAGAGCTACTAGTCTGATTTAGAAAAGTTATCTGATTATTAGAATCTTATTTCTAAAAAATAACTTCATTACTTTTGAGTACCTGCAGTTATCAGACTTAGGTTGTAAAGTTTCTCCTTGAATGGATCCCGATGAACAGCTAAAAATTATGATGTTATAATAGCCTTAACAGTGTCCACCTGTGCTTCAAATTCAGTCAAATTATTATTATTTTTCATAAGGACAACTGTGGGTTTTTTTTGAAGTATAATTAATTTACAATGTTGTGTTAGCTTCTGGTATACAGCAAAGGGATTCATACATATATATTCTTTTTTAGATTCTTTTCAATTGTAGTTTATTACAAGATATTGAATATAGTTCCCTGTGCTATGAAGTAGGACCTTGTTGGTTATCTATTTTATAGATAGTAGTTTATATCTGCTAATCCCAAACTCCTAATTTATCCCTCCCCACCACCTTTCTTCTTTGGTAACTATAAGTTTGTTTTCTATGTCTGTGAGTCTGTTTCTGTTTTGTATATAAGTTCATTTGTATCGTTGTTTTAGATTCCACATATAAGTGATATATGATATTTGTCTTTCTCTTACTTACTTCACTTAGTATGATAATTTCTAGGTCCATCCATGTTGCTGCAAATGGCAATATTCCACCCTTTTTTATGTCAGTAATATTCCATTATATGTATGTATGTGTGTGTGTGTGTGTATATATATATATATATATATATATATATATATATATATATATCACATCTTCTTTATCCATTCATCTGTCAGTGGACGTTTGGGTTGCTTCCATGTCTTGGCTATTGTGAATAGTGCTTCTATGAACATTGGGGTGCATGTATCTTTTCAAATTAGAGTTTTCTCTGGATATATGCCCAGTAGTGGAATTGCTGGATCATATGGTAGCTCTATTTTTAGTTTTTTAAGGAACCTCCATACTGTTTTCCATAGCGGCTGTATCAATTTACATTCCCACCAATAGTGTAGGAGGGTTCCTTTTTCTCCACACCCTCTCCAGCATTTATTCTTTGTAGAAATTCAGTCAAATTACTGATACCTAGATGGATGCCTCCAAAGTGTTTATCTATCTAAGAGAACTGTTTTCTTAGAATTTTTATTCCAATCTATTTATATTATTGTTTTGATTCTCACAGAATAAACTTTGGCCTAGCTCTTGTCAAAATTAGTGAAATTGTTGAATTAATTCAGGTAGAAATGAGAGGTTTTATTGTATAATGCGAAATACAGGGGAATAAGAAAGTGAAAACTTTGAATTTGTTATTTTTATGCTTCAAATGTTCAGGGAATAGTGGTTCACTGAGTTAGCAATTATTCCTTGATTACAGATCATTAGTAATTTGAACAGATTTTATCAAGGCTTGAAGTTTTATGCTAGTTTTGGATAATATTGATATATCTGATAAGTAAAATAAAAAATGTGATACTTTGGAGTTATAGTATAAATGACTAGCTATTTTTTTTTAACTTTTTTTTTGGATGTGGACCATTTTTTTGTGTGGGGGGGTGCTGCATTGGGTCTTCATTGCTGTGCGTGGCTTTCTCTAGTTGTGGCGAGCGGCGGCTACTCTTCGTTGTGGTGCGCAGGCTTCTCATCGCAGTGGCTTCTCCTGTTGTAGAGCACGGGCTTTAGGGTATGCGGGCTCCGTAGTTGTGGCTCACAGGCTCCAGAGCACAGGCTCGGTAGCTGTGGCGCACAGGCTTAGTTGCTCCGCGGCATGTGGAATCTTCCGGGACCAGGGCTTGAACCCGTGTCCCCTGCTACTTTTTTTTTTTTTTTTTGATGTGGATCATTTTTAAAGTCTTTATTGAACTTGTTACAATATTGCTTCTGTTTTATATTTTGGTTTTTTGGCTGCGAGGCTTGTGGGATCTTAGCTCCCTGACCAGGGATGGAACCCTCAACCCCTGCCTTGGAAGGCGAAGTCTTAACCACTGGACAGCCAGGGAAATCCTTAGTTATTTTATTATTTATCTTTTTTCCTTTTAAATTAGTAACCAGAGTTTAGTCATTTGCAGAAGCCAGCTTATATGAAACACATAAAACATATGTCTGTATTTTAATAAGTGCTGGCACATATATAACTAATAATAACTAACATTTAATGAATGCTTACTATGTGCCAGGCACTATTCTAAATATTTCACGTTTATTAACTCACTTAATTCTATGGAGTAATTTAATTTCTGTAGAATTTAGGAGACATGATAAAATTATTTTATTTTAGAGATGAAGTAACAGGCGCAGAAAAGTTGAGCAATCTGCCTGAAGTCACACAGCTAGTAGGTGATAGAGCCAGGATACAAAGGTGATGCTGCCTACGGGTAGGAACTGAGTGAAGCACCATGGGAGATAAAACAGAAAACTCAGTCTTTGCTTCAGCCATGCCATGGTCTAATAGAGAAATTAGACATATACCCAAAATTCCAAGGGGTGAACTATACAAAGGACATTAGAGGGATTCAAATAAAGACTGATGGAGGTCAGCAGAGGGATCAATCGCTGCTGGCTGGGGAGCTGAGGAAGACTGCCTGGAGGAGGTGGCATGTTAGCCATGTTGTCCAGAAGGAAAGGACTTTCACGTGGAGATGATGGTGTGGGGAAGGGAACAAAGAAAGCAGGCCCCATGTCAGAAGAGTCTGATGCAAACCCTGAGACTTCAAAGTGAAACCCTGGGTACATGAGAGTCAGATTTGAAAGGCATGTGGGTCCACACTGTGGAAAGCCTTTATTGCCCACATAAGAAATATGTATGTTCCTAGGGAGGAAATGGGGAGCTATGGGGGATGTTGGAGCAGGGAAGCAACATGCTAAAGTAGTTCTTTAAAAAGAGAACTCTGGCTGCCACTTTCAGGGTGGTTTGAAACACAGAAAGGCCAAAAGCTGGAACAGGTACTGGGAAGCATCACAGCACTCTGGGAGGAGGTAATGGTGGACCATGGTGGGTTGGGCATGTAAGGGAGGAGTAGGGAGGCACTGCTGCAGAGTAGGGACCCAGGGATCTTGAGACCAAGCTGGGTTTGGTACCGGCATCCTCACTGTCTAGCTGTGTGTCCTTCAGTGACTTCCTCACCTTCTCTGAGATAAACACAGGGATAGTCATCCCCACCTCATGGTGTGGTTATGAGGTCATGTGTGTAGGGCCCCCAATACTGTGTGTGCACACAGCAGACCCTCATCACGGCACCAAGGAGGGTTGTTGTCATTGCTGTCATTCTTGTTGTTGCTGGTACTTGAAGGAAGAGAGACCCTCAAAGCTGTCTCTGAGGTCTCAAATGTCTCTGAAAAGAAGGATGGGATGGCTTCAATAGGAATAAGAAACACGGAAGCTGCAACAAGCTTCAGGAGGGAAAGGAGAGCTCAGCTGAGCAAAGATTGTCCTTTGCTTTAGCTGGAGCTCTGGAAGGTAACTGGACAGAAGTTTGGGATCAGGGAGTCACCTATAAAGGGGCAACGCTAACCCTATTAGGAGGACAAGCTGGGGGTAGATCCCAGCCAGAAGCACAGCTCTGCAGGCCACATGCATGGTCTGTGATCCCAGGTGGGCCACACTTTTTTTTTTTCAGCCTGAATTGGCATTTTGCTGCAGAGTTAAGAGTCCCATCTCGTTCTGCATAAATCAGTGTGTGTGGAGAGAGAGAATGGGATGGGATGAACATAACAAGCCTTTTCCCTACGCAGTTGCCTCAAGAGGCTTGGGAGGATGACCTAGGCTGGGGAATGTTGCAAATTCTTCTCTCCCAGAAAGGAAAATGTTAACCAGCCCCTTCCTTGGACATTGTCTACCCCAGGGAACAGCAGAGGGTTTAAAGTGAAACCTCTGATGCTGGGAGGCCCCAAGTCCCTGGGAAAAGTCTGGTGGCCCTGGAACTAGGCCTTTGGTGGTGTGACAAGAAGGGCCCTGGACAAGAAGTCAGGAGGACAGAGTTCTGATATTTCTGCTCTGCTCCAAATGGAGGGGTGACCTTGGCCCAGTCATTTACTTCTCTGGGTATCAATTATTTTCCTCTTATAATTTCTAGGTTGGACTAGAATCTTAATAACTAAATCATATAATTCCTTTCAATAATAAAAAGAAAATCATACAATTCCTTCCCATCCCCAACCCTAGTCATAATGGTGGCTTACTTAGGAAGTGGTTTCTAAACCAGGGTGAAAAGCCCTAATGTCATTCTTGTATCTCTCTTCATATCCTCTGGTAGAAAATTGCCAAAGCTGTTCTTGTCCTAATGATTTAATGGTTGATGATGAATTAGAAGGAACTTGCCATTTTAGTACAGAGTACAGAAACTCTGAAATTCTGCAATTATATAGTTAACTCTTCGTTATTTTCAAATTCTGCTATGCACTACATACATTGGTACATGTTTTTTAGCAATCAGTCAATGGTTATTTAAAGCCCACTATAAGCCTGAAATGACTTTGGGCCCATTTCAAATAAAAAAGAATCAGTCACAACACAAAAACTGAAATTTCTAATGCTGCAGGGGATTTTAGAGATGATCTATTCTCCAACCCCATTCAGGTTACAAATGAGGGAACTGAAGTCCAGGGAAGTTAAATGTCCTGCCTAAGATCACAGAGCAAATTGAAGTCAGGTCCAGGAGCAGAACTCAGTTCAATGAAGTATGACTTAGAGTCATAACTCAGAGGAGATAAGGCAGAATTCACGCAATGCTTACACAATGGTTGGACAGTGGTTCTCAGACATTAGTGTATGCCAGAATCCCATGACATGCTTGGAAAGTGCAGCTTCTCAAGCCTCCAACCCAGAGTGTTGATTCAGTAGGACTCAAGTGAGGTCCAAGAAAGGGCATTTAACAAGCTCCCCAGTTCATTTGATAGAGGATCCTCAAGGGCAAGTTTCAAGAAAAATATTGACTTTGGTTGGCATATTATGTCCTTAGTGAAGTTCAAATGGGTCAGTTAAGTCCAACTGATGCCGACCACAGTGGCCCCCAACCTCAGACATGGGGCAACATGCCTGTCCCCTGTAACAAGGATGAACTCCGGTGCCAATCAAGGACCCTTGGCATTGGTCAGTACCCTTGTCCAGGCTTTACAAGCCATAGGTCCAGATCTCAGGCTGGTGGGGACATACTTGCTGGCTCTTCCAGACCCTGAGATGGGCTCTCACATTTTCTTAGGTTTATACCTTGTCAGATTCAAGATGAACACCCAGAAGAGAATGGACCTTTCCACTTATTTATAACGCAGCTTCAGTGGCACTTGGAGTGCCACTGAAGGTAATTAATGGACCCTCAGACTCACTTTTTTGCACATGTGCATCAAGATTACCTGAGTTTTAGGTGAGTGTGTGCACTTTTTTGTTCTTAAAAGTGAGTCTATTTATTAGCAGTTTATATTACTTAAATTCTTTGTTGCTGTAACAGAAACCAAGCTTAGGAGACCTAGCTTGAGCAAAAATGAGGAATTAATAATATGGGTGTCTTGGAGAACCACAGCTAGGAATGTTCCTAGGCCTCAGAAAAATACTGGAACCAGTTACCAGGCAATGAAAATGGAAGCAGAAAGCTGATAGTAATCCCTTGCATCTCTTGCCTTGTCAGACTTCTCTGTTTTGTTCACCTCCCTCCATAGCCTGCTAAATATGGTCCACGTGATATTCCATAGCCAAGCCACAGCTTCCCATAATGCTCACCCAGAGAGAACCACTGCGAGCTTTTTTTTTTTTTTTTTTAATGCGGTACGCGGGCCTCTCACTGTTGTGGCCTCTCCCGTTGCGGTGCGCAGGCTCAGCGGCCATGGCTCACGGGCCCAGCCGCTCCGCGGCATGTGGGATCTTCCCGGACTGGGGCACGAACGTGTGTCCCCTGCATCGGCAGGCGGACTGTCAACCACTGCGCCACCAGGGAAGCCCTGCAGAGTTTTTTTTTTGCGCACTGCGAGCATTTTAGAATACGTCCCTTTAGGGTTTTCTCATGCACAAATGTACACTTTCAAACAAAATTAGGATTGTACATTATATATTCTTCCATAACTGATTTGCTGTACCTATCAATAAATGTACCACAAACATATTTCCATTTCATCATCCATTTTTCTGCATGCTCATTTTTAATAGCTGACTAGTATTCTACCATATGGGTGTTCAGTAGACTCTCTCATATCCAACTTGATCAGAGTAACTTAAACCTTTTAACTTACAACGTACCCCAGGCCATTTATTTTAGATTAAGAAATATTTACCAATATAGAGAAAAGACTTTGGCATCATTAAAGTTTTCTCCCTTCATATTTTACAGTTGTTCACTATCACCTAACTCAACAGCATTATTATTATTTTTTTAGAAATATAAATGTCTCTTTTGTCATTGCATTAGTGTACATCTTATTGAATTAAGTTACATAATTACAATAAAAGCTATAGCAGTAAAAACAGGTTTGGGGACAAACACAACTGATTCCTGACGAGCATACAACTCACCTAGTGGGAGTGTAAGTGTGTGGGTTAGCTAAAGAGAGCTACCAGCTGTGAACACTCAGCATGCTGGGGCATTAGACAATACGTATATATAAAGAATAGAGAGTGATGGTTAATCCAGGGAGCTTTGTAGATCTTAAAGAATACTTCTACTATACAGGAATTTATTTAACCAATTTCCTATGCTGGGTATCTAAAGGTTCTTTTCTTTCTCACTGTTAAAATATCCACGAAGATAATTCTTTTGGGCACTTTCATAATGATTCCTGGAATTGGAACCACTGGGTAAAATTACATACATTTTAAAGAATTTAAATACACATTTTCAACTTGTTCCCCAAAAGGTTTCCCTGGACTTGATATTTTAAAACACAATTTAAAATAATAAGAGACCTTTCAGCAGGGAGTCTAATTAAGCAACCACCTTCGTTTTTCTGCATGTGGCACGAATTTAAGTCTGATCCTTTATCCTCAAACAATGACTTCATCTCTTCCAAGATACGGCAGAAAAAAGACCTTCCCTTTGTTTTCTGTGACAATAGCAACAGTTCCCACGAATGAAATTTATTTTTCACCTAGTAATTCAACCCATTTGGTTTTAGGATGTGGCCAGGCAAAATGAGCCAAAAATGCAAGATTAAGGCAACTTGATTTTTATGGTGTGTATAAAGTTGAGCTTTGGGTTTGGCCGACACAAACAGTTTCCATGGTTTGGGAGTTTTTGTTGTAGCAACAAGTTCCTTGGGCAGCAGTCTGTAAAATGCAATGTGAGGAACATTTTGAACTCGGAGAGTAAAAGGACCAGATCAGGTGGTGTCTTGGACGGGTTCTCTGGAATTCCCATCCTACCCCAAGGCCAAAAGGCCAAAAGTAAAACAGTCATCAATTTCTCTGAAGAGTTTTTCCATTGTTTGGAACTTCCCAGTGGGAGCATTCAACTTGCTAATGTCAGCAGGGCTTGAATGGGGGACACTGGCCAAGGTACATGACTCAGATGATATGAAATCACTATATTACGGCGAATTTGAAGCAACTGCTCTCCTCTGTATTTGGGCTGGCGAGGTGGGTGTCTGAGGGGGCCTGACTTGTTCCTCCCAAGGCTGTTTGTCAGTGGAGATCATGGGTGCATGAGGCTTGGGGATGGATGATGGAGGGCAGGCTGAAAGGAGGGAGGTTAGAGAAAGTGCTGAAGATGAGGCAGAAACACATGGCCCAGCCAGGTCACCCATCACAAGAGCTGAGCAATGTCAAGAACCAAGGAACTAGGTCAAAATGAGGGCTTTTGAGTAACCAGGAAAGTCGGTGGGCCAGTGGGATGAGGTCTGGGCAATTCTGCTGAGAGGAGATGGTACTGCCTGTTCAGGGCTTTTCTATAGGTTTGACCTGGGTGGGTAAATGTGCTCATTTACAAAGGGGGGTTGTGAAAGGGGCCTCGATGGCCTTGAAAAGAATACCTTCAAATGGCGTAGGAGAGTTAGGGAATTTTTTATACTCCAAGTTTCGAAAGAGACGACAGAACAGGAGAGTCAGAGGGACCTATTTCTGGGAAGGCAATCATTCCTCGTACCCACAGGTCAGAGGGATGAGAAGGTTCTCTGAATCCCTTTTCAATCTCTTTCTGAATTGCTTGTAAAAGCTTGAAACACCCTAATAGAAGCTCAGTGTTTTGAGGAACATGTAATATCTGAAAGTAGTTTTAAAGTGAAAGATACAAAATAGATAAATAAAACATGTATAAGATAAAATGAATAATGAAAAGTAGTTTATCATTGTCTTTAAAGTCCTTTGCAGACTCTTCCTTCTCAGAGAAAACGGTTATCCTGATCTTCACGTTGATCATCACCTTGCTTTTGCTTAAGATTTTACCTTTTATATATGTATATATATATATATATATATATTTAAATTTTATTTATTCATTTTTTGGCTGCATCGGGTCTTAGTTGCAGCATGCGGGCTCCTCGTTGCAGCGCGTGGGCTTCCTTCTAGTTATGGCATGCAGGCTCATTAGTTGTGGCACTTGGGCCCAGCCGCCCCGTGGCATGTGGGATCTTAGTTCCCTGACCAGGGATTGAACCGATGACCCCTGCATTGCAAGACAGATTCTTAACCACTGGAACACCAGGGAAGTCCCAGATTTTACCTTTTGTATTTAAACATATTGTTTGGTTTTACCTATATTTGAACTTTATATACGTGGAATCATACTATGTTCTGCAACTTAAAAAATAAATCAGTGGTATATCTTGGGATTCACCATGTTCTTGGTGCGTCTGTAGTTCATTTGTCTCATTGCTATATGTAATTGAATGAGTATGCCACAATTTAAATTTTATTCTACAATTGATGGAGATTTATATTGTTTCTAGATTTTTGCTATCACTAAACAGTGCTGTTATGAATATTCTTGCATGGGTCTTCTGGTGCATATGTGCAGGAGTTTCTCTAGGTTTATTCCTAGGAGAGAAGATGTAGAATTGTAGGGCTCGTGCATCTTCAAATTTATTAGAAAATGTCAGATTATTTTCCAAAGTGGTTGCCCCAATTTAAATTTCCATCAGTGCTGTATTAGTGTGAAAACCGTAACCAATACTTGCTATTTTTCAGAATTTTTAATTTCTTGCTTTTCTGGTAGGCATGAAATGCTATTATAATTGTACCATTCATTTGCAGCTTTCTTACTGCTACTAAGTTGATATTTTCACGTTTATTGATATATTTTCTCTTTTGTAATGTCTGTTCAAGCTTTGCCATTTTCTTTTTTTATTTGTAGAATCTCTTTATATATTCTGAATATTAAACATTGGTCTGTTGTGTATGGTGCAAATGTCTTCTCCTAGTTGGTGGTTTATCTTTTTACTCTCTTTATGATGTCCTTCAATGTACAGAAGTACTTAATTATCATATAGTTGTTGTTTGCCATGTCTTTCCTTTATGGTTTGTGCTTTTAAGCCTTATTTTAGAAAATGTTTCCTTATCTCATGGTCATAAAGATATTCTATTTTTTTTTCCTTCAAATGTTAAAGTGTTGCCATTTTCTCTCTTAAGTCTCTAATTCACCTGGGATTGATTATCACATAAGCTGTGAGGAAGAGATCCAATTTGATCAGTTTTCCTTATGGATAACCAGTTGTTCCAGTACCATTTTAAAAAGAGTTCATCCTTCCTTTACTGTTCTGTCATCTCTCTCTGCCATAAACCACATTTGTGTTCTGTTCCATTTCATCCCTTACTAATACTCTATTGTTTGCACTGAGGTAGCTGTATAATAATTCTTGACATGCGATTAGGCAAATTTTTCCACTCCCAACCAATTTTTTACCAAGATACTCTTCACTGCTTTTAGTTCTTTGTACTTCCATATGTATTTTACTCACAGCTTGTATAGTTATATATCTACCCATATACATACAAAAGGGAATATTAATCTCTTGGGATTTTAATTTGCTTTGCATTGTATTTATAGATTTTAGGAGAACTGGCAACTTTACAATACTGAGTTAACCAAGTCATAACATGATCTAATGCTATATTTATTTTTTATCCTTGAAATAACATTTTGTAACTTTCTCTATGAAGGCCTTGCATATTTTTTGCTAGATATATAGCTCTATATACTTTTATCAATATTTTTATTGAAGTATAGTTGACTTACAGTGTTGTGTTAATTTCTGCTATACAGAAAAGTGATTCAGTTGTACATGTATATATATATATAATTTTTTAAATATTCTTTTCATTATGGTTTATCATAGGATATTGAATATAATTCTCTGGGCTATATAGTAGGACCTTGTTGTTTATCCATTCTATGTATAAAAGCTTACATCTGCTAACCCTAACCTCCCACTCCATCCCTCCTTCAACCCCTTCCCCTTTGGCAATTACCAGTCTGTTCTCTATGTCCGTGATTCTGTTTCTGTTTCATAGGTTGGTTCATTTGTGTCATATTTTAGATTCCACATTTAAGTGATATCATATGGTATTTGTCTTTCTCTTTCTGACTTACATCACTTAGTATGATAATCTCTAGTTTTAAATGGCGTTATTTTGTTCTTTTTTATGGCTGAGTAGTATTCCATTGTATATATATGTGCCACACCTTCTTTATCCATTCATTTGTTGATGGACATTTAGGTTATTTCTATGTCTTGGCTATTGTGAATAGTGCTGCTATGAACATAAGGGTGCTTGTATCTTTCTGAATTATAGTTTTGTCTGGATATATGGCCAGGAGTGGGATGGCTGCATCATATGGTAATTCTATTTTTAGTTTTCTGAGGAACCTCCATACTGTTTTCCACAGTGGCTATATCAACTTACATTCCCAACAGTTTAGGGGGGTTCCCTTTGCTCCACACCTTCTGCAGCATTTGTTATTTGTAGACTTTTTAATGGTGGCCATTCTGACTGGTGTGAGGTGGTACCTCACTATAGTTTTGATTTGTATTTCTCTAATAATTTGTGATGTTGAGCATCTTTTCATGTGCCTATTGGCCATCTATATGTCTTCTTTGGAGAAATGTCTATTTAGGTCTTCTGTCCTTTTTTTGATTGGGTTGTTTGTTTTTTTGTTGTTGAGTTGTATGAGCTGTTTGTATATTTTGGAATTAAGCCCTTGTTGGTTGCATCATTTGCAAATATTTTCTCCCATTCTGTAGGCTGTCTTTTCATTTTGGTTATGGTTTCCTTTGCTGTGCAAAAGCTTGTAAGTTTGATTAGGTCCCATTTGTTTATTTTTGTTTTTATTTCTATTGCCTTGGGAGATTGACTTAAGAAAACATTGGTATGATTTGTGTCTGAGAATGTTTTGCCTATGATCTCTTCTGGCAGTTTTATGGTGTCATGTCTTCTGCTTAAGTCTTTAAGCCATTTTGAATTTATTTTTGTGTATGTTGAGAGGGTGTGTTCTAACTTCATTGATTTACATGCAGCTGTCCAACTTTCCCAACACCATTTGCTGAAGAGACTGTCTTTTTCCCATTGCATATTCTTGCCTCCTTCGTTGAAGATTGATTAACTTAAGTAGGTGTGTGGGTTTGTTTCTGGGCTCTCTGTTCTGTTCCATTGATCCATATGTCTGTTTTTGTGCCAGTACAACACTGTTTTAATTACTGTAGCTTTGTAGTATTGTCTGAAGTCTGGGAGGGTTACGCCTCCTGCTTTGTTCTTTTTCTTCAGGATTGCTTTGGCAATTCTGAGTCTTTTATGGTTCCATATGAATTTTAGAATTATTTGGTCTACTTCTGTGAAAAATATCATGGGTAGTTTGATAGGGATCACATTAAATCTGTAGATTGCTTTGGGTAGTATGGCTATTTTAACAATATTAATTCTTCCAATCCAAGATACAGCTCTGTATTTTTTTTTTTAATTAATTAATTTATTTATTTTTGGCTGTGTTGGGTCTTCGTTTCTGTGCGAGGGCTTTCTCTAGTTGTGGCAAGCGGGGGCCACTCTTCATCGTGGTGCGCGGGCCTCTCACTATCGCGGCCTCTCTTGTTGCGGAGCACAGGCTCCAGACGCGCAGGCTCAGTAGTTGTGGCTCACGGGCCTAGTTGCTCCACGGCATGTGGGATCTTCCCGGACCAGGGCTTGAACCGTGTGTCCCCTGCATTGGCAGGCAGATTTTTAACCACTGCGCCACCAGGGAAGCCCAGCTCTGTATTTTTAATGTTATTGTAAAACAGCATTTTTAAGATCATGCTTCAGAATTCTTTGTTCATATATTATATATGTAAAATTGTGAGCCTGAACATATAGTACATGTGAGAGATGATGTTGATTTGAACTAAGGTGGGGGAGGTAAAGATGGAGGTGGTGAAATTGTGCACATATATTAAATATCAAGTCATCAGGGTTTGTTGATATAGTAATACAGTGTGATATTGATAGCTTCTATATATTTGTATATACATGGAGAATTTTTTCTAAGAGCTCATATTTTGAAAACTTTATCTTTGGCAATATTTTGTACTTGGGTCAAAAATGATTTCCATCAGAGAAAAATTTCTCTTGCTTCGGCCAAGCTTCTGGGCAACTACTGACCCCAAAACACTTTAAACCAAATATTCATGTTGAGGAGTTTTGGATGGCCTAGGTAGCATGAAACCACATGAAATCTGGCTTGTGGTTAAGAATACTTAAGGGAGACTTTTTCTCCTTTCTACCCTCCCCACAGTTTGAGAGAGGTGCTTTTCCTTACATTACCCCGGGATGGGGGCTGGATTATTTCTAGTCCACCTCTTAAGTGAATATGTAGCCCTGTGAACCCCAGGTTCACTGGACATGTCTTATTAGGCTCCCCACTGTCTGTGTACTATCTTTCTCCCTGAACCCTTTGCAGCATGAAAACTGAAACTCAGTTTTACTGGGGTTTGGCAAATCCCTGAAAGCAAAAGCCAACCTAACTGCTCTACTTACACTTGTGGCTTCTTGCTTTAAATTTAGGTTTTTTGGCCTCAGAGGATGCCTTCCTTTCTGGACAGCTCATCAACAAATTTAAAAGATGCTAAAAGACATTTTATCCAGGATTTCTAGTTGTTTCCAGTGATAGAATTGACTAGGGTCTCTAGCCCACCATGCTGTCAGAAATGATACTGACTTCGCTCCTTTAACTTGAGGCTTTGGTTCTTATTAAAATGCAAATATCCATGTTTGAGATAGCAAGTTAAAGCAGTGTTTCTCACAGAGTCATCTTAAAACTAATTCCTTAAAAATCATCTGGCATGCTTGTTAAAATGCTGATCATGGGTCACGTTGCAAACTTCTGATACAAACCTTGGGATAGAAAGAGGAAAAATTTTTATTAAGCGTTTCAGTGGAGAATAACGTGGTTATCTGTTATGCCTTTGTAAAAATTAGTTTCAGGATCCTTTTCTGAAACAAGTTTTCACAATAAAAATGCTTAGGAATATTTGATATCTGTAGGAAAAACCTCTTCCTGATACTGAAATGAAAGAAATTGCTTTTCTCTGTAAGGAGTCCAGCATTCACTGATTCCATTTCCCTGACTGCTCTAGTGGGAGTGCTGCCAGCCATTCTCACCTATACCTATAGGTTATATACTCTCAAAGCCAGTGGTTGACTTGTTTTACTGTATTTTCTTGTGACCATCCAAAGAAATGTGAAGGAGTCTCATTTTTCAGTCACATTTAGAGAGAAACCATGGAGCCTCAGAAAGGTTAAATACCTCCTCATTCTAGAAAGAGGAAAAAAAAAACCTTTACACTTTCTTATAAAAATATGTTTGAGCATAACTCCAATTATTCTCTTAGGAGAAATTCTTTGTAATGGATTTACTAGGTTGCAAGGTATACATATTTTAAGACTCCCCATCCCCTAATAAAGATAGCTTTATTATCCTGATTATAAAAAAAAAAATACTGGAATAAACTCAATGTTAGATATCTACAGGCACTTCAGAAAGATTTAAGAAGAAATTAAAATTACCTCAACCTGCCACCCAGAGAAAACCATGGCTAAACATGTTCATATATTATATATCTTGTTAGATTTTTTTCTTATGCATACAAATATTTTATTTTCAAAAACAGAATAATCCTGTTTATAATCTGATATTTTAAATCAATGTTATATTGTGAATCTCTTCCCATGTCTGTAAATGTGAGTTTTGGAAAATTGCATTGTATTTTGTAGGTGTCCTGCACACCATGCTTAGCATCTAGCAGAACACCTGATACTAGCAACAAATACTTACCATGCTTGTAACTCCTCTTGGGCAGTTGACTCCCATCTTTGCAGAAAGGGCAGCCATTAGGCATCCACATTTTATACCATTTGTTCCCTCCGGTTGGATGAGAGGTCCGTAGAGGCCCCAGAGAATCCACAGGCTGGCCAGGAGGCCTCAGGTGTAGTCTCATAAGCAAAGGATGAGCTAGCTAATGAGATTCCTTTTCTTAAGAATTTAAATTCAGAAATGCTCAGAAGAAGAGACAGCACAGCAGGAGCAGAATGGAAGAGTCATCTTATAGTGCAAGAATGGAGAGGTCATAAAGGACCAAGTTTAGGGCACATTCACAAAAAAGCAGAAACTGTGAGGTGAAGATAAGATGTGGAGAGAGAGGAAGCCAGTTGGAAGAGTTCAGGAAGAAGTCAGTGGAGGGTAGCTGAGTCAGTTCACAGTGGAGCACTAGAGCAAAATCTGCATCCTCAGTCTGCGGGTCCCTCCGTTGGGTCACCTCCCACTTAGACTGGTTGTGGCCCACTCCTATAGTGGCTCCTATTGTTTGATTTCTGTTTGATCCCATCTCCCTAGGACTCCAGGTATTCTTACAATCCCATCCACTAATTCATCTACTGGTAGACTGAAGTTTAGTGAGTTTCTACTCCCTGAAGGCTAAAGAATATAAATAACAATTATTTTGATCATTTAGACACAACAGTTACTTAAGGGAGTGGATTTTTGGTTTTAGGTTTATAGTTTTTTCTGCGTGTGCCTGTATGTGTGAATTTTTTGTTTAATTTCTAATTTCATCACTGCATATGCTAAAGGAATGTGCATCCTCAATTTGAAGGTACAATATTTTATTTTATTCATTTATTAAAAAATTATTTTTCCATTAAAAAAATTATTTTATATTAGAGTATAGCTGATTAACAATGTTGTGTTAGTTTCAGGTGTACAGCAGAGTGATTCAGTTATACATATGCATGTATCTATTCTTTTTCAAATTCTTTTCCCGTTTAGTTTATTACAGGGTATTGAGCAGAGTTCCTTGTGCTATACAGTAGGTCCTTGTTGGTTATCTATTTTAAATATAGAGGTATATAGATGTCAGTCCCAAACTTCCAATCTATCCCTCCCCCATCCCCCATAACCATAAGTTTGTTCTCTAAGTCTGTGAGTCTGTTTCTGTTTTGTAAATAAGTTCATTTGTATCATTCTTTTTTTAGATTCTGCACATAAGTGATCTCATATGATATTTGTCTTTCTCTGTCTGACTTACTTCACTTAGTATGATAATCTCCAGGTCCATCCATTTTGCTGCAAATGACATTATTTTATTATTTTTTATGGCTGAATAGTATGCCATTGTATGTATATGTGTGTGTGTGTGTGTGTGTGTGTGTGTGTGTGTGTGTATATATATATATATATATATATATACCACATCTTCTCTATCCATTCATCCGTCGATGGATATTTAGGTTGCTTCCATGTCTTGGCTATTGTAAACACTGCTTCAGTGAACATTGGGGTGCATGTATCTTTCCAAATTATGGTTTTCTCCAGATATATGCCCAGGAGTAATATTGCTGGATGATATGGTAGCTCTATTTTTAGTTTTTTAAGGAACCCCCATACTGTTTTCTATAGTGGCTGTACCAATTTACATTCCCACCAACAGTGTAGAAGGGTTCCCTTTCCTCCACACTTTCTTCAGCATTTATTGTTTGTAGACTTTTTGATGATGGCCATTCTGACTGCTGTGAGGTGATATCTCATTGTAGTTTTGATTTGCATTTCTTTAATAATTAGCAATGTTGAGCATCTTTTCATGTGCCTCTTGGCCATCTGTATGTCTTCTTTGAAGAAATGTCTATTTAGGTCTTCTACCTATTTTTTGATTGGGTTGTTTGTGTTTTTGATATTGAGCTGCATGATCTATTTGTAAATTTTGGAGATTAATCCCTTGTCAGTTGCATCGTTTGCAAATATTTTCTCCCATTCTGTGGGTTGTCTTTTCATTTTGTTTATGGTTTCCTTTGTTGTGCAAAAGCTTTTGAGTTTAATTAGGTCCCATTTGTTTATTTTGGTTTTTGTTTCCATTACTCTAGGAGATGGATCCAAAAAATATTGCTGCAATTTATGTCAAAGAGCATCGTGCCTATATTTTTCTCTGTGGGTTTTATAGTATCTGGTCTTACATTTAGGTCTTTAATCCATTTTGAGTTTATTTTTGTGTATGGTCTTAAAGAATGTTCTATTTTCATTTTTTCACATGTAGCTGTCCAGTTTTCCCAGCACCATTTATTGAGGAGACTGTCTTTTCTCCATTGTATATTATTGCCTCCTTTGTCATAGATTAATTGACCATAGGTGTGTGGGTTTATTTCTGGGGTTTCTATCCTGTTCCATTGATCTTTATTTCTGTTTTTGTGCCAGAAAACTATAGTTTTGTGCCAAAACTATACTGTTTTGATTACTGTACCTTTGTAGTATAGTCTGAAGTCAGGGATCCTGATTCCTCCAGCTCTGCTTTTCTTTCTCAAGATTGCTTTGCTATTTGGGGTCTTCTGTGTCTCCATACAAATTTTAAGATTTTTTTTGTTCTAGTTCTGTGAAAAATGCCATTGGTAATTTGATAGGGATTACATTGAATCTGTAGATTGCCTTGGGTAGTATAGTCATTTTGACAATATTGATTCTTCTGATCCAAGAACATGGAATCCCTTTCCATCTGTTTGTGTCATCTTTGATTTTTTTCATCAGCATCTTATAGTTTTCTGTGTACAGGCCTTTGGCCCTCTTAGGGAGGTTTATTCCTAGGTATTTTATTCTTTTTGATGTGATGATAAGTGGGATTGTTACTTTAATTTCTCTTTCTGATCTTTTATTTTTAGTTTATAGAAATGCAACAGATTTCTTTGTATTTATTTTATATCCTGCAACTTTAAAGGTACAATATTTTAAATTAAGTTCATGAGACATATTTTTAAAATACTCTGTCTTTATTTTGGTTTTCTAATCAGTACCTAAAAAGTAGTCTTCACTACTATACTGTTTCTGCCCATCTTTTCTTCTTATATTTCCAGTTGTCACTTTATATAATTTGATGTAGTGTTTCATTTCCTTAAGTGCTTTTTCTATTTAATGTCAGTTGCCTTGATACCTTTTGTCTGATGTTAATATGACCACCTTGCTTTCTTTTTCTGTGTATTTTTTGGTATGTCTTTAGTCATTCTTGTATTTTAACTTTTCCATATCACATTTTTGCATTATTTCTCTTATCAAAAGTATAGAGACCCTGTTGATATTTTTGTTTGGACCTATGTGAATGTCTCTGGAATTAATAGGATGAGTTCAGACACTGTGTAGCCATCCCCAAGCCCATTTGATCTTATTCCTGGGTCCAGAGTTTCCCTTGGTTCTGAGTATGGGTATGTGACTGAGTTCTGGCTAACAGAATATGGTAAATGTGAAATGCATGATCCCTTTGCTCTTTCTGGTCTGCATGGCAATGCCCAAGTCCACCTTTTAAACCACAGGTGAAATGGCAGAGTCTCTATTAATCTGAGTCCCTGAATATCTGCGTGGGGCAGAGCCCCTCTACTGCCAACTGGACTATATGTAAGAGAGAAATAAACTTCTATTATGTAAAGCCACTCAGCTTTTAATATCATGGCAGCTAGTGTGAACTAATGCAAGAAATGGTAAAGAAAGTGGGTGCTACCATAACAACAAAACTAAAACACAGAATACTGTCTTAACAGTTGAGGAGTGGACAATAAGGAAACTGAAATTGAAAGCTAGAGGATGGAGACTCATTCGCAATGGCAAAATATTTGGGAAACTTTTTGTCAGTGATACCTTGTAAAGTAGATAAAATGCCTAATAAGCCCATAGTTCTATGGGAAGAAATTGAATAAAAGAATGTTAGTGCTGTATTCTAGCTGAGAGTGGCTACATTTTGCAAGGTTTTAAGAGCAAGAGCTCAAGAAAGAACTGCCTGGCTCAAAAGCAGAAAAGAAAGAAACTAGAGAGAGTCCAGAAATTCGGGGCTTTTCGAGTAGGAAAAGTTGATGGTCTTTAGAGCCCAAAGGGCAGGAAACTAGTTTGAAAGAAGATTTTGAGGAGTTAAAGCCCTTCAAGACTCAGTCCCAAGGCAAAGAATTCATTAAGGGTGTGGTATTCCCTCCCCAAATAGCCACCATTAAATTGAGAAAAAGTGGAAAGGAGTTGAGTGAGAAAAAAAAAATAGATTTGAGAGTTATGTCTAGGAAAGAAATTTGGGTGTGGTTACTGACACACAGAGCTTGCTGGAAGCAAGTAAATTAGAATCTATTAAGGGTTTGGAGAGAATTAGATAGCCAAAGAACCATTAGAAACCTCTCTGACTAGAGTGGATGGTGGATGGAGGTGACACGTGCGATCATGATACAGCAGCCAAAGACTGCTTTATAGTGGCCAAAGTGGCCAGTTCCAGTTGAGACTCTTTCCAGGCAGTTTCTGCTCTGTTTCATAAAGCTGAGCTACAAGAAGCCAAGCTCTGAAAATCGTTTGCCTTTCTGCCCCACCTCCTGCCCACATATCAGAGAGTCCCACAGCACTAGGAAGCAGCCCAGGCCTGCAGGCTTTCTCTTTGCTCTGGCTGCACTCAGCCCCAGACCTTCTGTGTAGGTCCTATAGAATGCTGCTGATCTGCAACAAGAAAGAGGTTTCACGGGAGCCAGCCTCATCCATCCTACAGCTATCTTTCACCCCCAGCCAAACTTAGGAGTGTTACTAAGGTTCCCTGAGGCTCCCTTCATTTCTTTCTTTTTCTTTTTAATTTTTAACAGCTTTCTTGAGATCTAATTCACACACTATACAATTCACCCAAAGTATGCAATTCAATGGTTTTTAGTATATTCACAGAAAAGTGCAACCATCCCCACTGCAGATTTTAGAACATTTTCATCACCTCAAAAAGAAACATGTACCCTTTTGCTATCACCTCCTATTTCCCTGTCCCTGCTCCGCAGTGTCTAAGCAACCACTAATCTACTTTCTCTCTTTATGGACTTCCTGATTCTGGACTTTCATATGAATGGAATCATTCATATGAAAGCCAGTATGTGGCTTCTTTCACTTAGCATAATGTTTTTAAGGTTCATCGATGCTTACTTTAGCATGTATCAATACTTCATTTCTTTTATGGACAAATAATATTCCATCATATGAATATATCACATTTTGTTCATCCATTTGTCTGCTGGTGGGCACTTGGGTTGTTTCCACCTTTTGGCTATTATGAATAATGCTGCCATGAACATTTGGGTACAAGTTCCCTTTGCTTATTTCTGGAAAATTCCTGTTCTTTTCAAGGAGGAAATTTCCACATTACCACTTATGGCTTTCCTTTAATTTGCTTCCCTCTTCAATCCATGAGGAATTCCTGGGGGCTCCAATCAAGATGGTGGAATAGAAGGAGGTGGTGCTCACCTCCTCCCACAAATATATTAGGAATTCCTCGAAGTCCTGGCATATTGATGATACTCTTTCCTGTTTCCAGGGCTGATGTGGGTTTTCCCCTATTTTAATATTCTTTTGATAATTTTAGTCATGATCTGGAAGGAAGGATTTTGCTCACTTTGCTTTTATTTTTGATAAATTTATTTAATTTATTTATTTATTTTTGGCTGCATTGGGTCTTTGTTGCTGCGCGTGGACTTTAGTTGCGGCGAGCAGGGGCTACTCTTTGTTGCAGTGTGCGGCCTTCTCATTGCAGTGGCTTCTCTTGTTGTGGAGTACGGGCTCTAGGCGCCCCGGCTTCAGTAGTTGTGACATGCAGCTCAGTAGTTGTGGCTCACGGGCTCTAGAGTACAGGCTCAGTAGTTGTGGCACACGGGCTTAGTTGCTCTGCGGCATGTGGGATCTTCCCGGACGAGGGCTTGAACCTGTGTCCCCTGCATTGGCAGGCAGATTCTTAACCACTGTGCCTCCAGGGAAGTCTGCTAGCTTTGCTTTAAGTACCTCTGTTACTGAAGACTATTCTTGTACCCTTAACAAGAGGATATTGAATATAAGTTAACTGTTTTTTTTAATGACTCAAATTCATCACCATAAACCTGAATTATTCACTGAATTAATTAAGGGTCCACTGATATACATAATTCTGTATATTTCATGAAATGGCCTTAGAAAACGTATTTTCCCCATACTTATTATCATCTTGAGAGCAGCAGTGCTAATAATTAATTGAGCACTCAGTATATAGTGAGCCAGGATGGCAAATGGTAGGTAGAGAATGATATTTATATATTTTAAATCTTATATGCTATAATTAGGACAAAAATTACACCAATATAATCTATTGAAACTTTTAAAATAAACAAGTACATAGAAAAATGAATAATTACAAATAACGGTAAATTCTCTGAAGGGAATTAACAGGGTGAGGTGAGAGAGGACAAGAGGGAGGAACCTACTCTATTAGAGTGTTCTGGGAAGAATTAGCCAAGGAGAATTTACCATTTAACCAAGTATTGCAAATAAAATTGATTAGTAAGATTTAAAAAAAATATTGTAAAACTGAATCCTTTCATGTAATATCTGGGCAATACTTCGATGATGAAGTGAAGTTAAGCAGGCAGTCAGTTTTCAGTTTTGCACTTCTGGAGAATAGGTTTTCTCAATGCTGAATTTGGTAGATCCTGACCTCTGGGTAAGCAGGTCTTCCTGCGGTGCAGGTGGCGGTCATTAGCACTGTTCACAAACCTTCCCCTCCAGGAACTTGGTGGGATTGTGCTTCCCTGCCCTTTTGAAGTTGGGCGTGGCCACATGATTTGCCTTGACCAATGAAATTTGAGTAGAAGTGATGTGCGTCACTTCCGGGAGGAAACATTACGAGCACCCAATTCCCGTAGTTCTTTTCCCAGCCCTGGGTGAAGAGGGAACCTTCCTCAGCTTTGCTACCTGAGTGAGGATGGCAAGCAGAGCCCTCTGCCAGCCTGCTTCCGACCTGCCGTGTGAGCAACCTAGAAACCTGTGCTGTGCTAGGCCACTGAGATTCTGGAGTTGTTTAGCTTATTCCGATTCAGTGCATGAGGCTCAGGATATGGTCACTTTATAAAATCAAGATAAGTCTGCCCTTTCTAGGAGTTGCCTCCTCCCCCATATCCTCAGAAGTTTCCAAGTTCTGGTATTTGTGGGAGCTTCACTGGCTCTTTCCTTACCTGGGTGCACCACGTGGCTGTCACCCTGTGAAGCAGCCTTGTGCTGTAGCCCTTCTGGCCTGGAAGTCCACCTGCCATGGAGGGGCTTCTCATCTCTGCGGTAGCTCTTCTTGCATGTGGACCTTGAGTCTTGGCCTCTTTTGATTGGTTGTTTACTAGGACCAGAAGCATTTGCCCTGGAACAGAAACTGAGCTCCTGAGATGGCCTACCCTCCTCTCTTTTCCCTTCAGAGCAACTTTCCGTCTTCTCCTTTTCACCCTTTAGTGGATACCCCTCCTGGGTGGTTACGCTCCGTGTTCCAGACCCTTAGAGGAGACCTCATCCTACTCCATCCTTTCTGAAGATTGTATATAGTTTGTCCCCACCATCTCAGTGAATCAGAGAATGATTCTGGGAATAACCTTTTTTTCTTCCGAATCAGCAGTGAGGGATGGGTGGGTAGGGACGCCTGCCTCACCAGTTTCACCTGTTTATCTAACTTTGTCTTCCCTTTTTGTTCTTACTAATAACCACTTCTTAGAGTTTAGTAATAAGCTTACTCACATCTGGAGGACCAGGCTGTTACTCTGTGAAAAAATATATCTCGCACTCTCCTGTGGCTTGATACAGGAGAATTTAAAAGTGAAATGCATAATCCTTGAGTACAAAATGCTTACAACTTTGCTGGAGAAAGAACTTGTATGTGTGAAATAATGCGTAAATGAAAGAATATTACATTTTAGCATTGAGTCTATATCAGTAAATTCTATGTCATATTGTTTAGACAGTTGAACAGTTGGGCAGTAGTAGTTGGTTAGGTGCAAACTGCATAGTGTCAGTTTTATTAATAAGGTAAATAAGCCTTGCTGAAGTGTTGAAGGAAGAAATTGCTGCATTCTCTTTCTCATCCTCTGGGATGTGAAAGAACAATAAAACTACTGATTTCAGAAGAAATAGAGAAATAGAACATTTTGCTTCACTGGGTGACAGGATCTGTACTGAGACAAACCGCCCTAGTCCACATGTGGGTACAGACAGACCAAGCACTTTAGTGAAATTGTTTTCTCCGATTTCTGTAAGAACTACTAAGAGCATAGTGAAAGTGAAAAACTAAGAACATAGTGGAAGTTCAGATCCTTGACCTTCATTGTATGGAAATTACAGCCTGTGCATCAGTGGAAAGGCAAAGGCAGCCATTTTTCTTAGCCTCCTAAGAAAATATATTCCAGAAAACATTCTCTCTTCTAAGGATATGTGACTTGTACACCCTCCTCTTCAGGGAGTCCCACAGCATCATGCAGTTGAACTCCTCCCCATGGCTTTGTCGTTACCAGAAACAGTGTTCCAAAGAGGAATTTCTCTTTCTCATTCTTGTGGATTTAAAAGTTTGCATGTGTTGTGTTGCTCTTTAGCAACAATCAGCAAAGCTTATGGGAAAAGAAAGTGTTTCCAAGAACAGGACAGAAAACTGTGAGAAAAATAGCTGTCATCACACTCCTAGCCTTTCGGAGCCATTACTTTGGTTGTAGATTTCTCCAGAGCAACTCCCATCTCTATCCCTGTTCTAGTCACTCATGGGAGAACAAAAGGTCAGCATTTGCTCTGAACACATCATGCATTTTGACTTGGGCAGGACTAGCTTTCATACAAGACAGCTGAAATAGGGAATTCCAGTCCATGTTCTTCTCCGCCAGGGCCATCTGTATCCACTTCAGTCTGGGCAGCATCTGCCCCAGCCCCTTCCTCCTTGTGTTTCCCGAGGCTCCGTTTTTGGCTCCGGCTTGTGCCAAGCAGCACCGCCCATGCTTTTGTGCAATGGACATGATTTTGGGTGCACTGGAGGCTGCTACTCGGTCTCATTACCTGTCCCAGCCTTGCTCCCTCTCTGATTATCTTTGCTTTTGAAATCCTTGTGTGAACTCCTGTTATTAGCTCTCTCTCCTCCACCACCTTGATTCTACTTCTCAGTTCACAGGTAGACTTGTGACCTCTGAGGATTCCTAGGACTGACCTTACACACCCCAAGATCTTTTTGGTCCAGTTTCCATATCTTATGTGCCCAAGTAACTTCAATCCCTCCCCTTAGCCATCCCCTCCAAAGCACTACTTCCCCTATCACCTCCATGCAGGTGATCTTCTCTTCTGAGCTCGTCCTATGTTTCCAGCGACTGCTTTGATATCTTCTTCCGCGTGCCCATTGGATGCTTATCTACAGTATTTCCCAAACTCACGTTCCCTTTTCTAACTCCCGTGTTCCACCTCAGCATCACCCCTCTTTCAGCCACATAGCTCCTTCTTCCTAGAGGGCATCCCCTACCCCTGCCCCAGCCCCATTCTAGGAATGGCTCCTCGTCCTCTAGGCTCAGCGTCATGTCACCTGCACAGAGAATGTGCCCCAGACCACCCTGAGCAGAGCCCTCCTCTGGTCATCTCTCTCGTCACCCTGTTAACTTCCATCGTAGCACTTATCACCACCTGTGATTATTTTTCCTTTTATTGTCTGTGATTTGATTTCCTGACTAGATTATAAGCTTCATAGGCAGGACCTAAGTCTGTTCTGTTCAGCACTAAATACTCCGAGAGCAATGCCTGGCACATAGCGAGAGCATAATGATTATGTGGTGGCTGGATGGATGAATCTTCCTGCCCGCCCAGACCCTGAACTTCAGAGGCACATTGACTTTCTCCTCTCCCTTGCTCTCCACATTGAATCTCAAGCTTGTTAACTCTCTTACTCAAAACCAGGCCCTCCTTTCTGGGTTATTATAATAGTCTTATAACTAGTGGTCCATTTTATCTGTTCCCTCTGCTGTCTTTGTTGCTCATTACTACCTGGTGATATTTCTTGAAATATTTGTTATAACCATTACTTTTCATTTTCAAAAATCTTCACTTCTCTTGTACCTTAGCTGACGTTGATGATGTCCCAATTTTCCTTTCCATCACATCTCCTCCCATGCCCTCTATCTAGTCAAGCTGCATCTGAGTTGCACTGTTCACACCTTGTCAACCTGCCTGTGTGCACGTTTCAGTCATCTGTACCCTCCTCCACCTCCCCTTATCCGTCTATAAGCCCCCACCCCCAGCCAGAGTTAGATCCTGCTCTCTCAGAATTCTCTGAAGATTTTTATCTATGTTCTTTAGATCACTTTCTACCTTCTACTGTGGTTATTTATGTATACACTGTTTTCCTAAGTGGGTTGCAAACACCTCAACAAAAAGGACTATATATATTTTTTACACTGTATTTACTCGGTGCCTAGAAATTTTGATTTCAACAAATATTTGATGAATAAGTGCACAAGTGATGTATAATCTCTAAGGGAGATAAACTACACAAGTAGGTTAAGAGATGCCAGGCACTGTCACATGTGAGAGTGGAACAAACAAGATTCCGTAGTTTAGGGCCATCATAGCACTCCCCTCAAAGAGGATTCATCTACTGTGGAGACCTTTCTCTTGAGGTCCAAGGCTTCTTCTTCCCTTCCTCTTTGGATCTTGAACTGGCATTGAGGACCCTAGCTCAGAGGCCAGTGTCAGGGATAGAGTCTGGAGGCTGGCTTCATGTCTTCATGTTTCACCCCACTGTCTTGGCTTAGAGCTGACAGAGCAACATTTGGCTGAGATCAAAATGATCACAAGAAAATTAGATCTGCACTAGAATTAGACTGATGGGAAATGGAACAGTTACCACTTTTTCTTTATCTTCCTTTTCATCTCTCCTTCTCAGAAATTAGGGTCTAATTTCTAAATGATAGAACTTTATTTCTAATTAGAAAAGTTAAATTGTTGGTTTCTGAGACGTGGTTGGTCTTTTTTTCCCTTGAGGTTCAGGATCCTTTATTAGCAGAGCTTATAACAGGGTGGAAAACAAGTATATCTCATGTGCTAGTTCCAGCTGGTTGGTAGAGGCTTCCTGGAGTGCAATTTTTCTCAAATAATTTATCCTCTAGTATCCAAGTGTCATGATTTATTATTAATGTTTGTCATGGGTGCAGTAGGAGGGAGCAGAGCACATATGTTCTCCTGTTTGGTCAACATGTGATCACTGAGCCCTTGCTATATGCCAGGCACTTTGCTGATCACTGGAGATAAGGGTACAAAGAGAAAGGACTGATTTAGCTCACAGGCTTATGAGGAAGGCAGACAAGTAAATTATGCAAGTGTGAAGAGTCTTGAGATAGGAGAAGTACATCACGCTTTGGGAGGACATGAAGAAGCTTAACCTTATAAAGTGGTATTATTATTATCTCCATTTTATTATGAAAACTAATGTGTCCAGGGTCACACAGCCAATAAGTTGCAGAATTAGAATTTTTACCCAAAACAGTCTTCCTTCAAAGCTCCTATTCCTGCGTTGTTATTGTGATTTTTCACTCCATATGAGATGTGAGAAGTGGTATATTAGAGTCAGCCTGTGCTCTCTCATGAGAGGTGATTGTATATTTTCAGAAATTTTGCACATTAAAAACTTTTTTTATTGGAGTATAGTTGATTTACAATGTTGTGTTAGTTTCAGGTATACAGTAAAGAGAAATATTGCATGTTTTTTTTTTTTTTTGTCATGTTGATCTTGAAACCAGTCAGTGTGGGAGCATTTACACTGTAGAAATTGGCCTCCACTACAAATCAAGCTTTTTTCTTCCCCAAAGAGCTGGTTGTTAAACATTTATCAGTGCACCACTGGATGTGCAATACTACCACATTCTTTAAAAATTAACAAAATATAGTTGGATTTTTTATAAAGATCCAGTGGATCTGAACTTTTAGTGGCATAGGAATCATTTGGGAATGTTTGTTAAAAGGGATTTGGGTTCAGTAGATCTGGACTGAGAGCAGATGTGTACATTTAAAATAAAATCCAAGGTGCTCAGATGCTGTCGGCAATGAGAACACACTCTAGGAAATGCTTAACTTTTCAAGTAAGTATTTCCCTTTTTTTTTTTTTTTTTAATATTAAAGGTGCCAGATGAACTCCCTAGGTCAGTGTTTCCAACTCTGGCCACACGTAAGAATCACCTGGGAAGCCAGTATAAAATACCAATGCCAGGGTTCCACCCTAGATCCAATTAAATCAGGACCCTAATTGAGGAAATTATGACATGTGCCCAGTTGTATTTCAGAATTGCTATGGACAAGTTCCCTGTGATTCCTGTTGCCCCCCTCCCAACTTTTGAACTTGAGTATCTACCAATAATCATCTATCGCAATGTGATCATTGTATGTTGGATATAATGTGTAGACAACTTGGCTCTTTAGCCAAGAGAGAATCACGTCTGATTAGGCTAATCTGTACCTGGACATAATTTAGAAGATGAAATCCTGGATCTCCAATCTGAACCTGTTGCTGTAATAAGATGAAGCTCTTGGAGGTCATGGGAGGGAAGGAGTATATTTAGTATATTCTAGGAGGAATAGAAATAATTAGTGGTTGGAAGATGGACTGTTGTAGATTAAAGATGGCCATGAAGTCTTTGGTACTCCTTCTACTAAGAGGTGGGATCTATTTCCCCTCTCTGTGGGTCTTGCCTATGACTGCTTTACCAATAGAGAATGGCAGCAGCAACACTAGGCCAGTTATGGTCCTAATCTTGAAAAGGAATGGCAGTTTCCAGCAGTTTCATGAGCCCTGAGCTACCATGGAAGAATTCTGCCATGTAAGAAGACTGTGAGAGACTCCCTGAGATTACATGGGGAGAGAGACCAGGTGGGCCCAGACTCCCATTTGTTCCCATCAATGCACCAAGCAATGAGTTAAGCCATCTTGCATCCTCTGAACCAATCCAGCTGCCAGCTAGAAACCAGCCAGTAATCCCAGTTAACACCCCATGAAGCAGAAGAATTGGCTGGTTGAGGCTTACTCACATTTCTGTCCTTCAAAATTGTGAGATCTAATAAAATGGCTGTGGTTTTCAGCCACTAAGTTTTGTGGTAGTTTGCTACATAGCACTAGATAACTGGCACTTGCCCCCAGGTGATTCTAACATGTAGCCTATCCATTCAGAAATAGTTCCACCTGGGTAACTATAATGATTTATCCCCTTAGCCCCTTATCCACACATTACCCAACATTTACTTCATTTTCCACCTAAGTAAATTACTTTTATGTGGCAAAAAGACATCTCATGCATTTGGGGGAAATAATCCATAACATTCAATAAAGTGTCATGGATTTATAAAGAGGCCAAACACTGGAATATGAGTCAGGAAACTTTGACTTTATTCCCAGCTTGACATCACTAGCTCTTATGACCTTAGGCAAGTCGTATATCTTTTCCTAGTCTTATTTTTGCTGTTTATAAAATGAGGAAGTTAGACTACATTGTCTCGAAGACCCCTTTCACTCGCAGGATTTTTTGACAGTGTAATGATGTGTGGAATAGTAACTATCAGTGGGGAGAGATTATTTTCACAAGAAACATGCAACTCATCAATCTACTCTTGATCACCACTGACTCAGTCTAGATTTATGCCCACTATCCAGGGGTGAAAAGCTTTGTGTCTACATCACTAGTACTTCTTCAGGCACTAGTACATACTCGGGCACACCTGAGTAAGTGTGCCCATTTTAAATGCAGAAAGTTCAAGAAGAAAGAAAGAAAAAAAAGCACAACATCAATTCTGTCATCCCATAAAATTCTGTAGATGCTTTGTGCTCCATGTGATTATGCCAGGCCAAAGACACTCTGTACCATGGGCTCTTCCGGTGGAATGAGAGATACAGTAATGAAATTCATGTAAGTCTGGATTTACAATTTGGCAACAAATTCCTCTGAGTCTTCAGAACTTATCTACCTCGCCTTAGTGACATGTCAAAAGCAGAAAGAAAGCATTCTTTGTGTGGAAAGCTGAAATATGCTCTGTCCTAAAACTATAAATATAGTCACTCACTCCTTCAGCTCCAGTTAAGCCTTGCTGACCTTTTCCAAAGTGTTCTTTTTTTGGCCTCCATTAATGGCAGAGGATCTAACCCATTGCTGCTAACAATACACATTACAGTTGTCTGGAAAGCTGAAAAGTGGTAGCTCCATGCAAATTGGAATTGTTTCTTCAGTTCCTTTTAAAATTCAGACATAACCTCATGTGGAAGTTCATGTATTCCTGGTAGTTAAAAGTAAAGTCAAACTTTTTATATACCACAGGGAATCATCAAAAGAACCTGCCCTCCCACCCCCACCTGCCCCAGTAAATCAAACCAAAGGGACTCACCCGTAAGAATATTTCTCTCATCTATTCCTCTGGACAGAAAGCAGCAGTACAAAACATGAACTGCATGGGTGGCAGTTGCTAGAATGCAACATTGCCATTTGTATTCAAGGGACCTTTTATTCCCAGCTGCATGAGCCAAGCCACAGGACTTGCAAGAATGCTTGGGATGCTTCCTGTGAACTTAGAACATAAAGACTCTGTGGTGTGGCTGTGAAGTAGGAACCACTAAAGAGAGAAGAGCTGAAAGGGACTATTATTATGCTTGTAAAGCCATTACTGTTCATGTATGGAGTATGTTGTGTACGCAGAAGACAGCTCATGTCTGTGTTTATGAGAAGATACATATACATATATATGTACACACATATATGTTATATATAAAATGTCTTTTTTGAGACAGTTGTTTTCAACATCTAACCCAGAGTGTCAGAATGACTCAGTGGGCACCGAGCCATCATACCTGTGATTGACCAAGTTCAACAAAGGAATTGCAGAATTAAAGGAGCCTGTGTTTTTCTTATTAATGATTAAGCCATGGCCCTTGATAAGAGATTTTCAAAGTTTACAAATACGAAAATGGTCACTCAAGCTAGAGATTATTCCAAAATATATTCCCTGTTTCACTCAGTATTGAGCAATTTTGGTATGCCAGGGACTCTAATAGAAGTTGTTTTCTATGAAACATTCAAGTTGATATGCTTCCAGCTCATTCTGTCTCTTTTCAAAGGGCTATGAAAAGGTCACCAATAATACCACCTGGTACAGAAAGTGACAGGGTTGAAACATTTTCATTTACATCAAAGTCAGAGAAACCATCATGCACGGCAAAGGTCTTTGAAATGATTAATGCCAGCATTTATAGCCTCTCTTTCTTAACCAAGGTTGTAGTGAAAAGTGAACTTGGGTTTATAGTTCATGGTCCTTAACTGAAACATCATAGTTAGAAATATAACTGTAATACAAACAAGATCTTGAATTTCACCTGAAGTCAGGGGTAGACTCTGTTAGCTATTATCCCCCTTATCTATTTTTTTCCAAATTATAGATGGATTTATGAGCAGTTTAGGGTAAAGTGGACCCTGAGGATAGATTAATTTTCCTCAGTGTCATCTAACTAAAAAGTAGAGGTCATATGCAAGTAGAAAGTTTTTAGGTGTCAAGCTAGAGTTCTTGGTGAGATTGCTTATGTGGAGAGGAAATGTGGAGAGGAAACCCACTTTGTGAGGGTGCCTGTACGCTATGTGATCTGAATAAGGCTGGTACTGCGTTACTCCCCTCCAGCCCTGGAGACTCTCAGCAAAGTAAGGTATTTCCTTGTTTATTTTGATAAAAGTGCTAAATGAGAACAAAAGCAACAATAACAACAATCTCTTTTGATTTAGAGAATCAAAAGTAGACAAGAAAGGAACAGAAAGTGTTGAAATTGAAATACAGTAATGGCACTGTTATTTGAATTGCTCAGTTCTTACTGATGCAGTATTGAAAAGAGAGTGGCAGAAATGCTACCTTTGGTGCAGGTTTAGCTTCAGTGGCTGAAACTCAGCTTCCTTTCCATCCTGACCACATGCATAGAGACGGTGCCTCAGGTGTGGATTCCCAAACAGTTAAAGGAAACCTGTGATTTATGAGATTTTCTTTTTTTTTCCGAAAAGACTTTAAATGTGATTTATTCAAATGAAACTCAGGAAAATTCCCTTTTCCTTTTGCAAACAGAAAGGTTGAGGAATTCACAGTGATCTGGAACATAAAATCGTCAGTCATGAGGTCATTCCCCTGCTTAGACCTTTGCAAATGATGAGTTAAATGATCTTTCCCAGCATGAAACATGAGAACTCAAGCCTGGAACTCAAACTGAAAGACATCCAGGGCTCGCGTTAATTGTTAACTTGATGATTTCCACACCAAACACAGGGCTTACTCTTAAGCATCTCTAAAACCAGTTTTTATTGACACAAGAGATGTAAAAATAACCATAGCCTTGAATACCGATCGTTGAGCCTAGTCAGGGCACCAACTGAACTGCAGAATCAAGGACTCTGGCAGTCTCTAGGAGGACTTGTGTTCTGTCTGTCCAGCGTTCTGGGAGTATGGAGAGTGCCAAGGAAGCAGGTAACTCAAAGGTCTCCATGTCTGGTGCTCAACCCAGAGGGCAGGGCCCAGCCCAGCAGCTAGATCTAAAAGTCCTGTGGCCATTCCTGCTGCTGGCTTTTGCATTCATGAACAGACAAGTCACAAGAAAAAGATATAAAATAGTCTTTATACACATGAAAATGTTCACATTCACTCATAATTAGAGGAATACAATGAAATTAACACTGAGATACCATTTCTCACCTATTTGATTAGTAAAATTAATAAATTTGACAACATATTCTGTTGATGAAGCTGTGGGGAAATAGGCATTCACATACATTGCTTGTTTGAAATAAAACTGATACAGCCTTTCTAGAGTGAAATTTGGCAATACTTTGCAAAACTACATATGCACTTACTGTTTGACCCGGAAATTCCACTTTTAGAAATCTAACCCCAACTACACCTCCAATGATATGAAAATACATGTGTACAGGGTTGTTCAATGAAGCATCATGTGTAATTGAATAGTATTAGAAACAATCTAAATGCCCATGCTTAGGAAAATGATTGAATAAACTACGTCACCCACACATGGAGTACTATGTATCTATAAAAAGGAATCAGTAAAATCTCTATGAAATAATAGGAAGTAATTCCAGGATATATTGTTAAGTGAAAAAAGCAAAGTACAAAGAGTATCTATAGTACTATTCTTAATTTAAGAAAAAAAGGATCAAGGATATGTACATATATCTGCTCATTTGTGCATAAGTAATACAGCAAGAATAAACCAGAAGGAAATGAGGTTACCTGCAGGAGGTGGATGAAAACAGGGTGGAAAGAATGGGGAATGGGAACATAGTAGTGGAGACAAGGCATGAGCTGCACTTCTCTAAATATACCTTCCTGTATAGCTGTGACTTTTGGACTATAGGACTGTTTCACTTATCCCTCTCCCCCCAGTAATTAATTAAATTCAACCAGGATGTTGGGGGAACCCCAAATAGAACACAATAATAAGAAAAGAACTAACCTCTAAAAAAAGAATATATACTATAAAGACAAAAAAACTCACAACTTTCACAGATATTGTAATCTAGTTGGTAAATGTATTTCTCATGGGGAGTGGTTTAGCAATTCTGAAACTACCTTATGTGTCTACTGGGATTGAACAAATATATAAATACATTGTGAATAATGAGAGCTACGTTTCTCATAGTAGTAGAAAAAAGTTACAAATAAGGAAGGTGGGGAAGCTAGAATGAACCCTGTGGTGTTAGAACAGGAGGTATCAGCATAAACTGATGATTACATGTATATATATATACACACAGACATATATACTATATATATATATATGGATTATACATGTTTAATATATATACGCAGATGAGATAAAGAAGTAAATAGATTGTATATGCACGTGTAATATAGATGCACATGTTTCTAGCTCATATTTCCTACACATGATATCCCAGTAGCAGTGAGCACACTTAGCACCTGAGTCTTGGTTTCTAAATACCATTCTTCAAAAAAGGAGCCGGTGTTCCTTGTAGAATTAGTGGACTCCAGGATTAAGTCAGGGAAAATATAAGATGGTGTGGGACATCTTGTGGGAGCAGAAAGTGAGGAAGTACTCAGAAACTGATGGGGACATGTTGAGAGGATACAGAAACCAACTTGAAAGAGTGCTACATGGTAAAGTTTGGATAATTTGAGCAATAAAATAGTGATAGTAATGGATTATACCCCATAGAATAAAATATCTGAGTCCAAATTGATATAAATAACGGAATGAATAATTATGTGGGTGAGAAAGACCACTATTCCTCACAACAGGATTCCAATTAAGAAATGTAGAAGAAATGATGGAAATAAAAATTACTATTAGGCAAACAGTAATAACTGTTGCAGGCAAGGACCATCACTGTGTGCTAAAATTATTGGGTAAAAGTATGATAAGAAATATGGATTATTTGCATAGTTTCAAAGTTTGTTTCCTAAAGATTCCAAAGGGAAAAATAATGTCTTTACAGTGGAAAACCTGACAGACGTCATCATAACCAAATCACCAAGGTTAACATCACCAGTAATGGGACATATGGATATTGTGGACCCCTTGATATGATACACTGAGATGGGTACAGCATAACCTTGACGGTATGCTTGCAATCATATATATATATATATATATATATATATATTTATAAGAAATCATCAGACAAACCAAAATTGAGGGACATTCCACAAAAAAGTGGCTAGTACACTTCAAAAGTGTCAAGATGATGGAAAACAAAAAAAGACTTAGGAACTGTCACAAATTAGAGGAGACTTGGAGGTGACAACCAAATGCAATACATGTGGAATTCTGGATTGGATTCTGAACCAGATTTTCCTTGGATTTTTCCAGTTTTCCCACTGGTCTATAGATTAGTTAGTAGTATTGTATGAATGTTAATTTCCTGGTTTTGATAGTTGTAGTATGGTTATATAAGATGTTAATGTTAGGGAAGTTGGGTAAAAGATCAGGAAACGGAAATATTTTTGCATTTTTTCTTTAAGTCTAAAATTATTTCAAAATAAAAATTTAAAAAGAAATTGCTGGTAAGGAAGAACAAAGGGAGACAACCATTTTTCGCCTTTTGTTAAACCTTAAGAGGTCAAGTCTTGAATTTTCACAACTGAAAAGAGTACTAACCACCATATAGTCACTCTTACCTTAACATAAATCATATTCAAAAGTATTCATCCTAAGAGAATGCTCTTAAAAAAAGACTCTAACAGATCAACTAGTTTTTCCTCACCTGGTGAAACATAGAAAGAGATAAACCAGAGACATTTTATACTCGTGTCTCAAAATTTGTGCACGGAAGTCCTATGCTTTACTCCAGGGAGATGCCCTTAGGCTTTATTGAGAGTCCATTCATTCTCATGTCATATAAAGCTCTATCAAGGCTGTCTCTCTGGTGTTCTAGCTCATAATAGGTGAGTAGGGAGTAGTCTTGTATCAGATCACTACAGAGGCAGATCCATAATAAGAAACCCCAGTAATGTTTTCAACAGATCCTGAGGTGTCTAAAATTTGCAGAGGTAAGATGTGTTAGCCACAGTTGGTTAGGACTGCCTCTTGCCACTCTGATTTCCTCCAGCACACTTCACCTCCTGTCAGACAGCATTGGAGTGGCTGTAGGCATTTTTGAGCTCCAGCTAAGTGAAGTTGATTAGGGTTTACTGAGATATATTTGTATATTTTACAGTCACTTCTGTGTCTTGTTAAATCACTGCTAGCTGACCCAGAGTGGGAGTGTCTTCCAGGAACACTCCCACTGTCCAATTTGGTATCTAATTTTGTATTTGTCATTTTGTATTCTTTTTCTCAGAAAGCTTCTCCTTTCGCCCTGCTCAATAGTACGGGTCTCAGGCCCCGAAACATTTGAATCTACCCTTGGCAATGACACTAATGTTTGAGGGGAGAGCTAGTTAGAGATGTTATAACAAGGAATTGAGTAGAGGAAAACAAAAACCCTGTTAATTTAATGTAAACAAAAGGTCAAAAAACGTACTGCTCTGGGACTGTTTACTGTGTGGATTAACATCCAACAAACTTCAAAAGATACTAAGGCCATAATTCTATTGAAGCATATATGATAATTGATGTTGTAATGATATGGAGTCTTGAAGTAAAACTTAAACTATTGATTATACAATGTTTAAAAAGATGAGAAATATATAATTCATTTAAGGAATATTTCCTTTTTAAATGTTTAAAATTAAAATGTTGATACTTATGCCTCTAAATTGTTGATAATCCAGAAGACATACCTAAAAACAATTGTTTATCCAAAGATTTAGATGGCCTGGGCTTCACTGTAATTTTGTTAGGTAAATCTGAAATGGTGGGTTATGATCCTTATTCTAAAAATAAAACAGTGTGTTAGACCAATCAGTTGGATCAGAAATCCCCTAATCACAACCTGAATCTTTCTTGCATGCATTTTTAGCATTTTTCCTGTAGAAGAGTTGTGAGTGAGGTAGGCCATTCTTAGAAAACCCTGGAGAATGAAGATTTTTGCTAAAGATGCTTTGTGGAGACAGATTGGCGTCAAAGAGAGGCTATAGGCCATACAGCCAAACAGACGCAGTCCTACTTGTTAAAAAACAGACAAACAAACAAACAAAATAGGACAAGTGCTATAATGATTTCACTTGTATGAAGTACCTAAAATAGCCAAATTCTTAGAGACAGAAAGTAGACCAGTAGTTGCCAGGGTCTGGGGGAAAGAGGGAATGGGAGTTACTGGTTAATGGGTACAGTTTGAAAAAGTTCTGGAGGTAGATGGTGGTGATGGTTGTGCATCAGTGTGAATATACTTAATGTCTCAGGACATAAGAATGGTTGACATAGTAAATTTTATGTTGTGTATATTTTACCACAAAAAAAATGTAAAAAAAAAAAGCAGCACAAATTGACTACATACAATGTTTCAAGCACTGTGCCAAATATTTCTTCACATATTACATATGTTGGATCGAGCCAGTGCAATAGTTCAATAAAGTAGGTATTAATTAGTCCCATTCTCCAGATGAGAAAACTAAGGCCCAGAAAGGTTAAGTAACTTGGTCAAGGTCAGAGAACAAGTAAGTGATAAGACCAGGACTCAACCCCAGGTAGTAGAGTGCCATATTCTAGAACTTCAAAATTAGATGGACCTAGGTTTGATCACCAGCTCTATACTTGGCATGTAGTAGATATCTAAGAAGTGTTTTAAAGACTATTATCATCATTATTATGTAAACTGTGCATGGGAATTTGGTTTTTTTCTTTGCTAACTTCTACCTGAAACTCAAGTGATGTTTCCTCCAGTGTAAGTGAGGTGCAAAAGCCACGATAAAGAATCAATGTGGAATCATGCCTGCAATTTAGGCAACATAGTCAAGAGCTGGTTTTCGGTGATAACTCAGATAAAAAGGCAACTTCTCTTCCGTCACTCTTCACCCCCTCCATCCCCCCAACTGCCGCAGTGAGTCCGCAGTGAGTTTATGACTGGAGTCACCTGAATTGGCTCTTAGGGCCTTTTGAGCTGGGGCTTAGCCAGGCCTCCGTACATATTTGGACTGCATTTTGATGACTCAGGCTTACTGTAAAATTCTTTGGGGCCATTTAAAAGGGACGCTCTTGAACCAGAGTTGATTTAAAGCATTCCAGAACAGAAAAGCACAGCAGTAAAGTCAGCTACAGAGTCCCGCCCTATTCTGCTGTCGCCATAGTTGGGGAGACAGTCCCCTCAGATCCCTGAACTGGAGAAAGAGGCTCAACCTGACAAACTGTAGAGTCAGCCAACCTCACCACAGCCAGGAGCTCATCAAACGGCTACCCTTCCTGAAAATTTGCTTCCCTTGGCCAACCCATGAGGATTGCCTCTCATGAGGCTAAACCTTAAACTAAAAGCTAGTCATTTTCTCAAATGGCTGCCAGGAAGACTTTTTTTTTTTTTTCCTGCGGTACGCGGGCCTCTCACTGTTGTGGCCTCTCCCACTGCGAAGCACAGGCTCTGGACGCGCAGGCTCACCGGCCATGGCTCACGGGCCCAGCCGCTCCGCGGCACGTAGGATCTTCCCAGACTGGGGCACGAACCCGTGTCCCCTGCATCTGCAAGTAGACTCGCAACCACTGCGCCACCAGGGAAGCCCTGCCAGGAAGACTTTTTAACCCAGTTCTTTCACATTCTAAACCTCATGCTGTAAACCAGTAACCCTCAACTTTTTTTTTTTTTTTCGGTACACGGGCCTCTCACTGCTGTGGCCTCTCCCGTTGCGGAGCGCAGGCTCAGCGGCCATGGCTCACGGGCCCAGCCGCTCCGCGGCATGTGGGATCCTCCCGGACCGGGGCACGAACCCGTGTCCCCTGCATCGGCAGGCGGACTCTCAACCACTGCACCACCAGGGAAGCCCAACCCTCAACTTTTTTTGCATGTTGATTTCCTTCTGATTATTACTTAATTCTGAATGGAGGCTTTTCTAACCAAGCCAGTCATGTAATGAAGAACTATTAAGTTATGGTGGTGGGGAGTAGGCAAGCAACAGCTTCCTTTTAAATGAGTGTTTCAAAAGACTTTCCCATCTAATTCACTGACTCATGAGAACATCCCCAGGGGCAGGTGTCTGCTCAGGGATCCAAATCGCGGGTCACTCCCTTTTTGGAGAACTCTGTATCCTGTCCGAGATCTGTGCAGGTCTGTGTCTGTCCTTCCGTCTTCCCTCACTTAGGTCCGGGTCTGTAAAATTCTTTGGGGCCATTTAAAAGCGACCCTCTTGAACCAGAGTTGATTTTGAACCAGAGCTTCCCTCACTACTTGAACCACTACTTGAACCAGAGCTTCCCTCACTACTTCACTCTCTCATTCCTCAGAGACTGAGGTTTGGAGTTGTAGCTATCTCCTAGTTTTATTAAAGATGGTAGAGTTTTCCATTTTTCTATTTCCTGTTCTTTTAAATTTGTATTTGGCTTTAGCGAAGGGAGTTGATGTGAAATATCTTTAGTATGTGATCTTCACCTGGAGGCTTTGATCTAGTTTTACGTCCTTTGCCATAATACTGTGAAAGGTTGAGAGACTGAGAGAGAGAGAGAGAGAGAGAGAGAGAGAGAGAGAGAGAGAGAGAGAGGATGAATGTCTAAATATAAGCACTTAGAACTTTGATACTATCTGCCCCTCCTCCTATATTGAGAATAGAATTAAACTAAAGAGGGAGTATTGAGGTCCTTGCAGAAATACTGAATTTCAGAAAAACATAAAAGTCTTAGTTGTGGGAATAATGTAATGGTGTAAAATTGCTTTAGAAAATTGCCATAAATATGCAGTGCATTAAATGTGCCCGATAAATGTGCCCATAACTTAATGACATAATTAATCTTTTCTATCTCTGTGCAGAAACAAGCTCTGTGCTCCATCTGAGCACCTGAAAAGTCAAGGTTCCCAAGGCCCTGCCCTGCGGCAGGCTGGCTGTCCTCTGTTTGTGTGTGTGCTCAAAACTTCCCACCATCAGACAGCCCATGAGGTGTCCCGTGGCTCCAGGTGCAAGGGTCATTTTAATTTAGCTTGTTCTGTGAAGCACAGTAAATGCTTCTCATACATTTAGAGAACTTGAAAGCATTTGTGGATGACAGTGACTATAATATTTCTGATATCGGTAGAAAGTGCTTAGTGGCTTCTGGGGGGGGTGACCCAAGTTGGGGATCCCTTTTTCCCTTCAGTGTCTCTCTTGTCCTTTCTTTCCCTCCCCAGTCTCCCCTTCCTCTCCTCTCCCCTCCCCTTCCGGCCTCTTCTTTCTCTTCTCTCCCCTCCCTCCTTCCTTCCCCCTTCTCCGTCTCTCTCTCTCTCTCTCTGATGCACACATGCTGATACCCCTCTTTTTTCTAAGCCCTATCAAGAGTTTCCATACCTTGAGAGATAATAAATTTTCTAACTGTTCATTATAGTGCTAATTAAATTAGACATCCAGAAAGAAGACCAACCTTGAGACTTACACCTAATAGACTAAATGGCCTTGTGAGTTGCTTCTCTCTCTGACGTCACTCCGGCAAACTCCCAGAGAGTCTCTCGCTTTGCTTGCCTCAAGTTTTACTATGTTCTAATTGCTAAATATTTATCTCTTGCCTTCCCCTCCCACCCCAACAAATATTATAAGCTCCCCAGAGCAGGAACTATGCCTTTTAAATTTATACTGTTCTAGTGGCTGCTTAAGAAATATTAGTTTACATACTTGATATGTTGACGCTCCCAGGTCACCTAATGTCTATGGCTTGGAACTAAACATTTCTGGTTGGTTCTCCGTCCTCTGGGGCAGCCTCCTTCAGGGTAACTATGTGCCAGGCTTCTTGAGTGTAATCATTTTGGCATAAAGCGCATTGAAACTCTATGCTAGAAAGAAGAGCAAGAAAACAGAGTAACGCATCAGACAGAGTGCAAAAGAGAAGAATTCAACAATGCCTGGCCTTACGCCCTGATGTTTCCTGAGCTCCGATTCCTGCTGTAGGAGTCACTGGATGACCCTGGCTTCCCCGTGCTTGATAAGGTCACAAAGGCACCAGAATGGGATTAGCCCTGTAGGACTTCAGTCTGATGCCCATTGCCATAAGCTCCTCTCCCTTCTCCCCACCCTTGGCCTAGGAAACACACATTCTACGTACTTCTCTATCCTTCAACCCAGCTCTCCCAATCTCATGTTTCAAAGATATTCAAAAGTCCGAGCAAAGGCACTTCTTCTTCCTCTGACTTTGTTTTCTCACAGCCAAGATGGCTAAGGAAAACAGCATATCCCAGCAAGAAGTTGAAAAAGTCCGAGACACAGATTTCATATTTCTTCTCCTCAAATCTTTCTATTTATGTTCTCTGGGTGTCAGAATGGATGTGACTCAGCTGTGATACACACCAAAAGATTGGGCAGCATGTAATTCAACCCTCACTCTCTCTCGGCGTATGGCAAGGTTTGTGGCTGCCAAAAATGATGCAGACTCTTGCCTCCAAAAACATACGAACAGAAAACCCTGCGTTGCATGAAATCAAAGGCTGCACCTTCACCAGCTTGCACTGCATAGGTAGTCCTTCTGGACCTGATCAGGCCAAAGTTCCAGATGACTTACAGGACCAGTACTTGGTTTTCCTATGTGGGCTTCATACCATACCCTTCTCTCCAAAAGCCTGACCCTCTACAGCCTCTGTCTCCAGCTTTCAAAAAAAGGGTCCAAAAGATCTGCTCCCGCAAGTCCCTTTGAAGCAGCCTCCCCCTTACAAAATAAACAGGGAAGTGTTTCCTCAGCATCTGCCAGAATGCTAGAGCCTAACTTATGTCCCACTAGCAGAGAAGTAGCAAAGATGATTGCTTTTGTGGAGCAAACTTTGTGGGTGAATGTTTGGGGTACAGGGGGAGGGAATCCCCTTCAAGTTGTGAGGTCCTTTATTTCTTTCAGGTGTGAGGTTTTGTCTGACAGAATGTTTTGGGTTTTTTAAAATTTTATTTACATTTATTTTTGGCTGCGTTGGGTCTTCGTTGCTGCGCGCGGGCTTTCTCTAGATGAGGAGAGCAGGGGCTACTCCTTGTTGCGGTGCACGGGCTTCTCATTGCAGTGGCTTCTCTCGTTGCTGAGCACGGGCTCTAGGCACGTGGGCTCAGTAGTTGTAGCTCACGGACTCTAGAGTGCAAGCTCCATAGTTGTGGTGCACGGGCTTAGTTGCTCCGCGGCATATGGGATCCTCCCGGACCAGGGCTCGAACCCGTGTCCCCTGCATTGGCATTAACCACTGTGCCACCAGGGAAGTCCCTGACAGAATGTTTTTCCTGGTCAGTGCCGGCGCCACTGTCAAGAGATCTAATGATAATTTTGTGAACATCAGACCCTCTTGAGAGTCCCCTTGAGGGCTGCCTGCACCTGGGAGGGCGGAGGCACATGCCCACATTGGCACACCAAGAGTTTGTTTGTGCAGGGTTGCCATGAAATGGAATGGGGATTATGCTTCAATTCAGTTTTCCCTCTCCTGTTTTCCCTGGACAGTCTGTCGCAATTCAGTTGTTAGCAATGTATGTGGTCAGTCATTTCGTCCAATGCCAGCCCACGCTTGTGGGGCTGGTGACAAATGGGAGAGAGCAAGGGAACTGGGACTCATGGCCCATCTCTCGTAAGCACTCCAAAGGCCCTTTCTGCCTTGGGTGGTGATGGCGCAGGTCAGGAGGAGAGCCAGCTCCTTCTTGGTCCCGGCAAGGCATTGCTGAGCCCTGTTCCCCTTCAGGGTTTCACTCTCCAGATTTCTAAATGGCCTTCTAAAGTGCTGCAGCGAACAGGGCCTGTGCAGTTGCCAGGCTGTGGAGCATCTGTGTGCCTAAGAGCTCTTGGTTGTCAATGTCAGCTTTCAGGGAACCCACAGCCGGGTCCATTCCCACCTAGCCCGGGGTGAAGCAGCTCCTCAGAGATGTTCCTTTTAAGTGGTTTTTTTAAATCCCCCTCCTAATGCAATGTGCTTGAAAACTTCAGAGATGGTGTAAGGACCACTGAAATGCCTCAGGAACCTGGAACTGGCTCAACTTTGATTGACTTCTATTTGTTTAATGGACCCAGGAAGAAAGTAAGGATCTGTGGCCACCCAACTGACCATCGAAGCCTCAGAGAATCCCTGCACAGCTTTTGTTCCCCACTGCGAGAAGCTGGACTGTTCTATAAGACAGCGAATGGTCCTTCCTTAGGTCCCGGCCTGAAAGCATCTCTTTGCTTCTGATCTGATCTGTGTATCCCCACAGCAGCCTGATTTGGCTGGGGGATGCAGCTGGGCCCCCACAGAGACCTCAGGCCCACCAGCCTCCTGGATAGTCATGTGTCCACTTCCCAGGTCTGCAGAGAACTCTCCGCCCTCTGCTCTGTTGTCATCAAAGCCAGTAGTCGGGTCTGGGTTGAGGGGTCTGGGTTCTTCCTCTTTTGTGACCTCAAAAATGAGTTTCCCGTGGGCTTTCCTGGTCCATGAGAAGGAGAGTAGGGAAAAAAAAGCTGCTGAAACAGAAGTGAGAGTTTTTACAAACAACCAAATTCCCATGATTCTAAGACCATACACTGTTGGTGCTAGAAGGAGCCTTAAAGATCAACTAGCCAAACCATCTGGCTTTGAAGTGGAGGAAAGTGAGACCCGAAAGGATTAAGGGACTTAATAAAAGTTTTGATACCTGCTGACTAACATGTTATTAGAGACACTGTCTCGCAGCAACAAACATAACGTGGGAAAAGTGAAAAAAGAATATTTTCCCAAAAAACATCATCTCAGGTGCTTTTCGTCTTTGTACTCTCATCAGCTTGCACAGAGAAAGCTCTGGAAATGCTCTGTATTGATATGAAAAAGTACGTACCTGTCAAAGGATTGTCCAGTACTGTGAGTTTGCATTTGCCCATAATTAATTTAATCTATATTTATACTGTAGTGATTATTATGCTAGCTAACAATTCTTGCATTTACTACATACCAGGTATTTTTAATGTATTGTTTCATTTAATCCACACATCAGCCCTATGTGGTAGGTAACCTCACTACCTCCATTTTAGAGGTATGGGGGCAAATGCATTGAGAGGGTTTGACATTGCCCACCGCCACAGAGCTGAGAGTAGCGGAGTTCAGATCCAAACTCAGGGTGACCGGTTGCAGAGCCCATCCTGAACTGTGTTGTATCGCAGAAATCAGTTGTGAGTCTAGCACTGTGCTGGGAGCCGTGGAAGACTTTCAGAGATTTGAGTTGAGGCAATGGTAGAGGGAGTGACAATAGGAATGACTGGGATGGTTTTCACAGAGCTCTTGCCTCTAGTTTCCATCTCTGGCAAAATTCACTCTATGAGTGAGGAGGAAGTGGAGACAGGCTTGAAGATTGATAAGAGGCTGCTGCTGCCCAAAGGGAGTATATGAGGGAGCAAAGACTGGAAGTACTATAGCCACGGAGTGTGGCATTGCTTCTCTCTTGCGTGCACAGGTACATGGAAGTTGGAGCTGCCGGTATGGCTTCTGGATTTCATATTTCTCTGAGTCTGTAGCACATCCAAAGAAAGATGAGTTGGATGGTCTGGAAATCATGCAGTATGGTTATCACATTACTTATTCCTTCAGAAATAATTTAGTGAGTCTCTACAAGATATCCACTAGTACCCCAGACCCTGAGGGTACTGTCAGTGATCAATAAGCCGCGGTCTTCACCCTCAAGGGAAGGCTCTAAGGAAGGGGATTACATCCCGTGATTGGGATGAGTGGAGGCACCAAATCCTCACAATATTGAGATGGTTATGGAGCATCCTTTTCCTTAAGGAAAAGACTGAGGCTCTTTGCCTGGGAGAAGACAGACATAGGGAGGAAACTATAGTTGATATCTTGGAGAGAAGGGCCATCACGGGGAAGTAAGCCATGAGCCTGTGGTTCCTGGGAGAGCTTGCGCAGAGGGGAGGTGGGCACTGGTCATCGATGTTTTACAGGAAATTCTGCAGTGGCTGTGAGGAAGTACTGAGAAAGGTTATTGGTTCCTCCAATATTTGATAATAGTCTGTCCTCATACAAGTAGGGAAATGCGATCAGAGATCCAGGACTTACAAGGAAGGTGGGAAGGAATCCTTTGAAGCTTCTAACTCCTTGCATTTCCCATGGTGTGGAGTGGAGAAGTATAAATGAACAGAGGGCCCACAGGAGCTATAGGGAGCAACAGCAAGGCCACACTGGGGCACGGGGGTGAGGGAGTGGGGGAATCTGTATAACCGTGGGTGACCTCCTTAGGTTCAGAATTTTAATAGGTCCCCGGTGTCCCTTGGAAATCACATAGATTGTATTCTAGAAAGGCCTCATCCGCCTTGAAGTTCCTGATTAGCTTTCTCATTTTGCTGCCTCTCCTGCTCACAGAAATGACTGTTCTTCTACATAGTCCAATGCCCAAGCATTGGAACACCAGGAAGAAGACATACGGATACCAGAGACTGGATGCAGATACCAGAGACTTTCTATTGTTTTCTATTGCCTGAACATACCAGAACTTCCACGTGTACCTCTAGGCCTTTGCTCAGACTTCTCTGTCTGGAGCGCCTCTGTGCAGAGCAGCAAGCTACCTATGTGCAGATGGTGCCCTGTGTAAGGGCACCGAGCTGAAGAATCAAGGGAGGGCTGGCATCTCGCTTAGAGCCTACACTCTGGACACCTTGGGTGGAACTGCATTGCCTTAGAAATAGGGCTTTTTCCTCATCGAACAAAGGATGCTATAGCTAACTGCCCTGCATCCCCACTCCCCCAGCCCTCGAAATCCTGCCCATCTGTCAAGACCCAAATCTAGTTCTCTGCCACTTGCCCCATTCACCATCCCTCAACACAACCATCGTGCAGAATCAATTGTTCCTTCCTTAGCTTTCTCACTGCTCCTTATTTACAACTCAATTGCAATTCTTATCACTAAATTGTTTTATATGTTTTGAGGGCATATAATGCTAGGTTGACTGTTACATACTACTTGAAGATATTATTCCCCTGTCTTTTCTGGCTTCCAGTATTGTGGAGAGGCTAGCCTCATTCTAACTGCTGTTTCTTCACAGCTAATGTATCTTTTCTCTCTAGATGCTTTTAAGATTATCTGTCCATTTTGGTGTTCATAGTTTCGTTTCGATGGGATTATTTGCAGATTTCCTTTTATTCATTCTTTTTTTAAATTAATTCCTGATGTTTGGAAAATTCTTAGGTATTATCTCTTTGAATATTGCTCCTTCATCATTCCCTCTGTAATCTCATTCTAGATTTCCAAATGTATATATGTTAGACATTCTTTTTTTTAATTAATTTTTATTAGAGTATGGTTGCTTTACAATGTTGCGTTAGCCTACATAGCCCAACAAAATGAATCAGCCATATACATCCAGATATCCCCTCCCTTTTGGACTTCCCCTTTGGACTTCAGGTTACCACAGCACATTAGGTAGAGTTCCCTGTGCTATACAGTATGTTTCCATCAATTGTCTATTTTATATATAGTATCAGTAATGTATATGTGTCAATCCCAATCTCCCAATTTCTCCCACCTCACCGCTTTCCTCCTTGTTATCCATACATTTGTTCTCTATGTCTGTGTCTCTATTTCTGCTTTGCAGGTAAGATCATCTATACCATTTTTCTAGATTCCACATATATGCGTTATTATATGATACTTGCTTTTCTCTTTCTGACTTACTTCACTCTGTATGATACTCTCTGGGTCCATCCATGTCTCTACAAATGACCCAATTTCATTCCTTTTTGTGGCTGAATAATTAGACATTCTTTCTTTACTCCCCGTATGTCTTTAACCATTTAAAAAATATTTCCATTGCTTCATATCCCTGGATTGCATTTGGAATATTTACCTCTGTATTCTAATTCATTAATCTGTACTTAGGTGTTTCCATGCCTAATTCTACACATTAAATCTGTAAACTCTTTGAGGTGAGGGGCTACACATATTTCATCTTAGTTGAGTGTCTGGGACATAGCTAGTACTCAATAAGTGTTTGCTGACATGAATTAGTTTGCATATCTGAGGAGTAATTGTTGGCCTGATCTTCCTGTTCAATCCAAGTTATAAACACATGCGAAATGCAAATTGGTTATCTGTTGACAGAGCAAGAGGGATGATGGGGGCTCGCTGCTAGTGATAATGGCAGATAGAACTGGTTGGACTGTACTGTTCCATCTGTACAGTCAGAAAGGCAGGTTCGGCCAGGCAGGAGCACGCGGCAGGCTTGCCTATCCACCGTGGCTAAGCCAGGCTCTCTTTTTCAAATAAAACTCCCAGATATCATCCTGCTGACACGGTAAGGTTGGGGCAGGAAATGAGACGTAATGCCAAGTTCCAAACGTAGGGAAAAGCCACTTTTGAATCAGGTTACCTCACCCAGTTTGATGTCGGTTTCATCTTGACATTCTCTGTCACTTAGAAATATATGAAGGAAGGTTACCATCAAGAAAAAGGAGTTCAGTTAAGTCTCAGAAGGCTTGTTCAGACTAGTTGTGGAATCTCATCCTAGGCACCAGGTAAATGGGGCAAGGTAGGCAAACAGTGGATATAGTCTACCCTTAGAAATACCTGCTGCTGGTATTAGTCAGAGCAGTCCATCTTTTAAGCCTCATTAAAATGAAGATTTGTCCCCGCTGTCTTTACGGAGAAGACGTCTGCCCGTCAGTTGCTGTGCCCAGCTGTGTGGCCATGGTCATGGCAGGGTCACAGTCCAGAAAAGATATGCATGACCTCAGAGGGAGTTTCCTGGAGTGCTTTGGGCAAAGGGGGCAGGGTTGGTGGGAAGGGTGAGTCTCTCCCTGTGGCATTCAGTGTCTGGCAGTTGGCCATCCTTCGGTGGGATGTTCTTGGGGAGAAACACGAAAATCAGCATTCAGGGCAGTTCTGCAAAAGGACATGTGGTGTCTGCTGCTGATTTTGAAATTCCACCCAAGGAAAAAGGGAATCTCAGAATACAGTGAGTTTTCCCTCATGGCGTATGTGGTTATCAGGCTAAGCCACGTCCTCTGTTTGTTAGTGCTGCTATAAAACAGTTTCAAATCCTCAAAGAAAGAGCTGGCCCACTGTTTCAGAGCAGGCCGTCTGTAATAGAAGGAGGCCCTGTAGTCCCTGATCTGAATTCCTGACTTGGACGTGCTTGGTGGTATCCACAGTGCTCCCAAAGAATGTCATCAAATGATCATAATTAGGCTCAGTTGAAGTAACTTTATTATTGTTAATAAATATGTACTAAAAAGCAGATAGCAGAGGTGTCTGATAGAGGTGACCATCATAGGATGACGGTCAAAGCCTGGAAACTCAGGACATTGATGGAATTCGATCCCAGTAAAACATAAACCCACAGCTGGATGATTCCCCAGGCCCCACGGGAGCCACCAGTTCTCAGGTCAGTGCAGAGTAACAGATGGCAACACCGGTGGGTCCAGTTCTGACTTCCTCCACCTGGGAATCTTCTGCTTTATCTCAGCTGGAGATTTCAGCTCTTCCTGATGGCAGTGATTTCCATCTGGGCCTGTGGTGAAAAATAAACCTCTGAAACATTAAAATTCATAAAGCTATTAGCGGTTAAGATGTATAAAGCTCTAGAGATGTCTTTGTGCACGTGATTGTTGTCTGTTTTGTGTGAAAACCATCACACCTATGGAGAAAATTCAATATACATATAAAATTGAATCTCTCATGCCAAGACCCTGTGACTTACTGTCCCAGAGAGGAGGTAAGAATGAAATGACATAGCGATGGTGAAAGTGCTAGTTGGAAGATGATAATGTCACTAGCATCTTCTTATATAGCTCTCTAGGGAAAGATATGGAAGGAAATTTGAGATAAGGTTCTTTGAGCTTCAAAAATTAAACTAGGAATTATAATAGGTTTAATATTAGATAGAAATCTAGAAGGACAGAAAACCAGAGCAGAAGTTGTCGGCCAGGGTGGACTTCTTGCTTATCCTAAATGTTCTAGGACCACCAACGTGGTCTCTGACCATTTCTTTACTCTCTAAGGAAAAGCAACCACCCACCTGCTTTGCACAGCATCTGACAGCTCCCTGAAATGAAGCCCAACCAAAAACTTGCTGCAAACGTCTCTTTGAGAACAGAGCAGAGCAGGCACGAGGAACCTGTCCCTGGGGATAACTGCTCCTTCCAGGGTCCAGGAATGATATAGGCTGAGAGTGAACTGGGAAGATGGTGAGCAAGAGCCCTGTCTACTGAGGTCAATACCACAGAAAAATATGAACCTCGTATTTTCAGATATTTAGATTTTCAAGGGATTCCAAAATTTTAGATGAGGTCTCCTGATTTTTAAACATTGGTGTTTAAAAAAAAATCATGTGAGCCAAATAAACCATGACTATGGACCGGATCTGACCTGCTGGCCATCATTTTGCGTTCCAAATAGATAAGCTCCACGAATGTCTGTTGAGGTCTACCAGTGCCAAGTGTTATCCTAGGTGCTGTCTAGGAGTCACCTGTATCTGATCCTGGGAAGTTCACAATCCAGAGGGGAAGAAAGACTGACTGGCAAATCTGAGTGCACTGTAGACAGTGGTCCACAGGGAGTGTGCAGAGGAGGGGCAACTAGCGCACCTGTAGAGTGCGCATGTCAGGGAAGGCCACCTGGAGTGATACCAGAGGAGTTGAGTCTTGAACCTGAGTTGAATGTTGAGTGTTAACCAGGTGAAGAAGGCAGGTGGGGTAAAGAGATAAGGGCATGGCAGGAAAAAGTCACAGTAAGAACTGAGGATGAGCACAGTCTGGACTGTGGAGGCACACAGCTCAGTGAGTGACGCCAGGTGAGGCTGGGGCTGGAGGGACCAAGGAGGACTTTTCCATATTAACTCGTTTGGGCTTTATCCCAAGGGCAATGGGGAGCCTGTGGAATGTTTTAAGCAGGGCAGAGAAATGGTGAGATTTCCATTTGAAAAATCTCTCTTCAGCAGCTGTGTGGAGTGTGAATCCAAAGGGGAAGAGACTGGCATCAGAGATATACCTAGGAAGCAAGGGTGGTAAAGCAGGCAAGAGGTAGTAAGGGCATGAGCTAGGGGTGGAGAGGAGAGCAGGAATTTGATAACTGCTTAGAAAATTAAGTAGGAAGGACATGGAGATTGAAGGAGGGAAAAAAGGGGACAGAGGCAAAGATGACTCCCAGATTCTAGACGTGATGATGGGTGGGTGGTGGTTAGGGTGACATCCCCGTTTGCCTGGGACTGTCCTATTAAGACTGAGAGTCCCACATGATTGGGAAGCCCCTTAGTCTAGGGAAAATAGGGATGGTTGGTTACTCTAGTGATGGTTCTCCAACTAACAAGAGGAATAGTAGAAGATATTAGTTTGGGAGGTTGGGGAGATAATGAGTTGATTTGGAGCATATTGAATTTGAAGCGCCGCTGGACATTCAGATGAGGATATTCATCAGGCACTTGGAATATGAGTCTGTAGGTCAAGAATGGGAGAATTTTGACTTGGAGAGAGTGGATTTAGGGGCCATTAGCAAAAATAGGGGTTGTTTAGGACCATGAAAATGGGTTAAATCATCCAGGGAGTCTCCGTAGAGTACAAAGGGAAATAGATCTAGAATGACACTCTGGAGAGTAAAACATGGAAATTCCTATGTTTAAGGGGCGTATAGAGAAAGAAGATCCTACAAAGAGACCGAGAAGGAACAGTCAGAGGGGTGTAATGCAACAGACCAAAGATGGAGTCTTGGAAGCAAAGTGAGTAGAGTGTGTCTCAAGGCATGAGCAGTCATCAGGGTGAAAGGCAAGATACCCAGTACCATGATGAGAGAAGACTGTGCCTCAACATTGGTGATCTAAGCTGATACCCTCTTAGTGGTTTGCTGGGTAGAAGCCAGGTTGCTCCTAGGGAGGAATGAATGTGAGTTAAGAAAATGGAGACAGTGACTACAGTCTAACCACTTGAGAAACTTGAGGAAATGGGAACAAGAGAGGTAAAGCAGTAGGCAGAAGACCATGTATAGTCAAGGAGGATTTAGTTTCTTTAAGATGCATTAGAACTGAACAAGCTTATAAACTAAGAGGGGAAAATTGGTAAAAAGAAGAAAATTTAAAATACAATGGCCAAGAGAGATAATTAATGGATCAGGGCCCACGGGGAGATAAAGTGATATGGGATGGACTCAAAGGCACAGAGGAAGTTATTGACCTTAAACAGGGGAGAGTAGAATATGACACACCCCGGGACTATGGGAGAGAGAGCAGGCTAGGGTGACGCTAAAGGAAAGGAGGAATGTCTGCCTGGAACAGGGAAGGCACAAAACAAAGGGTTGTGGTTAATGTGAGTCAGAAGAGAGTAAAAAGTGAAGAAGTATGGAAGGAAGTAGGGACATGTTGAAGATGTACGTTAGCCACTACTTTTAAGAAGAATGTGTATAAAGATTCAGAATATTTTCAGATAACAGTGGACAATTTTTGGAAAACTTCAGTAAAGAGATATCCCAGAACTGACTAAATGTACACTATTTGATTGAGAGGATTATCCAACTATTCTCTTTAGAATTAAATCTCTTTCAAAATTATATTTTGAAACCTAATGCCCAGTGTGATAGTATTAGGAGGTGGGGCCTTTGGGAGGCGTTTAGATCATGAGGGTGGACTCCTCATGAATGGGATTAGTGCCTTTGTAGGAAAAGACACCAGAGACCTCCCTTGCCCCTATTGCCATGTGAGGTCACAGCAAAAAGATAGCCATCTAGGAAGTGGGCGCTCACCAGACACCAAATCTGCTTGAGTTTCCCAGTTTCCAGGACTGTGAGAAATAAATTTCTGTTGTTTACAGGCCACCCAATCTGTGGTATTTTTATTATAGTAGCAGACAAAGACACACACACAAACACATACTCATGCACACAGACACACACGCACACAAATGCACTTTGTACAATGTATAAACAATTTACTACTTGGACTCCAAAATAGGGATTAAGTCTCTAAAAGTATTGTTTTCAGACACAGTCAGGCTGAAGAGAAGTTTTTACTAGGTGGGAGGCCAGTGCATAGGTACAGAAAGGCAAAGTAAAAAATAATTTTCCATTTAAACTTGTGTATTTAGTTAGTTTCGGTTTAGAAATCATTGAGGAGCCATTCAAAGCCAATCTTGGGACACATGCTTTAAGAGGAAATTACCGAAGTCAATGAAGCAGGGCTCTGCTTCTCTCCAGTCTGTGGGTGAAGCCAATCAGTGGGAGCCAGTGCCCTGCCAGCAGCCAGCAGGGTGGTCTCCACGCTGCCCCAGTGACTCATCCTTGCTCACAGTTGGATGCCCCCCCGGCACAGGGAAATGCCATGGCATTTCATTAGTTCTGCTTATTCTGATCAACGACTAGGAGCCACGTGGATGATGCTTTCCAGGGTATGGATTTACCTTCTGCTGCTACTTTTGTTTTTCATTTTTAAAATAGGTGTGTTTTTTTTGCCATAAAAGCAATATATACCCTTCGTAGACATTGTGGTCAATGCAGAAAAATAGAACTAAGACCAAAATATCCTCTCTGTGTCAAGTAGTGTTCACATTTTGGCATATTTCCTTCTCGTCTTTCCATTGTGGTTTTCAGGATGAAGAGGGCTGGGCTCTTTCTTTCTGAGAAAAGCAGCTAATTCCAGGGCAGGAAAATTTTCCTGGCAAAGGCACCAAAGGATCCTGGTTCTAATCGCAGCTTCACCATCGTGGGGGTTGTGGTCTTGGCAGCTGCCAACCCTCTTGAGCTGCTCACCAGAGTCGTGAGATGGTGGCGTCGGTTGGCCAACCTCTAGAGCCTATTCCAGTACACAGATGTCATGGGCCTGTGATATTCTGACTCCCCAGAGAGGTGTGCTTTTGGACATGAATTCTTCTTGAGCAGCTATAGCCTCCCCTCTGAAATCCAGTTTGCTGAAGCTGTGACTGATTTCGAAGGAAGGCATTCTGAAGTGATGTGACTGCTCTCCTATCCTTTTGTTAAATCCTGGAAATTAAAGAAAAAAAAACCAGAACACTGAATGAGGATGCATTTCAATGCAGGGCTTGTATCAGAGAATCTCTAATGACACAAGGTTTATGATCATCCAGTGAACCATGTAAAGCCAGTGGCCTGCCTCATTCTAGCTAACAATTGAACTAAAAAATCAGGAATTAAATAACTAAATCTGGCCCAGAATTTCCCAAACTGTATTCTCAGAACAAAGAGGTATTCTCTAGAAAAAGAGAGTGGTTGTCAGGTGAGTTTAGGAAAGATTAGTATAAATCAAACGTAATGGGCTTCTTTACGATTTCTTAGAACTTGAAATATGCTTAAATGCATTGGGACTACCAAGGGGGTGATGGAGTGTGCCCCCTAGCTAACCTGATCATGGAAGTGCTTTGTCAAGGCACACTAATTCACATCCCAAGAATATTAGTATCCTATAGAACACAGCTTGAGTAATACTGTTCTAGCTCTTTCTACAAGTTCCCAAAGAAGTGCCTTTTTTTTTTTTTTTTTGTGGTACGCAGGCTTCTCACTGTTGTGGCCTCTCCCGTTGCGGAGCACAGGCTCCGACGCGCAGGCTCAGCGGCCATGGCTCACGGGCCCAGCCGCTCCGCGGCATGTGGGATCTTCCCGGACCAGGGCACGAACCCGTGTCCTCTGCATCGGCAGGCGGACTCTCAACCACTGCACCACCAGGGAAGCCCAAGAAGTGCCTTTTTAAGGCACCATTATTGATCTTGCAATGATTATATGTGACTGCTCTGGTCATTGTGGTAATATCCTAAGCTGAGTTTTTAAAACCCATAACCTCCTTGATCTTTTATACTATATTTTCTAAGCTTTATAAGTTCTTGTGTTTGTAGGACAGTTTTTAATTTTCTCAAATGTATATTTATCAACTGAGTGCTAGCCTGTGCCTGACACTGTACCAACATTCTTAGGACTGAGTGTTACCTCTATCCATCTGTGTGATCTTGGGTGAGTCATTTAAGGTCTTTAAATAGGGTCAGGTGACTTAAGCTGGGGTCCAGGAGCCATGAACAGTGGGCAGGGAATTGCTTCAAGACCTGACAAGATCAGCATTAAGATTCTCAGGATTTGAGGGTGTTAAAGGAAAAGCAAAGGTCTGGGAATCCTGGTTTGCAGGGAGGAGTCCTGTAAGGCAGAGGTAGAGGAACCTGAGCTCTCCATCAGCTAGTTGGGCCTCTTTCTCAGAGCCACGTCAATGCAAAGATGTGAAAGGTAAAGTTCAGGATCCGCAATGGCCTTGTCTTCAGCGGGGAGATTAGGGCTCAAAATTCAGGAGAGGTTTTGGGCTTGGGCCTGATCTACCTGTCACTTTCTAGAACAGCAGGAAACAGACTGATGCAATGGTCAGGCTGTACCTGCAGACATGTGAGCTAAGGATTCAAGTAAGGAAGGAGTTCCTTGATTAAAACGTCTTTGGAAGCCCTGGATTTGAGGGGGCTCTGAGTGGGTGTTTATTTCAGCCTAGCTCATCATCCTATGGGAATATTTATAGAATGCATAAGCCATAAGCTTTTTCTAGATAAGGCCTAGCCTGAAGTAGAATAATGCTATCATTAACACTATCAATGTGATGCACTTAACAGCAACATATATATATATTTAAATCAAAAGTGTCTTTGTCAAGTTTTGGGATATGGATGGCAGAAAAAGGAGGCTTCCATGGATAATTAGTAAAAGTAAAAATTATTCTTGACTCTCCCTCCACCTCCTCCAGCCTCTCTTGCTGTCCTGTTGTCTCCTTCCTGCCCTTGGCCGTGAACTCACCTCCCACTCCTCTAACTCTGGGGAGAAGTGTGTGCTGTTTCCCAGGGACCTTGACTCACTTTCATGCCATTTCTTGCTATTATCCAGACTTTTTGATTGATCATAGCCCCTAATAATCAGACTCTCCAGCTTCGGTTCCTGAATGGCCTCCATCCCTTTCATCCTTCCACCAACGTCAGAAGACCTGTCGTGAGCTAGGCACCGGGTACAAGACAAGCAGGGCAGACACCGTCCCTGGCTGCAGGCACGGATCATCTGCCTTCTGTGTCCCCAGGCTCCTTGAGTCGTGGGATGTGTCCCAGGTGGGTTGATGCCCTGAACGCTGGCCTCTGCCCTGCCTTGATTCAGCCGGTCTGTCCTGTCTTTCCATCTTTATTTCACTCCTGACTCTGCCTTGGGCGCCTGCTCCATCTGTCTCTCCCCACCAGGGTCCTTCCTTTCTCCTCCACTCCTCTTCTCCTCCTTCTGCCTCCCAGCTGCTCTCATTTTAGCTTGTCCGCAGGCTGACTGAATTCTGGAATTCTAGCTCATGCTGCTCTCCTGGGTCCCCGCTGGGCCTCTGCTAATCTCACCTGTCCTGCTGCTGTGGACTTGTGGCTGGACCTCATTCCTGGCAGGGAGGGGCTCTGTCTGCCGAAGAGGACGTGCATTATGCTTTCTGTTCCACTCCAGGGAGCAGCTCCGTTGCTGACTGGCGTTATCAAAGGAGTCCATTTCCAGAGGGCCCACGACTTCAGATACAAATGCACAGAAAACTTCACTAATTCCAATTGGTGGGGAAAAAACCCTGAACTGAGGCATTAAAATGCCTCAATTATAAGATATTTGAGATAAACTTTATATATATGTACACATATGTAGCTCAAACTTAATAAATGAGACAGTACAAAACACTAGAAATATGGTAGAGATAGAAAACAATCTGGACATGGGATCTGGGGTTCTGACTTCCTAGGCTCCACTCTGCCTCTAACAAGCTGTGGGATCTGAGGCAAGTCACTTCATTTCTCGGGACTCAAACTCTCCAGTCTCCTCTCCCTGCAATGAAGAGATGCATTCAGACTATGAATAATGTTCCTCCATTTCATAATAGCAGTTGCTTGTCAAAACTGTAAAAATGAACCAGCTAAATCCCTTTGGAACCCTCTCAAATAGACAAGCGATGGTGCCATGTTTAAGAGTTTTTACTATAATAATAATTGAAAACCTACAGAGGCAATTAAAAAAAGGCTATAAATCTTCGAGTGTATAATGACTAGGAAGAAACATGACAGAAGGGTGGGTGCTGTGGTTGGCAAACCACGCTGATTTGACAAGCTACAAGTCCCTGTGATGTCAGGTCCTTATATTCTACTACATTTATTAAAGCACTTTGGGAACCTCCTGTTTTCCATTTGAAGCTAATGACGTGGCAAAGAGTAAAAAAAAAGTGTTCTCCACTTTCCACTCTGCAGATAGGCTTCTTGAACATCCATCATTCTTAAATATCACAACTTGATTGTGCTTTATAAGATGCCCTGGTCATACAGTAGGGTCCAGGTGTTAGGAATTGGGCAGGTTATACCGTAGCCCCTCGCTATAATTGGATGAAGGCCCTAGTCGGTCGGTAAAACAATATCCCTCATGGGAGCTCTCAATAGGGCAAAATGGCTGATTTATAAAAAGCATGGGGACTTCCCTGGTGGCTCAGTGGTTGAGAATCTGCCTGCCAATGCAGTGGACACAGGTTCAAGCCCTGGTCTGGGAAGATCCCACATGTCGTGGAGCAACTAAGCCCGTGCACCACAGCTACTGAGCCTGTGCTCTAGAGCCCACGAGCCACAAATACTGAGCCCACATGCTACAACCACTGAAGCCTGTGCACCTAGAGACCGTGCTCTGCAACAAGAGAAGCCACTGCAATGAGAAGCCCATGCTCTGGAGCAAAGAGTAGCCCCCGCTTGCCACAACTAGAGAAAGCCCACATGCAGCAACCAAGACCCAACACAGCCAAAAATTAAAAAAAAATTTTAATTAAAATAAATAAATTAATTAAAAAGCATGAATGTTTTAACATAGAACAGATGTTTATTAATGTGGAACAAATGGATGAAATCATGAATATTTAGTAAATCATGGACTCGTGTAGCCGAAGAGGACCTTGAGTGTTCGGTCTGGGCTTGCTCTGAGTTCTGTTTGGGTTCTGACATGATTGTTTGTTTACTAACCTTTCTAAGGTGCCTTGGAATGAGGGCCAGATAAAGTACATAAAAAGGAGCCTTGCACTTCATGTGAATAACTTGATTCCTTTGTTTCCAAAATTCAGCTGTTCACTCACTCTTTGACCTAAATTGCTTCCTATGCTGTAATTTTCGATAATTTTTGAAGAGTAGAAGAGAGTTGTGTTGATAATATATGAAAGATCAATACCAGTAAGTCACTGTCCTTCTTTGTTGCATGGCCCCTTTCCCATCCCCTCACCCCGACTCTAATCTCTTATCTGTCCAGGGAAATGTTTGCCAAATGACTGATTAGACTTTCCCAGTAAATTGCATTTTCTGGAGATGATCCTGATAGCATTTTCACAGCTTCCATGGAAGGTTCTGAGCTGTATCTTATCTTCAAGCTTTTGGTGTCTTTAGTCTAAACTGCCTGGTATCTCTAGGGTTTTTTACATTCTTTTTAGTGTGTTTTAAATGGACAAGTCCTTTGAAGTTAGGGAGACAGTTCTTCCTTGGTCTTTCTAAACCCAGTCAATACCACAATACTATCTTTCCAAACCATTAGTGGTGCAATTCCAGAACCAATTGGATGATTGATTATTTATAATTAGGAAAACTAGAAGATAAACAATGTGAAAACAAAAGAAAATTGAAGGGAACCTGGACTGTGTTCTGGTCTGCATCCTGATTATTTTGCTTGGACTGGGGTTGGGGTGAGCAAAGGGTGAGTTACATAGTGTCCAGCTGTACGCAGAGTAACCACCTGCCAGTATGCACTTTGAGTCACAAGCCATGATGTACTCTTGGTCTTTTTCTTGAGATGTCTGCAGCTGTTTTAGGCTGCACAGAGGGCTGGTGATGGAAATGAAGAAGTATGTTCCTGAAACACTCAGGATCCCTGGTTCTGAGACCATGGCTGTGACTTTGTAGCTTGGGCTGCCAGGGAGAATGAGAGCGCTCCCTTGAATTAGCAGGGATGGCAGAGGTCTTCTGGATAAACACCTCACCCCCAGTCCTCCTCCATCATCTTTGCAGGTCACAGAGCATCTGAGGTGCACAAGGCAATGTAGGGAAGTATTGAATGGTGCTAGTTTAAATACTTCCCCCCCTTACAACTTTTTCTTTTCTTTTTTTTTTTTTCAACTTTTTCTTTTCTAATTTTATTTTTTATTTTTTCAAATTTTTATTGGAGTATAGTTGATTTACAATGTTGTGTTAGTTTCTGCTGTACAGCAAAGTGAATCAGTTATACATATACATACATCCACTCTTTTTTAGATTCTTTTCCCATGTAGGTTATTACAGAATATTGAGTAAAGTTCCCTGTGCTATACAGTAGGTCCTTATTAATTATCTATTTTATATATAGTAGTGTGTATATGTCAATCCCAATCTCCAAATTGATCCCTCCCCCTCTTTCCCCCTGATAATCAGAGGTTGTTTTCTATACCTGTAACTCTTTTCCTGTTTTATAAATAAGTTCATTTGTACCATTTTTTTAGATTCCACATATAATTTCCCCTCTTACATTGGCACTAATATCTATTTATAACCGAAATCCATTGGTTTTGCTTTGGTTTTCATTAGCAACAAAGAGCAAACATTACTTTCTCTGATAATCCCTTATCCTCCTCAGTCTTCTGTTATTATTTTTCTGCTTCTCATAATCTCTGAAAGATGACTGTCAGTGATTCTAAAATTCCTTGAGGCCCTGGAATCCAATTCATACAGGCCTGGATTCTTGAGGCCACTTGAAGTGACTAGGCTCTCTCTCACTAGCTCACTAGGCAAGGGCCTATTTGGAACTGAAATTCCCTCGTTGCACTGTTTGTTTTACCCTCTGCAGGCTGAACGCTGGGCTACCTTGTTGAATAGCACAGAAGTAAAAAAGTCACTGGGCACTTCTGCTTCCTCTCTTCCCTCCATTATCACTATACCAACTTTCCCAAGCAAAGTTCTTTGCTTTTCTCCTTGTTTCAAACATACCTTAAAAAAGCAGTAGCTGACTCTAATGTTTTTTACAAGTCTCAGACAGATAATGCTGATCGTTAGCTTTTCTGACACTATTCTAACAAGTTCTTGCTACCAGCATAAAATGGTATCTAGGAATACCTTAGGTAGCTTAAGTACTCTTGTCTTTCTGTTAATACAATTTGACATCCTAACTTTTTCACTCAATGTTATAGCATGAGGATCTCTCCAAGTCGTAAGAATTTATTCATATATACAATGTTCACTCATTCCGTAAACATTTATTGAGCAGCTACTACGTGCCAGAAACTATCATAAGTGTTGGGGATGCATTGGAGAAAACAACAGAGACAGGGCTTAGTGTTAGAAGTGGCTAAATAATTACACAGATATTTAATTAATATTAATAGTGCCACAAAGGAAATAAATACATGTGGATCATGAAAGGGAATAGACAGGGGAAATTGACCTAGTCTGGCATGTAGGAGAAGCTTCTCTGGGCAGCATGGAACATAATTTGCTCCACAATTCTCCCATTTGGGGACTTCATGCTGTTTCCAATCTTGGCTATTTTCAATAAACCTGCAATTAACACCTCTCTGCATAAGTGATATTATTTCCTTAGGGTAAATTCATAGACATGTAATTACTGGTTCAAGAATGGGAATATTTTGTGGCTCTTGATACATATGATCAAAAAGCTTTCTAGAAAAAGCAATGCAGAGTTTTAAAGGTGGTGAAGGATCTTGGACCACCACACATCCAACTAGCTTCATGGAAACAAGGGGTTGATTTCAAGAAATCAGTAAAATTAGTAGTAAGAGAAATGTCCTGAACATGTTCTAAACCAGGACTATTCAAAGTATAGTCCTCCAACTGATATAGGTCCTGGAGATGTCGATCAGCAGTCTGTGATAAGTACAGAAATTGAGAATTAAACATTTGAAAGCCTTTATGGCAATATGATCAAGTAACTTTATGTTTAAAAATTGGGGTATGTATATTGTCTGTTACTTTTTCATTTAATTTTTTTCTAGTAATTCATTAATTTTTTTAAACGGTAAAAGTATCTGTTCATGATACATTGGGAGGAAAAAACAAGTCCCTTCCCAAACATAGTTTGCATGAAAGCTAGTGGAATCCCCTTGGTCAAATTTTCTTTAATGGACCCAAAGTCCCCTAATGCTATATAATGATTTTTTTCCCATGGGAAACCAATGGGATCAGCAAATTTGAACAACAAACATGTATACTTAGCCACACAAGATTTGTGTATTCCTTTCCCAGAAAGATAAAGCATACCTTTTGCAACAATTGGGGCATGTATTGTTTAAAGAGTTTCTGTGAGAAATTTCTCAGTCTAGGAATTGCAGTTGCTTGCTGTTTTATTTTTGCTCTTAGAATATAGCAAGGTACTTAACCATTGAACTTGTGTGCACTGAGACAGTGGAGTTATGATTAGATGAATTATGATTAGATGCTGCTACTGCCCGTTATTTCTTCCCAGAGGAAGTAATAAAAGATGTCAAAAAACTTCCCACCTCTGAAACCTTTTGCCAGTTGTGTCCGTAGAGTTCAGCTGTGGGTCAAAGGCTGCTTCCTTCGTGTTCACATCACCAATAACAGAGACTAGAACTGTTCAGACGTTTGATATAATGAAGTAATCTCACCAGTCAAGCCCTGAAACCACTGTGGATAATATCCGCATGGCATTTAGCACTGTACTAGATGGAAAAATAAAAGGAACTACAGAATGATTTTTTTTTGTTGATTTGTCTTTAAAAATGAAAACTAGACCTAGCTCAGAGAAAGGGCTCATTCATAATATTGGTGACATCTCCAACAGATGAGAAATGTGTTTTCCTAAAAGCTCTGCCTACCACCAATTTTCTGGTCAGTATAAAAATCAAGTTTTTTGTTTTTTTGCTCATTTTGCATTAAAGGAAATCAAGGTAGTGATGTGTTGAAGACTGTCAACTCCAATGTCAGACTGCCTGGGTTTACATCCTAGACTCTACATCTTACTAGCTGGTGACCTAGTTTGAATTACTTCCCTCTCAGTGCCTCAGTTTTTTCATTGACATATTGGAGATAATACCAGTAAAGAGCAAATCCATGTAAGGTACCTAACACACACAGTTCCTGAACACAGTAGACACTCAACAAATGTTAGCCCTTCTCGTTTTCATGATAAAACTCATCAGAAGAAATTCTCTTAAGACTGGGAGGAAGGAAGGCAGTGAGGGAGGTGAGGAGGGAGGGAGGAGGCAGGAAGGAAAGAAGGAAAGAAAGATCACAAAACAATGGAACTGTCATGGACTTCTTCCCACGGGGTATTGGAGAAGAGCACGGAATTTGGATCCATGTGACTTGGGCTTTGGGTCTGGCCCTGCCAATCACCTAGTGTGTAATCCAAACAGTCATGTGACATCACTGAAACTCGGGGTCCTCTTCTCTTCTGTAAATGGAACAGTGTCAGTAATACCTACCTCGTGGGGTTGTTGTGAGTGCAAATGAGCTAATGTATGAGTAGGACCCTTGTGGGAGATAAGAATGATACGGGTGTGGTTATCTCGCTCAGCGACTCTTCTTTTGGTGTGGATTTTCTTAGGCATGTTCCTGCTTGAACTGGCTTCTGGAGGAGGTGGATTATTCCTGAGTTTGGGGCTTTGGGTTGGGGCTTTCCCCTTCTTCTGGGCTTCTGTGCAGCAATTGTTCATTGAGATCAAATGGGTAGACCCCACCTACCTGGTTCCTGGTACTTGAGAGGTATGGGTTACTTCTGGCTATCAGGGTGTGTGTTTTCTTCAGAGCAATATTCCTATAGATAAGGAAAAGGTTAATCTTGGGCCATTCTGCATTTGTTTTATCAGTGTAAACTTCTTTGAAAATGGAATTGGAAATTGACCCATAATTCAAGTCTCTTTACAAAAAATAGAAAGGGTGACTCACAGATGAAGAAAGAAGCTGAAAACCCAGAGGCCAAGAGTTCCAATCCCATTTGTGCCATGACTTGTCGAGTGACATTGGGCAAGGAGCTTAATTACTTGGTGGCTTCATTTCCTTGTTCATAATATGTGCCATGACAGTACTAACCTACCTTGCTAGATCGTTATAAAAATACAATTTAATATTTGCCATGTCTGTATATTTCAGCTACACACTGCTTCCAGGACTACCTGGTTTGGGGCAAGTGGGAAACATGAAAATGGCAGCTTTTCCTACTGCATTTCAACCAGATTCACAAGAATATTTTGCTCTTTTCACCATGAATTTTCTCAGTTCCATTCTGTTAGCTGTTTACTAAATAACACTACCCTACTGACTGAAAGCCATGCTGTTTCCACATTAAAAATAAATGCCCCCCACCTCCCAAATAATAAAAATAAATACTCAGAATGAATCCACAGGAAAGATCCTGGGAAGCTCTAGGGAAACACTGAAACAGGACGTGGTATTGACAATGCCAGGAACTCTTAAGAATGGCCTTAAATAGGTATTGGGGAGGAGTCCCATTGAGCACACTGCACATAGACAGGGGTCTGGGCTTCTAACACCTAGCTCTCCACCAGACACGTGGGTGGCCTTCAGGGAGGATGTATTTATTCATTGCCCACAATAACCTTTTGTACTTCAATATTAAAATCATTTTTTCCTTGAGGTTTTAATAGAGAACAATTATACTACTCATATTTATCTCTGCTCCAACCAAAACCTCAACTTTAATGACAGTGAAGGAATAAAATATTTGTAAACCCAGCACACTGAGAGTAGGAGAAGAGACAACAGCAGACAAGATACATTTTTGGAAGATGGGAAACAGAGGAAGTGGTATCTAGCTTGGAACAGAGAAAGCAGAACATGTGCTGAAAGCCAGCGCATTTGTGCTGGAGAAAGGCTGGAGAATAAGTCAGGTTTTTCTGAAGGCAGGATGGGGGTGGAGCTGCGAGTGGGTTAGCAAAACCTACCCCCCTCCCTTAGCCTGTGCAGCTGGCCCTCCCCATCATAGCCAAAGGTAGGGATCCTACCTCAAGAGGTGTAGTCTGAGGGGCTCTGAACTTGGGGGCTTCAGACAGAACCTGGGGTGGTAGTGAGATGTGGGGGGTTCTGTAAACCAGAAGGAAGAGCTGCAGAAGGATCTTACCATCTTATCAAACTTGACCCCAGAATGCTGACAGCCAGGCTCACAAACCCGCAAAGCAAGAGGCTGGGGGATTCTTCTCTTGGGAAACAGACAAGCCCAAGAGAATTGGTCTGCAGAAAGTGAAATTTAGGAATCCACCAACAAAAAGGCTGGATCCCTGCTAGACCATTCCATGATGAAATCTACCTGTGATGAATCTCATCCCCTGCCACACACACAAAGCTTCCAATCAACCAAGAACCACGAGAAATTAAAAGAATGACTCAGTATTAAAAAAGAAACCAAAATAAACAGAAAGGAAAAAAACCTGAAGGATAGGAAACATATAAGAAACAGATGGAAAATAGGACAGAAAATGTAATTAATGTTCTTAGAAAATTAACACATATTGTCATTTGGTGAAAAAGAAAAAAAATGCTGTTTTAATTTGTTGATCCATCAGAATGGTTGTTTCTGGTTTTGCTTTATGATGTTATAAATTTATTGAACTATGACTGATGAACAATAAGCTGTGCATATTTAAAATGTACAATTTGATTCGTTTGAAATTCATACGCACACATGAAACCGTTGTGACAATCAAGAAAATGTATATTTCTATCAGACCTAAAAGTTTCCTCACACTCCTTTGTAATTCCATTCCTTTCTCTACCCCTATCTCCAGGTAACCATGAGTTTTTTTTTCTTTTTTATTGAAACTGTAAGCTGCACTTTCTAGAATTCTAAGTAAATGGAGTCACACAAATACTCTTTTTTGCTCAGTTTTCTTTCACTGTATGTTGCATGTTTCATGTATCAGTAGTTTCTTCCTTTTGATTGCTGGGTAATTGTCCATTATATGGATATCCACAACTTGTTTACCCATTCACATGTTGATGGACATTTGGATTGTTTCTAGTTTTGGTCAATTACCGAAAAAAGTTGCAATGAACACGTTTAAGCCTTTGTGTAGACACTTGTTTTCATTTCTCTTTGGTAAATATCTAAAAATGGAATGGCTGGTTGTTTGGTTGTTTGGTATATTTAACTTTCCAAGAAATTATCAAACTGTTTTCCAAAGAGGTTATACCATTTTATGTTCTAGCAACAGTGTAGGAGAGTTCCAGTTTTTCTACATCCCCTCCAGCACTAGATATAGTCAGTCTTTTAAATTTTAGTCATTCTAATGGGTATATAAAACTACACTGCAGTTTTAATTTTCTTTTCCTGTTGAATAATGATGTTGAGCATCTTTCCATGTGCTTACTGAGTATTCGAATATCATATTTAGTAGTGTTTGTTCAAATCTTTTATCTGCTTTTAAAAGTAGGCTGTCTTTTGATTTATGACAATTCTTTATATATTTTGGATATGTCTTTTATATGGGTTGTAAATATTTTCTTGCATTTGCATATTTTAACTGTTTCTTTTGAAGAGCAGAAACTTTTAATTTTGAAAAAGTTCAGTCTATCAGTTTCTTTCTTTTGTGATTTATGCTTTTTGAGTACTAAGAAGACTTTGCCTATTTGAGTACTAAGAAGACTTTGCCTATTACAAGATCACAAAGGTTTTCTCCTATGTATTTTTGATAATATTTTTACTTTTAGGTCTTACGTTTAGGTCTATGATCCAATATTTTGAGTTAGCATTTGTGTATGGTGTGAGATTAGGACTGATACTCATTTTCTTCTATGTCCATATGCAGTTGATCTGGCAGTATTTGTTGAAAAGATTTTTCTTTCCCTATGACTCATCTTGACACTTCTGTCATAAATTAATTGATCATATATGTATAGGTTTATTTCTGGACTCTCTATTCTGTTCATTGATCTGTGTGTCTATCTTTTTGCCAGTACAAAACTGTTATTATTACTGTAGCTTTGTAGTATAATTCTTAAAATTAAGGAATCTAAATGTTCCAACTTCATTCTTCTTTTTTAAAAATTGCTTTGGTGGGGCTTCCCTGGTGGTGCAGTGGTTGAGAGTTTGCCTGCCGATGCAGGGGATACGGGTTCGTGCCCCGGTCCGGGAAGATCCCACATGCCGTGGAGCGGCTGGGCCGGTGAGCCATGGCCTCTGAGTCTGCATGTCCACAGCCTGTGCTCTGCAACAGGAGAGGCTACAGCAGTGAGAGGCCCGCGTACCGCAAAAAAACACAAACAAACAAACAAAAAAAAATTGCTTTGGTTATTCTAGGTTCTTTGCAAGTCCATGTAAATTATATAATAGGTTTGTCAATTTCTGCAAAATAGCTTGCTGGGATTTTGATAGGGATTTCATTGAATCTAAAAGTCAATTTGGGGATAATTACTATCATAATAACCATGTTCAATCTTCCAATCCATGAATATCATATAGCTTTCTATTTTAGTTATCTTTAATTGTTGTCAGCAATGATTTATAGTTTTCAGTATCGAGGTCTTAGAAATATTTTGGTAGATTTACTACTTTCTGTTTTGATGCTACTAAAAATTCAATTTTTTGAAAGTTTATTTTTAAATCATTAGCTATCAGTATATAAAAATACAGATGTTTGTATATCAACATTGTATCTGGTGACTTTGCCAAATTCACTTATTGATTCTAATAGGCATTTTGCAGATTTTTCTGGGATTTTCTATGTAAACCATCTTATCAGCTGAAAAGAGGGACAGTTTTACTTCTTCTTTTATAGTTTTTTTCCTTTTTTTTTTTTTTCCTTATTTGGTTTTGGCCTTATTTCTAGAACCTCCAGTACAATGTTGAATAGAAATGGTATATTCTTGCTTTGTTCCCAAATCTTAAGGGGGAACAATTCAGTCTTTTACCATTAACTATGATGTTAGCTGTAGGGTTTTTTTTAGATGATCTTTATCAGTTTGAGGAAATTCCCTACCTCCCAGGTTGTAGTGAGTTTTCTTTGTTCTTTCTTTCGTCATGAATAGGTGTTGAATTTTGTGTATACTTTTTCTGTATCTATTGAAATGGTTTTTCTCCTTTATTCTGCTAATATCATAATAGTGGTGAATTACATTCATTTTTTTTCTTTTAATGTTAAACCAACCTTGATTTCTGGGATAAAATCTGCTTGGTCATGATGCAGTATACTTTTTATATACTTCTGGGCTTAATTTGCTAATATTTTGTTTAGAATTTTTTGTCTGTGCATATGAGGGATAGTGGTCTTTAATTCTTTTTCTGTGATTTTTTTGGTCAGATTTTGGTATTGGGGTTATTCTGGCTTCATAAAGTGAGTTGGGCAATGTTCTGTCTTCCTCTAATTCTGAAAATATTTGTGTAAGATTGGTATTATTTCTTCCATGAATGTTTTGTTGAATTCACCACTAAAATAATCTGCACCTGGAGTTTTATTTTGGGGAAGATTTTTATAACAAATTCAACTTTTATATAGATAAAGGACTATTCAGATGTTCTGTTTCTTTTTCTATCAATTTTGGTAAATTGTATTTTTCAAGAATTTTCATTTAACCTAAGTAGTTGAATTTGTTGGCATTAAGTTTTTCATAGTATTCTTTTTATCCTTAAATGTCTATAGGATCTGTGGTGATAAGCCCCTTTTTTATTCTCATTTTGGTGATTTGTGTTTTCTCTCTCTCAGTCTTGCTTGGGGTTTTGTTGCTGTATTTAAAAAATGACTTTTTGCTTTAATAATTTTCTGTTTTGTCTATTTTCTAGTCCACTAATTTCTGTCCTTATCTTTATCATTCTCTCGTTTTAAAATTTTTTCTCCTTTTATAATATATGCATTTTAAAGCTATTTTAGCTGAATTCATTTTCATCCAGCTCTAAATATCTCCTAATTTCCCTTGTGATTTTGTCTTTAACTCATGAAATATTTAGGAAGGTGTTTAACTTCTAGATATTTGGGGTTTTCCTAGATATTATATTGTTATTCATTTCTTATTTAATTCCACTGTGGCTAGAAAATACACTCTGCATATTTCAATCCTTTAAAATGTATTGACCTGTTTTATTGTCCAGTGTATGGCCTATCTTTGTGAAGTTGCTCTGTGCACTTGAAGAGAACATATAGTCTGCAATCGTTGGATGTTATGTTTCATAAATGTCAATTAGGTGGTGACTGATGGTGTTGTTCACATCTTCTGTGTCTATGCAGATGTTTTATCTCATTTTTCTCTGAATTGCATACGGATAGATGCTAAAGTCTCTTCATATAATTGTGGAACCATTTCTTTCCTTAATTCCGTCAATTTTTTTCACGTATCTTGAGGCTCTGTTATTAAATGCATATACATTTGTGATTGTTGTGTCTTCCTAACGACTTAGTCTTATTATCATTATAAAGTGCTCATTAATTTTTAAAAAACATTCAGAGCTCTTGGAAAATGAATATATGATTACTGAAAATTTAAAATATATATGTTAAAAGAAGATTTGGAAGATAAAGTTGTAGAAACCTTCCAGTAAGTGAAACAACAACAAAGAACACAGCAGTGATGGAAAATGGCAGATAAATAATAAGAACCTGAAAGAATTGCTCTAGAAGATCCAGCATTCAAATAATGAGTTAAAAAAAAAAAAAAGTATAAGTGGAAATTACCCAGGAACCAATATAAGAATGTTTCCCATAAGTGAAGGACACAGTTTACCAGATTCAAAGGGCCCACCTAGGATCCAGCATAGTGTAGGTTGAAGAGCTACACCAAGGCACTTGTGAAGTTTCAGAGTTCTGTGGATCCCTTTCCTTTGCTCAACTGCTGAAGGAATGGTTTTAGCCCTGAGAGAAATACCTGTTCAAGGGGAACAAACAGGAGCTCTCCTTTTCAGTTCCTGAATCTTGTCCTCAGCTCACCTAAGTTAGACTCACAGCTGAAGCAGCCCTGCCAAGAATTCAGTGCAGCCCGGTTCCCCTCACCCAGGTTTTTGATTTGACTTGAGTCATGTGTATCTTTGAAATGTTCTTAGTACTCAAGCACTCAGGTGCCAAAACTCTTTGTTCAACCACTTTAGCAAGTTAATCCCCAGATTGTGCTTTAAGTCTGTTACCAAATTCAATTAAGAATAATGTACCGTATGCTTCTGTAGAATATTTGCCCCTACATGTGATAAGACCTAATGGCTACCCCTAGAACACTTATTAGTTGATACCCTTGAGCAATTGGGAAATAATTTTCAAATTAAGTATAATGAGTTAAATTTGGAGGCCATCCAAATGAGAGCACCTAGGCCAACAGTGGAAGTACTGGGAAGAAGCGAGGGCCTGGGATTATGCCCCTGCCAGTCCTAGGCTTATGCTCCCCAACTCTAGGATAATTATTCACAACCACAATTTTCTGGGGCCATACCCTTAGGGACAATCAGGACTTGGCCCTGAATGACACTTCTATGTGGCTCTCAGCCACCTACCTCCCAGTTTTACTTTGGTTTGACTTCATACCCCATCTCATTTTAAAAGGCTTCCAGTAAAGGGCAGTCTTTACCCAGCCAGTGGTCAGTTTCTGCTGCAGTTTCCAACTCCAGCCCCATGTGGCCACTATCACTGCTGCTCCTCTACTGCCCCAGCTGACTCTGAACCTCATGGGTCACCTCCAGTGATCACAGCTTCTGACCACCTAGAGTGGTGAGGCCAGTTAGTGAGCATAGCACTTCACACTTCAGAGGGAGTCTGGTTTTTCCTGTTTTACACACCCTCAGTTGAGGAAACTAGAACAGGTTGGAACTAGTACTCACTTCATTTTAAGATGCTATCTGGAGTCACGCCAGCCACCTCCTTGGCTGGTTCTGGACTGATGGCACAGGCTTTTGGCTTCATCTCAGGGAATTTTCTGCTTTCCCAGAGCAATATTCTCTTCCCTTATTCTTTCTCTTGCTCCCAGCCACGCACGTCTGAAGTGGAAGCATCTTTGTCTCCCACTCATTACTAAGGACTGATAGTCCTGGTTTGGGGGCTAATTTTAATGCTTTCATTACTTTTTTTTTCCCAGTAAGCCTTAAGATCTTATGCAGTAAAATTTCTCTCGTCCTAGAGCTATGCCAGAGTTCTCAAGGGAGTGACACAGGTGAAGGTGTCCCTTGGAACTCTTGTTATTCATTGTAAGTTAACATTTATTCAGCACCTACCATGTGTGAGGCACTGTGCTAAACATGTCACATGGTCTCATTTAATCTTAACCAAAGCCCTGTGAACTACTTTACAGATGAGAAAACCCTGGTTTAGAGAATCTAAGAAACTTGCACTCAAGATGCAGAGAAAAAAAGCAGAGATTTGAATCCAGGACTCTCTGAATCCAGAACCCATGCTCTTAGTCACTGTACCATTTGTTCTCACTAAGGAAAGACCTAGAATACCACCCACCTCACTGCAAAGAGACACACAGAAGACCACATCCAGGTCTCGATTTTAACAATGTGGACTGATTTAAATTTCATTTCATTCAAGAAAATGCTTGGGTGCTTATTTGTCAGCATCACTGTGATTAGCACAGTGAGGATAGAGAGGGGAGTTGACAAAATTTCTCTGCCCTTAGAAATTTGAGAGACTAGACATATACACAAGCAGTTAAACACTATGTAATGAAATTTCATTAAGCTTAGATAACAGAGAAGAGGATGGAGTAGTGACAAAGTCAGTAGGAATCTACAATGATAATTTAAGACTGGCAAGGAAGAGTTAAGCCTCAGAATGCTAGGCAGTACATCTGAAATGCAGAAATTCGTGGGTCTAGTGTAGCTGGGGAAGTTTTCATGGAGATGGGTGGGCTTAAACTTACCCTGGAGCCAATGAGATTTTGGTTGGTGGAGAGGAAGAGAGAGGGCATTCCAAGGAAGAGAAAGTATGATCAAAGGCAGGGAAGAGGGAATGAGTGTGGGGGTTTGGGAAGGCATCAAGATGGGCCAGACTGGAAAGTATGGAGGATAAATTTGAGAAGCATCTTGAGAGTAATTCTCAAAAGTTTGGAATTAAGTTTGAAGGCAATGGGAGATCACAGAAGGCATTTGGATATAGGAAAGACAGGCCCCCCCAAAAAATTCATGCGGAATGTTTTTCTCACAGCATGGGTCATTTCTCCATATCAAATGACTGTTGCTGGAGTCAAGATGTTAACACTGAACTCCAGAATTAGGGTCTGTTTTCCATTCAGCGTTAGAGCCACATTCTTCCTGCCCAGATTTTTTCCCTAAACTGAGGGAAAGCCTCATAGGGAAAGTGACAGCTTGCTCACTGACTCAGAATAAAGGATCTAGATGATTTTATTAACAGAGTCATCAGTTATGATCATCTCCATTTCCAGTATGGGGATGTACCTGCCAAGAGAATGACAGCTAGCCAGCTGTTCAGCTAGCCAGCACAATTCTGGCTTGTTCAGATCCAGAACATGCTCTCCGTCTTAGGCAGGACTAGAGACTCACTGACAGATTCTTATTCTCTGCTTCCCCTTTTCCTAGATTCCAAGCAGACTAGCTATTTTTCATTATTTCCTCCATGAGGAGACTGTGCACTTTACTTGGTTATAAATCGATTGACGTTAACAATTTTCAAATCCTAAGAACGTATATGGGTCAACCTGGCTGTTTCTTGGGTATGGGAAATACTTAAATTTTCTTGGTTCTATTGTATGAACAAGCTGTTCTCTGTACTGTAGAGTTGGGAAACCTTGTAATCTCAGAAGTAACTTTTGCTGGGGGCTTTCACCCATTCTAAATCGATAATGTTGTCAACTTCAGAGAATGTTCTTACCTCCAGGGTCCGTGAAGGTTGTGACCACTTTGCATCTTGTAGCTTTCTTTGTGTAAATTATGAGCCATTACAGTGCTATTAGCATAAGTGATGATTTCTCTGTCCTTTGTTGTTGTTTTTTGTAATTTATTTTTATTTATTTAAAAATTTTTATTGGAGTATAGTTGATTTACAATGTTGTGTTAGTTTCTGCTGTACAACAAAGTGAATCAGTTATACATATATGTATATATGGATATATGTATCCACTTTTTTTTAGATTCTTTTCCCATATACGTCATTACAGAGTATTGAGTGGAGTTCCTTGTGCTATACAGCAGGTCCTTATCTCTGTCCTTTGAATCTGTTAAGTGGTCTGAGAAAATCTCTCTGCTTTTCCCTGTGTTGCATTCAAAATCTAATATAGATATGCTATTATGGATTACCTGTACCATTCTAGCTAGCAATATTAAACATTTTTATTTACAAACTTCTCTGGTCATCATAGGAGGAGACAGGTAATATTTGAGATGTTTCATCCTAAAATACCCATGAAACTGCACAAAAGGATGGATAATAAGTGTAAATTTAAGGTGGAGAAAGGCCATATGCTGAAGTCCATAGGGAATGTCTACTAATGCAGTTGTCAGGGGGATGGATTGAGAAGCATATTCTCAAGATTACAAGCTACATGGCTCACAAACTGAACCAGAGAAGCCTAGCTGGTGATGAAAGAGAATAGAAAGCAAATGTTACCTTAGCCCCATCATTTGCTCCCAGCTATTTCAGGGCATTGAAGATACACTGGCCAGAAGAGCAAACAGTCCAACTGGGAAGAAACTGTCTTCTGAACCAGTCAGAGTCATGTCCAGAGTCAAACCTCCCACCTAACCCATCAATCTCTCTCTTTCCACATCCATTCAAAGTCTGTGGCTCCCAGACCACAGCCAGGTAGGAGGTAGACGGAGACAAGTAGAGGTGTGTTATGTCCTGGAAGGGCTAGTTGTGTAATAAACAGTACTGCAAGAAGGCAGGGGCAATGCATGCTCAGAGGGCATATGATTTTATGTGTTACCCTCTAAAACAGGACAACAGTTTCTGTTACCTCTCAGTTTCTCCTACTACTTGGAAATTACAGCAGTTAGAGCAGGAGGGGCCCCAATCTAATGCCCAGAGATCTACCATAGCTAAATACCTGGGAGATCCTGAAAACAGAGGTAGGCACTATGTGAGTCTGTGTGCCCTTCAGCTCTACTGTGCTTGTGCCCAAGGGGAAAGTGAGGGAATAGGAAGATTCTTCGCTAATACTGTCTGCTAGCAAGTGCCAGGCTGGAACATACTTTTCTCTTTTTCAGTATGAAGAGACAGAAAAATGCCCAAAGGGGCCTAAGGAAAAAACACTACAGGATAAGAGAAAGGAAGCTTTTCTGTTAAAACTTGAGGTGAGGTTATATAGCTGAAAATAAATTTCTGCAGAAAAGAGAAAAGCATTTTAGCAGACATATTTTTGGTAGTCTCAAAAAGATGTGAGAAGGCCTAACCACTATGAGATCGGATGGAGCCAGGGGCCATCTGGAGAAAACAGATTGGGATGAAGGAAGATTTGCCAAGGCTGAAATGAGAAATGAGGGCAAATATGCCAAAAGTTTAATAGAATTAAACACCTGTACTAAAGAGAGTCAATACAGAGAAGACATAGCAGAAATGAAATCAGTAAAGTGGAAGACAAAATAAGGAAAAGGACCAAGATGAAAATGTTAAAGAGAGAAGACAGCAAACACAGATCTAATCTGAGAATTACATTTCTTCCCAATGAAGAAATGGATCAAAATGCTGGAAGCAACGGTCAAGCCCATGTCAGGAGAAAACTTTCCTGAGCTGGAGAAGATCTGAGATAAAATTAAAATGGGCAGACCCATACAGAGACTTATCTTTTAAAAGACTTGAGTTTCCAGGTGAAATAAAGACTCTTCAGGCATTTAGATAGAAATGAAACAAATATCAAGGTGGGCTCAGACTTCTCAACCCTGAAGACTGTTCTAGAAGACTGTTCTAGAAGACTGTTCTAGAAGACAGAATTCTTGTGTCTCAAGAATTCCATATTCACCCAACAGGATATTTATGTGCAGAGGCTGTGGGAATTCACTTTCAGATTTATAAGGAGGCTGAAAATATACCCCACATGGCCTCTTCTTAAAAAAAAAGTATTTGAATTTGCCATCCAATTGAATTGGTAAATTGATATGAGGACACATACACACAAACGTACAAAATGACTTGCAGAGAGTGTTGGAGACTATTCAAAATAGAAAAGAAATTATAGTTTTGAATATGATTATAAAGCGGTATGCAAAACCTAATACCTACTGTTGACCAACAATTTACTTAGGTCTGATAAAAGAGGAGGAAGGAATATATTCCAAGTCATCCACAGTGAACTGATGGGTGGGTTTTTTTTTTTTGTAATTAGTGAGAAAGATACAAAATGTCATTTTATGAGAAACAGTGTTTTCTCTGAGTAGTTTTAGTTCGAAAACTGACTTCTTCAAGAGAATGCTTTTTGCCTGCTTATCTCTAAAACTGCAATTATTATAGGATCAGATGGGCCATGTATCTAGCTTCAGCTGGCAATGAAGGAAATCCTGATAAGCTGAGGCTTTAAGAAATCACATAAAGAGACAAGATATATAAATGATCTTCTTTCTTCTCATCTAACTTTTTTTTTCAAGTGAAGAAAAGTGCTGGCATCAGGAAAAGTGGGTAGTCCGTGGAAACTCAACCAGGATGACTTCGGTAAGATAAGTTTTCTTATTTGATGTGTTGGTAAAAAAAAAAAAAAAAAGTCAGTTCATTTGTTGCTTATGAGAGTTTGCTCAGGAATTCATGAATTGCACTTGAGCCAATGTAAGAATTTTGAAATAAAATTTTTTCTCTATGGTTTTGGCTTTCGTTGAAGCTTCGATTTTGAAGTGAGAGGGAAGAGGAATCTCAGGAATCCTTACATGTGGTGCACCCCATAGAGTGGGTGTGGAAACGAGAAACTGGAAATTATGCCTACGCTGAATATCAGAAATAATTGTGACTTTTAAAAAATATTGAAGCTTTAGTCTAAGTCATAATCTTTTCCCATCTTTGCTATGCTGTTTATCTTTGCTGAAGTTATGTCTATACCAGTCATAGTTGTTAAAGGAAAAAAAAAAGTATTGGAAGAGATTTGGAGAAAATCCATCACACTGTGGTGCAAGTATTTGGGTACTTGGGGAAATCTCGCTGCCACCTTATTTTTAATAAAAACAGAAGATCCAGTTCTTGGCCAGGATAGGATCAAAAACCTCCTGTGCCCTGTAACCCTCCAAAGATTCTAATTAATTTTGTCGTTGATTTCTGACAGCTCACCTATGGTTTCCCATCTTTAATATGTTTCCAAGCGTGTAAAGGATGGATGCAGTAAGGGTAAATTAGAGAGAATCACTTAGGGCCATTTGTAGATTATGAATTGTCCAAAACCATTCATCGCTGTGCTCGAAAGGGTTTGTTTAGCATTTATTTGCACCTTGTGCAAACATGGTGCCACTCTTACAGGGTAGGAGTTTTAGAAGATGTACATCAGTACGTACAACCAACCACCCAACAGTACTGATAACTTGCAGTGCACGTAGACTCCGCTAACTGTGTGGAAGGCACAGGATAAATATGAATCTTAGTCTCTTCTCTCAACAAAGTGGAAAGCTAGTTAGGGAGATTAGTGTGACACAAATGAAATGATTAGCAAACAATCGGTGTTAAACTGAGTTGTACTGTGCTTCTGTTTCTTCATCTGTAAGATTAGAAAAGCTACTTATGATAAAACTACTTATCCCAGTAGGGCCTGGTGCTCAGTAGGGTTAGCCAGTCATTACTGTTATTTAAATTACTATTAATAGCTGGGATGAAGTGAGAGAGAGGCATGGACATATATACACTACCAAACATAAAATAGATAGCTAGTGGGAAGCAGCCGCATAGCACAGGGAGATCAGCTTGGTGCTTTGTGACCACCTAGAGGGGTGGGATAGGGAGGGTGGGAGGGAGACACAAGAGGGAGGAGATAAGGGGATGTATGTATACGTATAGCTGATTCACTTTGTTATACAGCAGAAACTAACACACCATTGTCAAGCAATTATACTCCAATAAAGATGTTAAAAATAATAAATAAATTACTATTAATTTGTAAATGTAATAGGATGTAAGAGAAGAAAGTGATCAGTGTGTACTGCAGCAGTGGAGAACGTTTAATTCATAACTGAGATTTGAGTTGGGCCTTTGAATGATGTATCAGATTTAGCTAGCTGGTGACCTAAAGCATTGGGGCGGTCATACGCGGTGGGAAAAATAGTTTGTAGAGGCATGTGGGTTGCTGCCTCTGCAATTAGGATAACAGCCTGACGGGTTCAGTGGGTGTGTATTGGACTTTGCAGGAAAGAAAATTGAATAGATAGGGTGGGGCGAGATTATGGAGGCTTTACAAGTCAGGCAAAGGAGTTCAGATTTTGATAGGATCAGCAACAGATTGTCTATACTTGAGTGGAAGGAGTATGTTAACAGAGACGAGTCTGGTTAGCGGGAGGCAGGGTGGTCAGAGGGAGTGGGTCGCTGAAGTCGGGAAGCCAGGGAGAAGGCTGTTACAACTCCCAGTGAGCTGTAATCAGGGCTTGGCTGGTGGAATGGACAGAAGTAACAACTGGCGGAAAAACAGAGCAATGAAAGGACAGTTATGCTTTGAAATCTAGTGCCACGTTTTCTGAGACCAATACCAGGATACAAGGTTGACAAATACATGTGTATTCATGGAACAATTGAGGTTGAATAATTGAAGGTGTTGCTGAAAATGAGACTTATGAGGACCAAAGTATATGTCCAGGCAGAGAACAAAGACTAATAATAAATTGGGAAAGAAAATGAAGAGGGAGGTATCTACTCCAATATTCTTTTAGTTTATATCTATTGTGTATCTGTATTTCTGCTGTGTAGAAAACTTTGGCTAGGAAGCAAACATTGGTTTAAAAATCCAGGACTGTAATGATCTATTTCCAAGTGTGTATCTTCCAGGGACCTGTTGGAAGACGCCTGCATCATATTTATAAACAGTGACTGTGTCGATTGGGGGTAGTCTGGTGTCCTACCTAGATTCAAATCCTGATTCCACCATGTGTAGCCATATACCTCTGAGTGAGCTATTGGCCCTTTCTATGCTTTAGTTTCCTCATGGGTAAAATGGAATAATAACAGTATCTACCGCATAGAGATACTGTGGGACTTAGTTGAGATGATACATGCTAAGTGCTCAGAACAGTGCTTGGTGGGTGCCAGATGTCACCTAGGAGGAATTGTAAGAGTTGTGGTGGTCTTGGTGGTGGGTCACGGTGCAGGCAAGGGGAAGTATTTCACTTTACCCCGCTGAATATAAACATCGTAACCATTGTTCAGGCAATGGGTCTCCAACCAATATGCTGAAAGCACAGTTGTCAAAGGTAATGCCTGTGAAACTACATGTATAAGACTAAAAGTAAAGAGCAAATATTTGGGGGTGGGGGTAATCCATTAAGGCCCAAATCTCAGGGAGTGTCACCTTGGTTCATCATTCATGCAAAGACCATTTAAATAAAACAGTACTCTGCAGGCTACATTCTTATAAGTACAGCACTTGAAAGGTAAGAGGGAAAACACTAGGTGCCTACTGTTTGCAAGAGCATAAGGTGTAAAGGACATAGACACTTCACATGTGTTAATACCATCTGGATTCCAGGTTGAGCTCCCTTAGACCATGTTTTCTCTGATCACTCAAGTTGGCTTTTTTAATAGCTTTTACACTGCAGACAAGTTAAATCCTAGGTCCTGACAAGTGGCCAGCTTACAGTAAGTGTGTACTGTCAAAGGAAGACGACCAGTCACTTGACTGAACACTGGAAAGCATTAGAGTGTTTTCTGGCACGTGGGCTCCTTCAGATGCTTTCTGGAGTGGGCCATTCAGCCAGTAAGTCAGTAACAGAGATCAGGGCATGTGCAGAACAGGCCCTTTTGTTTTTCCAGGAACTGGCCCCAATTTGTATTATGTTTTCATTTGTTTGTTCAAATCATGCTTATAATCGTGTTTTCCCCTGGGTATACCAGAAGGCAAGCAGTATGGTGATGAGAACCTCCACTCTTGCCGCTTTTTGGAGGAGTTGGAAGTTTCAGGGACTGTAGAATGGGGATCATTTCAGTATAGAGAAGAAAAACATGTCTAGCCAAGGATGACCATCTGAATTTGATTAGTGCTTTCCATGTCATAAAATAGATGCTGCCTCCAACAGAATTATCTGGCTTTACCTACTTTGGGCTCAAATCCACTTGTTCCCTAGAGCTGTTTGCTGACCACCTGAAATGTTGACTGAGGCTTATGTCCTGGCCCGTGGACGGGATGTAGGCCCTCTTTCTGGAGCCAGCCGGAGCACACAGTGTCACGGAGACTGCAGAAGCCCACACCCATGTCTGGCTGAAGGCCGCATACTACCCCCAGGGCCCATGGAGAGGCTCTTCAATTCATGTTTCTAGAACAAGTCTTGAACTGCCACAGAGCAGGCTGGAAGAAGGGCTCTGCCGGTGTTCCCGTGCCCTGTCTTTACCAGGGAGTCAGAACTGTGTCTTTTACTTCATCTCTGCTCATTGCAAATCACTGGAAACAGTCAACTTCAGGAATGCCACAAAAATTCTTACCAAGTGGGAGAATCTGTCTGAAGAACAGAAATAGGCATAATACGACTATAACTAGGAATGCACTAGGGGCTTGTTACGACCTTGCAGGCTTACAAGGAGTTTGAATTTTTTTCTACATACCATGAGAAACCATTAGAGGATTTTAATCAGGGAGGTGACAAAATTTGATTTGAAAATGACAAGCAAATGCTGTTGAAGATTACTCAAAATTTATTTTTTAATCATTTCATTTTGACATGTTTTAGGAAAAAGGAAGGGAATTAAGATTTAATGAGCATCTTTTATGTACTACGTATGGTTTTGGACACTTCCATGTTTTGTGTAATTTTTAGAACAATCCTAGAGATAATTGTTAGTATCCCTATTCATCCTGATGATAAAACTGAGGCTTGGCAAGATTAAGTAATTTGCCCAAGGCCACATGGATAGGGCAAAGCCAAAAATCAATTCCTCATGAAGAGTGTATGCTATTTCCATTATGCCACGTTGTCTTAGCACTGGGGTGTCTAGCATGGTGCCTTGAACATAGAAGATGTTCAATAAATCTTTGTTAAAAGCAAATGTTTCCATTTAAAATTTACATCTTTATTTTTAACACCAAATGCCAAAATGATAGCCTAGCATAAAAGGTAAATAAAAACAATAGCATTGGCCCTACTTTAATGAGGGTCTGAAAAGTTTTAGGAACTATCTAGAGAAACTCAGGACTTGTGTTTAAATTAGGATCTGCGTCGGGGTTCAGTCATGGGAAACACAATCTCCTTTCTTAAGCAGAAAGAAATTTAACCCAGGAATTTGGTACATTCAGAATTTTTGGTGAGTGAAATCTGACCTCATCAGGACTGTGATTGAAGTTTGAGGAGTCCAGGCACCTGAGTTATCTGAGAAATTTATGGAGAGTGACGTCAGCAAGATGGCGCACTAAGTGGTTTCCCACTTCAGTCCTCCTCACAGAAACAGCAACTAGCAACTATCCATAGACAAGGCACCTTTGTGAAGATCTCAAAATTGTTGGGAAGGCTGGAAGTGGGCATGCGAGGCTGGGACTCCAGGATGACTCCCAGAACAAATGACTGTCTGACCTGCCAGGGGAAGCTCCCTGTGCCTCCTGCTGCTACAGTCAGGAGGAGCAGGGTGTGACCAGGAGTTCACTGATTGAACTGAACACATCACCTTAGCTGCAGTGAAACAACTGGGAAAGCTCCGCTGCCACCACCTGAACAGCCCCTCAGCAGTCACGCAGCCGGAGCCTGATCCCTGGACCCTGGGACACTGCTGAAGAATAGCTCCTGTCTGCCAATAGCAGCAGTAGAAGCAGCAGGAAAACAGTCCCACCCTCACATCCATCTTCCAGATCTCCCGCACGTGCATCTATTGGCAGGATTGATTTGCAAACCAAACCCTGGCTCCAGGGAGCCTGGGAAACATAGCTTTTAGCTTTCCAACCTCTGCATAATAGGAGGCAAGTGGGATGGATAATGGGTACTGAGTTCTCACATTGACATAGTCTTCCCCTTCCTGCCCAAATGCAATGTCTGCCACTTGGCAAAGTAGTTGTGAAACTCTTTAGAAATGTAGCCAATGAGGTAGGATTTGGGTTGATGTTACTCAGAGGTAGCTACCCTCTGAGCGATGAAGGGCTGCATTTGCAGCTTCCTCTGTGAGAAGCTTCTTGGGCCTGTGTTTGTCCTGTGATACTTCTGTCCTCAAAGAGAAATGAACAGAGGACTTAGATTATGCCCTGAAAGGTCCCCAGAAGAACACAGTGTGATTACAGCTCACGTGATGTCTCCATAATCTTGCCAAGTAATTAACCAAGCTCACAGCATCTGTGGATGGTAGGGTTTTAAGAAGCCTGAGACTGCAGCTCTTAGAGGGCCCCTCACCAACCACCAGCTTGAGAAGATGGAGGATGCCTTTCTTATGCATCACAGCTCTCTTATATGAGAAGTTTATTTTCAGAGTTGACGGGACATGAGACTTAGATTTGCCAAGGCGGTATGAAAGTCATACCTTACTCCTCAAAAGTTTGAGCTGAGGGTATATGCCCAGTAGTGGGATTGCTGGGTTGTATGGTAGTTCTATTTTTAGTTTTTTAAGAAACCTCCATACTGTTCTCCATAGCAGCTCTATTTATAATAGCCAGGACATGGAAGCAACCTAAGTGTCCATCGACAGATGAATGGATAAAGAAGATGTGGCACATATATACAATGGAATATTACTCAGCCATAAAAAGAAACAAAATTGAGTTATTTGTAGTGAGGTGGATAGACCTAGAGTCTGTCATACAGAGTGAAGTAAGTCAGAAAGAGAAAAACAAATACTGTAACACATATATATGAAATCTTAAAAAAAAAAAAAAGGTTCTGAAGAACCTAGGGACAGGGCAGGAATAAAGATGCAGACGTAGGGAATGGACTTGAGGACACTGGGAGGGAGAAGGGTAAGCTGGGACGAAGTGAGAGAGTGGCATGGACATATATATACTACCAAATGGAATAAAGACGCAGACCTACTGGAGAACGGACTTGAGGATATGGGGAGGGGGAAGGGTGAGCTTTGACAGAGCGAGAGAGAGTCATGGACATATACACACTAACAAACGTAGTAAGGTAGATAGCTAGGGGGAAGCAGCTGCAAAACACAGGGATATTAGCTCGGTGCTTTGTGACAGCCTGGAGGGGTGGGATAGGGAGTGTGGGAGGGAGGGAGACGCAAGAGGGAAGACATATGGGAACATATGTATATGTATAACTGATTCACTTTGTTATAAAGCAGAAACTAACACACCATTGTAAAGCAATTATACCCCAATAAAGATGTTTAAAAAAAAAATAGATTGCTAGTGGGAAGCAGCCACATAGCACAGGGAGATCAGCTCGGTGCTTTGTGACCACCTAGAGGGGTGGGATAGGGTGGGAGGGAGGGAGATGCAAGAGGGAGGAGATATGGGGATATATATATATGTATAGCTAATTCACTTTGTTATACAACAGAAACTAACACACCATTGTCAAGCAATTATACTCCAATAAAGATGTTAAAAAAAAAAAAGTTTGAGCTGAGAAATTTGAGAGCATTCCATGCCAGTTGAGGACATAACCCTTCTCCCCGAGTCCTCACACAAAGACCTTGGCTTGACTCTTGGCTTTTAATGTGGAAGTTTTTTAATTACATTCTCGTTGTGTCTTCGGTGGCACTTGCACGATGCTGATCACCTTCCTTGTCTGTCCAGACCTTTGCTTATCTGTAGCCTCAAACATACGATGCTGATTTAATATCGCAAGTGATGATTCCAGTCGTGGGGATGCTAGTCCTTACGTTGAAGGTGCCAGTGATTCCCTTCTGTGCTGTTCAACATATACTCAACATATGTTCAACATATCGGCTGAAAATCTCTGACCTTGCAGCCCGAGGAATGATGTAATGCTACATGGTTGACATGGAAAGATGTCAGATACAGTATTAAGTGAAAACAGCAAGGTTCAGAATAGTATATGTATATACGTATAGTATAAAACCAGATTTGTTTTTGAAACACTGGTGAAACATTGGTCTGGGACCTGCAGCATCAGCATTATCCAGGAACTTGCTAGAAATGCAGATTCCTAGGCCTTATCCCCTCCACCCCCGGCACCCTGCCATCCTACTGAACTGGAAACTCTGAATGTGGGGCTGGCAGTATGACCTCCAGCTGGTGGAGAACCACAGCTATAGTGTGTCCTGTCCTGGGATAGTTTGCTACTATATGTGTCCTAGGGTCTGTATGGGTTTGTAACACTTTTATAATTTGCATATGGTCCCAGTAAATGAATTACTTAAGTTTGTAAAGGATTTTGATTTCACTGTTTCTGATTCATTGTATTCATATATGTCTTTTCTTTACAAAATTAGTAAAATAAAAAGCCAACAAATTAAATGTGCCAAAAAGTGCTGGCAACTAGAAGAAAAAAATGTTTACACATTAGGCCAAGGCTTTTTAGACTTTGATGTGCACACAGATTGCTTGGGGGCCTTGTTAAAATCCAAGACTGGATTGAGGCCTGAGGTTCTGCATTTGTAACCAGATCTAGGCCAAGGCTGCTGGTCTGTGGATCACATTTTCAATAGCAAACCACTAAAACATTATCCATGGTTATTTCTGGAAGGTAAAATTATGGGAGCTTTTCACTTGGTGCATTTCACCTTTGTGCATTTTTTGAATTTGATTTTTTACAAAGAGCTGTATTCAGAGAGAAGAATAAAGAATTTAAAAATCTTTCACCAGAATTTGCCTTACTTCTACATCTCTCTGCTGTGCAGGCTTAGTCTTTAAAAAACAAAAATTTCCCAAGAGTGCTTCAAAAGGAAACTGATTTGTCATCAGCCTGATGCCTCCCCACGCCACCCAGATCATTGTGCCTATAAATGTTAAAAAGCAGTAGTGTTAGATGGTAGAGGGCACTTACAAGAGATTCATATTAGCTGGAATTTTTCAGTGGCAAGCATCAGAAACCTAACAGAAACAGGCTTAAGGAACTAAAGGAAAAATTTTTAAGGAGTTCAAAGAAAAATGGTTTTTCAGTCATGGCTGAATCTAAGTCTTCAAATGCCATCCTTAGGAATAGGTCTCTTGCCATCTCTAAGCTCTGCTTTCCTCTGCAGTGGCTTTACCTTCATGCATTCCCTCTTTCCCTAGGATGGCCACCAGAAGCACAAGGCTCTGTTTCATCAGATTAGTGGCCACAGCAAGACAACTCCTCTTCCCAGCAAGTCCCAGAAATGACTCCTGTTGGCACGAACCTATCTCTGAATCTATCAGTGACTCCGATTGGCTGGACTTGGCCATATGAATGTTTCTGCAGAAGGCTGTGGGTGTTACCAACCCCATGCAAATAAGCTGAGAGGAAGGGGTGATTCCCCAGAGGAGAACTGAAGTGTCGATAAAAGAGCAAGGTGGATAGGTGTAAAAGTGAGAGATGATGTTCTATTATTGTGCAGATCTTGCCGCCCAGTCTTCTCATTTTATTTATTTGGAAACCAGGCTAAGTCACACTAGTAAATAGCAGACCCAGGATCTTCCAATTTCTACCTCTTTGCCTTGTCCTCTTTACTGTGTTACCTCCCGTTCTTGGAAACTAGAAATGAATCAAACCTGAAGCCTCTGTAACACTTGCTTATCACTGAAATGTCTTCTTAAACCCTGTATTTCAGATATTAAACTTAAAGGAGCTGTAATTGTACATCGATCGCCTTTGACTCTCCTACATCGACTGCTCAGATTAAGTAAGAAAACCACATTCCTTTTGTTATAGTAATCCTCGCTCCTCCTTTCTTCTTTGGGGAAACAAGTTGAAGCTTGATAAAGTGTAGGGACTGGTCTACCTGGAAAAAGTTTGAGCCCTAACCAGGTGATTCCATGAGTGAGGTGGATGCCCTATGGATGGAGGGGCTCACACCAGCCTCTCATCTTTTTGATCACATTTTATCCCAAGAACTTGATTAATAGTCTAGACTGTGTCCTCCCTTTGCACGGGCTTGTTGCCCTCCCAGTTTTCCCAGCCACAGTGCTATCCCTGTGGACAGGTACAGGCATGAATCAGAAATCTGGAGGCTCGCCCAAAAAGTATGTCTGCTGTTTGTAAAGGGGTAATGTAGTAATTACCTGTGAGTAATGCAGTGGCAGATCTTCCATGAGAAATTAAAGCTGAAAAAGAGGGCTTTCCTTTGCTTGAAGGAAGGGTACTGGGTGAGCGAATCCTTTCCTTGGGAACTGTCTCTTCTCTTTCTCTCAAACTCTACCCCTTTCTCCCCAGACATCCTTTCTTAACCACCCTACTCTGGCACTCAGCAAGCCATGGGAATGAGAAAGAATTGGCTGGCAGTAAACAGTCTGCTTGCTCATAGCAACTGAAAGTTTTCTTCTGATGGTTCTGGTTCCAGGGGAGGTTGCTGAAGATTAAATCCTGAAGTCTGTCCCATTCAGAGAGCAACAGCCTGGCTTCTGGTGGCTACAGCATCAGGTAGGAAAAGAATGGTTTTTCTTACCTTTTGTTTTTTGTAAAATATGATTTGAAGGCAAATTTAATGTTAAATGTCAGTATATTGGGCACAGAATCAACAAAGGATTTAAATAATATGATTTCTGTCCATCAACCATCCCAGACTAATGAGAGGATTGGTTCTACGGTCGGGGAACCTGTCCCATGATTTGTTTTTTGGGGGAGGGGCTTTCTTGGGTGGTCCAATGTAATAGCTGTTGCAGTCAGTACCAGGAAGAAATTCATGTCTTGATGAATTAGACAGTGTCTGCATTCTCTGGATTTTCACTTGTAGTGTGCATGTTTACATATGTATGTGTCCCATACTCCAGACACACAATCACCTTTGTTAAGAACACTCACAAAAACACAGATGACGAACTGACCAGAAGACAGGCCCCCTTTGATATATTGTTTTATTCTGCGTTTTTCAAGAGCCCATCAACTGACTTCTTGTAAGATACCACCATGCATTTTTTTAAAAAAGAAGTTATTAGGAGACATAAGTGTTAAGTAAGTGTGAGTTACATTCGTATCAGTTACATGCTCACCCTGTGGGTTGCAAAAATGACTTTTATGTATTTGGGGTCATGCACGTCTGTAAGAGGGATATAACTTAGTAAAACTAGATAAGCCACCATGGAGTGAGTATGATGGGCCGTTACAGAGTTTGTCATAACCGGATCCCTAGTGTTGTACAGGTGGAATATGTGCACATGATAGAAGGAAGTGATAAAAGGAGTATGGAAAATAACAAAATGGAGTTCTATGAGAAGTTTTAGATCTGCCTTTTAAAAGGAAACGAAGTTGGAGAGTCAGCAACCAGAGAATCAATTCTCAGAGAAAATATTTGTGAATGGTGTTATTACATCATTTTTTAAAATGACCATATATTGAGGTTTCCTATTGTTTGCCATTGTGTGTGTGTGTATGTTTGTGTGTGTGTGTGTGTGTGTGTTTGTGAGAGAGAGGAGACACTCTCCTGATACACTGGGTTACTGATCACTGCTGGGCTATTTTTAAATGAACTTCAGTAAACACTGATTCTGCAAACATTAATCAGCTCCTCTGTGTTCTGGGCACTGTCCTAGGCCCTGGACTATATATATATCGTGTTGAATTTCCTATTCGGTAACCTTTACTTACCTCTTATTTGTGTTACCAACGAAAAGACAACCCCAGAGATTTAGTGCAATTACCATAACGGGGCTCCTAAGGTGGCCTGGTTATCGGAACTACTTGTGTACTGACCTGCTAGAAACGTATATCTTGTGTTCCAGTCGGAAATGACACCCTGTTGAAAATAAACAGTACCTTCCTTAAAATCCAGTGCTCTGAGGCTGAGCAGTAGCAGAGCTCTGCTCTATGTTTTGGGTCCTGTTGTGAGTCTCGAGTTCCCAGGGTGAGAATGCGACGCTGGTCCTTGATGGGATGCTTGGGCCCGAGGCACAGGTGGTGCCTTCTCTGCCCTGCTTTCTTCCCCAAACCCTGTGTGCGTGAGGGTGGGGGAGGGAGGTGGGCAGAACCCCTGCCCTTATGGAGGAGTCTTCTCCAGGTGTCTCCCAGGGGACCTTCTTCTTCGTTTCACATCACTTGTAAATGGCCCCTGAGCCCTCAGCAAACATGATTGAACCTCTTTGCAGACCAGCCCTGGTCCTTCTGCTGCCCTGAGAAGCTGGCTCCTCAGCTGGCCTGTAGCAGACCCAGGAGCAAGGCTGATAGATGCGCACATTGCCTCATGAGCAGCACACGCCCTTCCTCTTCACTTCTTCCCTACAGCTGCTGCTTCTCGTGGTTGCCGTCAACACTACCCTTCCCCACTCTGGAAAATGTCTGAGTTGGTCATTGATGGTCCCTCAGCTCTGCATGTCTCCCAGTTCTGGTGAGAAATGCTACCCTGGGCGACATGACAAAGCAGAAGGCAAAATCAACAACAACAACAGAATAAAAATAATAATAGTGCCTACTATTTGTGAGTACTGGCTATGTGCCAGGCACGGTGCTGCAAGCTTTGCACACATGATCTCATTTACCCTTTACAACCACCTACGAGGTGGGGGACTACTGGTAATCCCATTATACAGACAAGGAAATTGAGGCTTAGCCATTTACCTGTTGTTGGGAGATTCACATCTAAATGCCTGACTGCAAAGCATTCAGCCACAGCTGTGATGAGAGTGATGATCAAGTTTATAAATGCTTGAACGTTGGCCAAAGGAAGACAGCACAGACCTGTGGGGAGGGTGCTGGGGTCGGTCCCCCTTAGCTTCTCTGCTCTTTGGGGATGCCTGTGAAAAGATCTGCCAGAGACCACCAGAGAGACCAAAGGGCTCGCTCTGCCGCCTGTGGCTTCCCCCTGCAAGTGGCCTGTCATACCTCCCTTTGAGGTCTCGCAGCCGACATTTATCTTGGTCTTTGTTTACAAACAAGGGCCATGCATCCTGTTCTTTCTTTGCTATTTGCGGCTGACTTTAATTCTAAAGGAGCATATGTTTTACTTCCACTGTGCTGGTAATTTTGGAGACAGACTCCAGTCTTAAGAGGAGTCTGGGAGTATCCATAACCTGTTCTTTCCCTTTCCTTGACTTTCAGCTAATTTATTCCCCAGACCCTACCTAGAAGATGGAGTCCTCCTTTAGGGGTGGTTTCTGTTTCATCAAGTGCCACTCTTAGTACTGTTGGAAACTCCTCTGAGGAAGAGTTTGTGGTCTCCAGGCTGTTTACCCTTGGGCTCCACAGTTCACAAATAATGCCCTAGGCTTATTTCTGGTGGATACTCTCACATCTTGAACCCCTTTATGTTTTCAACCTGTAGGCAAACTGTTCTGTGATATGGATCTTGTCTCCCAAGACTAGGGATGTCAGGAAAGGGCTCAGATCAGCCCCTGCACCAAGACCATTGGATGGCCCTTTGGTTAACTTGAGTAGTGTGTCAAGACCCTATCCCCTTTGACTTCTTACAAACTATTTTTATTGTGTGACTTGGCAATGAACTAGTGAAATATCACTTTTTGGAAATTTGGCCTTAACTTGCTTGTTTCCAGTTTCAAAGGCTTTTCCTTATTTTTCATTTTATTTGAATAGAATGAAAGAGTTGGAGATATAAGTTAACAAAAAAGAAGGGGACTAATATTAATTGAGCACCTAATATGTGCTGAGTACTCTACTAGCCTTTGTACATATGATGCAACATTTAACCCCAACAGAACTTTGCAAGGTAGAAAGGACCATTTACAGTTGAAGAAGCTGAGGGTAAGAAAGAGCTAAGGTACTAAGTGTGGTGGGAGCAGAATGCAAAGCCCAGGTTGCTTCCCTCATTCCACACTTCCTCCACCTGGATTATAAACCCCTTCCCAGTGGGCAGAATGGACGCAGACAGTTCATCTCATTTAATCTTTACAGTCCTGGGATTTAGGTATGTGACACTTATTTGGTGAACAAGGAAACCAAGACTCAGAGAGTGTTGTTTGGGTTACTGGAAAGCAGCTCCTATTAATGCTTAGTAGTTTCCTAGTCATCTCAAAGACAGATGACTTCCGAGGAAATGGTCTTTTCCTGAAAAAAATTTAACCCCCAAGATCCTAATCAACAATAATCTATTTGTATCTATTCTGATTTTCCAAACCTTGATCTTAGCAGTGTGTGTTTACTTACATATGCCCTACTTTGTGTTTCTCACATAGTTGTATTTCATAGACACAGGTCAGTGTCAGTGAAATGACATGCTTGTCACTTATGCTGATATAGTTTTCTGTCCTGTTACTCAGACCAATTCCTTGTTATTGAGCATTTGAGATGGTCCAAAGAATACAACTTCACTTTTTCTATTTGTTGATGTTGTTGTTTTTGGAGGGTATGTTCTCCAAAGAAGATATCGGTGAATCAAAAAGTATGACGAATATTTATAACACATAGCTGGATTTGTTATAACAGATGGATTTCCTCAGAAACCTCACATGTCACCAGCAACAAACATAGGGACTTGTTTCCTTACAATCCCAGGCTGGGCTGCTTTCTATTGAGCTGAATTCGTTTATCATTCTCCTCTGCAAAGATTTGGGGAGTTCTGATCTTTGAGGGTCTATCTTCCCATCACCGAGGCTTCTAACGGAGGACCCTGCTGAGCCAGTTGACTGCTGCAGTTGCCTTCAGTCAGTCATGAAGACCTGAGATGCCATGTTCCATAGCCTGATGAAGTGGGAGAGGGGGATAAACAGGTAAGGGATAAGCTGGAAAGTAAAGAGAAATGGGTAAAACCCATGATAAATGAGTAGAGGATGTGCAAAAATTAGCCTCTTTGATATTCTTGAAATGAAGACTAGGATGTGAAGTAGATTTATTCATTCCCTGGTTTATGTTGTAGGCACCTGAAGGATGGCCCCTAATGATTCCTGTCTCCTGATATTAGCACCCTGGTGGTCCCTTCCCACATTCCATCAGGTTTGGTCAGTGTGCCCAGTAGCATACAGGAGAAGTAATGATATGTCACTTCTGATATTAAGTTATAAAAGACGTTGTGGCTTCCATTTTATTTTTTTTAGCTGCATTGGCTCTTCGTTGCTGTGCGTGGGCTTTCTCTAGTTGTGGTGAGCAGGGGCTACTCTTCGCTGTGGTGCACGGGCTTCTCATTGCGATGGCTTCTCTTGTTGCAGAGCATGGGCTCTAGGCATGCGGGCTTCAGCAGTTGCAGTGCGTGGGCTCAGTAGTTGTGGCTTGCGAGCCCTAGAGCGCAGGCCCAGTAGTTGTGGCACATGGGCTTCATTCCTCCATGGCATGTGGGATCTTCCCGGACCAGGGCTTGAACCCATGTCCCCTGAATTGGCAGGCAGATTCTTAACCGCTGTGCCACCAGGGAAGCCCTGTGGCTTCCATTTTGGCCACTTTCTCCCTCTCCCATTTCACTTACTCTGGGGGAAGCCAGCTGCCATGTTGTGAGTAGCACTTTGGAGAGGTCCACGTGATGAAAAACATGGTGGTAACAGCATCCCAACCACAGTAGAATCCAAGTCACACCTCTGCCAGAAAACCTGTCCCATCTGTTCACCTCTATTCCCTGTTAGACCATGGATAGATACTAATTATATGTTGCTGTAGAACAAACCACCTCACAATAGTTTATTAATAACAATGGTTTATTATTTCTCACAGTTCTTTGTCTGAGTTGTTCTTACTCTGGGTTTTCCTGGACCTATATATTCATGTGATTGCAGTAAGCTGCAGATTTAAGATGGTGACACTCTTACGTCTGGGGCCTCAGATAGCACTGGGTGGAACAGCTGGAATGGCCTTTCATTGTGGGCTTTATCACAGTGTGGTGCCCTCAGAGTACCAGGAGGACAAAAATAGAAACTGTAAGGCCTCTCAAGGTCTGGGCTTGGATGTTGCACAATACCACTTCCGCCTCATTTAACTGGACAAAGAAAGTAAAAAGACCAGATTCAAAGTGCAGGAGGAATAAGCTCTACCTCTTAATTAAAAGATTTGTAAATAATATGTGGTCATTTTTAATTCATCAACTTCACCCTCTGGCCACAATTATTTCAATTCATCGCATAGGAGAAATATACACTGCCCTCCCAAGACCCTTGAGGTCTCATCCAATGACCACATTGGGCTTAAAGTCCATGATCTTGTGATCTGAATCTGGTACAGATATAGATAGGATTTCTCATGTATAGTTCCTCGTCAGTTAGAGATTAAGGTTTGCCTTAACAAGTCCTGTTTATTTCCTAACAAGTCCTGTTTATTTCCTCTAAATTCTGCTTGTAAACTAAACCATACACCCAACATAAAATGTTGAAACAGGGACGTGGTAACCCCAATAGACATTCCCATTCAAAAATAGAATAATAGGAGGCAAAAGCAGTAATTGGTTCAAAGCAATTCTGAAATCTGTCTTTCAGATACAAATCTATTTTTATCTGAAATCTCTTTCAGATAGAAATCTGTTTCTATCTGAAATCTATCTTTCTGATAGAAATCTATCTATTTCTATCTGAAATCTATCTTTCAGATATCTATCTATCCATCTATTTCTATGTGAATTTGAAATCTATCAGATCTATCTATCTATATTATTGGGTTTTCCTACTCAAGCAGGCAAGGTTCCTTGATTAGGGCCTAGGTCTGCTCTAGATTCAACCGTCTGGATTCTTGGCTCCATCCTCTAAGATGTCTTTTCTCTTTTAATATAAATGGCCTATGTTTGCAGCAAAGTAACTTTCTCAACCTGCATACTGACTGTAGAAATTTGGGGCTCTAGAGGTCTCCTATCATTTTAGATGCTTACTCCAATATGATAGAATTCCTTTAAAAATGTATGGATTTTCTGTGCATCTCATTATTGTTCATTTCATAAGACAAAATCTTTTATTTTATTTTTTAACATCTTAATTGGAGTATAATTGCTTTACAATGGTGTGTTAGTTTCTACTTTATAACAAAGTGAATCAGCTATACAAATACATATATCTCCATATCTCCTCCCTCTTGTGTCTCCCTCCCACCCTCCCTATCCCACCCCTCTAGGTGGTCACAAAGCACCAAGCTGATCTCCCTGTGCTATGCAGCTGCTTCCCACTAGCTATCTAATTTACATTTGGTAGTGTATATATGTCCATGCCACTTTCTCACTTAGTCCCAGCTTACCCTTCTCCCTCCCCGGGTCCTCAAGTCCATTCTCTATGTCGGTGTCTTTATTCCTGTCCGGCCCCTACGTTCCTCAGAACCTTTTTTTTTTTAGATACCATATATATATGTGTTAGCATATGATATTTGTTTTTCTCTTTCTGACTTACTTCACTCTGTATGACAGACTCTAGGTCTATCCACCTCACTACAAAATAACTCAATTTTGTTTCTTTTTATGGCTGAGTAATATTCCATTGTATATATGTGCCACATCTTCTTTATCCATTCATCTGTCGATGGACAGTTAGGTTGCTTCCATGTCCTGGCTGTTGTAAATAGAGCTGCAATGAACATTGTGGTACATGACTCTTTTTGAATTATGGTTTTCTCAGTGGTATAATCCCAGTAGTGGGATTGCTGGGTCATACGGTAGTTTTATTTTTAGTTTCTTAAGGAACCTCCATACTGTTCTCCATAGTGGCTGTATCAATTTACATTCCCACCAACAGTGCAAGAGGGTTCCCTTTTCTCCACACCCTCTCCAGCATTTATTGTTTGTAGATTTTTTGAATGATGGCCATTCTGACTGGTGCGAGGTGATACCTCATTGTAGTTTTGATTTGCATTTCTCTAATGATTACTGATGTTTAGCATCCTTTCATGTGTTTCTTGGCCATCTGTATATCGTCTTTGGAGAAAAGTCTATTTAGGTCTTCTGCCCATTTTTGGATTGGGTTGTTTGTTGTTTTGATATTGAGCTGCATGAGCTGCTTGTAAATTCTCATTTACAAAAATTTTCTCCCATTCTGAGGGTTGTCTTTTCATCTTGTTTATGGTTTCCTTTGCTGTGCAAAAGCTTTTAAGTTTCATTAGGTCCCATTTGTTTATTTTTGTTTTTATTTCCATTTCTCTAGGAGGTGGGTCAAAAAGGATCCTGCTGTGATTTATGTCATAGAGTGTTCTGCCTAGGTTTTCCCCTAAGAGTTTTATAGTGTCTGGCCTTACATTTAGGTATTTAATCCATTTTGAGTTTATTTTTGTGTACGGTGTTAGGGAGTGTTGTAATTTCATTCTTTTACATGTAGCTGTCCAGTTTTCCCAGCACCACTTATTGAAGAGGCTGTCTTCTCTCCATTGTATATTCTTTCCTCCTTTATCAAAAATAAGGTGACCATATGTGTGTGGGTTTATCTCTGGGCTTTCTATCCTGTTCTATTGATCTATATTTCTGTTTTTGTGCCAGTACCATACTGTCTTTACTACTGTAGTTTTGTAGTATACACTGAAGTCAGGGAGCCTGATTGCTCCAGCTCCATTTTTCTTTCTCAAGATTGCTTTGGCTATTTGGGGTCTTTGGTGTTTCCATACAGATTGTGCAATTTTCTTTCTTTCTTTTTTTTTTTTTGCAGTACGTGGGCCTCTCACTGTTGTGGTCTCTCCCATTGTGGAGCACAGGCTTGGATGCACAGGCTCAGTGGCCATGGCTCACGGGCCCAGCCGCTCGGCGGCATGTGGGATCTTCCTGGACCGGGACACGAACCTGTGTCCCCTGCATCGGCAGGCAGACTCTCAGCTACTGCACCACCACGGAAGCCCCAGATTGTGCAATTTTTTATTCTAGTTCTGTGGAAAATGCCATGGGTAGTTTGATAGGGATTGCACTGAATCTGTAGATTGCTTTGAGTAGTGTAGTCATTTTCACAATGTTGATTCTTACAATCCAAGAACATGGTATATCTCTCCATCTCTTTGTATCATCATTAATTTCTTTCAACAGTATCTTATAGTTTTCTGCATACAGGTCTTTTGTCTCCTTAGGTAGGTTTATTCCTAGGTGTTTTATTCTTTTTTTGATATGGTAAATGGGTGTGTTTCCTTAATTTCTCTTTCAGATTTTTCATCATTAGTGTATAGGAATGCAAGAGATTTCTGTGCATTAATTTTGTATCCTGCTACTTTACCAATTCATTGATTAGCTCTAGTAGGTTTCTGGCAGCATCTTATGGATTCTCTATGTATAGTATCATGTCATCTGCAAACAGTGACAGCTTTACTTTTTCTTTTCCAATTGGATTCCTTTTATTTCTTTTTCTTCTCTGATTGCTGTGGCTAAAACTTCCAGAACTATGTTGAATAACATTGGTGAGAGTGGACAAACCTGTCTTGTTCCTGATCTTAGAGGAAATGGTTTTTTGTTTTTCACCATTGAGAACGATGTTGGCTATGAGTTTCTCACATATGGCCTTTATTATGCTGAGGTAAGTTCTCTCTATGGAGGGTTTTTGTCATAATATTGGTTGAATTTTGTTAAAAGCTTTTTCTCCATCTATTGAGATGATCATATAGTTTATCTCTTTCAATTTGTTAATATGGTATATTACATTGATTGATTTGCATATATTGAAGAATCCTTGCATTCCTGGGATAAACCCCACTTGGTCATGGTGTATGATACTTTTAATGTGCTGTTGGATTCTGTTTGCTAGTATTTTGTTGAGGATTTTTGCATCTATGTTCATCAGAGATATTGGCCTGTAGTTTTCTTTCTTTGTGACATCTTTGTCTGGTTTTGGTATCAGGGTGATGGTGGCCTTGTAGAATGAGTTTGGGAGTGTTCGTCCCTCTGCTATATTTTGGAAGAGTTTCAGAAGAACAGGTGTTAGCTCTTCTCTAAATGTTTGGTAGAATTCGACTATGAAGCCGTCTGGTCCTGGGCTTTTCTTTTTTGGAAGATTTTTAATTACAGTCTCAATTTCAGTGCTACAGTTGGTCTGTTTATATTTTCTATTTCTTCCTGGTTCAGTCTCAGAATGTTGTGCTTTTCTAAGAATTTATCCATTTCTTCCAGGTTGTCCATTTTATTGGCATATTTTCTTGTTGTAGTCTCTCATGATCCTCTGTATTTCTGCAGTGTCAATTGTTACTTCTCCTTTTTCATTTCTAAATCTGTTGATTTGCATCTTCTCCCTTTTTTTCTTGATGAGTCTGGCTAATGGTTTATCAATTTTATCTTCTCAAAGAACCAGCTTTTAATTTTATTGATCTTTTCCTTCATTTCTTTCTCATTTATTTCTGATCTGATATTTATGATTTCTTTCCTTCTGCTAACTTTGGGTTGTTTTTGTTCTTCTTTCTCTAGTTGCTTTAGGTGTAAGGTTCGGTTGTTTAATTGAGATGTTTCTTGTTTCTTCAGGTAGGATCGTATTGCTATAAATTTCCTGCTTAGAAGTGCTTTTGCTGCATCCCATAGGTTGTGGGTCGTCGTGTTTTCATTGTCATTTGTTTCTAGGTATTTTTTGATTTCCTCCTTGATTTCTTCAGTGATCTCTTGGGTATTTAGTAGTATATTGTTTAGCCTCCATGTGTTTGTATGTTTTACAGATTTTTTCCTGTAATTGGTATCTAGTCTCATAACACTGTGGTTGGAAAAGATACTTGATACAATTTCAATTTTCTTAAATTTACCAAGCCTTGATTTGTGACCCAAGATATGATCTATCCTGGAGAATGTTCCATTAGCACTTGAAAAGAAAGTGTATTCTGTTGTTTTTGGATGAAATGTCCTATAAATATCAATTAAGCTCATCTTCTCTAATATGTCATTTAAAGCTTGTGTTTCCTTATTTATTTTCATTTTGGATGATCTGTCCATTGGTGAAAGTGGGGTGTTAAAGTCAGCTACAATGATTGTGTTACTGTTGATTTCCCCATTTATGGCTGTTAGCATTTGCCTTATGTATTGAGGTGCTCCTATGTTGGGTGCATAAATATTTACAATTGTTATACCTTCTTCTTGGGTTGAGCCCTTGATCATTATGTAATGTTCTTCTTTGTCTCTTGTAATAGTCTTTATTTTAAAGTCTATTTTGTCTGATATGAGAATGGCTACTCCAGCTTTCTTTTGATTTCCATTTGCGTGGAATATCTTTTTCCATCACCTCACTTTCAGTCTGTATGTGTCCCTAGGTCGGCAGTGGTTCTCTTGTAGACATCATATATACAGGTCTTGCTTTTGTATCCATTCAGCCACTCTGTGTCTTTTGGTTGGAGCATTTAATCCATTTACATTTAAGATAGTTATCGATATGTATGTTCCTATTACCATTTTCTTAATTGTTTTGGGTTTGTTACTGTAGGTCTTTTCCTTCTCTTGTGTTTCCTGCCTAGAGAAATTCCTTTAGCATTTGTTGTAAAGCTGGTTTGGTGGTACTGAATTCTCTTAGCTTTTGCTTGTCTGTAAAGGTTTTAATTTCTCTGTCGAATCTGAATGAGATCATTGCTGGGTAGGGTAATCTTGGTTGTAGGTTTTCCCCTTTCATCATATAAAATATGTCCTGCCAGTCCCTTCTGGCTTGCAGAGTTTCTGCTGAAAGATCAGCTGTTAGCCTTATGGGGATTCCCTTGTATGTTATTTGTTGTTTTTCCCTTGCTGCTTTTAATATTTTTTCTTTGTGTTTAACTTTTGAGAGCTTGATTAATATGTGTCTGGGCATGTTTTTCCTTGGGTTTATCCTCTATGGGTCTCTCTGTGCTTCCTGGACTTGATTGACTATTTCCTTTCGCATATTAGGGAAGTTTCCAACTGTAATCTCTTCAAATATTTTCTCATTCCCTTTCCTTTTCTCTTCTTCTTCTGGGACCTATATAATTTGAATTTAATGTGTTTAATGTTGTCCCAAAATTTCTGAGACTGTCCTCAGTTCTTTTCATTCTTTTTCGTTATTCTGCTCTGCAGTGGTTATTTCCACTATTTTATCTTCCACGTCACGTATCCATTCTTCTTCCTCAGTTATTCTGCTATTGATTCCTTCTAGAGAATTTTAAATTTCATTTATGGTGTGGTTCATCGTTGTTTTTTTGCTCTTTAGTTATTCTAGGTCCTTGTTAAACATTTCTTGTATTTTCTCTGTTCAATTTCCAAGATTTTGGATCATCTTTACTATCATTACTCTGAATTCTTTTTCAGGTAGACTGCATATTTCCTCTTTATTTGTTTGGTCTGGTGGCTTTTTACCTTGCTTCTTTGTCTGCTGTGTGTTTCTCTGTCTTCTTATTTTGCTTAACTTACTGTGTTTCGGGTCTCTTTTTTGCAGGCTGAAGGTTTGTAGTTCCTGTTGTTCTTGGTGTCTGTTCCCAGTGGCTAAGTTTGGTTCAGTGGGTTGTGTAGGCTTCCTGATGGAGGGGACTGGTGCCTGTTTTCTGGTGGATGAGGCTGGATCTTGTCTTTCTGGTGGGAAGGACCGCATCTGGTGGTGTGTTTTTGGGGGTGTTTGTGACCTTATTATGATTTTAGGCAACCTCTCTGCTAATGGGTGGGGTTGTGTTCCTGTCTTTCTAGTTGTTTGGCATAGAGTAGCCAGCATTGTAGCTTGCTCGTCGTTGAATGGAACTGGGTCTTAGCATTGAGATGGAGATCTCTGGGAGAGCTTTTGCCGCTTGATACTACGTGGAACCAGGAGGTTTCTGGTGGACAAATGTCCTGAACTCGGCTCTCCCACCTCAGAGACACAGGCCTGACACCCAGCCGGAGCACCAAGACCCTGTTAGCCACACAGCTCATCAGAAAAGGGAGAAAGAAAGAAAGAAATAGAAAAGAAAGTTATTGAAATTGGAAGTAATATAAAAAAAGAAAGAAAGAAAGAAGAGAGCAGCCAAACCAAAAAACAAATCAACCTATGATAACAACTGCTAAAAACTACACTAAAAAAAAAAAAAAGGAAAGACAGAACCCTAGGACAAATGGTAAAAGCAAAGCTATACAGACAAAATTACACAAAGAAGCATACACAGAGGTTTTCCAGTACGTCCTGGTGAGATATGATTTCTGAAGGTGCTCCCTCTTGCGTGAGCACCGGAATCACAACTAACTGCTGAACAATCATCAACAGGAAGTCATTGGAACTCACCAAAAAAGATACCCCACGTCCAAAGACAAAAGAGAAGCCTCAATGAGATGGTAGGAGGGGTGAAATCACAATAAAATCAAATCCCATAACTCCTGGGTGGGTGACTCACAAATTGGAGAATAATTATACCACAGAAGTCCACCCACTGGAGTGAAGGTTCTGAGCCCCACGTCAGGCTTCCACCTTGGGGTCCAGCAACGGGAGGAGGAACCCCTAGAGAATCAGACTTTGAAGGCTAGCGGGATTGTATTACAGGAGTTTGACAGGACTGGGGGAAACAGAGACTCCATTCTTGGAGGGCACACACAAAGTAGTGTGCGCATCACGACCCAGGGGAAGGAGCAGTGACTGCATAGGAGACTGAACCAGACCTGCCTGCTAGTGTTGGAGGGCCTTCTGCAGAAGTGGGGTGAAGCTGTGTCCCACTGTGAGGACAAGGACAATGGCAGCAGAAGTTCTGAGAAGTACTCTTTGGTGTGAGCCCTCCCAGAGTCCACCGTTAGCTCCAACAAAGAGCCGGGTAGGCTCCAGTGTTGGGTCTCCTCAGACCAAATAACCAACAGGGAGGGAACCCAGCCCTACCCATCAGCAGACAAGTGGATTAAAGTTTTACTGAGTGCTGCCCAACAGAGTAACAGCCAGCGGTACCCATCACCAGTCCCTCCCATCAGGAAACTTGCACAAGCCTCTTAGATAGCTTCAACCACCAGAGGGCAGACAGCAGAAGCAGGAGGAAATACAATCCTGCGGCCTGTGGAACAAAAACCACATTCACAGAAATATAGACAAGATGAAAAGGCAGAGGGCTATGTACCAGATGAAGGAACAAGATAAATCCCCAGAAAAACAACTAAATGAAGTGGTGATAGGCAACCTTCCAGAAAAAGAATTCAGAATAATGATAGTGAAAATGATCCAGGACCTTGGAAAAAGAATGGAGGCAAAGATCGAGAAGATGCAAAAATGTTTAACAAAGACCTAGAAGAATTAAAGAACAAACAAACAGAGGTGAACAATACAATAACTGAAATGAAAAATACACTAGAAGGAATCAATAGCAGAATAACTGAGGCAGAAGAACGGATAAGTGACTTGGAAGACAGAATGGTGAATTCACTGCTGTAGAACTGAATAAAGAAAAAGAATGAAAAAAAATGAAGACAGCCTAAGAGACCTCTGGGACAACATTAAACACACCAACAGTCGCATTATAGGGGTCCCAGTAGGAGAAGAGAAAGGGAAAGGACCCAAGAAAATATTTGAAGAGATTACAGTCGAAAACTTCCCTAACATGGGAAAGGAAATAGCCACCCAAGTCCAGGAAGCACAGAGAGTCCCATACAGGATAAACCCAAGGAGAAACATGCTGAGACACATAGTAATCAAACTGTCAAAAATTAAAGACAAAGAAAAATTATTGAAAGCAGCAAGGGAAAAATGACAAATAATGTACAAGGGAACTCCCATAGGTTAACAGCTGATTTCTCAGCAGAAACTCTACAAGCCAGAAGGGAGTGGCATGACATATTTAAAGTGATGAAAGGGAAAAACCTGCAGCCCAGACTACTCCAGCCAGCAAGGATCTCATTCAGATTTGACAGAGAAATCAAAAGTTTTACAGAAAAGCAAAAGCTAAGAGCGTTCAGCACCACCAGCCAGCTCTACAACAAATGCTAAAGGAACTTATCTAAATGGGAAACACAAGAGAAGAAAAAGACCTACAAAAAGAAACCCATAACAATTAAGAAAATGGTAATAGGAACATACATATCGATAATTACCTTAAATGTGAATGGATTAAATGCTCCAACTAAAAGACACAGGCTCGCTGAATGGATACAAAAACAAGACCCATATATATGCTGTGTACAACAGACCCACTTCAGATCTAGGGCACATACAGACTGAAAGTGAGGGGATGGAAAAAGATATTCCATGCAAATGGAAATCAAAAGAAAGCTGGAGTGGCAATACTCATATCAGACAAAATAGACTTTAAAATAATGTTACAAGAGACAAGGAAGGACACTACATAATCAAGGGATCAATCCAAGAAGAAAATATAACAATTATAAATATATATGCACCCAACATAGGAGCATCTGAATACATAAGGCAACTGCTAACAGCTATAAAAGAGGAAATCGACAGTAAATAATAGTGTGGGACTTTAACAGTTCACTTACACCAATGGACAGATCATCCAAACAGAATACTAATAAGGAAAAATAAGTTTTAAATGACATATTAAACAAGATGGGCTTAACTGATATTTATACAACATTTCATCCAAAAGCAACAGATTACACTTTCTTCTCAAGTGTGCACAGAACATTCTGCAGGATAGATCACATGTTGGGTCACAAATCAAGCCTCAGTAAATGTGAGAAAATAGAAATCATATCAAGCATCTTTTCTGACCACAATGCTATGAGATTAGAAATCAATTACAGGGAAAAAAAAACATAAAAAACACAAACACGTGGAGGATAAACAATTCGTTACTAAATTACCAACAGATCACTGAAGAAATCAAAGAGGAAAACAAAAAATATCTAGAGACAAATGACAATGAAAACATGATGACACAAAACCTATGGGATGCAGCAAAAGCAGTTCTAGGAGGGAAGTTTATAGGAATACAATTCTACCTCAAGAAACAACAAACATATCAAATAAACAATCTAACCTTACACCTAAAAGAACTAGAGAAAGAAGAACAAACAAAACCCAAAGTTAGTAGAAGGAAAGAAATCATACAGATCAGAGCAGAAATAAGTGAAATAGAAACAAAGAAAACAATAGCAAAGATCAATAAAACTAAAAGCTGGTTCTTTGAAAAGATAAACAGAATTGATAAACAATTAGCCAGACTCATCAAGAAGAAGAGGGAAAGGACTCAAATCATTAAAATTAGAAATGACAAAGGAGAAGTTACAACAGATGCTGCAAAAATAGAAAGCATCCTAAAAGACTACTACAGCAACTCTATGCCAATAAAACGGACAACCTGGAAGAAATGGACAAATTCTTAGAAAGGTATAACCTTCCAAAACTGAACCAGGAATAAAGAGAAAATATAAACAGACCAATCACAAGTAATGAACTTGAAACTGTGATTAAAAATCTTCCAACAAGCAAAAGTCCAGGCCAGATGGCTTAACAGGTGAATTCAATCAAACGTTTAGAGAAGAGCCAACACTCATCCTTTTCAAACTCTTCCAAAAAATTGCAGAGGAAGGAACACTCCCAAACTCATTCTATGAGGCCACCATCACCCTGATACTAAAAGCAGACAAAGATACTACAAAAAAGAAAATTACAGACCAATATCACTGATGAATATAGATGTAAAAATCCTCAACAAAATAATCACAAACAGAATCCAACAACACATTAAAAGGATCATACACTGTGATCAAGTGGGATTTATCCCAGAGATGCAAGGATTCTTCAATATACTCAAATCAATCAATGTGACACACCATATTAACTAACTGAAGAATAAAACCATATGATCATCTCAATAGATGGAGAAAATGCTTTTGACAAAATTCAACACCCATTTATGATAAAAATTCCCCAGAAAGTGGGCATAGAGGGAACCTACCTCAACATAATAAAGGCCATATACAAGAAACACACAGCAAACATCATTCTCAATGGTGAAAAAGTGAAAGCATTTCCTCTAAGATCAGGAGCAAGACAAGGATGTCCACTCTCACCACTATTATTCAACATAGTTTTGGAAGTCCTACCCATGGCAATCAGAGAAGAAAAAGAAATAAAAGGAATACAAATTGGAAAAGAAGAAGTAAAAGTGTCACTGTTTTCAGATGACATGATACTATACATAGAGAATCCTAAAGATGCCACCAGAAAACTACTAGAGCTAATCAATGAATTTGGTAAAGTAGCAGGATACAAAATCAATGCACAGAAATCTTTTGCATTCCTGTACACTAATGAAAAATCTGAAAGAGAAATTAAGGAAACACTCCCATTTACCATTGCAAGAAAAAGAATAAAATACCTAGGAATAAAACTACCTAGGGAGACAAAAGACCTGTATGCAGAAAACTATAAGACACTGATGAAAGAAGTTAAAGATGATACCAACAGATGGAGAGGTATACCATGTTCAACTTGGATTGGAAGAATCAATATTGTGAAAATGACTATACTACCAAAGCAATCTACAGATTCAATGCAATCCCTATCAAATTACCAATGGCATTTTTTACAGAACTAGAACAAGAAGTATCAAAATTTGTATGGAGACACAAAAGACCCCGAATAGCCAAAGCAGTCTTGAGGGATAAAAATGGAGCTGGAGGAATCAGACTCCCTGACTTCAGAGTATACTACAAAGCTACACTAATCGAGACAATATGGCACTGGCACAAAAACAGAAATATAGATCAATGGAACAGGATAGAAAGCCCAGAGATAAACCCACATACCTATGGTCAACTAATCTATGACAAAGGAGGCAAGGATATACAATGGAGAAAGACAGTCTCTTCATTAAGTGGTGCTGGGGAAACTGGACAGCTACATGTAAAAGAATGAAATTAGAACACTCCCTAACACCATACACAAAAATAAACTCAAAGTGGATTAGAGACCTAAATGTAAGACCACGCACTGTAAAACTCTTAGAGGAGAACTTAGGAGAACACTCTTTGACATCAGTCACAGCAAGATCTTTTTTGATCCACCTCCTAGAGTAATGGAAATAAAAACAAAAACAAACAAATGGGACCTAATGAAACTTAAAAGCTTTTGCATAGCGAAGGAAACCATAAACAAGGTGAAAAGACAACCCTCAGAATGCGAGAAAATACTTGCAAATGAATCATCAGACAAAGGATTAATCTCCAAAATATATAAGCAGCTCATGCAGCTCAATATTAAAAAAAAAAAACAGCCCAATGCAAAAATGGGCAGAAGACCTAAGTAGACATTTCTCCAAAGAAGACATACAAATGACTAAGAAGCACATGAAAAGCCGCTCAACATCAGTAATCATTAGAGAAATGCAAATCAAAACTACAATGAGGTATCACCTCACACCAGTCAGAATGGCCATCCTTCAAAAAATCTACAAACAATAAATGCTGGAGAGGGTGTGGAGAAAAGGGAACCCTCTTGCACTGTTGGTGGGAATGTAAATTGATACAGCCACTATGGAGAACAGTATGGAGGTTCCTTAAAGAACTAAAAATAGAATTACCATATGACCTAACAATCCCACTACTGGGCATATACCCAGAAAAAACCATAATTCAAAAAGACACATGCACCCCAATGTTCATTGCAGCACTATTTACAATAGCCAGGACATGGAAGTGACCTAAATGCCCATCGACAGATGAATGGAAAAAGAAGATGTGGTACATATATAGAATGGAATATTACTCAGGTATAAAAGAAATGAAATTGGGTCATTTTTAGAGACATGGATGGATCTAGAGACTGTCATATAGAGTGAAGTAAGTCAGAAAGAGTATAACAAATATCGTGTATTAACGCATATATGTGGAACCTAGAAAAATGGTATAGATGAACCGGTTTGCAGGGAAGAAATTGAGACACAGATGCAGAGAACAAACGTATGGACACCAAGGGGGGAAAGTGCCAGGGCGGGAGGTGGTGGTGGTGTGATGAATTGGGAGATTGAGATTGACATATATACACTAATATGTTTAAAATGGTTAACTAGTAAGAACCTGCTGTATAAAAAAATAAAGAAAATAAAATTCAAAAAAAAGAAGCATACACATACACACTCTCAAAAAGAGTAAAAGGAAAAAATATATTTCTATATATAAAAAAAGGAAGAAAACAACCAAATCAATAAACAAATCTACCAGTGATAGTAAACTCTAAGTACTAAACCAAGATTACATAAAACCAGAAGGAAATTAGATGCAGAAAGCATACCCCAAGTCTACAGTTGCTCCCAAAGTTCACTGCCTCAATTTTGGGATGATTCGTTGTCTATTCAGGTATTCCAGAGATGCAGGGTACATCACGTTGATTGTGGAGATTTAATCCGCTGCTCCTGAGGCTGCTGGGAGAGATTTCTCTTTCTCTCTTTGTTCACACAGCTCCTGGGGTTCAGCTTTGGATTTGGCCCCGCCTCTGCATGTAGGTCATCTGAAGGCGTCTTTGGGGGAGCCTGAGGTCTTCTGCCAGTGTTCAGTAGCTGTTCTGTAAGAGTTGTTCCACCTGTAGATGTATTTCTGATGTATTTGTAGGGAGGAAGGTGATCTCCACATCTTACCTCTGCCATCTTGAAGGTCTCTCTATTTATTTTTTATACAGCAGGTTCTTATTAGTCATCGATTTTATACATATTAGTGTATATATGTCAAGCCCAATCTCCCAATTCATCCCACCACCAACAACACCCCCCTCCCACTTTCCCCCGTTAGGGTCCATATGTTAGTTCTCTACATCTTTGTCTCTATTTCTGCCTTGCAAACCAGTTCATCCATACCATTTTTCTAGATTCCACATGTATGCGTTAATATATGATATTTGTGTTTCTCTTTCTGACCTACTTCACTCTGTATGACAGTCTCTAGATCCATTCAAGTCTCTACAAATTATCCAATTTCATTCTATTTTATGGCTGAGTAATATTCCATTGTATATATGTACCACATCTTCTTTATCCATTCATCTGTTGATGGGCATTTAGGTCACTTCCATGACCTGCCTATTGTAAATAGTGCTGCAGTGAACATTGGGATGCAGGTGTCTCTTTTTTTTTTTTTTAGCAGTATGCGTGCCTCTCACTGTTGTGGCCTCTTCTGTTGCGGAGCACAGGCTCCGGACACACAGGCTCAGCAGCCATGGCTCACGGGCCTAGCCTCTCCGCAGCATGTGGGATCCTCCCAGACTGGGGCACGAACCCATGTCCCCTGCATCAGCAGGCGGACTCTCAACCACTGTGCCATCATCGAAGCCCGCAGGTGTCTTTTTGAATTATGGTTTTCTCTGGGTATATGCCTAGCAGTGAGATTGCTAGGTCATATGGTAATTCTATTTTTAGTTTTTTAAGGAACCTCCATACTGTTCTCCATAGTGGTTGTATCAATTTGCATTCCCACCAACAGTGCAAGAGGGTTCCCTTTTCTCCCACCCTCTGCAGCATTTGTTGTTCGTAGATTTTCTGGTGATGCCCATTCTAACTGGTGTGAGGTGATACCTCATTGTAGTTTTGATTTGCATTTCTCTAATAATTAGTGGTGTTGAGCAGCTTTTCATGTGCCTCTTGGCCATCTGTATGTCTTCTTTGGAGAAATGTCTATTTAGGTCTTCTGCCCATTTTTTGATTGGGTTGTTTTTTTAATATTGAGCTGCATGAGCTGTTTATATATTTTAGAGATTAATCCTTTGTGTGTTGATTCGTTTGCAAATATTTTCTCCCATTCTGAGGATTTTCTTTTCATCTTGTTTATAGTTTCCTTCACTGTGCAAAAACTTTTAAGTTTCATTGGGTCCCATTTTTTTATTTTTGGTTTTATTTCCATTACTCTGGGAGGGGAGTCAAAAAAGATCTTGCTGCGATTTATGTCAAAGAATGTTCTTCCTACGTTTTCTTTTAAGAGTTTTATAGTCTCGCATTACATTTAGATCTTTAATCCATTTTGAGTTTATTTTTGTGTATGGTGTTAGGGAGCGTTGTAATTTCATTCTTTTACATGTAGCTGTCCTGTTTTCCCAGCACCACTTATTGAAGAGGCTGTCTTTTCTCCATTGTATATTCTTGCCTCCTTAGCAAAAATAAGGTGACCATATGTGTGTGGATTTATCTCTGGGTTTTCTATCCTGTTCTGTTGATCTATATTTCTGTTTTTGTGCCAGTACCATTTTGTTTTGATTACTGTAGCTTTGTAGTATAGTCTGAAGTCAGGGAGCCTGAAGCCCCCAGCTCCGTTTTTCTTTCTCAAGATTGCTTTGGCTATTCGGGGTCTTTTGTGTCTCCATACAAAGTTTAAGATTTTTTGCTCTAGTTCTGTAAAAATGGTAGACAAAATCTATGCCCACAATTCTTTTTGGGATAGGCCTTTCTCTATACTAGTGCTGTCTAATAGAAATATAATGCAAACCACAAATGTGAACCACATATGTACTTTGTAAAGTTCTAAGAGCCACAATTTAAATAATAATAAAAAACAGGTGAAAGTAATTTTAGTAACGTATTTTGTTTAGCTCAATATATCTAGAATATTATTATTTTAATATGTAATCAATATAAAAATCATTAATAAGATATTTTACATTTTTTATACTAAGTCTTTTAAATCCCGTGTGTATTTTACAGTTATACTACATATCAATTTGTGTTCAGTAATTATGTGTGGTTAGTGGCTACTCTGTTGGGCAGCCCAGCTCCAGATTACTCAGAGCTGTTTTGGAATTAGGCTTCCATGAATCTTAGAAGTGCTTTTGTCCACTTGAGAAGGTCTACTCAGCATTTCCTAAAGTCTTCTAGAGGTTTTAATAAAGGGTCTTACAGCCACATCCTCGATTAATCTTTACCCTGAGACCATTTCTTACTTTGAGAATCCTTTGCCTGCTGTAGAGGATGGAAATGAGGAATAGTTTTATTTGCCAACTTAGCAAGTTCTGGGCCCTCCTTAATTTCCTCTAAATTCTGCTTGCAAAGTCAGTGGTTCCTTCTTTAACTCATCCTTCTCCCTTCCTGTACCTCATTATGCAAAGCTAAAAAAAAAAAATCTATTGATGCTTCCGTCATTCTGTCTGGAAATTTCTTTAGATCAGACCCACAAATGTATTAGATATGTTTTTTACCTTACAAATGACTAGAGATGACAGTTCTGCTGATTGTTTTAGCAACATGGGTGGCCCTTTTTCTAGCCTCCAAAAAGTATTTCCTAACTGCCCTCTCAGCCTCTGCCAACCATCTGGTCCTAAAGCCAATGCCTCATGTTTCAAGTTTGTGTTATGGAAGCACCCTACTCACCAATTTCTGTTTTAGTTACTCACTGCAGAGTAGCAAACAACCCTAAAGCTTGGTGACTTAACAATAACTTATTGTTTCTCATGATTCTGTGAGTTGACTGGCTATTTTAATTACTGGTGTTACCTGGGCTTATTCAGGTAGCTACCTTCGGCTGGAAGACCAACGGGGCGGGGGGATCAGCTGGGCTTCTCTCTCCCTGTGCTCTTGCATCCTTAAGGAGGCTAGACTTTTTGACATGGTGGCGGTAGCAGTCTAAAGGTACAAGCTTTAGTGTGCAAGCGCTTATCAGGCGTCTACTAATCTCATTTCTTTGGTGCCATTGGCCAGAGTAAGCACATGACCAAGCGCAGAGTCAATATGGGCGGGAACTACACAAGGGCCTGGGTCCTGGGAGGAATGATTAGTTGAGGAATAACTAGTGTAAATCTCTTATAAGTATCTTATGGATTACATGAGTTGATTTATATATACATAAAGCACTTTTTAGCATAGTACTACTGCTCTGAATCTGCCCGAAGTCCCACAGGCAGATACTGGAATTCGGTTCTGAAGTTGCCTTTACCTTATGTTTGGAAAGATCCATCCATGCTTGCTGTAGTCACAGCCTAACAAGGAAGAGGGGTTGAGCAGAGGGGACAGGTTATGTCATGTGTCAGTCATTGTGCAAAAGGCATCAACTGTGTTATCTCATTTAATCCTCAAAGCAGCCCATTTTACAGACGAAGAAATGAGGCACAGAGAAACTAGTTAATGGCCCAAGGGCCTGGGTCCAGGCAGCCTGACTCTGAGGGTTGTGTTTGTCATCACCTGTAATCACTGTCCCACAGCTGTGTACACACAGGGACAGGAGGAGAGACAATGAAAGTGAGGGAAAACAAGGACTGGGGTGCAGAAGAAATCAGGGCAGCATTCCAGAGTCTGTGTATATTTTTTTCCAGTGTTTGGCCCTTTGGGTTTTCTGTAGAAACTGTTCTTCTAGAACCCTGACTTTTCTTTGGCAATCAGCTTTCCCATTCGGGGCAGATGTATGGGGAGGGATTTTTTTTTTCCTAGTTGATCTCACTTGATTCTCACATCTGAACCAAGCTTGTTAAGTTGAAAATCTTCCAATGTGTTGTGAAAATGATGGCTTGGTGGCCCTGAACACTTGCCAGAGAGCATGCTGTGTCTCAGAAGACCATGGCAGGACTCCTGCCATCCTGGGTGGAGAACACACAGGTCCCAACAGAAAATAGTCACTCTGGTTCTCCTGCTTCCATATCAAGATTTATGACACATGAAGGTGCCAAGTTGGCAGGGTGAGAAGAACAGCAGCTCACATTCACAACTGTGTCTCTTAAGATCTGACCAAATGTGGCTGGAGTTGCACTTTAAAGGGTTTTGGTAGTTACACATTTGGGGGGGAAATGGGGAAATGTTAAAGAAATAAAGTAAGGTGGAAGCACTGTTTTTAGATTAGTTTTTGTTTATGTGAACACAGAAAGGCCTGGGTAATTAATGTGTCTTCAGTTAAAAGAGGAAGAAGATTTATGAAGGCAAAGCAACATGGAGGCCATAGAAGATGCTACATTTACATAGATGGGTGTGAGTCATGCACCTTCAGTGCCCTGAACTTGGAAGCCCATACAGTGAGCGATGATGTGAGCTGTTTCGAGGTTAATTTCTATTGCAGGTACCAACAGACTCAAAAGTGTTGGCTTAAATTAGGAAGCCATTTTGATCTTTGATACTGCAGGGATTTTTGCCATAAATATTTAAAGGAAACTTGCCAGCTTCTCAGGGTGGCCTGTCATTAAGGAAATTGGTGCTCTGGGGAGCTTCCCTCTTCCTCCTTCATAGTAGAAATCGTTTCCTCTGCCCAGAAACTCTAACAATTTGGGCTTAGAATCGTGCTATGGACTGAATAAGAGTTTGGAATCTCTCTGTGCCCTGTTCCCTCCTGCCTTGCCTCCTTGCTTGAGGTGTTTATATCATTTTAAATGAACGTCTTCTGGATATTTCCAGCAGGAAACATTCTAGAGCATTAATTATGATTTATCTTGTATCGTTTCAGCACTTGATAAGAGCTGTTTATTCCCACGTTCTGCATTGTTGGTTCCCTGTGCGAGCACGTGGGATATGTTCTCTGTGCATCACCCTACACCTCAGATGTCTAGTTTATCTAAGAAACCTTTAATTTTTCGACTTGTAGTTAATTACATGCATATTTGTAACAGGGAAAGCCATGAAGTGATACTTATCGTGGAGCAAAATATTGTTTTTGAGATACATCCTTTCTAGTTAAGTCCTTATTCTTGAAATAATAGAGGCTTTGTTCATTCATTGGTTTTGGTGAGTGAGGTGCATCCATTGCAGACTCCTTCCTGATGTGCGTGAAATGATGTACACTGAAGCAGCGGGTGTGGTTGGCAGTTTCTGTCTGATTCCCTGGGCCCAGCCAGAGCTGTGTCACCAGATGCAGTAGGCATCCCTGATTTGATGCAATGGAGAAAGAGGGTTCGAAGGGAGCCAGTGAGAAAAGTAGACAGGATTAAAGGAAAAGAGAGCAATTTCTGGTTGGGTCAGAGTAAGGTTTTCTGGGTCTGGAGACAAGCCGGAACGTCAGCTGCTGAAAAATGAAGCTGAGAGCTGACATTCACTCTCATCTCCATCCCAGCATGCTCTCAAAAGCACCTTTTGTTTTTCTAGATCAACATTTATTAAGATGCTGAAGAGAACAAAGTAGGCTAAAATGACCCAGATTTGTTTTTACTGTGTTTCTATTTAGACAGCCACTGCCTGTCCTTTTAATTGAGCTGTTCAAACAATAGCTGGGAAGCCACCCAGCTGATGGCATGAGACCACACCCCCTGTTCCTTTTCAGGTCCCGGGGCTTAAACCTGGCTCCTGGGAGTAGGTCTCTGGTTGCAAAGCTCTGTCTTAAGGCAAACTGGAGTTATGAATGCTTCCTTCAGAGGCCAGCAGTGCCTTTGCATTTTGCATCTTTAGCAGCGGAGCAGAGCCCCCAGCCCAGGGCAGGATTAGATGGGGTGGCTTATTGACATGACAGAGCTCAGAAAGGCTTCTTGTCCCCCAGATCTCTCCCACCCATTTGTCACACCATGAAGGACTCAGTTCTTTGTGTTAAGAAACACCTTTTAAACAAATGCTTACTGTTTGCACCATAAGAGAAATAGCTTATTTTTCCAATTTTTATGTGAATTGGCTACATTTGATCCATTCTTTCTCATAAAAGCTGGGCACCTCTGAGAGAAGGTAAAGGGGCTCACAAGTTGGGGACAAGGACAAAGGAGTCATATGGATGTCAGGCCTGGATGAGGGTGGAGGGATGTAGGGAGGGGCTCCTGGCTATCACTGTGTGGATGCTGAATGCTGATGATTCCCACATCTGTATCCATAGCCACAGCCCCTCTCCAGGGTCCCAAATCCATATTTATAGTTTCCCTTTGGCTGCATGTATCTAAAGGCCAATGGGCACTTTAAGTGTAGCACATTCAAAACTGAATCCATCTTTTCTTCCTTTTTGCCCAAATTCATACCTTGTCTTCTGCTCCAATTCTTCCTGAACTTCTCCCCCATTTCCCCTACCCAGTCACTTGTCCTGGAAATTGTATGTCAGCCATTCCCCTGCTCCCTCCCTGGCTGCCCCATCTTCTCTCCAGCTCTCAGCGTCTTCACACAGACCATCGCAGCAGCCTTTTTATTGGTTTTCCTGCTTCCGTCACTCTCTCCCACTTTGCTTCCTCCTTCACACCACTGTCAAAATTAACTTTGTAAGCACAAATTTGATCACTACTCTCCTCTCTAAAACCCTTCCTTTAACTCTGTCATTGCTATAGAATAGTCTAAACTCCACTGTACAGCACACAGAGCCCGTCTCAGCCTGGCCCACCTCCTGGCTACCCTGGAACACAGGCCTTAGTGACTTTGCTTGTGCTCTTTTCTCTGCATGAAATGACCTTTTTCTATCCATCCTGCTGTCACCATTCCATCAAATCTAGCATAATTATCCCCTCCTCCATGAAGCTCTGCAGCTCCCCCAGGTCACCCCTCCACCCCGGAGCACTTGAGACGGTGCCACTCCAGTAGTGCTGATGTTCAGCATGGTTGGTGGCCACACACAGGAAGTGCTCTGCTAATGCTTATCATTGAATGAGGGGGATACTGGTGGAGAAAGAGCTCCAAGAGATGACAGAGGGAGGAGAGGAAACACTGAACACCGAATTAAAACAGCAAATGAGATCTATTATTTACAACCATCAAAATGGAAAAGATGAAAAAGACTCATAATGCTGAGTGTCCAGGGTGAGGGAGGAAAATGGGCAGTTTCGTTTGTTCTTGGAAGGATGGAATATTAGTAGAGCTTTGCTTGCTATAGGAAAATTTCGAAAGGATGCATCAATGCCTTTAGAAAGGTGAGAGGATTTGACCCAGCAATTCCACAGTGCAGACTTTACCTTAAGAGAATGACCTGACAAGGATTCAGTGATGTTTATGTGAAGACCCTTGTTTCCATCAGCAATAATCTAGTGACAACTGAAATCATCTAACTACAGGCAATTGATTAAATATTTAGATGAGAGCACATTTTTATTCTGGGTTATTAGACAGCCATTAAAAATGATAATATGGCTCTATACATATGAACATGGAAGGATAATATTTGTGATATATTGTAGAGTGAAAAACTTGGTTATAAAAATATATGCACCCTTTAATCTCTCTTCAAAATATTAGCATAAAAATCATGAAGAATGTATGCTATCATGTCAGCCATGCTTATTCCCAGCTCGTGACATTCTTTCCATTTTTCTGTATTTTCTGATTTTTTTTTGCAGTACGTGGGCCTCTTACTGTTGTGGCCTCTCCCGTTGCGGAGCACAGGCTCCGGACGCAGGCTCAGTGGCCATGGCTCACGGGCCTAGCCGCTCCGCGGCATGTGGGATCCTCCCGGACCGGGGCATGAACCCATGTCCCCTGCATCAGCAGGTGGACACTCAACCACTGCGCCACCAGGGAAGCCCTTTTCTGAATTTTTTGAAATGATCAGGAATGAGTTGTATACACACACACACACACACACACACACACACACACACACACACACACACACACAGGCTATTCCATTAGGGGAAAGAGCAGAGAAAGCAGAAAGCAGCAGGCCAGCCCACTTACCTTGACCACCAGTTCCCAGCTTCATTAATAGACTCAGGGCAGCCTGGCTGGTAGACATTTAAGGCAGCAGAGAGGCAAATGTGTCCCATACCTTTTCTGTTAATATGCAAGCGAGCCAAGAATCCATGTGAGGGTATCTGGAAGATACTGGGGGCGAAATCAGATCGTGACCATGAATAATTCATGGCCATAGACCTTTTCCAAATACTACTATAGGAGAAAATCGTTTTTTAAAGTTTCCCCATCAGGAATCCTAGTCTGGCTGAGCTAAAACCTAGCAGGGAATCTGGCAGTAGCTTCAGAAGCTGAGGACCTTGGTCCCCGTCCCCCTCTCCTTTCCGCATCAACTCATATCACAATTCATAGAGTGCCTGCTGACTTGCAGTTCAATTAGAAGTACTCCAGAGTGCGTGTTTGTTGAAAACACTACATAGGGGAAGCTGAAAGGGGTAGGCTGGGCATTGCTGTGGTGACAATGCTGAATGCAGGATCCAGGGAGGGTGGCAGCAACCTTTGCCTCTGGATCATTCCCCAAACCCACACGGCGGCTTGCTCAAACCCCTGGGCCAGGCAGGAAGTCAGGAGACACTATTTGCTTGGTGCCAGAAGACAGGATTGCTTTGCCCTCCAAGCTGCTCTGAGTAGCTTGAAACGGCCTGTGCCCTGGGCCAGCCCACAGAGGCCACCTCATCCTTCACTGCTCCTTCCCTACATTGTGACCACTCAGGCTTCTCCAACTTGGACCCTGGAGCCAGCTTCTCCCATCTCCAGCCCCTCAGCCCATCCATAGCTGTGTCAGTGGCCAGAAGGGCTGGGCAGTGATGGTGTGGCGTGAGTACCCAGCCTGCTCTGTGCATGACCTGTGCTGGCCCTGCCCGGTGCTGTGCTGAGTCCTCCCCCTTCTCCTGCCTCTGTAGTGCTCCTTCCGTGTGGCTGCCCAAACCCATCAATCTGGAGACACCTGAGGCTGACACTGGCAGCATTTCAGCCAGATTCTGTCCCCAGAGCAAATTGTCTGGGAGCTCTGCCAGCTTCTGAAGAAAATCTGCTTTAGGAACAGGGGAAGAAGCCTCTTTCGTATTTTCTGCTAATCACGTTATTCACATAAGAGAGCTCTGCGTGTTTCCTTCCTTTCCCACAAGTCCCCATCCTCAAGCCGCTGCTTGTCCAGGAGCCTTGAGGAGACAAGAGCAAAGAAATGAACAGGTGGTGAACGATCGTCCAAAATACGAAGGAAAAAGCAAAATAAGTGTTTTTAGAAAAGGTTAGATTTCTCGAAAGGCTAAGGTATTTTACTCAACACGTCCTCCCAGAGCAGAATTAAAAAATGATCTAGCCTTGACTGGGAAGTTTATTGCAGCCCATTATAAGCCCTCTCTCCCCCTTCCACAAAACAAATAGGAGTAGTATGAGTTATGTCTTAAAAAGCAAACTGTAATTAAGGTCTCTTGTCTACAAGGTTGATTTCTCTGTGATGTTTCCAAGCTGGTTTGATTTTCTGTGCCTTGTCTTGCCCTTTCACTTTTGGCTTTTCTCTCTCTTCCCATCCTTTTATTTCTACCTTTGGTCTTGCCTGCTTCCTTTCCTTCCCAGTGTTTCCTATTTCAAAAGTGAATAGAGGCCAACAGTGCAAGTATGACTATGAAAGAATGAGACTTTTATGTTTAAAAAAATATTTAAAAAGTCAAACTTAGATGAGGGAACGTCCTTCAGGTAATGAGTTCAGGAAGTTTTATACTTAATGTCACTGTGTACATTGTTTGAGATGCTTATACAGGTCCTCATCTGGAATTGCCTTTGGGGATGTTTGCAAGGTGCACACACAAAAAAACAGTTTCAATACTTTAATTTTGTCCCCTCTTGGTTATGTTTCTTCTTCATCAGATTTGGCTCTAAATAACAAATTCTGAATTAAAAAAATGAAAAAATAAATTGTTATTCGTGGCCAAGATTTGCTACCAATAACAATACACATACGTATGTATATTTTAAATAAGCCCCGAGGACATTCCCAACAGAGATGGCCCAAAATTATTTTGTGAAAATAGAGCAACCTTGGAGTCAGGCATAGCACCCAGAGAGGACATTTTGGAAGAGAGTGACTCTCTTCCAAATATCAGTTCAGAGACGTTGAGCGTTGTTTAGTTTTCATCAGTCTTTTTGCTGTGTAGGGAGACTGTTGTGACCTGTGATGTGTGCTTGTGTTTATTGTGTGCATTCTGTGATGTACCAGGCTCTGCGCTGAGCATGTTCTGTGCAGCGTTCCATTTAATTCTTCCAGCAGCCCCATGAGAAAGCTGAGGCTCTCAGAGGCAGGGAACTGACCAAGGTCACACAGCTAGGGAGTAGCAGACCCAAGACTTGGACTTATTTTGCTGACTCCAGGGCCCAGTTTACCTACTCACCAACCTGAGACAGGTCACTCGTTTCCTTTGTGCTCTTAACACTTCTGGTTGTTTAGAGCCTTAAATAAGACGCGCCATGAAAGCACATCGTACGTTGCTTGGTGTTACATGAGTGTTCATGCCTTTCTTGTGTGGCTGTTTCTCCTTAACTCTCAGAATTTCCATTATTTATATCTATATTTTTCCAGGAACTTATTTCTCTATTTTTTTCCTAGAATGTTATCAGTGATTTCTAAAAGAAATCCCAAGAATATTTTATTTCTACAGATTTTCGCTCTAGACATTTGTAGATGTTTCTCACTTGCCTCATAAAAGAGATCTCTATAGAAATATTTATCACTGAGATACTACAAGCAGCATACATTATTTTCTTTGTAAACCTTATAAGAAATCTCAGTACATAAACATATTATATCATGTGTTCACTAGCTCCATCAAATATGCCTGATAATTGGTCTCTTCATTCAGAATTTGCAAATCTGCCTTTCCCTCAGGAAGTAAACCCCCACGGCTAACACCTGAAGGGCCCACCTCGGATGCCTTCTTTAGGTTCCTCATTTTCCCATAGACCTTTATGGTGGCAACATTATCTCTGACCTTTCCGTATATGTGCCCCTCTCTGTTTGGCTCGTCTTGAGGTTGTGTCTGGATCTTCTCTTTCTTTTGACCTCATGCCTGGCCCACAGCTCAGAATGAACCTGGAGGGCTGCTTGACAAAGACCGTTAACTTAGCTGCTTTATTCATCTGCAACTCTGTCTCAAGTCCCTCTACTTTCTACTTTCTAACTTCTAACCTACCCCCAGTTGGCTACTTCCGGTTACACATATTAAATAAGAACAGAATAGAGCTGAGATCCATTTTTAGAATGGATCTACTTTCTAACCTACCCCCAGTTGGCTACTTCCGGTTACACATATTAAATAAGAACAGAATAGAGCTGAGATCCATTTTTAGAATCACCAACAATTTTTGGTCTGAACTACAGTTTCTTACTTATAACCTTGGTGGTGGTTTTGGTACCAGCTTTCCAAAAAAGAGGGATTGTGGCTGACTCAGATAAGATAGTATCATACAAGCCAGTGGCCATGAACTAACATGAAGAGGAAGGAACTTCTGATAATATGAATAACAGCTTTGATCATAAAAATTCTTCAGTGTTAGATCCTGTATTGGGATAATCCGTTTCAGATTGTGAGGGGATGCTCTCTCACAGGGAAGCATGAATCCCTTTCATAGGTTGTAGAACACTACACTTGAGAAGACATCAATGCTTATGATAGAGTAAGGTAAGAGATTAGGGAACCCCATTATATCACTATTTTATTGATAGAAAAACTGAAACAGAAAGAAGCTAAGTTTCTAGGATTAATACAGTAGCTTATTTAATTAAATGATAAATTCAATATACATAATTTATTCTTTTCTTCTACTAATAGTAGAAGAGAGTATATAAAAGTCTATATATACTTTATATATATATGTACTATATATATACAGAGTATACATATATACTCTGTGAATTATATATGCATAGGTATTGTGTGATCATCTCCACCACCGTAGTCCTCTTCAGTATGAGACTAGAAATGAAGGGCATTGAATATGGGGTTTGCCTCTATGATAAGCTCAGCCATTGAAGTCTAGCCAGGCTGTCCTTCAAGTTTCTCATTTTTAAGGGGTTGACATGGAGCTGGGGGTAGTGGATGGATAATAATTATGCATACGAAGGTGTTGTGGCAATTTAATTAATATTTTTAAGCACTTGGAGATCCTCAGACGAAAGGTGCTAATCCAAAGAAAAATTATCTTATGATCCCGCCCGTGTTCCTGCTCCAGATTTCTGGTCCAAAGCGAAAGGGGTTAACCTAGAATCTGGGAAGCTCTGCTACCAGAATTATGATGAAAAGCATAGACATGAAGCTTGTCAGCCCTTGTGCAGAGTGATGGTTTATTTTGGTTTGCTGCAATGCTGCAGCAAATCACTGTGTCTTCAGGAGACAATGTCATATCATCCATCAAGCCTGCCACTGGGGAATTTTCTGCCTCAGCAGCTCCTTGTCCTTAAAGCTGGCCCACGCAAGGAAATCACAACCTCCTTCTGATGGTGGGTCTCATGTTTCCTTTTTTTTTCGAGATGGATAAAAACAACTATAGTCTTCAGGATACAGCACAAATCGGTGGGTTCTAGTAGCCATGAAGGAGAGCAACTGGGAGAAAGGACGGGCTTTAAAATCCCCTCTTTTGTCCCGCATTTCTGGAACCCAACTTAGCTCTGATCACGTGATTAGAATGGAAGAAAAGCAAGGCTTAGAGCTCAGCAGTGGGGCAACGGTAGCTGGCCCTGAGGGAGTTCCTCTCCTGCTGCTTCAGCGTCTCCTGGGGTTGACCACATGGCCCTGGCCACTGAGCACCTGGGGGGCCTCCTCCTTCCCAGCACTGGGTGTTGGTGTGCGTAGGAAAAGCGGCTGCTCGAAGTTAGATGGGGAGGCTTTCTACCTGCATGCTCTCAAAATGAGGTGTGTCCAATATCAACTCTGCCCAGACAGGCACAGTAAGGTTGGTGGTGCGGTGGAGGTAGGGAGTGGAGCTCTATGCTAGACTTTCCCAAAGTGTCCCTACAGGACCATCTACTCAGAACCACCTGAAGAGCACCCTCAATCTGGGGGCTTGGGGCTCTGCACTTTCACAGGGTCCCCAGATGTCTTGTACCTGGTACATGGAAGGGGCTCCCTATGGGCTATAAGGGCTCTTGGATTGCCTCCCCCATGTGTCTTTCCCTGCTTGTTGAACCCCTGATGCAGCCAATACTGGGCAACAGACTCCCGAACACAGTGTAGCTGGGCAGAGAGAAGGGAATAATTCTCAAAGCTTTCCCCTACTCCAGCGCGTTCTTCAAAAGTAATCCCTCTGAACAATCTTTAAGATATTAATAAGAGCAGTTATTAAGACTGTGATGACAAGAAGAGAGAGGAAGCAATAGAGGATGCAAGATAGCTAAAGAAGGTAGTTGTGGGTATTGCTTTTTTTTTTAACCTGTTTTCTCTCCCATCAACCAACAGCAGAGTTTTCACACATACTCTGAGTTCCTGACCCTCTGGTTCAACCATGGTGGTGTCTCCACCCTCATTCTAGAACCTTGTTATGACTCTTTTCCTAGAGTGTGCTGTAAGATAGAACTAGACCCATACCACACACTCCCCTTCATCCAGCCCCTTCCATCAATGGTCCAGTTCTGATAATGAAGCTCTGCCCCTTGTTCCCAAATTCCCAGGCACTTCACCCCACCCATGTTCCCCAAACCCAGATATTGGCTCTGCCTTCCCTGTATCTGAGTGCTGGTTCTGGAACATTCCTCAGCCCCTCTTCTATCACTCAGACCTGCCTATCTCTTACTAGTCCCTCCGCCTAGTGGTAGAGCCCCATCCTCCACCTTGTGATGCACCACTGCCTAACTGCCTTCAACATATATGAACAACTGAACTTCAACATATATGCTGTCAAATTTCTCATGGCTGGGCTCCACCTACCTGTTGGGCCCCCAATTTTAGAACAATGGGTGCCCCCCTTTGTTGGAACCTTGTACAGAGCTACCCATTCTCCCTGGACAGTATCTTCATCTGGCAAAACCTCCACTGTCACCCCAGCCTACCTCACCCCCTGTCTTGCCCCTTGATCACAGATTTCCTCCTCTTCACTCATGGTCCTCAGTGCCCTGCTCTAGTCAGGGCACCAGCTGCTGGGAATAAGCAGCCAATGGTACAGAGAGATTGCCATCAGGAGACAGAGTAACTGAGCCACTGCTGTTTCCAAGGAGACCCATCCACTGGCTTCGTGAATAGCTGTGTTGAGGAAAACCATCAGGGAGGCTGAATTTTTACCATTAAAAAGCATAAAATCTCTTTACCTAGAGGCTAGCCAGCAAAGTTTGAATCAAAAAAAAAAGCCAGTGCTAATACACATGGAATGTGAGAAGCTTTAGAAAAGCAGAGCTTTACGCTCTAGGAGGCTGAGATGCTGCAAAGTAGTTACTATAGTAATTCAGAGGGATTGCAGGCTGGAAGGAGGTGCTTTCTAACCCTCTGGCAGGTTGCTGGGCTGATCGCCACTCCCAAACGTCAGGACAGGTTGGCTGTACTGCTTCTTAACTTCATCTCCTAGCCCTGTGCAGGGCTGAACTGGGGACAGCAGAAAGTGCCTATGCACGGTATATGGGAGAACATGGAATTTTCCCCTCCTGCCAAAGATCTGGCTAAACTTAGCTATTATGTATCTCAAGGCACCCTCTTAAAAAGCAAAATATATTCCATTTGAGTTGAATAATAGATCCTCCATGTGCAGGGACTGGTTTTTAAGTTAGCTCTTTGCCATCCAGGCAATTAGACACAGGTCAGGTCCATCTGCCCTGGGGACCAGGGGGAAGGAAGAGTGCAGGTGTGGACTGATAAATGTCCACTGAGGAATACTGCTCTAGAGTAGAAGACATCAGAGACAGGGAGGGGAGCTGGGGCAGTCAGAAGCCAACACACATACAAAATGGCACCTCCAGATGCCTTCAGAAAGGAGCAGAGGGAGGGTGTGTGTGTGTGTGTGTGTGTGTGTGTGTGTGTGTGTGTGTGTGTGTGTGTCTTGTTGAGAGTGGGGTAGATGAAGTGAAACACTAACTTCCATTTGTCTATATTTACAACCCTTTAGAGCTTTAGAGCCAGATCATCTTGGGTATGTAAACAAATTAGAAAGTGCTTGTCCTTCCCTAAATACAGGCAAAATAGACTGAATTTTAGTCTCAGATACTTATGAAAAGCTGTGGGCTTAGAACTCGGTATGTTTATTTTTATGATGGCACTTGGAATAAAATATTCCAAATTTAACATTTAAAAGGGAACAAACAAAGTAACCCATTATGCAAATGGTATTATGGGATGGAGAGTCCCTGGGCAAAGGAAGATGAATGTATTCATAATTGTGTTTTAATCTTCCCCACTGGGAACAGTTCCTTGTCTATTCTAACCTGATGTTGCCAATCTTTGAGTCAAGAGATGGTGCCTTTAATCTAGAACTTGGTCCAGATGACTCTCAATTGCTTAACTATAAGGGATCTTGTAATTTGACCTCCAAATTGTAATGTCATTTATAATTCCCTTTGTCATTACAGAAAGATATCATTTAAAAATACTGAATGATGAGCTTTGTAGCATACTTTTAATTATTATTTTTGTTATGAAAAATTTGAAACTGGGAAATAACAGGGACAATTAAGGAAACAATCTGCGATTGATACACTCCTCCCTCTAAATTATATTTTCCAATGGCTTATTTATAAAAGTTGACCAATCTGGTTTGAGTGTTTCTATACATACAAGGCCATATTTCTCCCCTGAGGAGTTTTCTGGCAGTCAGGCTAAGAGCAGTAATGAGTTTTCCAATCCAGACCAGCTGGAATCAAGGCTCCAAGTACTTTATTCTGTGCAAAGAATGCACCACTTGTCACATAGATATAAAAATTCTTAATGAAGCATTAATAAAGAGAGCTGTTTATCCTTCATAAGCTATTATAGAGGCCAATAAGAATGTAGAAGTATAGCTGTTTGACAAAGAGGGATGAATTGAATTTTTCTCAGTCATAGCTCTCAACTGTTGGTGGTAATAATAGAATCTCAAATGTTGTTCAATTACCCAGCCCTGATCCTGAACAAAGTTGAGTTTTCCTTCCTTAGGACCCAATTGCAAAGCATACAATTACCCTATTGTCACTGAGGCAGAGGCAGACACACTTCATCTTCTGTGGAACGATGGTCTGAAATGTAATCCTGCTACAAGATTAACGTCAAGCTACAGTTATTTCAGTGGTGGCCATGTTTGCAAGTGAAGAACATTCTCCAAGTGTGAGCAGTTCTCCAGTAAGTCCTGATGTGGTAGCTCACACATAGTACTGCCTCACTTTGTTCCTTGGAGGGTTGAACAGGGGTGATTAGTAGCTCTACAGTCCTTCCTCCCAAGCTCCTGTCTACAGCTATCAAGCCAAAGCAATGAAATTCCTGAATAGATGTGTCTAGGCTAAGAAATTCCTCCTGGACAAGTATAACATAAAAACAATTAAGGAAATTTCATCTGGCTAAGAGAAAGCAATCATCTCGGCATGTTCCAGTTAACTCCTTATGAAGTAGGGTTTGCATAGAAAAAGGAATTTGAGGGTTCACAGAGTTATGGCTTCCATGGGGGCTCATCCCCATGGAATTAGGTGAAGCATTCAGTTAAAGCTTTGTTTGACAATTGAGTTTTCTTTAGCACCATGTAGAGTGTACCATAAAGATACACTGTAGTAAGGATAATTTATCTCATTTCATGGCACAGTAAAGGAATATTATTTTAAAATCAAGGGGAAGAAGGACTGCCATACATGGCACCAAGTCAGTGTGGGGCATGTCCTCCAAAGGCAGCAAAAAAGAGTACTAGAGTTCAGCTACTCCATTCTGCTGCTGCGTAGCTGTGAAATCTTGGGCAAAACACTTACCTTCTCTGAACCTCATTTGTAGCAGTATATAGTCAGGATAAGTGTACTAATACTACTTGTGGCTATCTCCCAGGGGTGTTGGAAGGATCCAGTGGGAAAATGTATTTGAAACTTTTTTATAAAGTGTACTAAATACTATTTGTTATGGTGGTAGTAAATCTTTTTATTATTGATCTTACTTCTGATATAATCTAAGAAGAAAATAATTTTCTTGTGACCCTCATCATGTCTGAGGTCTGGTGCATTATCTCCCACTTTGGGAAATCTTAGCCATTAGGAATCAAAATGATACAAGCCTTATTCTGAGTATTGATCGGCTTCCTGACTGGGATGTTGCTGGAGGTTTGGATTATCATATTGCTACCATAGGATCATTTTCCCTTGAGCGGCTATGGCTATTTGGTTATAGCTCTCCCATCAAAAAAAAAAAAAAACACTCCCATCATAGAAAATATAGAATACTCAAGCAAGGCAACTCTCTTTGACACTTTGTTGATGCACGCATGCATACAGTCATTCATATATTAACTACATTTGGTAAGTACTATGTGCCAACACCAAGCTCAGGAGAGTGAAAAAGATTTTTGTTCTCAAGATGCTCACTGTTTCATTAACAATAAATTAAAATATTTGATACATGGTACACTAGACATCTCTTGCTTTTCTAATACCAATGCTGGGGGTATGGTACATTGTAACAAATATTTGCTGAAAGAAATGAATAAAACACAGGCTACCAGTTTTCTTAGATGAAAGGACAAACTCACTGAGTTCCAATTTTGAGAGCCAACAGGAGTCTTGAGTTTTCTGAGTCAATATATCAGAGATTTCTCTTCCTGAAATCTAGAACAAAACCCAACTTTTAAGTTACTTTTCCAGTGCAAAAGCCGATCATTGTGACCCTCCCACTGCAATGAAATGGTGTTTGTACTTACTGCCAACTCATCCTGTGTTGTGAAGAAGATTTTCCTTGGAGATGTGTCGGAGAGAGAAAAAAGGAATGAAGGGGTCATTGAGACAGGAACTTCTGGTAGCACAAAATCTGGGGAGATATACTGCTGGTGAGTCTGGGCTTGATAAACCCTGGGGTTCTTGGCCACAGATACATTATCAATAACTGTGAAATAGGCAACATGATTTGCCTTGGCACAGTATTTTAAGAGATATCCCTGCACTCATTAGCAAAGCTTACTTGTAAACAGATGTGCCTACTTTGTCCTAAGGAATGGTATTGTCAAACACTTCTGCTCTTTCAAAGACAGCATTAAGAAAACGAAAAGGCAAACCACAGGATGGGAAAAATATTCACAATGCGTGTATCTGTCAAAAAATTTTTCTCCAGATACATAAAGAACTTCTATAACTAAATAACAAAAGGACAAACAACCTAATTTAAAAATGGGCAAGGGATTTGAACAAACTTATCACTGAAGAGAGAAGTGAATGGCCAAAAAACACATGAAAAAATGTTCTACCTCATTAGTCATCAGAGAAATAAAATTATATGCCACAATGAAATACCACTCTACACCCACTGGAATGGCTAAAATTGGAAAAGATGTGGAGTAACTAGTGCTCTTATACATGACTAATGGGAAGGTAAATTGGTGCAACCACTTTGGAAAAGTTAGGCCGTTTCTAATAAAGCTAATCACATAGTACTCTATTACCCACCAATTCCACTGTTGGGTATTATACTCGATATAATTTAAAATATATGTCTACACAAATATTTGTACGTGGGTATTCACAGCAGCTTTTTCCTTAACAAGCAAGAACTAGAAACAAGCCAAATACCCGTCAAGAGGTAAATGAATATACAGAGTGTGATACAGCCATACAATGGACTTAAACTCAGCATTTAAAAGGAGTGAACTATTCACCTATGCAACAACATGGATAAATCGCAAAAACATTATGCTGATCAAAAAAAGATAGATGCAAAACAGTATGCATTTCATGATGCCACAAAATACATATATAATCTACAGTAATGGAAAGCAGGTCAATGGTCATCTGGGGCTGGGGGTCAGGAGGATGGTATTGCAGCGGGATTTGAGGAACTTTTTGAGGTGATGGAAATGTTCTGTATCTTGACTGTGGAGGTGGTTACACAAATTTACATTTGGTGAAACTGTACAGTAATGTAGGTGCATTTTGTTATACGTAAGTTAGGGTTCCATAAGGTTGTTTTTTAAAACTGACATAATAGAAGTACATACATAAATGTACTAAAGTAGAACTAACATTCAAAGTATTTGTATTACATATAATTTGTAGTATTTTTTAACATCTTTATTGGAATGTAACTGCTTTACAATGTTGTGTTAGTTTCTGCTGTATAACAAAGTGAATCAGCTATATGTATACATACATCCCCTTATCTCCTCCCTCTTGTGTCTCCCTCCCACCCTCCCTATCCCACCCTCTAGGTGGTCACAAAGCACCAAGCTGATCTCCCTGTGCTATGTGGCTGCTTCCCACTAGCTATCTATTTTACATTTGGTAGTATATATAAGTCCATGCCACTCTCTCACTTTGTCCCAGCTTCCCCTCCCCCCGCCCCCCATGTCCTCAAGTCCATTCTCTACAACTGCATCTTTATTCCTGTCTTGCCCCAAGGTTCATCAGAACCTTTTTTTCTTTTTTTTTAGATTGTATATATATGCGTTAGCATACGGTACTTTTTTTCTCTTTCTGACTTACTTCACCCTGTATGACAGACTCTATGCCCATCCACCTCATGACAAATAACTCAGTTTCATTGCTGAGTGATATTCCATTGTATATATGTGCCACATCTTCTTTTTTTTAATAAATTTATTTATTTATTTATTAGCTGCGTTGGGCCTTCGTTCCTGTGCATGGGCTTTCTCTAGTTGTGGCGAGCGGGGGCTGCTCTTCGTGGCGGTGTGCGGGCTTCTCATTGCCGTGGCTTCTCTTTGTTGCGGGGCACAGGCTCTAGGCATGCGGGCTTCAGTAGTTGTGGCACAGAGGCTTAGTTGCTCCGCAGCATGTGGGATCTTCCTGGACCAGGACTTGAACCCGTGTCCCCTGCATTGGCAAACGGAATCTTAACCACTGCACCACCAGGGAAGTCCCTGTGCCACATCTTCTTTATCCATTCATCAGTTGATGAACACTTAGGTTGCTTCCATGTCCTGGCTATTGTAAATAGTGCTGCAATGAACATTGGGGTGCATGTGTCTTTTTGAATTATGGTTTTTTCTGGGTATAGGCCCAGTAGTGGGATTGTTAGGTCATATGGTAATTCTATTTTTAGTTCTTTAAGGAACCTCCATACTGTTCTCCATAGTGGCTGTATCAATTTACATTCCCACCAACAGTGCAAGAGGGTTCCCTTTTCTCCACACCCTCTCCAGCATTTATTGTTTGTAGATTTTTTGAAGGATGGCCATTCTGACTGGTGTGATGTGATACCTCATTGTAGTTTTGATTTGCATTTCTCTAATGATTACTGATGTTGAGCAGCTTTTCATGTGCTTCTTGGCCATCTGTATGTCTTCTTTGGAAAAATGTCTACTTAGGTCTTCTGCCCATTTTTTGATTGGGCTGTTTGTTTTTTTAATATTGAGCGGCATGAGCTGCTTGTAAATTTTGGAAATTAATCCTTTGTCAGTTGCTTCACTAGCAAATATTTTCTCCCATTCTGAGGGTTGTCTTTTCGTCTTGTTTTTGGTTTCCTTTGCTGTGCAAAAGCTTTGAAGTTTCATTAGGACCCATTTGTTTATTTTGGTTTTCATTTCCATTACTCTAGGAGGTGGGTCAAAAAGATCTTGCTGTGATTTATGTAACAGTCCGTTCTGCCTGTGTTTTCCCCTAAGAGTTTTATAGTGTCCAATCTTACATTTAGGTCTCTAATCCATTTTGAGTTTATGTTTGTGTATGGTGTTAGGGAGTGTTCTAATTTCATTCTTTTACATGTAGCTGTCCAGTTTCCCCAGCACCACTTAATGAAGAGACTGTCTTTCTCCATTGAATATTCTTGCTTCCTTTGTCAAAGATAAGGTGACCATTTGTGCATGGTTTTATCTCTGGGCTTTCTATCCTGTTCCACTGATCTATATTTCTGTTTTTGTGCCAGTACCATCCTGTCTTGATTACTGTAGTTTTGTAGTATAGTCTGAAGTCCAGGAGCCTGATTCCTCCAGCTCCATTTTCCTTTCTCAAGATTGCTTTGGCTATTCGGGGTCTTTTGTGTTTTCATAAAAATTTTAAGATTTTTTGTTTTAGTTCTGTAAAAAATGCCATTGGAAATTTGATAGGGATTGCATTGAATCTGTAGATTGCTTTGGGTAGTATAGTCATTTTCACAATATTGATTCTTCCAATCCAAGAACATGATGTATCTCTCCATCTGTATCGTCTTTGATTTCTTTCATCAGTGTCTTATAGTTTTCTGCATACAGGTCTTTTGTCCCCTTAGGTAGGTTTATACCTAGGTATTTCATTCTCTTTTTTGCAGTAGTAAATGGGAGTGTTTCCTTAATTTCTCTTTCAGATTTTTCATTGTTAGTCTATAGAAATGCAAGAGACTTCTGTGCATTAACTTTGTATCCTGCTACTTTACCAAATTCATTGATTAGCTCTAGTAGTTTTCTGGTAGCATCTTTAGGATTCTCTATGTATAGTATCATGTCATCTACAGACAGTGAGAGCTTTACTTCTTGTTTTCAGATTTGGATTCCTTTTATTTCTTTTTCTTCTCTGATTGCCATGGCTAAAACTTCCAAAACCATGTTGAGTAATAGTGGTGAGAGTGGGCAACCTTGTCTGGTTCCTGATCTTAGTGGAAATGCTTTCAGTTTTTCACCATTGGGGATGATGTTGTCTGTGGGTTTGTCATATATGGCCTTTATTATGTTGAAGTAGGTTCCCTCTATGCCCACTTTCTGGAGAGTATTTATCATAAATTGGTGTTGAATTTTGTCAGAAGCTTTTTCTGCATCTACTGAGATTATCATATGGTTTTTATCCTTCAGTTTGTTAATATGGTGTATCACATTGATTGATTTGTGTGTATTGAAGAATCCTTGCATTCCTGGGATAAATCCCACTTGATCACAGTATTTGATCATTTTAATGTGCTGTTGAATTCTGTTTGCTAGTATTTTGTTGACGATTTTTGCATCTATGTTCATCAGTGATATTGGCCTGTGGTTTTCTTTTTTTGTCACATCTTTGTCTGGTTTTGGTATAGGGTGATGGTGGCCTCATAGAATGAGTTTGGGAGTGTTCCTCCCTCTGCTATATTTTGGAAGAGTTTGAGAAAGATAGGTGTTAGCTCTTCTCTAAGTGTTTGATAGAATTCACCTGTGAAGCCATCTGGTTCTGGGCTTTTGTTTGTTGGAAAATTTTTAATCACAGTTTCAGTTTCTGTGCTTGTGATTGGTCTGTTCGTATTTTCTATTTCTTCCTGGTTCAGTCTCGGAAGGTTGTACTTTTCTAAGAATTTGTCCATTTCTTCCAGGTTGTCCATTTTGTTGGCATATAGTTTCTTGTAGTAGTCTCTCATGATCCTTTGTATTTCTGTAGTCTCAGTCATTACTTCTTCTTTTTCATTTCTAATTCTGTTGATTTGAGTCTTCTTCCTTTTTTCCTGATGATTCTGGCTAATTGTTTATCAATTTTGTTTATCTTTTCAAAGAACCAGCTTTTAGTTTTATTGATCTTTGCTATGGTTTCCTTCATTTCTTTTTCATTTATTTCTGATCTGATCTTTATGTTTTCTTTCCTTCTGCTAACTTTGGGGGTTTTTTTGTTTTTCTTTCTCTAATTGCTTTAGGTGTAAGGTTAGATTGTTTATTTGAGATTTTTCTTGTTTTTTGAAGTAGGACTGTATTGCTATAAACTTCCCTCTTAGAACTGCTTTTGCTGCATCCCATAGGTTTTGGGTCATTGTGTTTTCATTGTCATTTTTTTCTAGGTATTTTTTGATTTCCTCTTTGATTTCTTCAGTGATCTATTGGTTATTTAGTAGCATATTGTTTAGCCTCCATGTGTTTGTATTTTTTAGTTTTTTTCCCTCTAGTCTCATAGCATCGTGGTCAGAAAAGATACTTGATACGATTTCAATTTTCTTAAATTTACCGAGGCTTGATTTGTGACCCAGGATATGATCTATCCCAAAACAAATGGTAAAAGCAAAACTATATAGAGAAAATCACACAAAGAAACAGACACTTACAAAAAGAGAAGAAAAAAGAAAAGTGAGAGAGCAACCAAACCAATAAAGAAACCCACAACTGAAAACAATCACTAAAAACTAAACTAAGATAACCATAAAACGAAAACCAAGTCAAACACAGATTGCAAACCCGAAGTCCACAGTTGCCCCTGAAGTCCACTGCCTCAATTTTGGGAACATTCATTGTCTATTGAGATATTCCACAGATTCAGGGTTCACCAAGCTGATTGTGGAGATTTAATCCACTACTCCTGAGGCTGCACAGAGAGATTTCCCTTTCTCTTCTTTGTTCGCACAGCTCCTGGGGCTCACCTTTGGTTTTGGCCCCGCCTCTGCATGTAGACCACCCTCGGGTGTCTGCTCCCCACCCAGACAGGAAGGGGTTAAAGCAGCAGCTGATTAGGGCTCACTTGCTCACTCAGTCCGGGGAGTGGGAGGGATACGGCAGTCACAGTTGGGATGTGTGCGGCGAGCCTGCAGTGGCAGAGGCCAGTGTGAAGTTGCAACAGCCTGAGGCGTGCTGTGTATTCTCCTGGGAAAGTTGGCCCTGAATCACAGGACCCTGGCAGTGGCGGGCTGCACAGGCTCGTGGGAGGGTGTGGGGAGTGACCTGTGTTTGCACACAGGACCCTTGGTGACAGTAGCAGCAGCGGTGGTGGTCTGTGCCCACCTCTGGGGTCCAATCCTTGCACACCCTGAAACAATGGTCTCTTGCCTCTTTGGCAGGTTCACACTTTTTCCCGGACTCCCTCCCAGCTGGATGTGGCACACTAGCCCCCTTTCAAGCTGTGTTCAGGCAGCCAACCCCAGTCCTTTCCCTGGGATCCGACCTCTGAAGCCCAAGCCTCAGCTCCCAGCCCCCACCTGCCCCAGCGAGTGAACAGACTAGCGTCTCAGGCTGGTGAGTGCTGGTTAGCCCCGATCCTCTGTGTGGGAATCTCTCTGCTTTGCACTCTGCACCCCTGTTGCTGTGCTCTCCTCTGTGGCTCCAAAGCTCCCCGCCGTCTCTGCCAGTGAGGGGGCTTCCTAGTGTGTGGAAACTTTTCCTCCTTCACAGCTCCCTCCCAGAGGCGCTGGTCCCATCTCTATTCCTTTGTCTGTTTTTTTTTTTTTTTTTTTTCATTTTTCTTTTGCCCTACCCAGGTTCATGGGGATTTTCTTGCCTTGTTTTCTTGTTCTGAGGTCTTCTACCAGTGTTCAATAAGGTTCTGTAGGAGTTGTTCCACATGTAGATGTATTTTTGATGTATAGTGGGGAGGAAGGTGATCTTCACATCTTACTTCTCCACCATCTTGAAAGTCCAGTAGTAAGTATTTTTGGTATGGTAGAATGTAAAGAGCTAAAACAAGATTGGAGTACATAATGTGAAAGAAGTATTACCATCATATTCTTCCAACAATCATACTGTGATATGTCTCAGGGAATATGAAACACAAGGTACTTGAATCTTCAGGAAACATTTACATATTTATGTCTTTTGTCTTCCAGTAGAGAATGTATAGCCTTAAAAACAAGGACTGGCATCATTTTTATTTAAATTCATGGCAGAGAAACATTGATTTGTTGATATTGGTGGGCAGGTTAAGAAACTTAAGTGCAAAAACCCTAGCTAAGAGGTAGGTCTTAACCTCAACCAAAAGAAGAAGAAAAAGAAATAAAAGAGACTTGCAGGGGCCAAGTGTTTTGAAATAATAAATTTCCAATAAAGAGATGCTGTGATATGACAGATTAGTCTCCCAGGGTCGCCAGTTTCAGGGAATTGCTCTGTGTACTTTGTAGACACAGATTTCAGCCATGACCCCATCTATTCCTTCTCCCTGGAGTACATCTTGGGTCCAAGTCTCACATCTATTCTGTAGAAGACACTGAGATTCTGCTCAGACACGAGCCAGTACAAGATAGAGACCCGCGGCCTACCCACCTTTCTCACTGGAATCTTGGCATTGGAAGTGGCATGTGGGGAGCTTAATACATATTCTGAAATGATCAGGTCTTATTTCATCCCTAAAATTCTGTTTCCCTACTTTTCTTTAACTCACCAAGACAAATTTGTAAAGAGTAGAAGTGATGCTTGTGTACCATAAATGTTTATCTCTGAACAAATCATATTTTTGGTCACAGCTGGTTTAAACCTACTTATTTATGTAGACCTTTTTCTGAGCAGTGTTGAGTACTCACTTAATATGCAATTGAAAATGTGGTGTATGGAATGAATACCTTTGATTGTAGTAATCATTTTAAATGTACCAGGATTAAAGGTCATTTAAATAACTCATCTGTGGAAATATAAAGTGAAAAGATGACATTCTTAATTTAGTTGTTTCTTAGATTTGTTCTTTAGCAGAATTTTGAAAGTGGCTTAAATATACCTCATACTGATTTACCCAAGACCATTCATCAAATCAAAAATGGGTTCTTATATAAAATGTCTTATTTCTAAATGCCAGAAAATAATCTGGTCTTAACCTAGAAAATTTTAGGTTATGAATGACATGCAAACAATATCATTTTAGTTGCATATTTTATGTGTGGCTATTTCTACGTGAAGACATAAATCTAGAAAGCAGGGACAAGAGTAATATAACAAATGATGGGCAAGTTAAACTTAGCCTTTGCAGAACAGACAGGCTTTACATGTTTCAGTTAGCTTTGTTGTTTAGGTGTCTGTCCATCATATTGCTGTTATAAAATCCTTCAGAACCATGTTTCAGGAGTAGTAGCACCATAATGAGAATGCCTGTTTTTCCCTTCTACTTTTTTAGAAAGGGCTCTAGGAAATGGAACATGAATTTAAAGTTCAGTCACAAGTATCTGCATCTTAGCATCATCATAAAATCGTGGATTTGACAAATTTGCACAAGTGTACCCCTTCAGGGATTTGGAAAGAGAGTGTTGCATGTCCCTCTGGACTGAAAATACTTCCTATGCTAGAAATTTCCCCAGCAACTAGAACAAATTAGATTTGGCCTGGAGGACTCAGACCAAAAATAAATCCTGCTGTGGGCAAAGTTAAAATATAATAGAAATTGAAAATGCAATACATAATATAAAATTAATGTACACTATTTCAGCAGCACGTGTACTCAGATTGGAACAATAAGGGGACGTTAGCATGACACCTGTGCAAAGATGGCATGCAAATTTTTGTATGCTTCTCATTTTATAAAAATGTAAGCTAAAGATGTGACCTGCATAGGATAAAAACCACACAGAAATACAATACAATGTAAACAAGTAATTATCTCAGGGAATTAGGACTACAGTTTTGAAACCTCTCTATATTTTAAACATTTTGAACAGTAGAGGTATATAAATACATAATCAGAAAAAAATAAAATAAGCATTTAGATATAAAATGATATGTTCATTCAAGCTGTATGACTACCTGAAGATAAAAGCAGAATTGACCAAAGTGAATTAAGTTTTTTTTTTTTTTTTACTTTAAGCAAACCTAATACCTTAGGGAAATGACTTTCAAGTTATTTTGAGTACTGAAAGCTTTTGTAAATATAAAATGTTATGCTGACACCCAGCACATGAGACAGGCAGGAGAGGAACCTCTGGTGGGGTAGGGTAAGAATGGAGGACCAGATGAACCATCGCTTCAGCATTCCATGGCCCTGGAAAGCACCTGCACAGAGCCTGGGGCACCCAGACCTGGAAAACCACTGGCTATGGCCATGGCTTGTGAACTAGGCAATCAACTCTCAATATAGAACCCACATACCTGATGTCTTTGACGCCTAACACAATGCTCTTGATATGGTTGGTCTTCACTAAATGTTTACTGCGTGGCTGCCCAGCCAGCTTAGTTTCATTGGCCATCTGGCCTTTGTGATGTAGAATAGGATGGTGACAACTTCAAGGTCCTACCCAAATTGTTTGCCTTGGAACTGCCCTAGCACCTGATGACTCCTGCATTTAGAGCATCAAGTCCTGGTCACGAAGTGAACTGCTGAGCACATGCACACCTGCAATTTAGGTTCCACCTAAGTGTAAAAGCAGACTTACTAAAGTTGCCTGTATTCAGTGTTCGTAGTCTGGAAGTGTGTTACGTGACAATGCTGTTGACGGAATTGTGCACAATAAAATGCATATAGTGGGAAGCAGATGGTTATTACAAAGATGATGTAAATGTGCTTTGCAGATTATGTTGTGCCGGCAAGGTCATGGGTAAAGCCTCCAGAAAGATGCGGAGTTGGGGAAAGAGCTCAGCTGCTTAGACCATGCATGCTTCTTGCCATTTTAGAGTTGCCTGTTTTCGTATACACATGCATGCACACAAATTAGCATTTTATGTACTAAAATATACAAATTAACACATGTAGTTTGCTAGCACAGTGCAGTGGTTAAGAGCCTGGATTCTGAATTCAGACTTCTCGAGTTCAAATCTTGCCTCCGCCTCTGACTAAGCATGTCACTTTGGGTAAGTGAGTTTACTTCTCTGTGCCTCACTTTTTTCTTATATAAATTGTGGATGAAAATATAACTATGTTGTAGACTTAAAATTTAATATATAGCAAGGTCTTAGAATAGTTCCAGACACATAGTAGTCACCCAATAAATGTTACCTATTATCATTTTATCATTATATCATGCTTATATAATGATAAAACTTTGATAAGTGTTTCTTGGCGGAGAAGGTCTGCTGTGGTCCTGGAGAGGTCCTTTACACCGTGTATTGTTCTCTATCATTGGATTTGATGGTCTTCTATATGAATTACTTTTATTTTTAATTACAGCAGGGGTTATGGTACAGGAAGATTTTTACTTTTTCTTCTTTTATATCCCTCTATTAAAGAATACAAAATCTAGGATGGATAGATCAATAAATACATAGCTAGATAGATGATAGATAAATACAGATTTTTAAAAATACAAATGGAAGAGGAAATGAGCCTTAGGCTTGATTTTAAGAACCTGTCTTTCTTCACATGATGTTACACTTTTCACTGCTTGATTTTTCTTTTCTTTTTTTTTTAAATTTTTATTGGAGTATAGTTGCTTTACAATGTTGTGTTAGTTTCTGCTGTATATATGTACCACATCTTCTTTATCCATTCCTCTGTCGATGGACACTTAGGTTGCTTCCATGTCCTGGCTATTGTAATAGTGCTTCATTGAACATTGGGGTACATGTATCTTTTTGAATTATGGTTTTCTCCCATTATATATCCAGGAGTGGGATTGGTAGGTCGTATGGTAGTTCTACATTTAGTTTTCTGAGGAACCTTCATACTGTTCTCTGTAGTGGCTGTACCAATCTACATTCCCACCAACAGTGTAGGAGGGTTCACTTTTCTCCACATCCTCTCCAGCATTTATTTTTTATAGATTTTTTGATGATGGCCATTATGGCCAGTGTGAGGTGATACCTCTCTCTGGTTTTGACTTGCATTTCTCTAATAATCAGTGATGTTGAGCATCTTTTCATGTGTTTGTTGGCCATCTGTATGTCTTCTTTGGAGAAATGTCTATTTAGGTCTTCCACCCATTTATTCATTAGGTTGTTTGTTTTTTCAGTGCAATCCCTATCAAATTGCCAATGGCATTTTTCACAGAATTAGAACAAAAACTTTTCACAATTTGTATGGAAACAGAAAAGACCCTGAATAGCCAAAGCAATCTTGAGAAAGAAAAACGGACCGGGAGGAATCAGGCACCCTGACTTCAGACTATACTACAAAGCTACAATAATCAAGACAGTATGGTACTGGCACAAAAATAGAAATATAGATCAATGGAACAGGATAGAAAGCCAAGAGATAAACCCACGCACCTATGGTCACCTAATCTATGACAAGGAAGCAAGAAAATACAGTGGGGAAAAGACAGTCTCTTCAATAAGTGGTGCAGGGAAAACTGGACAGCTATATGTAAAAGAATGAAATTAGAACACTCCCTAACACTATCCACAAAAATATACTCAAAATGGATTAAAGACCTAAATGTAAGGCCAGACACTATAAAGCTCTAAGAGGAAAACATAGGCAGAACACTCTTTGACATAAATTGCAGCAAGATCTTTTTTGAACCACCTCCTAGAATAATGAAAATAAAAACAAAAATAAGAAAATGGGACCTAATGAACCTTAAAAGCTTTTGCACAGCAAAGGAAACCATAAACAAGATGAAAATATAACCCTCAGAATGGGAGAAAATATTTGCAAATGAAGCAACCAACAAGGGACTAATCTCCAAAATACACAAAGAGCTCATGCAGCTCTGTATTAAAAAATCACTGCTTGGGCTTCCCTGGTGGCACAGTGGTTGAGAATCTGCCGGCCAATGCAGGGGACACGGGTTTGATCCCTGGTCTGGGAAGATCCCACATGCCGCGGAGCAACTAGGCCCGTGAGCCACAACTACTGAGCCTGTGCGTCTGGGGCCTGTGCTCCGCAACAACAGAGGCTGGGATAGTGAGAGGCCCGCGCACCGCGATGAAGAGTTGCCGCAACTAGAGAAAGCCCTCATACAGAAACGAAGACCCAACACAGCCAAAAATAAAAATAAATAAATAAAATAAATTTAAAAAAAAATCACTGCTTCATTTTTAACCCCTAGTACATATCATTCCAGTAGATCTCCCTTCCTTCTGTCTCCTTTTGTGCTCATTGTATCACGATGGCTGACCTATGAGTTTCATTTCATCTTACATTTCTTCTGGAGCAGGGCACACTCTCCCATACCCTTGTTCTAAAGGGAAAGTTGTAAAATAGAAAAGATTTATTATTTTTGTTCCTTTAAAAGGTCACATGCATCACTTGAAAGATTCTCTGTTAGGCTCAGACTCTGCCTTCAGGAAGTTGAGTCTTTTGAAGGAGAAGGATGAGTAAATACAAAAGTGCAAGTAGATGTTATAACCACCATGAAAGGAGTGAGCTCTGCATCCCCCGGGGGACCCAGGAGGGTCAGGAAGAAGGCTGAGGAGGAGATGCCTATTCTGTGATGTGAAGGACAGGAGGAGAGAGCTGGGTCTTTTGTCCAAGTATGAGCAGTAAGTCATAACTCGGTCTTTCCTTCTTAACCAGTCCTCCCCCAGGGCTGGCCCTGCTCTTAATAGCAACTGTGCTCTACCGACTGAAATGGACAGTTAAATGATTATCTCTAAACCAGAGAGTCAAAGCCATGTGCTAGAGAATATAGTACTTTGCAGTCCAGTGGTGGTTTTCTTTAAAAGGTGGAGCAGTCACTATGCCCCGCTGGTACCCCTCACCCTTATCCCTAAGTGCACAGGACTCCCAATAGCTACCGCTTCTTTATCCAGAGACTTTTTCTGGTGTCTGCAGCCCACTTTGCTACACACTCCAGGCAAGAATTCCTGACCCCCAGGAGCAGTCCCCCTTCAGTAGCTGATAGGAGTTGGGGTATAAACACTCCAGCAACCTTGCCCCTTCCGGGGATGGCTCTGAGGTGTGTGTTTCCCCAGAAACCATCCTGGTTGCCAGCAATGATAGCTGCCTTCCCGTACCTGTCTCGCTTTCCCGTCACTCAGTGATGCTTTCTTCACCTTCCTTCCAAATAAACCGCGGATAAACCTCAAATCCTTGCCCCAGCATCTGCTTCTGAGGGAACCTAAATGAAAACTCATGAACAAAGCACATTTGCAAACAAACAAAGCATCACTTTCAATATTGTCCCTACACTCCTTTACTGTCCATTGGACCCTCTCTTCTCTGTTTGCACGTGTGGCTCTAAATGTCTTATCATGCGTGCTTGCTCCTCTACCTCTCTCCGTATCGTAAGGGCTTTGAGAATGTACATTAAATCCCTCATCTTTGTATCTCCAGGACTCAATACACGCTTGCTAAGTGGATTTCCTGTGGGCGCTTCCATCCTCCTCCTGGGAGAATATGCATCAGCTCAGGATATTTTACAAAACTCCCGAGTCTGGTGCACAGTGTCCTGAAAGAGAAGCAACACTGATAATTTTTCACAGTTAAATTTAACCCCTGCCCATGAGGAAAGCACATGCATTATGGTGCTTCAACTTCTTGGTCTCTAAAGTGAGGATTAAATAACACTTGCCATGATTTATTGTCGGGAAAGTGCTTTGAAACTTTAGTGAGAGTCTATAGATTAAAATAGTAGCCACTGTTCCATCATTTAAATAATCTCATTGGCAAAGACCATGCATTAATCATCATAGCTGAGTATTTTTATGTTCACTGAACATCTTTCATCTGAGAACATCACCATGGTTTATAAACATTAACCGAATGTCGTCCTCATGACAACACCCAGACTTGTCCTTTACACGCATTGATAAACTGAGACCCGAGATAGTTAAACAGTCTGTTCCAAAACACCCAGAATCCGGGGCAAGGAACAGGTTACCGCTAGGCGAGTTAGCAGTCAAGAGAGAATCCTGTGTACATATTTGGTTGGATGAGACAAATAGATCAGATAGGCAGACCCATAAGGAGAGTAGCACTGTCTTCTTTCTCTGCTCCTCATAGAAGCAATCTGGGATTATTGATGGAGTCTCAAGAAGAACCCCCACGAATAACAGGTTTCATGAATTATGAAAACTTTACAGAATAGTTGAGTTGCTTTGTGCTGAGCAGCTACTCTCTGTGCATGCCAAAGAAGCCCATTCAAGTGGCTCTATATGTTTTATGCGCCTGACAGTAAAAATAACTGTACCTTCCAGCCAGATATAGAGGGAAGGCTGTTGTACCTTTATGGAAGACAGATGGGCGAGGCATACATTAAAACAGCTTCCATTACAATAAGATGTGATCCCTCTGTCTCAGCAGCTGTTCTGCAAACAGAGCAGGGACCTTTCATCAAGGCTGGCACTTGCTGACCGGGAATTGCCAGTTCCTCCTGCTTGTGCCCTGGGATTGGCGGGTGAATTCCCACTTTGGCCAGTGGGTCACCAGCTGAGAGGTGTGAGGGACTCCCTGGCTCACAGACACCATGTTGTCTCTCCCCAGCCGGTCCCCAGTGAGCACCAAAGTCGATAACACCAGGATGTGAGGCACAAAGCAGATTTGCAGCCTGCTTGTACCTGCTGTGTGGTTTTGGGAAAATCACTTTACCTTTCTGTTTTTCAGATCCTCAGCTATATCATGAGGCATTTAAAATGGAACTGTAATTTTCCATCTGTACCATGAAACCCCTGCGTTTTAGGAGATTTTTCAGGAGCCACTGAAAAAGTCCCCAAAGGTAGAGCACCACCGAAAGAACAGAAAAAGGCTTCTTGCTCCCCCTCAGAAAGTTTGAAAACCACCGGTTCTGATACCTGCTTTTCCTAATTTTGAAAACATAAAGGAAGTCATCTGATCTGATAGCCTATGGTTCCTTTATATCATAGTGGAATGGAATTGAATCATGTCAGGGCAGAGAGACCTGCCAGCAAAACGGGTCAGTCAGTGGAGGAGCAACTAGGAAGCTTCATCGAGTCAACCCTCCACAGCCACCAGTCCCCAGTTGCCAGGGCTCAACAGAGCTTTCCCAGCAAAGGGTGCTGCTTCCTCCTCTGTCAACTTCATCGTAAGGGCTCTCTCATTCCGTAGTCCCCACACCTCCTGTTCAGAAACTCACTGGAACCATCACACGCCGGTCTTTCAGTAGTCTGCTTTGTGGGATGTGCTGGCAGAAGAGCCGTAGACCTAGAAACATGGTGTTTTGTGTTTCTTTTTCATGCCTCTTCTCTAAATGAGGAAGAAAAGTAACACTTTATAGTGTCTGAAAACACGTATTAATTATGGTGGTAGACAACTTGGGGTTAATCCTGGCTGCTATACTTCCTAGTAGCTTTTTGGCCTTGGGCAAGTTACATAACTTCCCTATGTTTTAGTCTCCACGTCTATAAAAAAGCAAGGATAATAGTAACAACACTAATAACAGTAACATCTACCTACCATTCAGGATTGTTATGACAGTTAAATGAATTAATATGTATTAATGCATGCAAAGTACTGCCATTTAGTAAGCATTCCAGAAGTGTCTGCTAATTTAAAAAATACAAATGCACATATACATACGTATATCTGTGTTATATCTATCTATCTATATCGCTCGATCGATTGATAGACAAATATAAAAAGGTACCTACTACTTTGTCCAGATACTAGGCCAGGCATTTTATCAACATTGCTCATGTCTGTGTATTTATTATATACCTACTAGCAATCATCTCACCCTTATGGATGAGGATAAAGAACTGAAATTTCTCACTGTTCCTCAAAAAGTTAAACAGAATTATCGTAAGATCCAGCAATTCTACTCTTAGGTATATAATCCAAAAGAATTGAAAGCATGAACTTGAATAGATCTCTGTACATCAGCGTTCATAGAAGCAATATCTATTCACATATTCACAACAGCCAAAAGGTGGGGAAAAACCCAAGTGTCCATCAACAGTTGACTAGATAAACAAAATGTGGTGGAATCATATTGAGTTATAAAAAGTAATAACTTTTTTAATATGCTACAACATAGATGGGACTTGAAAACATTGCGAACGTATTCAATGTCACAGAATTGTGTGCTTACAAATGGTTAAAATGGTAAATACTGTATTATGTATATTTTACCACAGTAAAAAATAGTTAAAAAGAAAGAACTGAAATTTCTCCCCAAGCAAGTAGTAGGTATAAAACTGGGGTTTTGTTTCCTATTTCCTAGTCCCAACATCTCACCGCAGATCCTTCTACACTGAGAGACATGTGTCTTAAACACCTCATCTGGCAAAGGTACCTGGCAGCCATATCTTAGAATGAAGAACCAACACAACCACTTCTACTCTTCTTTCTAGCTAAAGCACACATTTCCTGTGGTTGGAACAAATGCCCGACCACAAGGATCTAAGAGAGATTTTGCTGCTCACTTTCAACTTTGCGACAAGATGCCCTGGGAGGGCCACCTGGGTACAGGTAACAGTGCCTGCAGTGGTGTCTGGAGTCACTCCTACTAGGTCATGAAAGCCAACTGTGACATTTTCAGGAATTTTGTGAGGCAGTTGTTAAACACAGCCACTACTAAAAATTATTAAATTCTATAAGCTCACAAATTTTCTTCTAAACAAAGGTCATATATACTCATCACTTCCTACTTATTGTGCTACGTGTCCCTATTATCTACGCTCTGGAGGTTACGTACATCTATTGCATCTGGATGATGGGCATACTACATAATGATGTGCACTGTGTGTCCCTTCCCAGCTCCCCTTTCAGTGGTGTCACATTGGAAGCTCATTACCAGCCATGGTGGGGGTATTTACAGCACAGAAACTGGCAAATGCTACAAATCAGGATTTCACTTCTTGTTTTGTTGATTAGGTAGAGTTAATAATGGGAAAATATTAATAATACAGATTAAACTTAAAATTGTGTTGTACCTACCACAAAATGCCTATTAATTTTTGTAACTTTACAATGTAGAGACCAGGAAGACATCACCCTAACAAAGGGATCAAGGTTAACATCACCAGCAATAAGATGTGTACCCCTTGATGTCCTCAGTCTGACCCAACCTACTTTTCCAGGCATAAGAGCCACCATTTGCATCCTCACCCCCTTTGCCATGGCTAGTCCGCTGGCTCACTGTTGCCTGGACCCACTTTTTACTTTCCTGCCTTTTATGCCTGGCCATCACTCCACTCCTGCCTGGAATAACTTCTCCCTTCATCTCTGCTCAGATGAATCCTGCCTCTTTAGCAGGTACAATGTCCATTCTTTCTTTCTCTTACATGGAACTCTCCATGAAGGTCTCCGCAATCTCCCCTCTTGCAACTCCTGTATTACTTCCTGTATTATTATTTCCTACAGTGCCATTCATTTGGAGATTACATGATGTTTTGGATTGGTGGATTGTGTGGATTGTTCGATTGTGTTTGTGTGTGTTTATGTGAAATCCTCCCACATGACTTTAAGCCCCTAATAGCAGAGACTAACTGCTTCATATGCTTCTATAAATCATTCCAGAAACTTAGTATGTATTCAGTAAATATTTGTTGGCTGCTTTTAAAAACAAATGGCAGACACCACCACTAAAGTTCTAGAATTTGTTGCTTTCTTCAGTGTTAATCTTTAAGCAAATTACTTGCCTCTAGGAACTTTTTACTTCTGAGTCTTTCAGATAGAAGGATCAACGTCATTATGCCAGATTTGTATAGAACCTGTCATCCGTTGGTTTCAGTACTGAAAACCACTGTCCACCTTCTAACAGTGACAGCAATAAGAAGACAGAGCTCAGCCTTAGGTTATCCTAAAGCCCACTCAACCTCATTTTGTAAATCTTTGTCAACCTCATTTTGTAAATCTTTTGTCACACTGGCCGGCTCTTAGTAGGCCCTCAGTAAATGTTGTAAACATTTAGCCCTTTGAAGTCACTGAAGAATGTTCCCCTAGAACAGCTTGGAAAGTGGTATGTCCTACAAACACTGACTGTGTTGTCTCTTCCATGTTTGCCAGTGCTTGGGTTGCACACCTTTTGCAGCTCTCTTGATTTTTCCTCTGTAACCCAGTGATGAAGAGAGTGCCATTCAGAGGAATCACAATGCCACGTGACCAAAGGCAAGACGCACTTAGGTTTTCGTTGTGCTTCAGGAAGAGTGTGAAGCTGTTCTGGGAAAGGGCAGGTTGGCGGTGTGGGGAACTGCTCTGCTTAAGAGCTTTTGGCAATTACTTAACAGTGTTTACAGGATTTATTTCTCAAGGTAGTTTGATTTACAGAAAAGTTGCCTTAAAAAAAAAAAAAAGCTGGCTAAAACAGGTTCCACATTTCATCTGTATGAGTTGTCCTGAATGGCATAAATTATTTTTCCTGAGGCTATTAGCTCAGAGTCTGAGTAGGACACTGGTATTTTATGGGAGCCGAATGCAGGGAGCTCATGCCTGCCTCTGCCCAGTTTGTCATACCTGCTAATCCCGTCTTTAAAAAAAAGAGCATCCTCTTGAACTCTATCAGTAAAATGACATGGTCTCAAAATGAGGACATTGAAAGGTCCTCGGGCCCAGGTTTCCTGCTCTTTGCTAGGATGCCATTCATCTCCTCTACACCACGTGCAGAGAGCGTCTCAGGGTCCTGGCTGAGGCCACACCTTGTGTCACTGTACACTGGTCAACTCCCTTCATTTTCAGTGTTCATTGCAGATGTCTTTCTTCAGCGCTGATCCCTTTATCTCTGTCAGTTGCAGTGAGGCCAATAGGAGGAGAACATTATGAGGACCAGCAGATTGCCGCTCCTGGGAGGGCAGGGAGAGAGCTAAATTTGCAGCCTTGGGTTGACTGGTGCTGTGCTGAGGTGAGGCAAATCTGCCAGCTCCTTGCACAACCAAGGAGGCAAGTCAGTGGAGGGTGAGGGCGCACAGAGACCTCACCCCATTCCTGTCTGCCTGCACAGACTTGTTCACACAGTTCAAACGGCTGCAGATCCGTTCATTCCGAAGGCTACTAACTGTTTCTTTTTTCCCCGAACCACTTGCTGAAACCAACTTGCTCCACATAAGCAGCCATTACAAATTCAATATCACTGCTAAAGAAAGGGGAGATTTTTCTCCTTCTACCCACGGCAGTGTGTGATTTAGTCACCAGTACTTCAAGGTCGGTCACCACAGTGCCAGATGATTGGACAATGAGTTGTTTCTTGTGGTGGTTGGATTTTTCTTGGAAAAGTACCTAGAGCCTGGCTACAGGGAATTCCTTCCCTGGAGGACCATCTGAGATGCTTGCTTTTTAAAACCTTCTTTCTACTTTTTCTATTTTGGATACCTGTCAGGTCTATGTAAATATCACCATCTTTCTCTCTCTCTCTCTCCTCTGCCCAGACAGCAGTCGCTTTATTTAGTTTTTCCTTCTATAACATTTTACTTAAAGGGGTTGTCAGTATCACAGTACTTCCCCGGAAACAGGGGATTAAAAATTCTCAGCCTTCCAGAACGGGTGAATACTTGCTTTGTCATGAGAAAAATCAGTATCTGCCACCACAGGAAGCCGGGCAGGGAGCAGCTGGGCAAAGACCTGCACTTCAGCTGAGTAGCAGGGTCACGTGTGTGACCCAAAAGGTTATGCTTTCCTGCTTGTTTTACGAAAAATCGATGAGCTGGGCAGAGGAACAAGAGCCCAGATAAGACAAGAAGCGTGTGCCAGGTACTCTCCGACGGAGAACCCGGCCCTGGGAGCAGCCGGCTGCCGGATGCAGTCCCGCTGACCCGGGGTGAGCCTCACACGGAAGTGAAGATCCTACTTCCGGGAAGAGAAGAGCAGTGGATGTTCCATCCACAGGCAACGGAAACCCAGCCTTTCCCCACCACGTGTGAACTGCACCATTTAGATATTCTGGACAGTTCTCTCTTCCAAGGCTCAGGTTGCTGCAAGGACATTTTGAGCCTGCTCAGTCATCTTTTGGTTGAGGCAGGGAAACTCAGTACCTCTGCACTTAATATGACCTGAAAAGGTCTAGTATCTCTCCACCTTTCTAACCCCACTTAAAAATTTGAGATATAATTTATAGACATAAAATTCATCCCTTTAAAGTAGAGTGGTTTTTTAGTATATTTGCAGATAGGTGTGACCATTACCACAGTCAATTTTAGGTCATTTTCATCACCTCAGAAAGAGAAATAATAATACCTGTGTAATCTGGGTTATACAGATGTGTGAATCTGTCATTGAACTGTATGCTTAAGATCCATGCATTTACCTGTATGTATCTCAATTTTTAAAAGGGGGAAAAAAAGATGAAAACCAAAGTTGTAGACTTAGCACTCCTGTTCTTGAATACACCGTCATTTTATTCTAAACAGCCTTTCTTTTTTAAGGTTTCCCATATTTAATCAAATATTTTTTAAGAGTATAAAGAATATGTATGTGTGTGAGTGTGAGTTTTAAGAGTTCTTTGTATATTTTAGAGAACAGACCTTTATCAGGTACATCATTTGCAAATATTTTCTCCCAATCTGTGGTTTGTCTTCTCATTTTCTAGACACTGCCTTTTGCAGAGCAGAAGTTTTTAATTTTAATGAAGTTCAGCTTATCAATTATTTCTTTCATGGAGTATACCTTTGTTGTTATATCTAAAAAGTCATTGCTATACCTAGGAATTTCTCCTATGTTATTTTCCAGAAGTTTTATACTTTTGCATTTACATTTAGGTCTATGATCCATTTTGAGTTAATTTTTGTAAAGAGTGTAAAATCTGTGTCTAGATTCTTTTTTTTTTTTTTAGTGTAGACTGTGCCTATTTTTAAATTAGATTGTTGGTATTTTTTATTGTTGAGTTCTAAGAGCATATTTAGATAAAGTCCCTCATCTGATACATGATATGAGAATATTTTCTCCCATTCTGTGAGTTGCCTTTTTACTTTCCTTTGTACTTTGGAACACAGAAGTTTGTAATTTTGATGAAGTCCAATTTATCTATTTTTTTCTTTTGTCACTTGTGAATTTGGTGTCATATCTGAGAAACCATTGCCTAATCTAAGGTTAAAAACGTTTACTCCCATGTTTTCTTCTCATAGTTTTACAGTTTTAGCTCTTTGTTTAGGTTGATGATATGTTTTGAGTTAATTTTTGTATATGGTGTGAGGTAGAGGTCCAACTTCATTCTTTTTCATATGGATATCCAGTTGCTATGGCACAATGTATTGAAAAGACTATCCTTTCATATTAATTGTCTTGGTACCCCTGTCAAAAATCAATTAACCATAAAGGTAAAAGGATTTATTTCTGGATTCACAACTCTGTTTCATTGATCTATGTCTGTCTTCATATCAGTACCACACTGTCTTGATTACTGTAGCTTTGTAGTAAGTTTTGAAATTCGAAAGTATGTGTCTCTCAACTTGTTTTCCTTTTCCATTATTCTGGTTATTCTGAGTTCCTTGATTTTCCATATGAATCTTAGGATCAGCTTGTCAATTTCTGCAAACAAATCATCTAGGATATTGATAGGGATTGTGTTGAATCTGTGGATCAGTTTGGAGAATATTTCCATCTTGATATTAAATCTTCCAATTCATGAACGTGGGATGCCTTTCCATTTACTTGGGTTTTCTTTAATTTTTCAACAATGTTTCCTAGTTTTCAATGTACAAGTCTTACACTTCTTTTGTTAAATTTAATCTTAAGTATCTTATTCTTTCTGATGTTATTGTAAATGAAATTTTCTTAATTTCATTTTCAGATTGTTCATTGCTAGTGTGTAGAAATTCAACTGAATCTTATACATGGATCTTATATCCTGAAACCTGGCTGAACTCACCTATTAGTTCTAATAGGTCTGTTTTGGTAGATCTAGCTCCATTTTGCATTACTCTCCCCCTTATCCTCTGAATTCTACCCTCTCTGATCTTCTTTCAGTTTCTCTAACATGCCAATCTCCCTCATGTCACAGGGCCTTAGCACATGCTGTTTCCTCTGCCTAGATCTCACCCTTCTCCTGCATGCTTCCACATGGTTGACTCATCCTTCAGCTCTGTCTCCTTGAGCTACACCCATTTCAGTCCATATCTGGTCCTTTTATGTAAGTTGTCATAACACTGTATTTTTCCTTGACCAACACAGCTTATGTTCTCATTTGTGTTACACATTAACCAATGTCATTCTTTTCCAACAGACTATAAGCCCCTGTCTGATTTTTCTCAGTATTATAATTCTCATCACTATGCCTGGCATATAGTGGATGTTAACAACTAAACTACTTGTTGAATGAAAAAAATTAGTGAGTGGTTAGCATTGGAGAAATATGGCCATCATTAAGAACTTTGAGCAGGGTGAAGTGGGGGTGGAGGAACAAATTGAAGGTAGGGCACATACCATCTGTATAACCAATCTGGTCTCCTTTTGGGGAGTTAAGTTCTGGAATGGAATTTCATTGTCTTTGGAGAGCAGAAGCATTTGAGTATGTAGCTGGTAACATGGATATTTTTTTTTTTTCTCCTGTTTAACCTCCTTACATGGTGGTGGGAAACCCAGAAAGGGAGACCCAGTCATTTGAGTCATTTGTAGATGAATAACCACAGTCTGACTTCTTATTTGCTTTTTACCTTCCATGAGGTACAGCTGACTTGTGGGGGGAAGGAGGGGAAGAGGGTTTAAAAGATTCATCTATTTTTCTTGCCAAGTTAATTCAGTCTAACAAAATAGGGAAATCCCCAACCAGCTGTTCCAGTGACTGGCAAGAAAAATATTTCCTTGGAACACTGCAACAGAAAACACACTTTGTGTGCTGGCGTCCTGAGACAGTACTTTAGAGCCTTCCAATCACTGCCCACTCTGAGTTTTTCAAGATATCACTGACAATAGTTAGAACATGGTTTTGTTCCTTAGTTGGAATTCTCTTCAAAGTCTGGGTTCAACTGTGGTGCTTCAGGTGGAAGCATTAAGGTTAAGGGTAATAGAGAACAGAGGGAAGAGTGGCTAAGTGTCTGAAAAATGAAGCAAAGATGAGGAGAGCTTGCAGCTCTGTCAGTGTGGGATAATCTTCCTGTCCTATTCTTGAAATCCATGTTCCAGTTGTCGGGTGACATGGGAAGAAAATATTTGCATGTAGTGAAAGAAGGTTGGGAAGTAGAGATTTTTCACTTTAGCCTGTATTTTGGATAATCCTTACACATCTGAAATTGGGTTTTGTTCTACGGGTTTTGAGATCTTTTAGCTATAGTGAAACATTACCTCATGAAGCTGCAAGACCATCATGGTAGGGAACACTCTGCTTTGTGTTTTTATCTATGTCATCTGGCACAATGCCTGGCTCAGAGCGTAGGGCTCAGTGAAAAGTAGACCATCTTAAGTAAGACAATGCAAGCCAAATCAGTTTTGCAAATTAGGTAGATTTTACAGTCCAATGAACTAAGCTCCTTTCCTATGTTTTTTATTTCATCCTGATGCTCATACCTCCATTCTGTCTCCTATACCACAGGGTGCAAATATTTAGAATATTTAATTTTAGTTGTTTAGAATAGGTAATTAATTAATTATGGATAAATTCCATAGGTAAATAAATCAAATCATTGTTTTACTGTCAACAAAATAATATTTAAAGGAAAATAATTCAAAAGTGAAAAATACATCTTACTAGCTGTGGTTTTTCAAAGCCTTATCAAAGGAAATTTTAAAATACTAGGGATTTACATTGAAACAAGAATGAAAGAGGTAGTTTGTAAAAGCACAACATTCAAATGCGTTTATATACTTTCTTAGACTGATATGTTAAGATAAATACCATGTAGAAGTTACCCTCTCTTATCTTCCTTCCTATTTCAGATTACGTCTTTAATAAAAAGAACTAAGTCACAATTTAGAGTCCTTTCTTCTGAACTTTTCCCGTCTCTGTCGCTAATGTAGATGCAAGTGTCTCAGACCAGAGGTTTTTGAATGTTCATGGGCAAGTTTCCAGTTGCTACCCAACAAAATTCCCTGGGACAAAAATGGTGGCAGACTTCCAAATCAGGATGACTTTACTTGAGTTTAACCATTTGCAAACCATTACCTCTCTAAATGGATCAAGCCCTATTGAACTTGGATTTTCTTCCTTAAATATCCTCCACTCTCAAAGCTTTACCTATCATTGATATGCTGTTTTGATTCCATAAGTATTCACTGAGCATCGATTAAGCTACTCTTACAGATTCAAGGGAAAGAATAGTATTCACTGTTTTTTTGTGTGTGTTTTGTTTTTAAGGGCACAAAGCTCCTGTTCTCATGGAGCTTATATCCTGGTAGAGCTTATTATATCCCTGATCTGTTTAAGAGTTTGGGATATAGAGATTGCATTTGATTTTTTTTTCTTTAACATTTGCTGTTTATATGAACTTGAATAGTTACTTAATCATTCTAGGACTCATTTTCTTCATAGTAGAATGGAATAAGGACAGTACAAGTCTCCTAGGGCTGCTCTGAGGATTAAATCAGGATACGGGTTGGGAGGTGGAAGGCAGAGGGAAGTGGAGAGAGAAGACACCCAGTGGTTTTTCAAGGATCTTGGCTCTGTGTGGATTTGAGCAGAGATCAAGGAAGGTCCCTTATTAAGATGCAGAAACCTCTGCATGGTTTTAGGCTGTGAGGAAAGAAACAGTAGAAAAAAGTATTGAAGCATGAGAGAGAGGAAAAGGATATCAGGGGCATAGGAGAGATGAGCCTCGATCATGTAACAGGACTGTGATTCCAGATGTCATGGGACATTTTGAGTGTGGAGTCCACATGCTTATGTAACCAGGCCCTGGAGAAATATCATTTAAAGTTGTTAACTGTTTTCCATCTTAAGAAGTAAGAACTTTGGAAGAGTAGTGTGTGATGTCTCAGGCATTTTCCATGCTAAATTATGTAGTATGAGGCTTTTTATCATGGAAATAATTAAATAACTGGAGAAACAGTATATCAGTGTTTCTCAAAGTATGTTCCCAAGGCCACCTACACCAGATTGCCTGGGTATGTATGAAAACTACATACACCTAGGCCCCATACCGGGTGCCCCAAAATATAATATCTGGAAGTGGACTTGGAAAACATCATTTTTTATTTTGGTAAAATCCACATAACATAAACTTTACCATTGTTACCATTTAAATGTGTAAATTCCGTAACATTTAGTACATTCACTGTGTCATGCAACCAGCATCACTATCTATTTCTAGAAGATTTTTATCACCCCAAAAGGAAACCCCACACCCACTAAGCACATCCCCCCAGTTTCTGTCAACCACCGATCTGCTTTCTGTTTTTATGGATTTGACTGTTCTAGATCTTTTCTATAAACGGAATCATACAATATGTGACCTTTTGTGTCTGGCTCCTTTCACTTAGCATGCTTTCAAGTTTCACCCATGTTGTAGAATGTATCAGTGCTTCATTCCTTTTCATGGCTGAATAATGCTCCTTTGTATGATATACCACATTTTTTTTTTTTATCCAGTCATTAGTTAATAGACATTTGGGTGTTTCCTCCTTTGGCTATTGTGAGAAGTGTCTCTATGAACATTCGTGTACAAGTTTTTGTTTGAACACTTTTTACAGTTATTTTGGGTATACCCCTAGAAATGGAATTACTGGGTCGTGTGGTAACTCTGTGTTAACTTATTAAGGAACTGCCAAGTTATTGAGCGCAGTGGTCGCACCATTTTACATTCCTATTGGCAACATATGCATGTTCTAATTGCTCCACATCCTCAACAGCCCTTGAGGGGTTGTTGTTGTTGTTTTTCTTACAGCCATGCTACAGGGTGTGAAGTGATATTTCCTTGTAGTTTTGACTTGGAGTTCCCTAATGACTAATGATGTTGAGCATCTTTTCATGTATTTGCTGGCCATTCGTATATCTTCTTTTTAGAAAAGTCTATTCAGGTCCTACGCTCATTTTTTTAATTGTGTTGTGTTGTTTGCCTTTTTGTTGTTGAGTTGTAGAAGTTATTTATATTTTCTTTATTTTATTTTATTTTATTTTTTTTGTGGTATGCAGGCCTCTCACTGTTGTGGCCTCTCCCGTTGCGGAGCACAGGCTCCGGACGTGCAGGCTCAGAGGCCATGGCTCACAGGCCCAGCTGCTCCGTGGCACGTGGGATCTTCCCGGACCGGGGCACAAACCCGCATCCCCTGCATCGGCAGGCGGACTCTCAGCCACTGCGCCACCAGGGAAACCCATAAATTTAAGTTTTAGAAATATAATTCTGGCAGCAATGTGTGAGTAGGGACTAGAATGGACAAAAGTCGGTCAGTAAGGTCAGTAAAAGTGGGTATTTTGGCAATTAATCCTTCCCATATCCTTTTATTCAGCCCTTAGAAACGTTCTACAGTGTTTGAAATATTGGTACAAGTTGGGTTTCTTAAACTGTTATTATGGAAAGCTTCAAACATATAAAAACTCTTTCACTAGTAAACAGACTCCATGTGTCCATCAGCACAGATTCAACTTTTATCAACATATGGCCAATCTCTTTCATCTATGCCCTCCACTCACATCTCCCTTCCCAGATATTTTGAGGCAAATTCCAGACACCATATTATTTCATCTATAAATATTTTATTATGTAATTCCAACAGAGAAGAAATGTTTTAAAAATATAATCTCAATGTGATTATCCTACCTAAATAAAGTTAACAATAATTTCTTAATGGTATGAGGTCTTTAAAACTCAACAATTGACCTAAATATTCACATATAAAATTCTATCTTAGTTCCTATAGAGAAATAATATCTTTATTAAGGGATGGAGGTATGATCAAGATTCCTAAAAACTAGTGCCAGCTAAAAATTGGCACTTGCCATCTGCCGCTACAAGGATTAAATCACAAGCTGCTGCGATCACTGACCCTCAGCACACCCTGAAAGGAGTTCAGCGTGGAGACCAGGAATGTGGCACTCTGTGCCCTGGGAAAAACTGGCAGAACAGACCTTCAGATAGTTAGATGTTTTCAGGAGAAGACTTTATGAGCCCAATTCTTGCATCTCCTCATATCTAGAAAAGCACTAAAATCCTTCACGGTGACAACTGCTCCTTGTGAGTAGCAGTAACCTTCACGAGACTAGCAGCAACCTTCTGCAAAAATATGCGCTTGATTGCCTGTATTCCCCTTCACCAAAATCACATATGTACTGACCTTCCCGCCTGCCTCTCTGAAGCAGTTTGTCAGAGCTATCTGAAATACTGTCTCCCGGGCTATAGCCCTCATTTTGCCCCAAATAAAACTTAACTCACAGCTCTCACATTGTGCAGTTTTTCAGTCGACACTAAAATGATGCTTCTTAAAATATACACAAAATATATAGCTCCTAGAGCCACATTTAGTTATTAGTTCTTCTATTATGTGTATTTAGTAGGGAAGTTTCTACTTTGTTATACATTTACAGTTTGAAAATAAGGTGTATGAATTGAGCTGCGGAGAAATTATCTTTGAGTGATTTTTTTTTTTTACTCAATACTAATTCGTCACATTTGTACAGTGCCTTGAATTTTCCAAAGTGCTTTCATGCCTGTTATCTAGTGAACCCTAATAGCTCTGCTGTGCTAAGATGTCAATTATCTAATATTTATAATTGTTACCAATTTTACTTTGTTGTGGTTTTCAGTCTTAGATTGAAATAATAAGCAATATATGCAAAATCCTTTACTTGTGAGTCAAGAAAGACTCTGTAGTCAGGCCTGCATGGGTGATGAAAGGGAAGTACTGTGGGTTATATCTTATCAGTTATAATTTACTTAATTTTCCATAGTATGGGAATATTTGGTAGTGATGTACACACATAGACGTACACATACACACACACAATTACAATGATTTTAAATCCATGGTTTTAACTCAGTAGTT